>NC_071530.1:354839-954839 GCF_026979565.1 Vidua chalybeata
CCTTCTTGCCTTAAATCCAGCTCAGTTCCACAGTCTGACCTGCCCTTTTATAGCATCCTGCAGTACAGCTCCTCTCCTTGATGTGACTTCAACCTGATGCACCTTGATGCTACGAAACACCCACTTCAGCACTTCCAGCCTGCCCCAAACACATGCTGCCCGCAGAGAACAGTTCGGCTGCGCTTAGGTCAGCCTCAAACCTGCAATTGGCAAACTGAAGCACGACCAAACTCAGAGCAGGAAAGGAGGACCCGGCACTACTGCCCCTTTTTGCAAGCCAGAAGGAACAAAACTCCAAAAGGGGGAACAACCCAGGCCGCCTGCCCGTGCTGCTGCGCATGGCCCACGAGCCTCCAGCCCGGCTCCCGAGAGCCCTGCGCCGGCACACGCGGGTGCTCCTCAACCTCCCTGTGCACCCTGTGGGAGGACTTGCAGGAAGCAACTCTTCCACAAGTTTCTTTGGGTGTCACACACAAAAGGAGGAGAGCCCGACCCTCTTCCCCTCCGCAGTCTCCTTGGCTCTCCCGGCATTCCCCGGCCGTGCCGGCTGTGCCGCGCTGGCTGTGCCGGTGCTCAGTAAAAGCAGCAGCAGCAATATGCAGCGTAATGAAGCAGGGAGCGGCGATGGCCCCCAGAGGACTCGTTTACTCCACAAATCTCCCTTCCACTCACTTTTTGCTAAGAATTTTAACACCAAACTTAATTGTGAAGTCGCGTATTGATTGGAAAATGCAAATGGCAATTTAAATGTAATCTAAGCTCCCAGCATGATCCCAGCTCCCAAGGAGGAGGAGTCACCCGCCTTGGGCCCTGCTGGAGTGCACGGCCCGATCAGAGCCAGGCCAGGGGCCAGGGGACCCTCGGGCTGCCAGCACGCCCCATCTTCCCAGAAAGATCTGGTGGATGTGCAATTAGGAGCTCATTCCTGGTAACAAACAGCTGAGGAAGCTTCGTCTCCCGGCCTAATTAACCCACTTCTCGGAGACAAGTGTCCATCTATGAGGGAACTCTTCCAGCCTTGCAGGACCATCACCAAAAGAACACTGCAGCACACGGGCCCTGAGTCCCTGGCACAGAGCAGCCCTGGCAGAGGCACCAGCTGCTTGGAGGGTGCATAGGTGCTATTCCAGGTGTAGGGGGGCCCCAACACCCACAGTCTCACCTGTCCCCTTGGGGAGCTCCATCTTTTCCAAATGTGCATAAGGGAGACACATCAGGTCACCCAGAGGTGCTGTGCTGGAGAAGGCAGTGACAAGTAACAACCAAGCACCCTGTAGTAGCAACACACATCCCTCCCCAGCCAAGGCTCCCCAGTGTTTCTCTTTCTGCAGCACCCAGCCCAGCCTTCTGCTCCCTGGCTCCATGCAAACCCCAGACTCCACGTGCTGAGGAAGGCTGTCAGTGCTTCTCAACGCTTGTTCTGTCCTCAGGGAGACCAGGAAGGGATCATGGATCACAGTGATTGCAGCCATGGATGAGCCTGCTGCCCCGCAGCACTCGCTGCCTTCAGCCATGCTGGCAATGTAAGCACAGACCAGCCTCCTTCTCCCATGCAGAGGAGCCCAGCTGCTCCCGAGGTGACCTGCCAGCAGCCCCAGCACCGAATGTGCCAGCCCAGCAGTGCCTATGCCAAGGAAGCCCAACAGTCCAATGCTGGCCACAAACCCAGGCAGGAGATCCTGCCCATTTGCCACTCACAGCCCCAAACCTGCCAGCTTCTCTGCTCTTACAGCTGGGCAGGACCAACGAGTGGTCTAAGAGGAAAACTAACTAAAGGTCCCCCTCTCCTACTGCCTCTCAGAGACAGCAAGCAATGAGACCTCCACCATCTTCCAGAAGGGGCAGGTCCATACCTGAGACCAGAGCAGCCATCCCCTGTCCCGAACCTTTGTGATACAGAGCTACACCTCCTGAGAGTCTTTGCTCCTCTCCCTGCTGGTGGTACCAAGCTGTCACTCCTTGTGGTGTAGGGCCAGGAATGTGCCAAACTGTAGTGCTAACCTCACTATGGACCCCCTGACAAGCCCTTTCCCACAAGCCACATGTTGGTATCTTCTGGAACAAGTTAGTGTCCACCTGTCAAACACCACTTCCCCACTTATGTTCCTGTAAAAATCTGTTTCACAGAGATCTGCCAGGATCTCTGTGAAACCACGTTTTGCAGCTCTGGCTAGAAAAGGTGCCAGGCCTGAACCCAGCATGGACCTGGATCTCCTGTGGGAACTCTTTGCTCCAGGCTTTCCCTGTGAGCTGCTGCTGCTGTGAACTGGTTCCTCTGCTTAGTCCTGAACCAGGCAGCAGTTTGGCATCTCCTCCTCCTTGCCAAGCCCAGAGAGGATGTACAGAGGTTGTGTTTGCAGAGCTGGGGCTCTGTTGGTCCCAGTTCTCCCCATTTCACACAGGAACAGCACGGAATGACTTAATCCCACTAAAGCAACACAGCCTCTGCCAGACCAGCAAGGCCAGGCCCTGTCAGCAGCACAGGCAGAGGAGCAGGTAAAGAATCATCCTACCCTGCCAAGTGGAGGGAGATCCTAGAAAAAGGAGCCCAAAGGTCCAGGCACAATAGGCTGTCAGGTCCCTCTTAGGACCAGCCCTCGGCAGGCAGCAGCAGGACGTGGGGAACCAAATCAGGTCTCACTGAGGGCTCCAGCTGCTCTGCTCTCAGCCTCCCCTACCTCACCACAGAATAGCCACCCACCACTTCCCCTGCTGCCCAGCTTGGGCTGACCCCAAACCAGAGCTTATGGGCACTGCCACTGCAAACCAACGACCCACCACAATCAACAACCCACCTCACGCCAATGACCCCCCACACCAACAACGACCCACCACAAACAACAACCCACCAAAAACAGCGACCCACTGCACACCAACAATGACCCACCACAAACAACCCAACAACGACCCACCAAAAACAACGACCTACCAAAAACAACGACCCACCAAAAACAGTGACCCACTGCACACCAACAGCCCTGTGCTGCAGAGAGCAGGGCATGGCCCAGCACACAGCTGGGCTGCCTCTTCCTGCTGGGGCTGTGCCAAATTTGGGCAGCTCAGGAGCAGAGCCCCATGTGTGAGATCCCACAGCCTCCACCCTGGCATTGCTTCTCCTGCCACTGCTCCCTCTGGCTCCAGAGCCAACCCTCCCAAGGCTGCCTTCCCAACACCACCCTCCTTTCAGCAGAGCTCCTTGCCCGGGGCACCAACAGCCCTGCACAAACCTGCCCCAGGATTATTCCATGGGCAGGAAAGGGCAGGAGCTTTGGCAGCTCCAGCAGTGAGCAGGGTCTCTATCTTCTGACCCACCACTCCACTCCTCAGCTAGCCTGGCTCCACTGAGTCCTTCCCCATGGAATCTCACCACGGAATTGTACCAAGCAGCCACAACCTAGTGGGGATGTAGACTCTACTCTCCTGCCTCATGTCCTAGCACTCCTGCAATGCAGGGACACAACTGGCCTGTGCAGCTGAGCCCTGGCAGCGCTGGGGGGCCCATGGGACACAGAGGGGCCAGCAGGGGGTAAATGAATCCACAACGGGGGCACAACATGCAAGGCAGGAACACAAACTGCCAGATCAGTCTTTCCTGTAATGCAAGGAAATCCTGGTGGAAACACCATCCAGCCAATCCAGACCACTTGGCTCGCTTGGACGTCACCCATCACTGCTTGCCAGTGATGGACACAGGGACAGGCAACACTCTGGGTTGGATCCCGGCAGTTCAAGCTTCCCTGGAAGCCAAGAGGCAGGAGCAGAATGCACTGCTGCTGGAGGAAGCAGTGCCTCCCTTAGACTCCCAGCAGCTCACAGTGTGGGCACTGTGCTCACAGCTCTTTGCAGTAACCCATGAAGAGGGGAATCCCCTTCCTGTCCTGCCAGGAGCAGGAACAGGAGTGGAAAAGAACAGGAGAGAAGAGGAGCAGAAAGGAGCAGAGAGCGGCTGCGGCAGAGGTTGTGGCGGGCGTGGGGCATGGATGCCATCTGCTGGAACCGCTCTGCAGCCGCCGCCGCAGCCCAGCAGCACCCTGCCACGGCCCCCAGCAGCCCCCAGCAGCCCCCCACCCACCCGGGGCACGGGGCCCCCAGCAGCACCCCCAGCACCGTGCTCGCTGCCGGGCCCGGCGGGTGCGCAGCCCCCGGGGCAGAGGGGCACCGACCAGCCCCCACTGCCTGGACCCTGCTCTCGCAGCGGGGCGAAGGGGGAGCATCGAACCTGCTTCATGGGAATGGCCCGCCCGCTGCCAATACTGTCCGCTTTACACTCCGACACCTTCTTGTCGCGCTCCGGGTCCGCGCCCTTCCGAGACTGGAAGAGAAGAGACAGCGGCGGTTAGAGCTGGGCGCAGCGAGCGGAACGCACGGTCCCCTGTCCCCCGCAGGCTCCAGGCCAGACCACTCTGCTCTCCCCCAGGCCAGCTCTCCCAGCACCCGGCCCCTCTAGGGACACTCGGGACACTCCAGCCCAGCCCCCCAGCAAGCTCTCCTCTCCCCCCACTGCAAGCAGAGCTGTCCTCCTCCTGGCAGAGCGGGGCTGCGTGGGCCCCCCCTCCCGTGGGGCACACAGGACATGGCGACAGACAGAAATGGCATGGGATGCAGGTGGAGCATGGATGGAAGCAGGAGAGGGTCAGGCAGTGAAGGAACTCACACCTCTACTAATCCAACAGATTTATTCTGGTAACACACTTGCACCATACAAAGTAGCACAGGTCACCGGGCAGATACCAGCCCCTTACAAAAGAGCATGGACAATAAATATCTACCACACGTCTAGAGCGGCGAGAGCGGGACCCACCAGCGCCCGAGGGCCGCGGGGAGAGCAAACTCTGATAAATACAATATGAAATTTACAGTCTGTTGAGCAGAACTCATTCAAAGTGCTTAGGACAGAGGGAAATATCAAGTCATACATGGCATGGAGCACAACCAATACATTCAGAATCACAACAATGGCAGGAGGCAGCGGCAGCGTCTCTCTGGAGCGTCCTACACACCCCCTCAGTCCAGGAGGGCCCCGTGTGCTTTGGATCAGAAAGGGATACGAGCCCCGCGCGCCTGGGACACCGATTCATCAGATTTTGGGCCCAGAACCAAACAAAGAGATTGAAAGAGAAGAAAACTAAAGAGACACAGATGGCTGCTCGGCTGCGAGGAGAAGAGGAGAAGGAGCAGGAGTCCATGCAGGCTGCAGAGGTGCAGGAGGGAAGAAGGAGCGGAGCGCTAGCGGCAGGCGCTGCAGCGGCTCCCGCAGGCAGCAGCAAAGCGTCTTTTGGCCCATCCAGCTCCATGCGCGGCTGTCGCCCGGTCCCGGTGTGTCTGCAGGTCTTCCCATCCCAGGAGGGTCGTCCGCCTGGCATCCCCGAGAAAGGGCAGTGCCTAGACAGCATCCAGCAGGCCCAGAAATGTCCCAGCTTAAAGTGCAGGCGCAGGCCGTCTCAGCGCTTCCTAGACTTTACATTGGGGGGATTTAAAAGGCTCCTGCGTGTCTCCGAGGGGGGGACCCATGCTGGCTGGAGGGCGGGCGAGCCTCTAATCTTAGATCAATCCCAGTGCCCATCCCTTATCCGGCCCTGGAGAGGCAATGAAAAGTGAGAGAATTTGTACAGAGGTGCCGTGTGTAACCACCTGGATCTTCTAATTTGGAAGGAGTTGGAAAGGCCTTTTTGTTGATGAAAAGTTGGAAACAGTGGCACATATCTGCAAATATCGAAAGAATAAAGAGTTTGGCAAGTTATACTCAGAACACGGACATGAGTCTGTCAGTGATGGGTGCCAGCGGACAGCACGGACAGGCCACGGAGTGGGCGCCAGCGGCAGCAGCAGTCGGGGCTGGGGCTGGGGCTGGGGCAGGAGTGGGTGCGCGCCTCGAGGCGCGGGTGGGCGCAGAGTTTGTCTCCACCTGGAGCTCTGGGGCACGCAGACCCCACAAAGGGGAATGCAATCCAGTGGGGAGTGGAAGGGGAGCAGGAGAGGAGCCAGAGCAGGAGAGAGGAGAAGGAGAGTAGAAGAAGAGAGGAGGAGGAGGAGAAGAGTGGAAGAGGAGAGGAGGAGGAGGAGGAAGAGAAGGAGGAGAATGGGGAGGAGGGGGAGGAAAGGAGAAGGAGAAAAGGAGAAGAGGAGCAAAGGAGTCAGGCATAGCTCAGGACTGGGGCTGCAGCAGCTCCCAGAGCTGGGCCGAGCACTGCACCTCGGGAAGGCCTGTGCTCACCTGGGGACCCTATAAGGACAAAGGCTGCTGGCTACACCTGCGCTGCCTGCCTGGGAAAAGCTAGTGGCAGAAAACAGCCTGCCCTCTCCTTCCCTTCCCGCCCTTCCTGGTCCTGTCCCACTGTGGGAGGTGTCGGGAGCTGCTGCTGCTGCCACGACCAGATGGGTGAAGACGTCAACGTGAGCCATGGATGTGCACCAGCACACGAGCAAGCAGGTGAGGTGAGCCCCAGCCCCGCGGCGAGTGAGCACAGGTGAGCCCGTGGCGGAGAGCAAGCGTGAGCCCAGGATGAGTGAGCGCCTGAGAGCCCCACACGCATGATGACGTCCACAGCGAACAAGCGCAAGCCCCGCAGCAAGCCGCCCTCCTCCCCCCCGAAGCGCGTGCCCACCCCGAGAGCTCGGGGCTCCCGAGAGCGTGAACGCGAGCCGGCGGCGAGTCCAGAGGCATCGGTGAGCAGCACGGGTGCTGGCACAGCGCGAGCACCCGCACCGGCACGGCAGCAAGCGCGGCGAGAGAACGGCGGGGCCCAGGGCAGGCACCCGCCAGCGCTGCGTGCACGGGGAGCGCGGGCTCGGACACGCGACAGCTACCGGGCATTCCAGAGGGCACAGCGCGGGGAAGGCAGCGAGGGAACAACCATGCGCTGGGAGTGGGGACCTGCTGCGAGCGGCCGCGTGTGCTGGCAGGAAGGTGTGGGGAGCGCAGCCCAGCCGCCAACGGCACACGGACAGGGTGAGCGTGGGCCTGGGGCAGGCACAGAGAGCTGGGGGGCATGAGATGCAGCCGGGGAATGCACGGAATATTTGGGAGGTCAGTGCAGAAGCTGCCAGGATGTCAGAAGCCAAGGGAGATGGGCACATTCCAGCACGAGGAGTGGGGAACCTGGGATGCCAATGGTGCAGTGAGAGGAACAGGGCACAGGACACTGAATTTGTGTGGTCTGGGCTCAGAGCGATAGCGGCTGGTCACAAGGGTGACACAGTGACAACAGGTACAAGGGCTTTGTTGTGGCTGGTTTCACAAACAGCAGACACAGTGTGCTGAGCAATGGTGGCTGGAAAGCACATTGAGATGGGGAGAGGATCAAGGCCGGAGCCTGCACATGTACACAGGGAACAGAGGCTACACCTGCGCTAGACAGGGGACTGGGACATGTGTGTGCTCACAGCGAGGGGACACTCATGGCTGTGCTCAGAGCAAGGGTGAGTGTGAGGGCAGGACTGTGCACACCGCGTGGACGGCGTGATGTGAGAGTGTGCAGAGAGGCAGGCTACAAGGCAACCAGCGCAGCTGTGGGCTGCAAACGTACCCTGCTCCACCTGGGGCCCACAGCTTCGCTGCCTCCCCTCTGCCTTCCCTCCCTCCACACCCACAGCAGCTCCCACGTGCGCTGCTCAAGTCACACAGGATTCAGGAACGGGAGTGAGTGGGGCCCCATGCCAGGTGCTGAGCTCTGCACAGCACCACTGGCACAGCATCACTAGCACCAAACAGGAGGCCAACCGACCAGGGGCTCCGTGCCACGCTCGGGGTATGCAGCCCCCAGGAGAGGATGAGCAGAGTCACTGGTGCTGTGCACGCACAGCGGCACCCCCTGTAATGAGCAGGAGCTCACACACACTACACACCCACACGAGTGCACCCCTGCACTCTCCCATGTGTGTGAGGAATCTCCTGCTCCCAGATGCTCCCCATGCACATCCACTCTGCCTGAAGCAGCCTGCAGCACCACGGTCCCTGCACACGCGGGTCCCTCCCACACAAACACTCCTGCCAGCACAGCATGGGTTACCGTGCAGGAGAGCCCAAGGGCTCAGGCTGCCGTGACCCACTCCCTTGCCCTCTCCCCTGCTCAAATCCCACCCCAGAGCTCCTGGGCTCCCTGTGCCTCTTACCGTGAAGATGTTGGAGCGCCGCTTGGACTGCTTGCGGATGGGGGTGGGGGTGTTGGAGGCAGCGATGGTCTCGATCCGCAGCTCCCGCTGGCTGATGCTCGGGGTGGAGGGCACAGAGGAGGAGTAGTCACTGAAGGCTCCTCCACCGTTGGTGGCCTGCAGGAGGAGACGGATGGTCAGAGAGGTCAGAGACAGGCTACCTGGAGGCACGACTGCAGGAACAGTGGCATGCGCCACGTGGCCTCATGCCAGGCAGGGCACGGTGTGCCGCGCAGCACTGGGACTGGGTGACATCCAAAAAACCATGGAATGGTTTCGGTTGGAAGGGACCTTAAAGACCATTTAGTTCCAACCCCCTGCCACGGGCAGGGACAACTTCCACTAGACCAGATTGCTCTAAGCCCCATTCAACCTGGCTTTGAACACTTCCAGGGATGGGGAGCTCACAATCTCTCTGGGCAACCCAGAGAGACATCTGCTGCCAGGCACTGCTCCTGCTCAACAGAGGGGCTTGGGAAGCCTTTCGCCTCTTTCTGCTCTAGTGTTTTCACCAGTAAAATGTTCAAGTTCTGAAATCACAGAGAAGGGCAGCAAATGGCCAGAGAAGCCCAGCTGAAACCCTTCCAAACATAGGTGTAGAACAAGGCCTGAGGCAGCAGGGTCCCACATAGCTGTGTCCAGCAGAGGGGCACAGCCAGGGCACCTCCACCTGCTCCCAGAACACAGGATCAGGGTCACTCTCCTTGGGTAGTCACTCCCTTCCTCTCCACTGAGCCCCTCAGACATGAGGCTGTGAGGCAGCCCAAAGCCTGCCAAGCTCCAAGCCCCACTCATCCATTCCCATTCCATGAGGACAGCCGTGATGCCAATGGGGATGTGTGTCCCCAGGACTCCAGCATTCACCTCTCCTGTGTCCTGAAGCACAGAGTGCCACACTACAAACTCAACTTCTGTGTGGAACCCATCTCTGCTGCTGGTTTGGAGGTCTCTCTGAGCAGACCCCGAGGCTGACACACGTCTCCCGTGCCTGCAGACCACCATAGGCATGGCTGTGGTGGCCTGTGCCTGGGAACACAAGGAGCTTCACCAACACCTTGCTGGACTTCATGGCAAGAGGAAGATCCAACCGTGCAGCCATACACCCAAATCACCAACATATCTCTTGCAGACGAGGCTGCTCACTCAGTGTGGGCAGCCACTGGACAGGGGCTTAGGGACACCCCAGAAACAATACTGGCATGGAAGCATTCCAGGTCTGCAGCCCAGGACATCTCACTATGACAGGCATATGGCAGCCCGAGCTCCCTGGCAGCTCTGAACAGTATTTCAGAAACACATGGAGGAGCTGCCCCTAGAAGGGCAGGTGAGCTCCAGCACCCCAGAAGGGGCAGCCTGCCTCCTCCCAGCTCCACACTCACAGAGTGGTGGCATCAATGGCCCAGTGACTTCCTCCATCCCGCCTACACTCTGAGCAGGAGTGAAGCCCATGCAGGGTGATGATCTGCTGAAGGGGCTCTGCAAGAGACCCCCATCCCCAGTGGGATCAGAGCCTTATTCTGAGACAAGCAGTTCAGAGAAGTGTGAAAGGGGCTGCACAGGCAGAGCAGTGACCATGACCCACAGCCCGGTCTCAGAGAGAGGTGCAACCTTCACCCAAGCCACAGATGCCCTCATCTTTAACAAGAGATATGGGAGAAGACACACAATGAGAATTTAAGAGAGGAAAAAACCACCCAAGCAGCATTTCAGTTTCCTCCTCATGAAGGAAGAGCAAGGAAAAGAATTCCATGCTGTGAGCAGGTGGGTGGCTCAGACCATCCCAACCTGTCTGGAAACAGGAACGTTTCTGAAGTCCTGAAACACAGAACAAGAGGTAACCTGGCCTGGTTGTACTTTTCCACAAGTACAAGAAGCTGGGAACTTTGTCCAGTTTGCCTGGGAGCTCCTCTGCAGGGTGAGGAACCCTGTGCTGGACAAGAAGGTTCTGCTGCCAAGTCCCAGGAAAGGGGGGACCACCAGGGACACAAATGGGTGAAGCAACATGTCACCTGCCAGTGGCTTCTGCACCTTCAACAGAGAGAGCTCCAGTCAATCCCGGGTCCAACGCCCACAGAGGAGTTCTGCAGGTGCTGCGATCAGAAGAGCTGCAGAGAGCCAGGGCCACCGAGTCACACATGCGCAGTCTGTGTTTAACTGGCTCATCACATGTGAACTAGGTCAAAGAAAGTGAAATATTCCAATGCTAGGAAGAGTAGGAGGATGCTGCAGCACAGACAACCTGCCACATGGAACAGTGAGCTGGGCATGGCTGTTCCTCAAAGACCAGCTCCTGGCCATGCCTGGCATGTCTCGGTGACCTTGGCTGCACGTTCACGATGCTGTGACTGTGGGGAGAAGCCAGTTCTGAGGAGGCTGCAGAGTCTGAGCTCCTGCCAGAGCAGCTGGAACAAACTCTGTGGGCTGCAGGTGATGGACACTGAAGCATCAAGGAAGAAATTTTGCTACACCCTGTTTTATGTTTTACTTACTCCCTGCAGTCCTGTGTGTCATTTCTGTCTGGCCAGAATAACTTTCCTTAGCCTGTAAGTCTGCCTGGTGCTGAAGCCAAGGTTACTGTCCTTGAGTGATGAAGGACACTGGCCTTTGAGCCTCCCATGTCCCACAGACCAAACCTCAGGAAGGGCTCTGGGGCTGGAGGATGGCTCACATCAGGCTATGAAGGCAAGCTGCCACAAATTTGGGGGCAGAGGAGAAAGTCCTTCAAAGACAGCAAGTGGCTCTGGCAATCCTGAGCCAATCCTGAGCTCTGCTGGAGCAGGGAGCTCCCTAACTTCCATGGGATCTAGGGACACAGGACAAATCTCAGGGATGTGGGAGAACAAGATGACAGGTCTGGGCCGGTACCATGTGTCTGCTATTGTCAGGTACTTTGCTAGTGGACCTGAACAACCACCTGTGGTCACCATTGGAATCTGAGAACACAGTGGGAACTGGAAACTTGGTAAATGCCTGTGGGACAAATCCTTCCCATTAGTGTGTAACTGGTGGAAGAGCATCAGCAGCCCACGGGTGCCTGGGAAGGGCAGAACTCAGCTGGAGTTCAGGGCAGTAATTCCTGGTGTAACAAGGCCTGAGGCGGAACAAGGAGTTTGGGAAGGGCTCTGAGTGCAAGAGCACAGACAAACAGCAAACACCAACCCGGGGTCTGCAGGAAGAAGGGAGAAGCCAGAGGAGCATAAGGACGATGGAAAGTGGGCACCATGAGGCGAGCAGGCAGCGGGACACGGGCTTCCATGAGGAAATGCCAACGCCTGCCGCTGCAGCTCCTGAGCTCTGACGGAACGTGCCGCAGCAGGCCAGTGAGCGCTGTTACCAGCTCAGGTGAGCTGCCCCTGGGGCTTCATTTCACTTGCAAACTTTGGTTTTCCACCTCTTTCATCTGATCTCTCCCTGAAGCCTGGATGCAGGCCCTCCCAGTGCCCCCCAAGAGCCTGTGCAGGAAGGCAGACCGAGGCCATCGGAGAAGAGCCATCATACTGGGCAGCCCAGAGCACGCCAGGGATGGCAGCAGCTCCCAAGGCCCAGGGGGGCACCCAATTCCCTCCACCAACCTGTCAGGTACCAGCCTGGGGTACCTGTGTTACCTCCTGCCAGCTGCTGGGAACCAGTTTCCTGGCAGAAAGACAAACTGCCATCCCACAGCAAACACAACACTGACTCACCCACAGCCTGGGGAACTCCCAAAGGCATCCCAGAGGCCCTGAAGAAAAACTGAGAACGGGGCAGCAAAAGTGAGGAAATCAGGTAGAACAACTCTGCAGGTGTTGCAAGCACCCACTGGCCCGAGAAACTCCCATCCCCTCCCTGTAGGCAAGGGCCAGGAGCTGCCAGGAGGGAGCAAAGTGGGAGTCAGGGCCAAGTGAGGAGTGGGATTCCCAAACCCATCCAACTCGCTCACTCAGCAATAGGTGTGGGCAAGATACAGAGAGGAGAGCCCAAGGCAGCAGGCAAGAGCTTTCCCTGGGGCTGCTGGTTCTGGGGAACACCAGGTGCCTGCTCCAGCGGGTGCAGACCACACCCCTCAAGCTGCTGGGAAGGCCAAAGGGACAGATCTGTGTCCCCAAGGGAATGCAGGACTCCAGGGCTGGCCCTAGCTCCTGCCATTCCAGACTGATGCTGAGCACAGTAGCCAGGGTCAGGGACCCACCAAGCACACCTAGTGACTCAAGAGAGCTGGTGGAAAACCCTGACCAGGGCTGACCTGCTCCTACAGCTCCCTTTCCCTCCCCATGGATGGAGCAACATCCTCCAGGCAACACTGCAGAATAAGAGAAAAAACCCCAAACTCCCAAAGGCAGAAATGGAAGCAGGGCCTTTGGCTGGTTTCCAAGACCATCGTGCACTGTGCAAGGCGACCAGGACACATGCACAGCACCACTGTCTCAGGAGAAGAGAATCCTCCAGACAGATGGGGAACAAGGAGTCCCTCCTGTCCCAGTAACCACACTGGACTGGTCCAACTGACAGAGCAGACAAGTAGTGGCCATGTCCAAAAAAGTTAGTTTGGCTCAGCCAGTAGTGTCAAGCTACTTCCAGAAGAGGGGAAGGGGCCCAGGCTCCTGGCCCCTTCTGTCTACTTCCAGAAGAGTTGTTCCCTCTTCTGGAAGTTGTTCTCTTGTTCTCCAGAACAAGAGAAGGGGCAGGGCTGGGTCCTAGCTCCTACCTACCATAAGGAGCCCTTTGTGGGGGACTCCTTGTTCCCATTCCAAGAAAAGTGCCTTCTCAGCCAGGAGCTCCAGGGGACAGCACTGTTCCCACAGCATGGGCCAGACCAGGCCCAGAGCAGCACTGCCAATCCCAGTTCCAGGGGCTCCTCCTGACCCTAAATGCCAATCCTGTTGTTCCAGGGCCTCCTCCTGACCCCCAAATGCCAGTCCCACTGCTCCAGGGACTCCTCCTGCCCCCCTCCAGGCAGTACTGGAAGGGAAGGGGATCCTTCTGTCCCAAGTGCATGTCTCACCTGTACACACTGATACCTGAGGCACAAGGCAAAGCTCCTAATTGTGTTTTTTGTCTGGCTTCTCTCCACCTCATCACCATGTTAAGTCCCGTGCTCCTAAACTCTTCCTTGAGAGCCTTTTTCCTGTTTTCCCTGTGCCAGTTACTGCTCTTTGACTTGCAAAAGCAAATGAGAAACCCTGGTGAGAGCCCCAGGCCCTCAGGTATGACAGAGTTCAGCTCAGCTCCACAAACACCTTGTCACCCTCCCATTGGTCCTTCCTGGCAGGGTGATCCTATCCACCCCCTCCCAGAGCTGCCCCACCATGTCCTGCAGGGCCAGGAGCAGGGCACACCAGGACACTGCTCCTCAGTACCCACCTGGGCATGGTGTCCTCCCACGGGGGCAGCCTGAGCACACACCTGAGCGTGTGGGCTGCTCTGCCCAGTTCCCTGTCAGAGCCATCAGTTATGAGTAAATCTGTTTCCCAAAGCCACTTGGATTTTCCCTGAGGACAGCGGGGAGCAGCTCCAGAACCTCACTTCTGAGACCATGCAAGAACAGGCAAACACTTCACGGCATTTTAGGATCACTCACCATTGCTTCACTATTTTTATAAGTGTCCTTAGTAATGGGGGAGAGACATGCAAACACCAGGGGCAAAGACTGCTGCACGGGTCACTGGCACCGAGAGGGTTTGTGATGGGACCACACAAGAGCCAGGAACACAAACTGACTTTGGTCACCCTTGTGGGGGCCAGGTTTGCCAGGCGCAGGGGGGGCACTGGGCAGGCACAGAGCAGGTCCGGGCAGGGGCACAGGCCATCAAGCAATCCCTGTGAGCTGCACGCTGCGTTACTTCCCTTCACAGCTCTGCTTCCCACCACAGCTCCCTACGTCCCTCCAGCCAAGCCAGGAGCACAGCAAGGTACAGAGAGCAAAGGTCTGTCCCCGAGCAGCAGCCAGAATTCACCTCTACACAGATGTCGTCTGCAAGCCGTGCTGAGAGGTGCTCTGTGGGAAGGAAAGGAGAGGAAAGCAGGGACGGCTCTGAGCAAACTCCTCACAAAGCTCATGACATGCAGTTAGAAAATTCTTCCAAAATTTGGTTCCCCGCAGCCAGTCCTAAATCCACCCCTTTTGTTCAGTGCTGCCTTTCCTCAAGGAGCTCTTTGATGTCACACCTGTGTACTTGAGGTCAGGTTTGGCCTATCTCTGCACTCATTCCTCAGCTAAACCAGTCAAGTGCTTACTTTCCTCCCATGTCAGGGTCTCTTCCCTCCCAGACGTTTTTGCTATCCTTCAGGTTCCAAGCACAGTCACTTGAGTGACTGGATTCCAGCAGGGGAACCCGGGGGTCTGGCAGCCCCATCCCTCGCACAGGGAACGCTTCTCAGCTTCACAGCAAACACACTGCCTGCCTGGCACAGCCAGTGCCAATGACACGGATTTATTGGGACTCTTCTCATGCTCTGGACATGGAAGAAAACGCTAAACAAGTGTCCAGCTCCCCTGAGAAATGCTGACCTTGGCCAGCAGCCTCTTGCCTCCCTTCCAGCACAGGTGGCCTCTCCTTCCCAACCAGGCTCAAACTGTACACAAATTGCTAATAAAACCCTCAAATTACCAGAGACACTCAAATCTGTATTTCCCTTGGACTTTGCTCTCCACATTGGATGTCTCCCATTGAACTTGTCCCCACCTTTCTGGACACAAGCACACTCTGACAGAACCTGGCTTTGCAGCCTTCCCCAGCAGCCCATCCACCTGCACACAGACTTTACCTGAACTTGCTGGTGTCCAGGTGACCTGAAGCACCAGGAAGGTGGCACAGGTCTTTGCAAAAACCTGCACTCACCTACCTGCAATCCAGCTTTAGAAGCCTCTACAGTCAGGTAGGCTGCAGATATGGCTCAGGTCTGTGCAGGGACAGGCTCCTGTGGTGGGGGCCCAGGAGTCCTCCCAGGGCTAGGAGGCTCTGACACACACAGAGCTTCAAAGGCAATCCCTTATGGAAAACCCATCAGCTACATGTTCTGTCCCTCAGTCAGAGGCAGATTTCCTGCAGTCCCTGTCACAGATCCTGTGAATCCATATGCCAGTTGCTGCAGAGATGGAATCTGTTGCCTTGAGTCCCTGGGAACAATGGAGCCCAGGACCCCTCCTTTCTTCCTCACCAGTCGCCCAGCCAGCATTTCTGTGGGCACTGGGAATGCAGGAAAGCTTGAATGCAGTGAGGTGGCTGCCTGAAGGATCTCCTCCCCCAACCCCTCACCATGGAGCCTGTCCTGCCTCAGCTCTGCTCCAGGATCACAGAACATCACCGTCTTCCCCGTACCAAGACCTTGGCAGACCTTACCAACAGCACAGAGCCCTTCCTCTGGCAGAGGGGAGGGAACCTCCTTCCCTGTTCTGCTCCTTCAGCTCACCACTGAACCCACCTGTCCACAGGTAGACCCCCTCAGAAGCCTTCAGATGCATGTGCACGTAGGCCATCAGCTCCCTGAGTCCGGGGGAGGCAGGAGCTGAGCAGCTGTGCCCACCCAGCTTGGGCAGCCAGAGCAGCCCCTGCCACAGAGCCCTGTGCTGCCCAAGAGCTCCCACACACGGCTCTGCTGCGTGCCTGCCAAAGCACCACGCAGTCTGGGCACCATGAGCCAGACCCAAAGGGTTAGACGTGAAACTTGACCTCAGGGGCAAGCATCAAACTGTCACACTCTCATAAAATCATGGAGTGCTTTGGGTTGGAAGGGACCTTCAAGTACATTTCATTCCACCCCCTGCCATGGGCAGGGACACCTTCCACTAGACCTGGCTGCCCCAAGCCCCATTGCTCCAACGTGGCCTGGGACATTCCCAGGGAAGGGGCAGCCACAGCTGCTCTGGGCCATGGAAGAAGCAGCAGGGTGACACCACTCTGCTCTTCCAAAGAGCCAGCCCAGAGCAGTCTAAGGATGAACTGCTGGCTACTGAGCTGAGGTTGTGGAGAGCACAAGAGGTCCCGTTCCCATTCCCCACCTGGTTGATGTGGACAGAAGGAATGGAGGCTGCGGACACAGATGAGTGGCTGGGTGAGTTGGGCAGGGACTTGCAGGGGCCGATGGACAGCTGGTGCTTCTTCCGGAGAGCCACCACCTTCTGAGCCACTGGAAAAGGGAGAAAGGGACAGGGTCAGCCTTCAGAAAGCAGTTTCCTCCCCCACAGATTTCTGGAGGGCTTCCGGGAGAGCCAGGCCTTTTCCCTGACTGATGTGCTGCCTGCACTGCTCAGGCTGAGTCCCCAGAGGATCTCCACCTGCCCCCTCGGGCATCACACAGAACAGCAACTTCCCACGGACACCATGAGCCCGGGCCTGCTGCAGGAGAACCCCTGGGCAGTCCATCACCTCTCAGTCACCCCTCATGGCAACTCCAGGAGCCACGTACTGGACTGAACTGCCTGGGCAAATGCCACCTCCATCAGTCTGGGCCTTGTGGGTCTGTAAAGGGACACCCTGAGGGGTTCTCTGTAGAATGCTTGGTGGGTCACTAGGGACCTTTGCATGCACCTCCTCTGTCCAGACTTGCAGTGCTGGGTTTGCCTTGAAACACGGAGTGATGCTCAGGTGCTGGTCTCACAGTGACACTGGGCAGTGGGGCTGCTCAGGCTCTGCAGGCAGGGCACACCTCTCTGGATGTACAGCACAGCTGTGTGTGGCAACCAGAGAAACTGGAACAGACTGGTTTAAGGGACAGCAGAAATTATCCCAGAAAATCTGGCTGATGTTCAGGAAGTAGAAGAGCCTGGGCCCGGCACGCAGGAAGGTGAAGGTCACCTCAAGGTGCCTCATTTCAGGACTGGGGAGATGTTATCCCTCCAGTGTGGTCTCACGGGCCTCATGGTTAATTCCTCATTAGCAGCAGTGGTATGGGATAACTGATGGGCAGAGCCTCTGCCAGGCCCTGCCAGCCAGCAGTGGCTGAGGGCTTTGTCTGGCTATTTCCTGGCCCCTGGGGGGCTGGAGCTCACAGTGTGCTCAGCCAGCATTGGCATGGGAGATGACCCCTGGGCAGGGGATCCAGAGCCTCCCTGGCAGTTCATGCTGGAGCCTGGGCCTGCAGCCCCATGTTTGAGGGGGATGATGGAGAGCAGCAAAGCCAACAGCACCCCAGCCACAGGTCCTGGGCCATGGAGCCACTGGCTGTCCTCTCCTGCCCTCTCCAGTGCTCAGCACAGAGGAAAGGTGGGACCATGCACTTGGGATCTGCAACAGAGCTGAAGCTCAAGAAGTGACCCAGAGCACAGGGCAGCACAGCTGCTGTCCCTCCTGCACCCTGCAGGACCAGGGCTGGGTCACTCCTCCTCCTCCTCCTCCTCCTCCTCCTCCTCCTCAGGAACATCACCAAGGTGACCACGGCTAGGGGCTCCCTGACCTTTTCTTGGTACAGAAACACTCTTAAAATGAAGCCCAGGAACTGAGGCCCCCCCACACCAATGGCTCCTTGCAAACTGTCCTGGCATCTGCTGAATCTGAACCCCAGATTTCTGCAAACAGGAACTGTGAGGGTAACCCTGCGAATAAAGTTCTTTAACCAGACCTCTCTGGAGCCAAGAGGGCAGAAGGCACATTCCATACCAGCCCCCACCTCAGGGGGCTCTGCCATGAGGGGACCAAGCCAACCCTTCCTCAGGGCAGGCCTACCTCAGGGAGTCCTGGAGCTGACCAGGCACTGCAGGACACAGCCCAGCCTAGGGCACTGTCCCTGCCTGTGCCAGGGCCACCACCTGGCAAGACCTGGCAATACCAAGATCCCATCCTCTCACTGCAGAAGTCCCTGTGACATCTGTGGACTTGGGAAGGAGGGAGGAGCACAATTCCCAAAAAGCAAGCAGCACCTCCAGGGAGAATTCTGTCAGGAAATGAGAAACCAGCAAGGAGGAAGTGACCCCTGTTGTCCTGCCAGGTGTCCTTCTCACGGTGACCTTTGGCAGCCTGACTGCCCTGACACAGCCTCGGCCACAAAAGCCCCACCACCATCAGGCACACACTGCACTGAGCTCAGACCAGACACAGCACAGCTCAAGCAGCTCCAGGCCACACACCGGACACCAAGACCCGCTCTGAGGAACAGGGTCTCTGCTGCTCCTGCCTGAGCTGTGGTGGCACAACAGCCAGGGCCACCCAGCTCTTGAAGAATCCCTGTGCAGTTGGTGAAGATGGAGACACCAGTTTTTCTGTCTCAGAGCATCCCCCACTCTCTGCAGCACCACGTGCATGTGTGGGAAGAGTTGCCTGTGAACACCAAGGGGCAGGGTGGTCACTCCCTCAGGCTCTCATGCCAGCACATTGACCTGCTCCCCAAAAAGGTCAGTGGCCACTGGGTGGGTGTGACCCAGGACAGTGGCAGGGAAGGGCTCTCTAGAAACAGAGGTGCAGCACACGCTCCACCCAGCACAGGCAAGCAGGCAACCTCAGCTCTGAAAGCAGCTCTTCAAGCTCCTGCTGTGGGAAGTGGACATCCTTCCCAGCCTGCCCGGGGTAGGTCTGCTGGGATCCAGGGTGGCGACTTGTGGAAGGAGTCATATAAAGGCAAGTCTGATGGAAACTGGATTGCCATGTGAGGAAAGGTCCTCACAGAGTCTGTGACTGCCAGGACTCCACAAGATCCCACACCAGCTGCACCAGGATCCACCAGATGCCAGACCAGCTGCATCATGACCCTCCAGTGCTCACTAGGAAGAACTGCTTACCCACTCCAGAAACACCTCATCCCATCAGCTTCAGGCCATTCCCCCTTGTCCTGTCACTAGAGGGAACACACAGTCTCCTTCAGGGTAAGTTCACAGTTAATTTAAGCAGACTGCAAACCCCCAGAGATGGTGCAGGTTCCCTGTGCCCCTCAGCATCACTGCTGCAGACCCCTCTCCAAGCCCAAGCAGGAATGCTCTCTCACACTGTTCCTGTGAGGAACAGCTGCCCCACCCAGCTGCCCAGGTGCTGCTTTCCTACTCCAAGGGCAGCACAAACTCCTCTGTGAGGAGGAGCTGCCCTGATGTGGCTGCAGTTACCATCCTGGAAGACCCTCTCCACGTTCAGGCCGTAGGTAGCGCAGGTCTCGTAGTACGTGCAGCGCTTCAAATCATTGGAGAGCTTCCGTGCCCGGGAGTCGTCAATGACGCGCGGGTTGGTGGCACTGATTGCATCTGCAAGCCAAAGGGACAGGAGGCTGAAAGGCAAGGACCCTGTCCCACCCAGCCACAGGTCCCACGACACTTCTGGCCTCCCTCCCTCTCTTCACACAGAGGAACCACCTCCGTAGCACTGTCCCATAAATGCCTGTGATCGCAAAGTCCCACGTTTGTAGAAAAATGGATGAATCTCTGTAAATGAACCTGACTCAATTTCCCAAACCACCCAGCCACCAACATTTCAGCAAGACAGAGGCAGAACACCTCTGGGAGATGTGAGCACTAAGGCCAGGCAGCCCCAGCTGCCAAATAAATGGATTTGTTAGTCTCCAACATTTTAGGGCTCATGACCAAGCCCTACATGTTAAAGAATCCAAGGGAGAAATCCTCCTGGTTTAACGAGAAAGTTGACTCTGCTGAGATGTCTCCACAGCCAAGGAATTCCTGGACAGCTCTAAAATACAGGCTCAATTTGGATCCTACCAAGCCACCAAGTGCTTGCCTGTTTTGGAAAAACTTCTTTCCAAAGAGGAATCCAACTCCTTAAAGATAAGCCAGGGACGAGTGGGGGCTGCAAACAAACCTTTTCAGATAGGAGAAGTAGGACCTGCACTGTGAGGAAGGTCCAGTTCTCCAGATGGTTGTGTGCTGTACCAAGGCTAGCACCTCACCTGGTTCTGTGTCTGGGACAACAATGCCCTGTTACCTGTTCCACTCCTGCACCTCCACAGTGCATGCTGCCACCTCATTCCTGAGCAAGATCACTCAGTCCCAAAATTCATTCCACAATCTCTAAATATCCAAAGTTTAACAACTTTGTTCTGCTTTTAATATGAGGATCTGGAGCAGACCCCCTGTGACTGCCACCCACTGCTCCTGCCTGTCTTCCTGGCCTCAGAGCTTCTTCCTGGCCAGGAACAGGTCACACAGTGCTCAGGAACTGTCCTGCCAGGACAGTTTTACCCTACATGTCCTGCTCCTGCTCTCTACTCTCACACAGAAAACTCTTCACCCCAGGCTCCCTCCTGCCTGTGCTGGCAGAACTGGGGGAGGCAGCACCAGGGAAACATGCCATTTCCAAGAGGAAAGTGGCTCCATGGAATGAGGCAGCTCTCTCTGGGGAAGCTGAGCTGGTGTGAGCAGGAACTCCCTCCTCAGGGCTGGGCTGTGGCCTCAGCACCATCTCTCAGCCCCACATAGGGCTCACAGAGCAGGATGCCCCCGTGCTCACGGGGCCAGCGGGATGTGGCACCAGCGCTCCCGCCCGAGGCTGGGGCCCCCTCCCCAGCTTCCCCCTAAGCCAGGCGCCGTTCTCACCCTGTGTGCCCACCAGCACCATCGGCACCTCCGCCGTGTTCCGGTAGCTGCAGAGCCGCAGGTAGTAGTTGTAGACGGTCTGGAAGCTGATCTCATCCTCCAGGCTGAAGACAAACACCACTGCATCGACCCAGGCAGCAAACTGAAGAGACACGGCAGGATTACAGCGCGGATGAGCAGCTGGGGACCCGGGCCCGGGGCAGCCAGCACGGGCAGCCACGCACCGGGCTCAGCCAGCACCACCTCCCCCCAGCCCCTCCACCAGCACTGGCTGGGAAGGGACCACAGGGAGGACAGGTCTCCTACCTGCAGTTCAGGGGGGCCCCCTTCATCTCGAATCAGCAGCAAGTAGCTCTGACCATCCACCACGATCTCCTTCTTAAACCGGCCACCTTGGGGAGCAAAGCTGCCGGTCAGTAAGGGGGGGTGCAAGCAGGGGACACCCCAAATGAGGGCCAGGGGAGCTGCAGAGCCCCATGGCAGTGGAGGAGGCGCAGGGACTGGGATCACCTTCTGCACCACAGAGAGGAGTGATCCCAGCCCATCCCCAGGCACCCTGGGAACCAGACCTTACCCTCTGGAGACTCCTCCTGCACGTAGGTGCCGGTCAGGTAGCGGTGCACCAGGGCCGACTTGCCACTGGACAGGTTCCCCACGATGCCCTGGAACAGATGCACGTGTCACCCGTGTGCCCAGCACGTGTCCTTGTACACGAGGCCACCCCTGTGAGGTGACAGCACTGGTGCTGGGGCACACTCTGATGAGAGGCAGAGGTGTCCCTGAGAGGACACAGGGATGGTGTGACCCAGCCCAGTATTCGGTGGGAGGCAGGGGACTGACTGGGCTCAGTCAGGCAGAGAGCAGCTGAGACTGGGGCACAGCCACCTGGAAAGAGGGCACTGAGTCCTCTCGTCCTCACCTGAACAGGCACAGCCCTGTCAGAGCCACATCAGCTCTTCCACATCAGAGCCCTTCTGCTCCTCAGGGAACACTTGCCATCCCAAGTCAATTCAGAAGGAGAAAAACCTCTTCTCCCAGCCTGCACATCCCCAGTTTTGGGGCGTTGCAGCTCTGGACAGCAGCTGCCAGTAAAGGGGAGCCGAGACCAGCTCCACGTTGGGTGCAGGCCCAGCATGTGCTCACACCTGAGGCACCAGCACCACAGCACCGCTACGTGCATCTCCCAGCAGAGCCGATGGTGCCGCCCACACGGCAACACCCAGCACCAGTGCTCAACCAAACCACAGGAGAAAGCTACTGAGCACCGAGTGGAGCTGGGTGGAAGCACATCTGACTGCAGCACCCTCAGACTGGCTATGAAAGGCAGGTGGGTGACCAGGATGGGTCAGTCAGAGAGCCCAGCCCAGCTCGTTGTCAGGGTCCTCCCGACCATTTAATGCTGCTTAACTGTGGGACCAGGTCTGTACTGGAGGATCTGGAGCATGAGTCTGATGAGAATTGGCTGAGGGAGGGGCTCAGCCTGTAGAAAAGGAGGCTCAGGGGGAACCTTCTCATTCCACAACTCCTTGACAGGAGGGTGGAGTCAGGTGGGAATTTGGCTCTGCTCCCAAGTAACTAACAACAGGACATCCTCAAATTGCATCGGAGAAGGTTTAGGTTGGATATCAGCTAACCCTTTTCCACAAAAAATGTGGAAGTGCCACTTGAGGATATAGTTTAGTGGTGAACACGGTGGTGGTACTGGTTGATGGTTGGACTTGATGATCTTAGAGGGCTTTTCCAGCCTTAATGGTTCTGTGATTCTGTACAACTGCACTCCCATGGCCACACCAGTGCCAGAAGATGAGGGGTGAGGAGTGGCTATGAACACTAAAGGTGCCTCTGCCACCATGGAAGTTTACAGCCAAACTTTTCCAGGCACAGGGATGAGCTTGGCAGGTGAGTCACCACCAGGCAGGTTCTCCAGCTCTCAGGCAGGCACTCAAATGCTCCCGCCGCCCTGGGCCAGGCACATGCTCCCCGTGAGAAGCAGAGAGGCACCAGCCCCGTGGCTGCTGGCACGCTGCGGCACAGACCGTGCCGGCAGAGCCCAGGACACCGCCCTGCCTGCCAGCTCCTCCGGTGCCAGCGGAGCCAGCACGTGGCAGGAGCAGGGAGCACTGACCACTGGCTCCCAGGGGCACGCCCGGCTGCTCTCAGCACTGCCCCATCTGCCACCCCTCAGAGCAGCACAGATCCCGACAGCGCGTTCACACAGTGACAGCACAGAGAGCACGGGCTGGGCTGCAGCCCTGCCCCGTCCTGCACCTGCATCACCCCCATCCCCTTGCTGGGCAGGGGCTGCACCAAAGCCATGCCCAGGTCATGGACCAGGGAACAGCCCAGCCTCTGCCCGAGCCCTCCCTGCCACTGCGCTCTGGCCAGGACAATCACAGAACCACAGAATCCCAGAAGGGTCTGTGTTGGGAGGGACCTTCAAGCTCATCCAGTTCCACCCCTGCCATGGCAGGGACACTTTCCACTACCCCAGGTTGCTCCAAGCCCCATCCAGCCTGGCTTTGGACACTTCCAGGGATCCAGGGGCAGCTTCTCTGGGCAACCAGTGCCAGGGTCTCACCACTCTCACAGGGAAGAATGCTTTCCCAATATTCCATCTAACCCTGCCCTCTGTCCATGGGAAGCCATTCCCCTTTGTCCTGTCACTCCAGGCTCTTGTGACAAGTCCCTCTCTCGCTTTCCTGGAGCCCCTTCAGGCACTAGAAGGGGTTCTAATGTCTCCAGAACCTTCTCTTCTCCGGGCTGGACACCCCCACCTCTCCCAGCCTGGCTCCAGAGGGGTTTCAGCCCTCAGAGCATCTCCATGGCCTCCTCTGGACTCACTCCAGGGCCATGTCTGTGTTTCGTTGGGGGCCCCTGACATGGACACAGCACTCTAGGTGGGAGAACTACAGGAGGTCTCACAGAAGGAACTCTGGAGAGCTCAGCTCTGGGCAGGCAGCTCAGGCTTCAGTGCCAGGTTGGCCACGGCTCCTCTGCCAATGGAGCGGCTCCCGAGGCTGCCCAGCAGCAAGGGTGCCATACCACGCCAAAGATAAACACTCCAATGCCATTTAGCTCTAAAACTTGGACAGAGGCTGCACTTACACTTTGTCTGCACATAGTACAAACCCTAACCTGCATCTCACCAAAATCTTGCTGCTCTGCCGTGTTCTTGAGCTCACCTGGAGCTTCAAACCAGCCACAGAACTGACAATCCTGAGGAGTACAGCCCCTGAGAGGCACCAAACTGGAGCCAAACAAGGTGTGTAAGCACTGTGGGAGCCTCTGCTCCAGGATTTTTGGGAGAATGTGGGAACACAGTTGGCATTGTGCTGGCACTGCCCAGTGCCAGGTGCAGGGGACAAGTCCTGCCAGGAGGCACTGTCAGTTCCCCTCTGCAAGAACTGCTCAGTCACAGCTTCCTCCTGGCCTCCAGCACTGGGAGGGAGCTTTTGGGGAGAAACTGAGGGAGGGAAAACTGCTGAATGTATCTTAAGTACATCAAATTATTCAAAGGCCTTGGAGAAACTATCCCGAATGCTTGGGAACACAAGCAGGGAGAGCAGCAAGACCCTCAACTCCTGTGGGAGAGACAGAGGACACCGAGTTGTGTGAAAATGGGAAGGAAGTGAAGCTTGGCAACATTTCTTGCTGGGGTCAGTGTTGGGCCTCTCATGACAAGAAAGACCCTGAGGGCCTGGAGCGTGTCCAGGGAATGGAGCTGGGAAGGGGCTGGAGCCCCAGGAGAGGCTGAGGCAGCTGGAAAGGGGCTCAGCCTGGAGAAAAGGGGGCTCAGGGGGGACCTTGTGGCTCTGCACAGCTCCTGACAGGAGGGGACAGCTGGGGGGGTCGGGCTGTGCTGCCAGGGAACAGGGACAGGAGGAGAGGGAACGGCCTCAGGCTGGGCCTGGGGAGGTCAGGGTGGGTAGAGAGAAAATTCCTTCCTGGAAAGGGCTGTCCAGCCCTGGCACAGGCTGTCCACAGCAGGGGTGGAGTCCCCATTCCCTGCAGGGATTTAAAACCCATGTGGATGTTGCACCTGGGAACAGAGTCAGTGATGGCCTTGGCAGTGCTGGGGAAGCAGCTGGACTCAAAGATCTCCAAAGGCTTTTCCAACCCAAATGATTCTGTCACTCTAAACTAGGACTCCAAAAGGCCTCCAGGCTTTTAGAAGAGCTGCTTTGGCCGGATCAAATATCAGAGCAACAGAGATCCCCAGAGGTCATGCAAAACCTGGGGAAAGGGCTGTGCCACTTGAGGAAGAACTAAAAGCTTTAGGATGGTTTAGCTGGCAGCATGGCTTTGCAGCCTTGTAGAACCCCAACATCAGGCAGCAACACCCAAGAGCTGTGAGAATGATTTTTAAATGCATTTCACGGGTAAACTAACAAATGAATATTCGAGGTTTGGTTTGATTCTCATTTAACTGCAGGTAAGAGACACTGTGGCAGGACAGTGCTGGAATGTTTTGCAAGAAGAATTTTGTTCTTTTGTTTCTTGGACTAATATTGAAAAAAGTTAATCTTGCAAAAGCTGAAGGGAGAAAGAATTGAAGGGCACACTCCAGGAGCCTGTAAGGAGAGCTGAGAGCTGGCACACAGAGCACAGGAAGAGAAGAGGGAGGAACCGATCACTGAAGCACCTGCAGCACCCTGCCCACCCTGACACCACCTCCTGGCCACCCCAGAGCCCAAAACACTGACCCTGTCCCACTTGGAGGGGCCGTACCAGGGTAGGGAGGGACAGGGGCAGCCCCCTGAGAGCCCACAGAGACCACACCCCACAGGGAGCTGGTGAAGCCCCGCAATGGTGTGACCTGGGGAAATCCTCCCTGTGCTGACAGACCTGGGGAGCTTCATCCCCTCAGTCTGGCAGAACAGAGCCGAGTGTCATCCTCCAGCACTCCTGCAGGGCACGCACAGCTCAGCAGAGGCAGGAGGAGCGCCAGTGCAGAGCTGAGTTCAGCGAGGCTCTGAAGGAGCAGGGACACCTCCCACACCAGGATGGCAGCTCTGGGGGTGACCACCAGGGGCCTGTACCTGAACCACCAGCTGGGATCTGCACCTGCTTCTGCTGCAGCAGCTTGAGCAGCAGCACCAGACAGGCATCACAGCTCTGCCAGGGCCAGCAGGGAGGCTGAGCGGCTCAAATGATGCCTTTTCACCTTCACATCCAAGCGCTCTCCCGGATCAACAACCTCTGCCTCACCCCTCAGGGCATGAGCTGCCCAGAAACATCAGTCCTTCCCTGGCAGGCAGCAGCCCCAGCTCCCCTCTTCCTTCTGAGGCTGAAGCCTCTGTGTGTTTCCATCTGGCCACACAAAAATACAGGGTTTTCTTGAGGATTTGGGGAAGCAGAGGTATCCCAGGCACAAGCCACAAGTACTCACCACCTTCAGCTCAGGCACCGAGCGACTCAGGGTCCATTCCTGGCTGTTCACAAATGAATCTGCAGACAGAGGGAAGAAATCATCAGGTTACCCTCAAGATCCCAGCAAGGACCCTGGTACACCGTCCCTGCTCCCGCCAGGCCAATATATGGCTTTTCCCACCCTTCCAGAGACAGAGCTGCACGAGCACCCACCACGCAGCCGCAGCCCCAGACGGGGAGGAGCGGCCGAGCCAAGGGCAGCAGCAATGGCAGCAAAGCGGCCGGGCACCACTGGCTGGAGCCCTTCCTTCAGCCCTGCAGGAGCACAAAAACCCCTTCAGCATCCCCCTTCAGCCCCGAGGCACAGAGGACAAGGGGAGCACCAGGGAGCAGACACCCTTTTGAGGAGCACGGGCTGCACAAGACCCCGGAGCTGAGGGCACGTGCCAGCGCCCCGAGCCCTGCCCTCGGCATGCCGCGGGCACCGGAGCTGCCGCAGGGTGTCAGCCACCTCTGACTGAACACAAACACAGCGAGTTACTGCATATTATGGAACTGGCAGCATGCTGCAATAGGCTTACAGAGGCTGTGGCAATCCAACGCACCCACCCTGCCACGGAGCATCTGGAGGAGGAGCAGGAGCCTGGAGGACAGGCCAGCAGCCCCTCCTGACAAACCTTAGTCCCTCACTCGCCTTGGCAAGGTGAGACCTTCCATCCAACACCAGCTCCAGGGCAGGGCCCAAAGGAGCAGCACCTCCTGCATGTTTATCACATACAAACAGAAAGGATTTTTGGAGACCAGAAATCTGTGGGAGCTCCGCACCTTCAGGAGCCTCTAATAAACCTGCCAAATCTGTGGCCACAGACTGTTGCAGGAATGGGAATCTCAGATGGCTCAGAAGGGAAGCAGCACATCCACCAGATCCAAAAGCAGGCAGCAATCAAACACAGTGACCTCGGCCCTGCCACTGCTCCAGTGTCACCCAAGGCCACAGGGAGGGTGGCTCCAGATCTGCCCCAGCAGCCCCAACCCCACAACCACAACTCCTAGTTCCTGCTCCAGCAGTACCCAAACCACCCTCACAGGGAATAATTCCTTCCCAATCTCCCATCCAGCCCTGCCCTCTGGCAGTGGGAGCCATTCCCTGTGTCCTGTCCCTCCATCCCTTGTCCCCAGTCCCTCTCCAGCTCTCCTGGAGCCCCTTTAGGCCCTGCAAGGGGCTCTGAGCTCTGCCTGGAGCATTCTCCTCTCCAGCTGAACATTCCCAGCTCTCCCAGCCTGACTCCAGAGCAGAGGGGCTCCAGCCCTGGGAGCATCTATCTTGTGCTGGAGGCAGCACTGGGCCCCACAGCCCTGCCAGAGCCCACCAGTGCCTGCTCTCACCCCAACTCCTGTTCCAGCCCTCATAACTCCTATGGGGAGGCTGGACACACAAGAGCACCAGCTCTTCCTCCATCTCCAGGCTAACGCTTCATCCCACCTCTCTCACCTCACTGGGCAGCCCACAGCCATGGGGAAGAGCCCGCTCCTGCTCCCACTGCCAGAGGGCTGGCTAAGCTGCTCAGAGAGCACGAGGCAACAAACCATGACCTGGCACTGTGCCCTTGTCCCTGTTTTGTGCAGCCACCAGCACCCACAACACTCATCCATCATGTTCAAGAAAGGTGTGAACGTGGTGCTCCTACCTGGAGTTTACCTTCCATGGCTGACTTAGGAACATTCCTTTTCCAGGAGTTACAGACAAATACTCCCCAAGTCTGCTGCAGGAACACCAGGTTATTTATAGCCTTCCTGAGGAATCATTTCTCTGCGGTGTCTTTCACCTGCCCTTTCCTTTTTTAGGCAGAGGTAATGTTTTTATTAGAACAATTCATCAGTCAGGAGGAAAATGATACATCTTTGAGCCCTTTCCAAAGGTAACAGCACACCTGTATTTCCAACTGCATCACTGGGTCTAAAAAAAGCTGTCACCTCCACTTGGGACTTCTGCCCTGCTCAGCCTCTTTGGCAGGTAATATGACAGATAAAGCACCATCCAGGCCTTCTCTGCCCCCCGCATTCCCTGATGGGAGCAGGCAGCACACACTTGTGATGTTTCACTACACACAGCAGGTTTTTGGCAGGTTTTGAGTGGGGCACAAGGCACACACACTCGGTGATTGGCTTTGGAAAGGAGGAGAGCAGGGAAGCCCTGGAGAGGGCTAGCTGGGCTCTCTCTGGATCTGCTTAGGGATGATCAGGACAGGCTGCCCCATCAGTGCCAGCTGCCTCCTGCACCGACCATCCCAACAGATCCTTGCTTGGTTTTTAACCCAGGTTCAAGAGTTTGCAACACTTTGATTTCTGACTTGCTGAGAAGGCCTCTGAGTAAACCTTAACACAAACAAAAGCTGACAACACAAGGCCAACAGGACTGTACTCAGCCCCACAACACACCCTGCTCCTCACTCCCCTTAGCCCACCTTACCCGAGCACCAGGCACGCCTGTCCGCCCGCTCCAGCATTGCCAGGCCTGAAGGCCAGCCCAGGCCACTCACTAGTCCTGGGGCTGGCACGTGTGGCACTGACAGCCCCGGGGTGCCCAGCCCTCAGGCAGTGCTCCCCACCGGAACAGGCACCAGACCCCCATGGTCTCGTGGGTGAAGCTGTCACACGTGGAAACAAACACACAGTGAGGCACCAGCAGCCTGACGGGGCTGGCGCCGCCCAAAGCCCGGCAGGCAGGTGAGCGAGCACCTTCCCCACAGCACCTGGGCCCTGGTGCCAGCTCATCCAGCAGGGATTGCCTCCAGCAGGAGACACGACCCGGGACTGATCTCCCACTGAGCACTGGGGCTCATGTAGCATTGGATAGCTTCACTGCTGGAACTGGCTGCATCACCTGCAATTCCAGATGAAAATACACCTGGTCACTCTTCCTGCATCTTCTCTTTGTTATTAAATCACACAGAGGGGACCAGGCTGTCCGTGCTGCAGTTCAACACCTTCCCCAGGTGCACCTGACCTCCAAAACCAAAGCAGTGGGCTCAGGGAACCACTGTCATACCAAGAGCTTCAGCACAGCCCAACAGCATCCTTGGCTCCACGACACAACCATACAAGAGGAGACCAGTCCAGACTAGCCTGGGAAAAGGAAATTCAGGACAATTCTGTTACTCCCCAGAAGCTTCTGTTGATGGAGATTTCCTGGCACAGGCAGATCTACTGCAGAAATTAGAAATTTGGGAGGTGGGGTGGGCAGAGCCCCTACCTTGCAGAGGAGCAGACAGGGACATAAAGGAGGTACTCTGTATCTGATGTCCCTTGGTCAGCTGGTCATCCTGGACATCTTCAAGACCTACAGACCAGACCCCAGCTGTGGGACAGCAGTGCTGTGCACTGAAGAGGCAGGATCAGCACCCTCCATCACAGAACTCGGACACTGTAGCTCCCTGTGCCCTGACGACAGCTCGGAGGGGGCTCAGCCACACACCCACAGCTC
Organism: Vidua chalybeata; assembly: GCF_026979565.1. Classification (NCBI taxonomy): domain Eukaryota; kingdom Metazoa; phylum Chordata; class Aves; order Passeriformes; family Viduidae; genus Vidua; species Vidua chalybeata. The sequence goes on from NC_071530.1 coordinate 384,290, forward strand.
CCAGCACCCACATGCCTCAGGGAGGCTGGCAGGGGAAAGGGGCTGTCTGGCCAAATTCAACTGCTCACCCAGCTGCTCGGTCCACGGGATGATGCGCAGCAGGTTCATCTACCCTGTGCTCCAGAAGCACCAGTGCCAGACACATCTGGTCTCCCCACACAGCAACTAATAATTAACCAACTCATTATCCAAGCCATGGTGGAACTCCCTTGGACACTGCAACCCTGGACACTAAACCCAGCCTTGAAACCAGGTCAGAGGCTGCACAAACACAGCAGAGGCCACACAAACCAAGGCCACTTGTGGCCACCACTGCGGCCACACAAACAGACCCACCTGACCACACACAGATCAAAGGGAGGCAGAGGCAGCGTGCCCAGGCACAGCTACCCTTCCTGGGCACAGCCACCCCGCCCAGGCCAGGCTGATAAAGCCTCTACCCCGGCAATGCTGGCAGGAGGGGGATTTCTCCAGGTCACCAGCACAGGCATAGCCAGCACTCTGTGAGCATGAGCCAGCACGGGTACCCACTGCAGGACATGACCTTGGCGAGGATTCTCTCAGCACAGCTTTAAACACTCCACAGCAACAAAAGGAGACAATGCTGTGTCTCTCTGGAGAAGGGCACACTTAGGAACTGCCACCCTTGCTTCGTCAGCATGCCACGGGTGGCAGCAGCTGGTGCCACTGTGCTCTGAGGTCAGTGCAGACTCTGGAAGATCCAACAACCTCTCAGCAGCTGCTGCTCTCCAGCCCCCATCCAAACACTGTCAAAGACCTAGACCAAACCCTGCTGTGATGGTGGGACAGGGTCTGCTGGAAGGGAAAACCCAGCAGAGAGTGACATGGAAAGACAGGTAACTCAACCTCCCATCACAGCACTCCGTGGGGATCTACCTCAGCAGCCAGAAACCACTCCCAATGTGCCTGACCTCAGCTCCAGTTGTGCAGTGCTGGCAGGTGAACACTGAAGGCACAGGGTTCCCTCTCCCTAAGGCTGCCTGTGATGCTCTCAGACACCACTGCACACCCTCTGACCTCATCCTAAGAACTAAGCCCTCCAGAGTACTGTCCCAACAGCTTCCTCCCAGACACCCTCCAGAACTCTCAAGCTTTTCCGAAGTGCGGATGCCAGACTGGCCTCAGCATCCGAGGCATCTCTAACCCCAGCATGACATCTCTGCCTCTCACCAACTCTCCCAGCTCAACCAAGGCAAGTACCAACACGAGGTGATATTTATCATGACCTACCCAACTCACTATGCAAACTTCACCCAATCCATGAGAAAACAGCCCCTGTCTTCCCTCAGAAGCCTTCCTTGTATGCCCTGCACATCAGTACTCCACACACAAGAGTAAAGGGAGGTACCTTGAAGAACATCAAAAAAGCAGGACATCTCTCTGGGAGAGGGGACACGGCTGTGATCACAGAATCACGGAATATCCCGAGCTGGAAAAGACCCACAAGGATCATTAGGTCTCATCCCTGGCCCTGCACAGACACCCCAACAATCCCACCCTGTGCCTGAGAGTGTTGTCCAAATGCTCCCTGAGCTCTGGCAGCCTTGGGGCCATGACCATTCCCTAGGGAGCCTGTTCAGTGCCCAACCACCCTCTGGGGGAAGAACTCTTTCCTGATATCCAACCTAAACCTCCCTGACACAGCTCCATGCTGTTCCCTCAGATGAGGAATGCTTCCTGAGCCATCAGAGATGCTGTACCCATCACACAGTCCCTTCATGCACAGGGACAACTCCAATTCCAAAACAGTCCAGTCTTCCCAAGACCATACCTATTAGAGAGCCTCTCTGGAACGGCACCAGCCAACAGCTGGATACCTAGAAATGCTCTGAACCACTGACCATGACCACCTGGGTCAGTCCAAGCTGGCTGGACTCTATGTTGACTTTGCTCTCTAGTCCCAAGGGCCGTTGCCCTCCCTTGCCCATTACACAAGGATCAGCCCTTTATGTCTTTTTTGGGTAACAAGCCCTGAAATCCCCCATCACCTCTATGTGTGCTCAATCCCAGCCAAACCCCTCCAGGGCTGGGAGCAGCACTTGGAGGGACCCCCTGGCTTTTGTGGGTCTGTCTGGGTGCAGATCGTGGTGCAGGGTGGGTATCACAGCGTGCCATAAACAAACCACTCCAGGTTCTGGAAACAGAGAGAGTGCTGGCTTGGCTGTCTGCCGGGACTCCTACATCCAGCTTTTCCAAGTGCTGATAACCACAGCTGCAGCTGCACCCCCCAGGAGGGCAAGTTGGGGCTGCACCAGCAGCTTTCCCAAGGCAAGGTGGGCAGCGCCCACAAAGAGCATCAAAGTTTGTGGGACGTCAAGCAGGTGTTTGAACACCATGGGCCTGCAAGACTGGAACAGGAATGGGGCAGAGACCCCCCGAGCAGCCCCGTGGCAGCAGCTCTAAGGCTGAGCCTCTCCAGCCCTGGCTCAGAGACCCACAGCTCCCACCAGAGGAAGCCACGGACCAACATTCTGAGCAGAGAGACAAGGGGGAGATGGGGCACAAGAGAGGACAAGCAGCAGCTACTTCGCTGTGCAGACTTCACCACTGCCTTTTCACAACTCACTGTCCTCAGGAAGACACAGGGTTGGCAGGCACAGGGACTGTGCAGGTACTAGGCAGGTAATGAATGGTGCTCTCAGTGTGACCAAACCCGGTGTGAGCTCTGCAGCACAAGGGGCTCCTGCCAGGAGCCACAGCGGCAGCCTGGAGAGGTCAATCCCTGAGCTTCTGCCTCCAGCACGAGCCACAGTGGCAAACACTAACCCCTGCACCAAGCAGTGGTCCTGCATGAGCTGGCTGGTCACCACTGCAAGGACCCCTAGCCACCCACACTACTCCCCAGAGAAGCCTCAGCAGGGTCTCCCAAAGATGGATCCAAAGGGAGCTCCTACCTGTCTCACGGAGGAGCCAGGTGAGAGGCAAGGACGCCAACCAAGTGCTCAACCTCGGCTGCTTCTGTGGGAATGCGGCCGCCAGGCCGGCTGCTGCTGGCGCAGCTCCCACTGGAAGCGGCAAGCAGGAACAGGCCCCCGCTGCAGGGGCAGGGCCCGGCCCTCCCTGCCCGCATACACCCACATTCCCCAGCCATGAGCGCAGCCTCCCCTCTCCTGGGAACCTCCCGCCACCCAGCCGGCAGCGGCACACAGCCCGGGCTGCCCTGCCAGCACCGGAACCCCCAGAGCGCGGCAGCATCCCGGCCCTTTGCCTCGTGCCGCACGGGCAGCCCTGCATCCTTGGGAGCTTCCAGAACCTTCTCCTGGAGCACAGCAAGCCCGAGGGACAGAGAGGGCTAGAGGATGGAGCCCCCTGAGCAGCCACAGAGCTGCTCCTGTGCTGACCTCTGTGGCCCAGCACTCATGGGGAATGTCCAGGCATGATGCTGCCCTGGACAGGCGCTGCCTCAGGAGCAAGCAACCAGGTTCCTCAGGAGCGTGTGGGTTCCCTGGAGAGCCTGCCAGCCCTAGGACATCCCTCTGGCACACAAGCGAAGCAGAGAACTGCCTCCACAGCACCCAGATCCAGAGCAGAGCCATGGAACCCAGGGAGGCCCCCCGGGAGCGGGCGGCAGGGCTTGGCCCAGCCCCCAGCTCCGTGCGTTCCATGCCTTAAAAAGCTGTGGATGCTGCTGTCGCCTCCCGGCCCTGCCAGGCCACAGGGCTCGCCTGGGGCTCCTTGCACAGGGCCCAGAAGGGGACAGGGCACACAGGCACAACCTGCACAGCCCCAGTGAGGCCCCACAAAGCCCTGGCACCGGAGAACTCCTCACCAACATCAGAGAGTCGAACACCCGAGAGCTGCTCCAGCTGCCAGTGCCTGTTGAATGTCCAGCCCCGGGGGGACCTGTCCCCCTGTCCCATCACCGGTAATGCCACGCCTGCTCTCTGCAGGCTGCCCCATACCCGGTGAGGGTTCCCGTGCTCCCAAACACGTGGTCTCCGCTCAGCCCCAGTGCAGAACCTTAGCAGGGGTGGCTGGAGCTGAGCATCCCCCGGACGAGGCCTGGCACCAGGGAGCCGCTCACAAGGTGGGGGTGCAGGCGCATTTCTGGGCTCCCCAACCCCTGTGCTGTTCCACGCCTCTGCTCTGGCAACCTCCCAAACAGCCCCACTTGCCTGGGAGCCCAACAGCACTCCTCTCCCCATTCCACCAATGTTGTGGGGACGTGCAGGACAGCTCAGCCCACCCTGCCCTTGCTGGGACACCACTAGGGCAGGTGGGACATGTGACACACGTGCTTGACTCCCAGGTGTGTGGCCAGCAAGGGAACCAGACACACATCCTCCCAAGCAGCCATACCACGGCTGCTCCAGCACCACTGACGATGGCAGTGCCCAGGGCACCGGAGTGTGACATGACCCTGTGCACACTCACCTCACTGCAGCCCAGTGCAAACCCTGCAGAGCACCGGGACAGAACCAGGTGCCAGCGCACAGCCCAGAACCTCAGCTGGGACAGGCCACAGCCACACATCCCTGCAGGCCCCGTTGGCACAGGGGGCTCTCGCCAGCCCAGCACTGCTCCTGTGCTTACTTACCCAGAGCCCGCAGAGGACCCCCAGCCAGGAGGACAGGCTCAACAGTGCCATGGGGATCCTTGGGGCACACGCTGCCAGTGCTGCCACGCTCTCGCCTTCGGAAGCGGCTCGTGAGGAGTCTCCAGAGTCCCCCCGTCTGCACGGGGTCGGTGTGCAGCCGGCCCCCGACCCTGGTCAGCTCCGGGTACAGCAGGTCCCGCTTGCTGGGGCAGGTGTGCAGGGAGCTGGCATCACCCTCGCTCTTGGTGCGGAGGCGCGTGGGGCGCAGGAGCCCCCCGGACTCGGAGCGCCGCAGCTCGTGGCCCCGGCGCAGGCGGAAACTGAAGCTTTTCCGCAGGGAGCTGAAGTTCTTCCTGGGGCTGGAGCCGCTCCAGCCACTGCCCCCGAAGAGGTTCCAGCGGCGGCTGCCCCACAGGGAGCCCCCGCGGAGGAAGCCAGGGCTCTCGGCGGAGTGCGGCGGCCGGGCGGCGGGCAGGAACGTCATGCTGCTGGGGCGCGGGCGCTGCGCCTCGTCGGGGCCGTCGCCCGCTCCCTCGGGGCTCTGCCTGCGGGGCGAGCGCAGCCGGAGCAGGTCCAGGAGGCCGCCGCGGGCGCGGGCGGGGGGCGGCGGCGGCAGCAGCGCCCCGGGCAGCCCGTTCCCCGCCGCGCAGAAGCTCTTGGGCCGCCGGCGCTGCTGCTGCGCGGCGCCGAGCGCGGCCTGGACGGCGGGGACGCCCTGCAAGTCCAGCGACTCGCAGACGCTGACGGCGCGGCGGGGGCTCGGCCGCGGGGCGCCCCGGCCCGGCCCGGCCCAGCGCCAGCCTTCGGCCATGGTCAGCGGCGGGGCTGCCCCATGGCCCCACGCCCGCCGCTCTCCGCCGCCGGCGCGGGGCTCCCACGACGCGCCCGCATGTCCGGGCCGTGCTCCGCGCCGCCAGCGCGGGGCTGGGCCGGCCCGCCCCGGAACGGGCCGGGGCCGCGATGGGGATGGGGCGGAGGCCGGGGCCGCCCCGCCCGCCGCGCCCTCCGCGGGCACCGACGGCACCGAGTCCGTGCGACGGGCGGCAGCGGCGGCGCCGTCCCGGAGCGGCGCGGGGCCGCGGCCCCGGGGCAGAGCAGCGCCGCTCCCTGTTACTGCTCGGCCGCGCTCGGTGCCCGCGGCGGAGTCCGCACCGGGGAGCGGCGGCGCTGCCCGGGCCCCCGGACCCCGCCGTGGCGCTCATTGGCACCAGAACCGGCCGGCCCGGACCCCGTCGGGGCGGCGCCGAGCGCCGGGACTGGAACCTGCCCGAGACCCGCCGGGGAGTTCACCGGGACCAGAACCGGCCCGGACCCTGCCAGGTACCGACCGCAGGGCAGGGCCGGCAACGGGGACCTCGGTGCGGCGCGGTGCCGGCCGTGTCCGCCAGGGGGCGCTGCGCCCCCGCGCGCCGCTGCTGCCCGCGACACCGGGAGCAGAACCGGGACCTCGCGGGACCGGCTCCGGGAGAGCTCCGGGACCCCGCGGGACCGGCTCCGGGAGAGCTCCGGATGGGGCAGCGAACCCCCAGCAGCCGCCCCGTGCTCGGGGACACGTGAAAACCGTCATCAGTATGGTCCCCTGGGGCCGGACAGCCCTGAGCACCCACACCCTGGAGCACAGACCCCCAGGAGCACTGACTTCCAGAGCGCCCCCCGAGCCCGAAGCAGAGGGCAGCAGGTGAAGTGTGACCACCTCAGATAGAGCTTCACTCCTGTCTCTTCCCAGGGCAGTCATTTCCTCTGACCAAACCCACCATCACTAAGCACTGACCCTCCTCCTCGGCCACTGGAGTCCTGACTGTGGTACCTCCTCCACCTCTTCCCCAGCACCCCTCATTGCTGCCTGCAGCCCCTGCCTCCAGCATCACCCCAGGGCACTCCTCCTCCTTCTTTTTCCTCCACACCTTTTCCCTCTCCCTGGCTTTCCTCCTTCACATCACAAGTATGATCTGTGCTCCCTCTGGGGAAGAAAAAAAAAAGATGCCTGACTCCCCCTTAAACTATTTTTACCTTACTGAAAGCCCTGTCTGCTGAGCCAGCCCAGGTCTTCTGCTTCTCCAGGCCTCTTCAGGGAACACCTTAACGTCAAGCACCTCCCTTTCCCCCTCCTTATAAAGGAGTCTTTGACTCTGCTGCCTTGACTCTTCCAAACTCCAAACCTTCTTGGACTGTGCCTTCTCTTTGAACCCTCATCCTCCTCCACAGTAGGCCTCATCTTTACTTCTCCAGTTTTCTGGATGCACCCAGGCCTTGGACACAGCCAAACCCCACCTAGAGCTCTTCCCCTCCCTACTGCGCAGCCAGCGTCTCGGCCAAGCCCCTTCCTTCTTCCTTCTCCCTTCTCCCTCCTCTCCCAAGCCCACAGATCCCACCATCCACCTCCCCTCCCATCCCTGTCAGTACCAGGGATCCCATCACGGCATGCAGTAGCAGAGGTCCCACCCAGAGCCTCTCCTGGGGCTTCACGTCCTGCTCTTCCCTCAGGTGTTGGCGCCGGCAGTTCCCCTCCCCGGTACCCACTGGGGAGCGGTAGCTCAGAGCCGCCTCTCTCCACGCCACAGCCATGTCCCGAGGACAGACAATGGACACATCCCGCTGCCCTCCCTCCCAAGACAACGGGCACCTGTGCCCGGCACTGAGCAGAAGGCACCTGCCAACCCGGCAGAGCTGCAGCCCTGCCGTCTGTGCCAAGGTCACGGGAACACGAGAACTGCCAGACGGGCTCCGACCCGCGTGCACAGCATCTGCCATCCCCTCCCGGAGCAGCCGCACTGCAGCGACAATGAGGAATTCTGCAGGAAGCAATTACAAGGGAATGTCTTCCAAAGACTGAACACCAGACAGGGCCGGCTGCAGGGACCAGGCTGTCAGAGCCAACCTGTCAGGGGTACCTCAGGCACAGGTACCTGGCTCTGGGCATGCAACCAGGTCAGGACCCTCACAAGCTCCTGTCCACCATGCCTGGCACAGCTCTGTGCTCCCAGGATGGGAAGTTCTTCCTGTGGGGAGACTGGACTGTCTATATCCATCTTTTTCCAAACCCTGGGTTTAACACATACTGCAACAGCACCAGATGGTCCCCCTTTCACATGAATCTCAGCTTTTTAAAATATTCTGGCAGGTTCTGGCTGTGAGGTGTCGCTGAATCACAAACTGTCTGCTGGAGAGATGGTGCACCTTGTGCTGCCCGCTGAGGCAGGACTGGACATGCTGGGTCCCCCTGACAGGGTCTGTCTGACCCATCCCTACGACCTTCCCAAGACCCCTCCAGCACCATGACCTCCTTCCTGCTCCAGCTCTTCCTCCTCGTGTGATCCCACCCAAATTCTGATTAAATCTACTGGAAAACATGGAGAGTTCCCCTTAGCTGATGACATCCCTTCCCTGTCCTACCAGGGATCATATTTTTAAAGCTACTTGTGTTTCTAAAGCATTCCCAGTTCTCTGCAGTTTTTCTCCACTCTTCTTAAACACAGAGTCTGAACCTGGGCACAACACTCACTTGGAACCTCCAGCAGCCTAAGAAGAAATACAGGTACAACACCTGTCCTACTGCATCCCAGTAGGATACTGGTCTATCCCACAGTAACAGTGTAACACTGATCTTACCTAATTAGGCTGTTTTGTGGCAAAGGTTTCCAAATGCTGTGTGCACTGATAATGCATATTGACGTGAGCCCCTTGACGTTATTCTGAAAGACGTCTAAAATAGGCTAAAATGGAGCCTTAGATTCAAGTCCTGGTGTTGAGGGCTGCAGGGCACCTGCACAGGTTGGGAATCTGTACCCCAGGGCAGGTTCAAACCCCACCAGTCTCGGCAACACATGTGCTCCACCTGCCTCAGCCCTCCACAGATGGAGAAACTGCTCTGTGAACGAGACAAGAAAACACCAGGGTTTGAGGAGAGCCATCACTGAAACTCCCCACATGCCTTTAATGTGTCTCTTCTCTGGCAGTTCACACCATAACCATACTGGGCTGGACTGGAGCTGTGTCTATATCTAATGCAGATAACAGGTGACAGCTCACCTGTTCAGTGGTGGGCAGCAGCTTGGCCAGAGTCCCCAGGGCCATGCAGGGCTGCGGAAGAATCTCCGGGAGCTGGGAAGTAACAGGGCTTTGGCAATCTGACCCAAAGCAGGTGCCTGAGGACGGAAGCATGCTGGTCCCTTACCAGGCCTTCTTTGAGTCACATGCATGGTACAAACATTATGGCCATGAACATCTGGCTGAAATTAATATAATCCATGAGAGGCTTAATAACAGCTGCACGAGAAGAGTCCAAGAGCCAGGGAACATTCCAGTGCTGGTTGGCCCTGGTGTGACATTCCGGGTGGAGCCCCGAAAAGGAAAAGGAGTCTAAACCATGGTCAGATGTTCCACTGTGCTCCCCAGACCCCATGACACTGGTGTCACTGCTCTCCTTGACCCACCAGCACTGTGTTCCCCCAGACACAAACAGTATTGCTGCTCCAGAGATCTCCAGATGGGGTGATTTTGTTGTCAGGGTGAAGCCCAGCTGGGAGGATGGGACACCTGCACTCACCATCCCTCCTGGGTTCAAAGGCACTGTCACTGTGCAGAGGGGCCTGAATCTGGGGCCCCCGCAGCCCCACACATCCAGCACGGATGAGGGACCAGCATTGCCTGTGCAGCCCGAGGAGGGATGAGGCTCCCAGCATGGAACCCAACGGCTCCCAGTGCCCGCACAGAGGGCAGGTTCAGCAGCAGACCAGGAGCACATGAAGAGCCCAGCCAGCTCCAGGCCCTGCGTGCCACCAGGGCTGCGAGTGCCCGAGGCCGACAGCCCCACACAGACCCTGCTGGCCGTGGGACTGCAGGCAGCAGACCAGGCTCAGCACCACTGCCAGGGACAAATTCAGACGGGGGCAGGACAGATGACAACACCGCACCTGTGCCAGGCTGCCGGGCACCCAGGGCCCTGGCACATGCTGTCCAGCTGGAGCAGCGGAGCAGGAGGGCTCTGTGCAGTGCCAGGGATGGCAGTCAAGCCTGCCCACAGCTGCAGGAGGACCCCGAGCACTGTATCAGGACCATGCTGGAGCTACCGGGCTCTGCAAACCAGCTCCAGCCAGCTCGGCCACGCACCAGGAATACTGATGAGGCTCTGCCAAACCGGAGCGTCTGGGGGCGCAGGCTCGGTGGCCCGGCCCTGGGGTGCAGCGCTGCAGCCCCGCGTCACAGCCCACACTGCCAGCGTCAGCAGCACCGTCACTCGGAGGCGGCGGCGGGGGCCAGCCCCTGCCTGCTGGCCTCACGGGGCCAGGATGGAGCCAGAGACGTCCTCGGCCCAAACAGGAGGAGAGAGAAAGAAACAGAGGCGTCGCCGGACCCAGTGCAGAGAGACACGTTCATGCTGAGTCCTGCTGCAGGCTCAGCATCCACCACAGCACCACTGCACACCGCACAGCCCCACTGTGGTAACCTTTTCTGGTCACCCTGAGCACCCCAACAACTCCTTCTGGTTGCCTGAACCACCCTGGGCCCAAGAGACAACGTCCTCCTGCTCTCCACTGACCAACACCCACCCACCCACAGCCCCGGCACATCCCCAGGGTCTCAGGACAGAGAGGTGAGGCACTGCTCCAGGTCCGAGCTCTGCCACAGACCCTCAGTGCCAGCTGGACCCTCATGCCCTGCCCTGTGCCTGTGCCCACTCTGCAGCACAGAGCCCAGCGTTTGACACTTGACAGGCTGACTGACTTTCCAAGGCCTCTTGCCCAGAGAGATGCCTCAAAGCAGGTTGTTCCCTACAGTTTCCATGGAGAGGAGGAACAGGCCCAGCCAGCAGAGAGTTAACACCAGCTGGGAAGTAAGTAACAGTCACAGGAGAGCCCGACTCCAGCACCAGCTCCCTCCCTCCTCCCACACTGCACACCCCCAGCTCAGGTCCTGCCGCAAACCTCGAGCTGCTGATGAGGAAATTGCCACCTTCTCCCCCCCACCCGGCACGAAGCACTGAAGCAAACGCCTCCCTCCCACACACGTGAGGTCAGGCTCATGTCACCCAAACAGGGCACGGCCACGCTCCTGTCCACCAAGGACAGCAGCCGAGCACCACATTGCTGCCAGCCTTTCAAAGAGGGCATCCTGCCATGGACCCTGTGGAAGTGGCCATGCTGCAGATCCCACAGTCACAATGATGCAAGTCAGATGCAGGGAAGGCAGATGGAGGGATAACAGATGCAGGGATGATGCTTCCTAAACTGGCCCAGACCCTAGTGCCTCAGGGAAGCCCCGGAAGATAATGCTTTGGGATGTTACCTACAGGGTGTAATACTAGATCAAGGCAGCAGCAATTGCTTCTGCTCCTTAAGCTACCTCTGGGCACTTCTGCGTGCAGAGCTGTCCATACCAGCATCCTGACTAAACCTGCAGGTAGTCTGGTACCTGCACTGCAGGGCACGAGCAGCCCCACCATGCTGCCAGCATGCAGCGAGCTGGCCCCAGGCACCAGGCTGTTTCCAGGCACAGAGGTGTTCCCATGGAACAGGGCTGTCTCCAGGCACCAGGATGTTCCCAATTCCCAAGCTCCCCACTGATGATGCAGGTATGAGCAGCAGCAGCATGATTAGGCCAGACATTGTGAAATCTCCTTGGGATTTTGAAATCCAAGAACAAAAGGCCAGGTGAAAATTTGGTTAGAGGACTAAAGAAGACCTCCTCAGGTGCTCAAGTCTCACTTTAAAATCTCTCCCATAACCACCACTTGAACAGCAAAAACCCTCCAGTTTATTCCAAAAGCAGCAAACAAAAGAAGATATGGCACAAAAAATAGCAACAGAGCAAAACTAAGAACTGAACGGTGCAGCAATGGGACTCAGAGGACATGAAAATCCACATGGAGGTGAGGAGGAGGACATGGCAGGAGATGGACGAGGCTGAAAAATCCCTCCTGCCTTGACGGAAAGGCAGAGACCCCGCAGCAGCCTGCAAAGGATGGTCACAGAGCTGTCCTTCAGCTCCTTCACTGTGGTGACACTGCAGTGCCCAGTGGACACAGGACATTTCTGCGGGCCCCAGCAGAGCTCCCCCCCAGCCCAGCAGCAGATGGAGCCTGGGTCTCGGAGCCAGGCCTGTGCTGAGCAGACATGCCACCTGCCCTCACGGCTCTGCACATGGGCATCACAGACACCAACAACAAAGAATTTGGGAAGAGATGACCCTAGCAGAAGGTAGGACTGGAGGGTCATCAAGCTCCACAGAAAGGGGAGCAGCCCAGAATCCCAAAGCGATGTTGCCACCAGTGCTTCCCAAAGCTCTCCAAGACTGCTCCTCCCTCCCTGGGAAACACGCAAAACAATTAAAAGCCACGGAAATATCCCATCCTTCTGCCCTGTTCCCAAAGGCACCTGCTCAGGAACAACAGAGCAGGCAAAGGAAGTATTTTCAAAACACAAGCTAAAAAGCTACTGAGGCTGACAACAACACAGGATGCTCACGTGGGCCTGAGCACCCCAACAAACACCATGTTATTGCTGCTCCCACCTCATCCTCTGAGGCGAGCATGGTGACTAACAGCATCTGCACGCACTGGCAGAGATTGTTTTGCAGCAAACAACAAGAGCCAGTTGTGAGAAGAGTGTTAGTAATACCCCTGTATCCCACCTGGAGCAGGGGGACTGCACTGCTCCAGCCCCCAACAACCTTCTCCAGCTCCCTCACTGTAGACAGGCCCCAGACCCACGTGGAACTTCGATGTTCACAAGCAATGGACTTAGAGAAGGAAACATCAGCCTTGGGATGTTAAAGAAGCAGATGTCACCTGGCACGTGGAACTCACCTTCACAACAAACACTTAGGTAAGATGTCCATTTCAATGAAGCCACTCATACCTCAGGTACTGCTCCCAGGTCCTGGAGAAAGCCAGAGGCAGCCCCAGCCTGAGGGATGCTGAGCCAAAGACCCTGCTCCAGGCTGACCAAGGGTTTGATGTCTCCTGCACCTGCTCTCACTTTGGCATGAGGGTCCCAGCTCTGACCCCTGGAGCAGCCCCTGCTGGAAGCAGCCTCCCCACGCCAACCATCTCCAACAGTGCTCACCTTTACAGACCCCAGTGGCCCAAAGAGCCTATCTGTGTCTAACTCAGGCATTTCAGGCTCCTCCTCAAGGCCTCTGCACAGAGGTCAACCACCAACCACAGACAGCAGAAAACCCCAGAAACTGAAAGCCACAAGCCGCAGCCAGAAGATGGGACAGAAGGTGCAGCTATTGCACCTGGTTCTCTGTTCCCACCATCCCCCGAAGCTTCCCTGCTGCAGCCACAGACACCTGAGCCTGCAGGATCATCCTCCCAAATGGGAGTGGGTGCCCCATCTCACTCCAGGGCCCCAGGAGGGACCAGTCCCTGCGTCATTATGCCCAGCTCACACCCTCGGCCTCAGCAACCCTCACCTCGTGGCTTCCTGCCAAGTCCCAACGGGGTCCAAGGGGTCCCAGCTGCCTGACCAAGTCCCAGTGGGGCCTGAGGGGTCCCAGCTGCCTGAGTCACAGTGGGGCCCCTGCCTGACGTGACCACAGATAGCAACAAGGGAGACCTCAAATCCCCCAGCACCAAAACCAACTTCCCATGCAGTCGGGACAGAAGGGGATGGCTTTGACTGCCTCACACCATCTTGGTTTAGCAGGGAGAACCATTCTTGATGATTTTTCCAGGATCCAATACAGACACTAAATGCTCACAGGAGAGGATGAGCATCAAACCTGCTTCAACCCAGTTTGTATTCACAACTACACATTGAGGGCCCCAATTCTTAGCCCACTTCACACATCTCACTTTAACTATTGACTCTTCCAGTTTCTTCCTGAGGTCACTCTGGACTAACCCAAATACCATAAAGAAGCCTCAAGGTATTATTTAATCACTAACACCTTTCACTAATCCCACTGCTCGAGAACTGTTCTCAATGTCATGGAAAGTAGATCCCATCAAACTACGTCACTCAGCACCCACTTCCCTCCTCTAATTCTCCACTAATTCGGATTATGTCAGGCACTCTACTGCTCTCTCAGGAATCAATATCAGCCTAACTGTATCCTAAATACCTGAGTCATCCACAGATCCTGATGAAGGCTGGCAGAGGATTAGCCCACTCCAACCTCGCTCATCTTCTCACAGCCAGCTTGCAGGGAGCTCTGCAGCCAGCTCTGGGTGCCAGCTGCCCAAAGCTGGGACTCTGAAAACACCTGGTTTTGGTAGCTGCTGTTCAGAACTGAACAATCATTCCAGAGAAAGGATTCCACCTCTCCAAACAGGGATGGAGATGCTTACAATGCACAGCTCCCCACACGCTGTGTTTCAGACAGTACAGACAAACATCACAGCTAAAAACATCCCTGTTCCCAATAAACCTCCCAATTCCCAATAGGCACTGACCAGCTGGATGCCAATGGCCACTCGTGTCCCACCTCTTTTGCTCACTTCCACTCTTGGTCTGTGCTCCGTAACACCAACTCTTCCTCTGTTTAGGATCAATTCTGTGCCAGACCCGCTGTTCAGATGTGCCACCCGCTCCATGTGCCAGGCTGGCTGTTGGCACAGCCTCTCTCATTAATGGGGGCACAAACATGACATTCTTTGGCATTACTGCATTTGCTGTTCGTGTTCTCTGTCCCAAGTCCTGTGGCTCATCATTTTATTGTTTTTTTAACTTTAGTGACACCAACCTCCAAAACCAAATGGCAAAGGGGGAGTATTACCCAAACGCCCTGCCCAGGAACAGCATCACTGCTCCAGGTTTGCAGGGCACTATGGGGGCTGTGAGGGACAGGGAACATCCTTCCCCATTCACAGGCAACTCGGTACCAAGGAAAGGGCTGGGATGGCTCCCAAGAGATGACCTTGGTGGAGATGAAACACTGCTGGGAACCTCCCTGGCAATGCCCAGGGCTGGCACCAGACCGGTACCACTGGTAATACCATGACGCCAGTCCCAGTAACTCCAGCACTCACTGCGTGCTGCTGCTCACCTCAAAATCCACAGCACAACTGGGGCACCTGTGTAGTGCCTGGAGCAAGTCCCGGGCAAGGCTGTGGGGTTCACATCTCCACCAGGCTCGTTAGATGCAGCTGGCTCCGTGCTGTGCTGAGGAGAAGGTGGGAATGAACAGCACTGAGACATCAAGGCTAGAGGAAGGGCCACCAGGGAGCAAGTGCAGCCACTATGGTAGGAGGGCTACCAGGGAGCATGGCAGGCACCCCAGGACCACAGTGTGCACCCCAGGACCATGGCGTGTTCCCCAGGACCACGGCATCCCTCCCTGGGAGAACTCTGCTTTGGGAGGACGTGGCTGCAAAGCTCTGCCATGCTGTGCTGCGAGAAGGTTGGCAAATGGGAAAGCTGCCCTGGCCACAGGCACACAGGGAACAGGCAGCTGGCTGGGGAGAGCCGGGAGAAGGGACAGATCCAGTGGTGCTCAGACCAAGGCTTGGGCTCAAGGGGAGCTCTGCCTGCCTGCTGCTGGGTCACACAGCTCCCACAGGCAGTGCAGCCCCAGTCTGCAGCCCTGGAACTTCGGGGAAGTGCAGAACTTCAGGAAGGTGCAGAACAAGTATGAGGTGTGTGACAGGCACAGGGAGAACAGTATAAAGCAAGGAAACCCCAGCAGCTCAAAGCATTGCTCAAGGTAGCAGAGACAAAGAGAATGAGTGGCAAAAGGACCTTAAAATCCCAAGTGTCCAGCTGCCACAACAGCAGGTGACCAATGAGAAGTGGAATCATCAGAAACAAACAATTCTGATTTTACATCTGGAAAAATAAGCTGCAAGTTCTCACCACTCAGATGAAATCCTGGGGTTATTCTCAACAACTCTATGAAAATGTTTCCCAGAGAAGCTGTGACTACCCCATTCCTGGAAGTGTTCAAGGCCAAGTTGGATGGGGCTTGGAGCAACTTGGTCTAGTGGAAGGGGGGTGGAACTGGATGGGCTTTAAGGTCCCTCCAAACCCAAACAATTCCATGATTCTGTGAACATCAGTTCGCTGCTCAGCAGCAATCAAAGAGCAAAGAGGGTGCCAGCCATTACTAGGTAAAGAATGGAGAACAAGAGAGGGAATATCTCAACACTCTCATCCTGACCCACAGTCCTCACCAGGTACCAGGAGGGCAGGAGATGACTGATAGGACAGGAACAGCTACTGTACAAGGAGCCTGGAAAGGAAGATGGCAGAGGGGGAATGAAGTTTTCCATGCCGGGAGAAGAAAGGAGGAGGCCACTAGGGAACAATTTGTTCACTGTTTCTTCCGAAGCAGGAACTTGGGGACATCACATCCAATTAAGCAGGTCCAAAAGAGGAGATTTTTTCACATAAAGCATCACTGTGAAATGTCTCATCAGGGCTGCGGCAGCACTCGGCGAACACGCACTCAAAGGACGCTCGGCCAAATCCAAGGACAAAAACTCCACGCAAGGCTACAGAAGCGCAAGACACAGCTTTGGGCTCGGGAATGGCTTCCTGGGAGCAGGAAAGGCACAGCCCAGCCCATGCACAGCAGGGCAGCAGCTCAGGCTGGGCAGGGGCAGAGGAGCCCTGGAGCCCCTTTGGCAGCAGCCCGAGGAGGGGCCCCTTGCCCCCCGTCCCCGTGTGCACATGCTGAGCCGCCAGCAGTGCCACGGTTGGGGCTCTCACACCATCCCCGTGGTGGCGAGGCCCAGGGCTGCCAAACCCACATTCCCAATGACATTTTCCATGCTCGCTCACTGCATCAGGATGGTATTTATAGAAGTTTCAGCAAAAGCAATTCAGACACTTCCCAAAAGCAGGCTGGGAAAAACACGACAGCTTGGCCAAAGCTGTATATTTTCTCAGCTTTGAGTGAGGGATTGAAGAGCTGATCAACCTCCCAGCTCCAGGCTGGAGCTCAGCACTCTAGACTTTGATCTGCCAAGCCACAGTGGGCTCTGCTTGGGGTCCAGCAAGTGTTTCCTGCATCTCCAGTCCCAGGATTTCTCATATGAAATCCTGGGGTTATTCTCAACAACTCTACAAAAACATTTCCCAGAGAACCTGTGGCTAACCCACTCACCCCTGGAAGTATTCAAGACCAGACTGGATGAGGCTTGGAGCAGCCTGGTGTAGTGGAAAGTGTCCCAGCTCATGGCAGGGGGTGGGACTAAATGAGCTTTAAGGTTCTGGGTTCTATGACCATGGTGACTGCAGGATTTCCCTCCAAGGCATTACCTGAGACAGGGAAGCAGGAGAAATGTCAAGGCCACTCAGCCAGATAAGAGAGTCTGGGGACCTGGGAGAGGCAGGCTGCACACCCCAGTTCCCTAGCCTCCCGAGAACGGATCTGCTCTGCAGAGCCCAGTTTTCCTTGGCAGCTCTGCAGGGAGAGGCCCTGCTGAGCCCCACCAGCCCCAAGTCCCATTGGCACCACCACCCTGTGCAGGAGGGTGCCAGAATTAAAGTGGGTCCCATCACAACTCTTCCTCGTCCTCCTCTCAAGCTGAACTCCAGCCATCTGCGGTTTGCAGTTCCAGATCTGATCCAGCACCCTCCGCTCTCCCACAGAATGGAGAGAAATCAGCACTTCCAGTGCCCAAGTCACCCAACCTACTTATCACTCCTACTTCAGCCTGAGACCGCTAACGATGACGAGGAGCCTGGGGGAGCAGACTCAGGTGATGTCACCTCCATCCCTGACACCGCATTAGCCAACTCCCCCACTTCTGGATCCCACCGTTTCCATAGAGGACAACCCACTCAGTCGACACAGAACAAGCTATACCATTGCTCGATGCACCTGAGGAGGCTCTGCCAGGATCCTTGGGGCAAGGCAAGGCTCCTAGACACCTCTCTGAAGGCAGGAACCCAGACTGCCCTGTAAGGGCAGCTGTGTGTCTCCCCTCACAACCATGGGATCAAACAGGGCCTGCAGCTCCGAAGGACCAGAGAGCTGCCACCTCAGCCTCACATCTTAATCACAAGATCATTCTATTTCCATGGAAACGGCAGAATTAGAGACTTCGATGGAACGACAATTACCAGCATTGGGAATTTAACTGTTAAACCTGTCGCACTCCCGTCCCCAGTGCCAGGAGAGGAGATGGCACTTACCCACACCAGTGCCCTGCACCTGGCCCCAGCACCACGGCCAGCCACGCTCGGGTGTTTGCTCCTGCTTCCTGCAGCAGCCAGTTGGGTTTCCAGGGAGCCTCCCATGTCAGCACATCAGGGGATGGAAGCTCACGACTCACGGGGGCTCAGTCCAGTGCCGACTTGTCCGTCAGCTGATCTCGGAGCACACACGGTGATCCTGCTGACCAAGGCTTCCCCAGTGCCTCAGCAGCAGGAAAAGGCTTTATGTGCTCATGAGTCACTCAGGGAATTACAGGGTGGCTCCAGGCACTGGCCCAGTGCCTCCCAGGGCAGGCCCTTTCCCTGACACAGCAAAGCCCCACAGTGGCTTTGGTCAGCCGAGGACAGTGTGGAGCTGAGGTGCTAACTACCATCACTGGCACAGGGTACCCTGTCCCACCCCACTCTCACCACTCCACCCTGCAGCCACGAGCCTTTCCTGAAAGCAAAGCTAGGAAGGACCTGGCAGCACACCATGGAACTCCCTGGACTCATATCTTGGGTTTGCAAACACCACAATGTAAACTGCAACCCTGGGAGCATCCGCAAAGCTGCTGAGGTAGATCAGGGGAGCTGGTGTGCCCTGGAAGCCCTCAGCTAACGTAGAGACATCTCCCAGAAGATGAGAGAAGAGCTGCCCCTCTGTCTTCAGTCCAGACAGGGGGCCACTTTGAGAGGTCATTGCCCAAAATCCCCTCCATGTGCTCCAGACCTTGGCCCAGCTATGGTCAGCAGGACCTATAGCTGATGGGTCCAGGCCTCCCCTGGCTGTTATGCTCAATCCAAGTACTGAAATTGCTCAGCCCAGCTCTGATCATGTACCATCACACAGACCAACCGTCAGACAGTGGGCAACGTGCTGATGGAGAGGAGTTTTCCATGGCACGTGCATTGCACTGCCCTGCCCATGCCTGGACGACAATGGACACCTGGCCATGAGCAACACTCCTGCCATGATTACAGACATGCTCCTAAAGCCCTTCCTGCACGTTTGGACACTGATGTACAACCACAAGAAAAGCAACTTCCCACCCACAGAAAATTCCAACCTGGCTCCAAGAGCCCAGACCTGGGGCAGCTGGAAGGATGTCATCTTCTATACCAGAATCTGCGGGGCACAGCAAGTGCCTGCTCCATCAGGAGCTCATGTAAAGCTATTCCCACCCTCAGACTAGCAAGGCTCCAGGGCTGAAAGCACTTCTACAGCTGCTCTCCCATGAAAGCAGGGTGTGCTCCAGGCCAGACTCTCCTCCAGCCCCTGGAGAAAACTTCCCGGGGCACAGCTGCACATACTGCCTGTACAGACATGTACCAGCAGGGATGAGCCACTGTGACCTCTGATCCATCCTGAGCCCGTGAGCACCCTGAACCCTGCAGTCACCCACTCGAGTTCCCCGTGCCGCACAGGCGGCCCTGTTGCTGCTCCATGTCACACATGGCACTGGGGAGCTGCCGTGGAGGGGACACGCTGCAGGACACCTGGCAAGATCCCACGGACCCAGGCTTGTCCCACGCTCGTGCTGGCACCCCCACGCCGCAGCTCCAGCTGGACTGCTCGCCCTGTCCCTCCAGTGCTGCCCGCAGCCCGTGCAGGGCTGGGGGCTGCCAGCGCAGGGACTGCCAGCGCAGGGACTCGGGTGCCCCAGCCAGGCACAGCGGAGTCTGCGGCTGAGTCACGGCGTGCCTGGTGACTCACCCTGGACACGGCTGCGGCCAGCACACGCAGCCACAGCAGCTCCAGCTGCAGTTTGCTCACACACTGCTGCTGCTCCCCGAGGGCGCTGGCACCGGGCAGAGCGCAGGGCTGGCAGTGCCATGGGCGGGGGTCTCCCGGTCCTACAGTGATGCTCCAAGGGCGCTGTCAGGGGTGCCATGCCTGTCCCCAGACACGCCGGTGGCCCTGCTGCGGGGACCCTCATCGCTGCAGGCTGAGCCACCCCAGACCTGACCACAGCTGCCACTGCCCTGCTGGCTCTGATGCCCAGCCTAGGGCTCACTCCGTGCCCAACACACCCACCAACTCGCCAGCCTCAACATCCCCTGCCCTGGGCATGGGGCAGCCCAAGGGCCAGGCTGTGCCAGAAGCACAGTTTTTCATGGAATCAAACAATCATTAAGGTTGGAAAAACCCTCAGAGACCATCAAGACCAAGCGTCCCCCCAGCACTGCCAAGGCCATCACCACGTTCCCAAGTGCCGCATCCACGTGGCCAGGGCACAGGGACGTGTCATTTGGTGCAGGGGGACTGAGGGAACCAGACCTGCCCCGTGCCTCTGACCACTGCAGCCTCCTCACCTGAACAAAGCTGCTTAGCACCTACTTCCATAATAAAGTAACCCAAATCCTCAGGAACTGCTCTTATTTTACTGTGCCACCTAAATCTGGCAGCGCTGCCGCACTCTGGGACCAGCAGAACTAGCTCAAGGAGAGGAAGGGACGCTGCACTAGGGCCAGCGCTGGGAGGAGCCCACCAGACACAGCCATGGGCACAGCGGGAGCCAGGCACAATGGGAGAGCAGCAGCAGGACCCAACACCTGGAGAGGAAAGCAAGGCAACCTCGGTTTTCCCAGAGCAGTTGTGCTGAACCATCCCTGGAAGTGTCCAAGACCAGGCTGGACACAGCTTGGAGCAATCTGGTCTAGTGGAAAGTGTCCCTGACCATGGCAAGGGGGTAGAATGGAAGGGGAAGTAAAGTCCCTTCCAACCTAAACCATTCCAGGATTCTAAGCCCCAATTTGGGGCTTTCACTGTGGTTTGCGTTTTTACACTTCCATAATAATTGATCAGACAGTCCAAATGTCAACACTTCATAAAAACACCAGGACAACAACTTGGCTAAAAGTCCCGAACTCGCCTGGAGGCAAGTGACATCCAAACTGCCCAAAAAAGGGTAAAAAGTAGGAAGAAAGAGGAGGAAACAGATGTCAATAAGATCTTGAACGCAGGAAGCATCAAAAATGGTGTAGGAAGCTGAAGCCTTCAGGAAAAGGAGTCTGTAACAATGCTGAGAGCAGCAGGAAGCGGCTGTGAGGAGCACAGACCTGCACGGGGAGGCACGGCTGCTCCCCAGAGCAGGTCCAGGGGCAGGGGTCTGCTGGGCCTCGGCACCACAGGCACTGACACAAACACTCGGGAAGAGCAAACACAGACAAATGGAGAACGGCAAAACCATTAGCAGAAGCAATTTTTAAAATGTCATCAAAAAAACATTAATTTAAAGGCACAAACAACCTGAATACAATGGTGCAAGGAAGAACGAGGAAGAGTGAGCTCACACTCCTGTTCATGCAAGTTTTAAATAAATATTGAAATAACAGAGATATTCAGGAATGGCTGGAAGAGAACAAAGTGACCTCATACCCCCCAGCAGCCCTTGCTGACACCAGTCCCTGGAAAGGGAAACCCCCCAAGCCCCCAGCAGCCCTCACTGACACCAGTCTCTGGGAAGGGGATGGAGTCAATGGAACTGGATGTTCTTAAACAACAATTCATGTTACAGCTGATTGCACTCCTCCAGGTGGTTCAGGTGTTGCTGACACAGGGTTTGACTGGACAACCTTGAAGGTCCTTGCAGCCCAAAGCGATCCATGGTTCCATGACACAAACAACTCTGCCCATGTTTCCATGATCATGTATGTAACCCATTCCCATGCAACACTCCCTCTATAAACCATCACTCAGCAAAGTAATTTACAATAAACACAGTAGGAACAGGTTCAGAAGAGCCAGAGATCCACATCAACAGGTAAGAGGATTCCAGTGACACCTGGAGCCTTACCAGTGATGTTGGGAAGCTTCAGACAACTGGGAAAACACTTTTACTATGCCAGCTCTAAGAGAGGTGAAATGGCAAATGCCAGGAATGCCAGGACAGTCAGATCCCCTGGCCCCAAACCACAGACCACGTCCTTTTGGGGCCATTTCCAATTCAGGAGAAATGACTGGGTGACCAGGAGTCATCAGTGTGGAGTCACATCAGCCCCATCAGGAAGCAGCAGATGGATATGCTGGACAACAGAGCTCTAATGCACACAGGCCACAGATGACCTTTAAGGTTCCTCCCAACCCAAACTCTGGGATTTCATAAAAAAGAGCAGCCAGCAGAGAAAGGAACTGGATTTACAGTTCATCGAACTGTGGTTGGGTCAAATGGGAGCACACTGCCTGTAATCTGATGATTTTCATTTTAAGAACACTGGGTAAGGAAGAGCCATAAAAATTATTTGAAGACCACACAAAATGAACTCATGAAGAGACTTTTAATGAGAGTTATGTGACTTACTTGCCAAAAAGAACATCAAGAGATAATTGATGATAAAGTAACAGTAAACTTCTCAGGGAACAATGTTCCTGAACAAAGTTTTATTTAGTCTCTAATCTAAAGAAATAAGTGAGAAAATGAACTTTAAAACAGATGAATGCAAACTGGGAATTAAATGGGAACTATCATCAGCTGGAGGAATTAATGACTGGAACAATCAACTGAAGAAGCAGCAGGTGGGCTCCCTTCAGTTGCTGCCATGGGAGGGTGTGAAGACTTCCAGGAATGGGGGATCCAAGACCCTTACAGCCAGAGAAAGTACTTCCCAACTGGATGGCAAAGCTGTTAAACTGAACAGGGGGATGGTAGTAGCATTTATTAGTTCATGATACATGGCCAGTAAGGGAATAGACACTCCAGTATCAAAGTTTGTGTTTGAAATCCAACCCCACAAACCCCACAGAGCCTGCAAACCACCTGACTAAGCCCAACACACCTTTAGTTAGGCATTTCTCCTCCAAGAGGAGCATCTTGGTGTCCTCCCTCACCTCTCACCACCAGAGCTCCCCAAACACCTTGTGCAATCCTCCCCCCAAAAATACACTCCCAGGCCTGCAAAGGGGCTGGGCACCTCCTCCCATGCCCACTTCTCACTTATACCAGGCCATGTCATTTTGTCCTCGATTTCCTCTTAGGCTCTCCCCAGCATAATTTCCAGGACTTGTGGTCTACCAGAGCACACTTCAGCTGATCCTCTGAGGGAAGCTGATGGGAGGAGGCAGAGCAGAAAAGACTGTCCCCAAGTTCTTATAGTCCGTGGGAGGAAGGACAGCAAACTGCAGAGACTCCACCACGGCAGGTATTGCCCAGAGAGGCTGTGGCTTCCCCATCTCTGCAAGTGCTCCAGTCCAGGTTGAACAGGACTTGGAGCAACTGGTCTAGTGGACAGTGTTCTTGCCCTGGGCAGGGAGTGGAATTGGATGAGTTTTAAGATCCTTTTCAATCCAAACCATTCTGGAATTCTGATTACCAGACTCCATAGGCAAATCTTATTGGAAGCAAGTCCACAAGGAAAAAGGAAAAAGAAAAAAACAAAAAAAGATTATAAAAAGCTGTTGGCCCCCTGAAGCAGCAGTGATGGTACACACAGAAATCATCCCAGTGCAGAAGAAACCAGGGTGGTAGGAGATCAACTTGGCTCACCCAAGCCCCATACCGGGCTTGGCATGGGAAGGCATGCACAGGGAAACTGGAAATTAGGTCAGATTAATAAGGATAAATATAAAGGAGTGGCAGCAGCACCCTACTCTGAGCCCAGAGCAGCTACACAAGGAGTGAGAGGTGACCAGTGACAAACAACAAAAACTAGAGGCAAATCCCAGGCACATCAGGGACCAACATAAGGACACAGGAAAGCTTGGCCTGTTCCACAGGAGACAGACAAGACACTGAAGAATGATGCTCAGGACAGGGGAGGTTTAAACCTCTTTGTCTAAGTTTCCAGGACTAAGAGCAAAGAGGAGGCCAGCACAAGCAGAGCCCAAATAACTCACTAAAACTTCCAGTAAAAAATGCAATTTCAGATGTTTTACATGGGCAGACCAAAGGGTGACAGTTTCAAACTACAAGAAAAGATTTAGGTTAGATACTAGGATTAAATTTTTCCCTGTGGGGGTGGTGAGGCCCTGGCACAGGGTGCCCAGAGAAGCTGTGGCTGCTCCATCCCTGGCAGTGTCCAAGGCCAGGCTGGATGGGGCTTGGAGCACCCTGGGATAGTGGAAGGTGCCCCAGCCTGTACTGGTACAGCTGATGGGCCAGAACCAGGTGCAGGACCATGCACTTGGCCTTGCCGCACTTTATGAGGATCCCACGGGCCAACTCCTCTGTCAGTGTCCCTCTGGATGCCATCCCTGTCCTCCACCTCTCACCTGCACCCCTCAGCGTGGTGTCACCTGCGAACACACCGAGGCTGCACTCGGTGCCACTGTCTGTCATTAATAAAGACATTAACCAGTCCTGGTCCCAGTATGCACCTGGGGTAGACAGCACTCATTACTGGTTTCCATTTGGCCACTGGCCATAACCCTTTGGATGCGGCCATCTGTGCAATTCCTCACCCATCCAACAGTCCATCCACCAAACCCACCTCTCTCTGAATTCTCTCCAGTCTCCTGGGAAGGTGTCTGATGTCACTGACACGCCTTCATTTTCCTGGAGGACAGACATCCCCACCTCAGGATCTCCCACTGCCCTTTTCTGTCTCACCAGGGCACTGCACAAGGTTGACCCTGCCTCACCTGCAGATTTTGGGCTCTTCTGGACCCCAAGGCTCCTCTCTCAGGAACCAAACTGGCCACAACACCTTGTCCTCATTGATCCCAGCAATCCTTTGTTTTCCTCCTGGTTCTCTACAGCTTCTTTCACCAGCCTCAGACAGACCATCCTCACTCTCCACCTCCAGTGATGCTGTTTTTTGGGTGTCTCACATGGCTCTGCCCATAGCACCTTCCCTTCTCCTTCCACGCTTCCCCCAGCTAGCCTTTAAGTTAACGCCATCCCTCAGCTCTTTGTGATGATTCATAGTTCTGCTTTTCTATTCCTGGACTGTCTCCTGTCCAAAATGAAGTCTCAGCTTCTTTTCCCCTCCAGCATTTCAAGTGTGCACCCACAAGCCCAAGGTCCACATGATTAAAGAGAGCTGCTGCTAATCCCAGCTTTGTCCCATCTCCCCCCAAGCCCTTGCTGCACAGGGACTAGGGACGTCACTCAGACCCTGTCTGGGACTTGAGGACATGACTCAGACAGTAAGAGTTCACGGATTCTCTTTTCCTTCTCCTCACTTCTTATCACACAAGCTCCAGTCCCTGAAAGCTCCTTGTCCCCTGGCCACACAGCCAAAGGCCCACAGCGTCCACTCTGCACTGACCACTACTACTCCTTCTGCCAAAAAGTGCCTATAACCCATAAAATCCTGCCTCATCCCTACTCAGCCACAACACTGCTGCTGCTGGAACTATTTCCCTAACCTCTCTCTTCAGCAGGCGAACGCTCCCTCTGAATCCCCCTCCGGGCCCTCCTCTTCTGTCACGTCAACCGTGCTGCGTGTCTTCCCCCTCCCAAACGCCTCATTCCATAACAACCATCCTTCCTCCACTGTCTCCCTCCCAAACCCTGGCAGAAGCTCCACTTCCCAGATGCCGAATTACAGCAAACACCTCCCTGCTTCCTCCTGTTTGTGCTTCATGTTGGAAAAGCTCTATGCAAACCACCTGAAATCGCTTTATTCTCCTCTTTTAAAGAGCTCCTCGAAGCTCCCCCAAGCTCTGTGCCCAACAGGAACACCCAAATTACCCAATTGAGGTGGATGACCTGGAAGGTCCATGTCCTGACACAGCCCCCCACATGCTCATCAACACCTGCCTCTCACTTTGAAATCAGCTCCAAGCCCTCCATGGCAAAGTTGGCCCTGTCCTGTGCTCCCATACACAGGACTGGGCCAGGTGAGGCTCCGAGGGTGACTGCAGTGAAAAGCCAGGAGCAGGAGTTCTCCCCCTGAACCCTCCCGAGCAGAAGGGCCGCGGTGCCATCAGCCCTGCAGCACCCACCTCCCACCAGGAGCAGCACTGGCCTCGGCCACCCGCTGCCAGTGTGGCATCCTGCAGGGGTGTGTGCTCCTCCAGCCCTGCTCCATCCTCCAGACACGGGGACGGACAGCACTCGCCAGAGGCTGGTCACAGAAACTCCAAATGGCTTAAGTGGAAAAGGGCCTTAAAGCCTGTCCAGTACCACCCCCTGCCATGGGGTGCATCTCCTCTAGGGACACCTTCCCCTATCCCAGGCTGCTCCAAGCCCCATCCAACCTGGGCGTGGACACTTCCAGGGATGGGGCAGCCATAACTGTTTCAAGCAACCTGTGCCAGGGCCTCCCACTCTCACAGGGAAAAATTTCTGCCCAATATCCCATCTAACCCTGCCCTCTGTGCATGGGAAGCCGAATTCCCCCTTGTCTTGTCACTCGAGTCCCTTTGTTCAAAGTCCCTTTCTGAAGGCCAGACCCCTCTTCCCTACCACAGGAGTCACTGCTGGGGTAAACACCCAAAGCTGCCCAAAACCAAGAGCAGGAGCCAGCGAGCACTGAGCCCACTGCAGGAGCCAGGGCCAGCAGCCCACGCTGGCCACCACAGCAACCCGGAGTCAGCGGCTCCCAGCCCTGGAACTCCAGTCCCAGCACTACCCGGCCGGGATTCCAGATGCAGCAGCTGGGAGTGTGGCACAGAGCCCCGAGGCTGAGAGGATTTCATCACATAGATCACATGGCCAGAACCAGATCTCACACATGACCCCAGGCAGGAATTCCCCAGTGACTCAGCCAGGGCTTACAGAGTGGAGATGCAGCCAGGCACCCTGGACAGATGCAAACTTCCCTCTCCCTCTGCATGCCACAAGCTGGGGTGCTCTGCTCCATCTGGAAATCTATTTCCTTAGGATTTGTGGGAATTGAGAAGCAGCAGGGTTTGGCTGTAATTGGACAGTAGGTCTGAAAGTCACTGAGGCAGGAGAGGTGAGCAGGCGTGCCACAGGTCTTAATCACATAAACCTCCTTCCAGTCAGGAAACAGTTAAAAGTATCTTTATTTTTACCTTTCTGCCCCAGAAGATTTCTTGCACTCACTACATCACTTCAGGAAATCCACCTGAATAGGCACCCATGGGATCCGTGCTCCTGGTGCTGCCCAGAGCTGCGGGAGGCAGCAGGAGTGAGAGGACAGGTGTCTCTTCCATGAAGGGCACTGCCAGCAGGAACGCAACGGACACAGATTCCCAGTCCCTGCAGCTGCTGCACGGCGAGATAACGACTTGCAGCCAAGTCTTGGAGAACAATTTTTAAAAGGAATACAATGCCAAAGCAGGAAGGTGGGATCACAAGGAGAAAAGGCCTTCTCCCGACAGGGAGGGATGCAATAAGAGCATCATGGTACTACCAAGATGCCCATCAAGCTGCCGAGCTCTGATCACAGGCTGGGGCAGCTCTTGCATCCCTCAATTCCCAGCAGCCAGGTTTCTGTGCCAGCCCTTCAGCCCACAGCTGCTCCTCTAGACCATGTGGCCACTGCCTACTCCCCCCACATCCACACCAGATACGAGGGGATTTTAGCCCCAAGACTCTACCCCACTGCCATAGGCACCAGAACATCCAGTATTCCCCAGCAAAGGACCATCCCATGTCAGCCGGTCCAGCTGGAAACACAGTCTGGGACCAGATCAGACATCATTTAGATCTAATTTGGCCACCCAAATTAAGCAAGTACCATCACTAGCTCAGAACAACCAGCCTGGATGCAGCTGTCCCATCTCAGTGGGACTCCAGAAGAGGTGAGAGCCCAGCAGTGCCCAGCACTGGAAGGTGTCTATGCAGAAAGTGGTCAGCTCTGTCAGGAGCTTTGGGAAAGCTCCTGAAAGGGAATGGCAGATAAATAATTGGCAGTCAAGTGCACAAAGCTGGCCCCGCTCGCACCGCTCCCAGCGGGTACTCCCAGGCAGGGCCCGGCAACTCCAGCCCAAGCACAGCAGGAACGCACGAGGGCTCACCCCACAGCCAGCACAGAGGCAGCTCTGAGCACAGGGGCACTGCTGGCCCCATTCTGACACAGGCCCGGGTCAGCAGGACATTGCTGCTTGGAGCAGCAGCCAGTGCACAGCATCCCTAAACTGGAAAAGGCTCTGTGCAACCAAGCTGTGAAACCCCTGAGAAATCTGGGGTTTATGTTGAGACAAGAGTTACGTTAGGACTTCCCACAAGAGTTGTGTTGGGAAGGCAGAGAGCCACCAAGCACTGACATCACACTGACCCACAGCGAGCACAGGGAGACCGGCCAACGTCTGGCCAAACACCCAGAGCGTGTCCCTGGAACAGGCAGCAGGCTCCCAGCTCCCCCCAGGTACTGCTGGGGTTGCTGGGGTTGCTGCACACGGAGCTTTGCTGTCACGTCAGCTGTCACACAGCTCAGACAGCGCAATCCACACCGCTGCTGCCTCCCCCAGGCCCGGCCACGCGTGCCCCCTCCTCGCCACCCGCATTCACGTGGTCACACCACAAGCAGCTGAGAGCTGACTGAAGCAAACCCAACACATGCCTGGCTCCTGCCAGGGTAGCTCCTCATCACAGGGAGGGGTAGGTGGAGCTGCCAAGTGGGAAGAGCTGCACTGTCCCTGCCCGTAGCAACCACGCTTGTATTGGATCAAGGGAACTGAAACCGCAGCCACAGAGATTCCCAATTCTCCCCTGACCCCACCTCCAAATCCTGTTCTTTCCCTTCACATCACCAGATTTTCCTCTTTAGCCACAGTACCGAGTTCTTGCC
The DNA here is from genome assembly GCF_026979565.1 of Vidua chalybeata. Lineage (NCBI taxonomy): Eukaryota > Metazoa > Chordata > Aves > Passeriformes > Viduidae > Vidua > Vidua chalybeata. Next base: position 412,574 of record NC_071530.1, read on the forward strand.
CCCAGAGCACCAGGAACCTTCACCTCCCCCAGCACAGCACCTGCAGCTCCATCCTGCTCAGCTCCCAGCCATCAGAACCATGCTCCAGCCTTCCTGCTACAGTTTCACCATCTCTCTCAACTCCTATCGATCAGGGCATCAAGCAATGGCCTTTTCTGATTCTTCCCCAAGACCAGATTCTCCATCTGTAAGCTCAGAAAGGTTTGAGCTGCACCTGGTAAAGATGCCTCCAGATGACTTGGGCCACAACACAAAACTCAGTAAAAACAGAGGATGTATTTGTTCAAGCATGCTAAAGGCTCCTTCAGCTGTGCTTTGGCTCTGTCCATCACTCCTGGGGGTCCAGTGTCTCCTGTTGCATCAGAATCTGCTCCAGGACTCTTTCCAGGCAGATCCTTTTGCTTGTGCTGCTCATGCCAGGCACTGGCACCATGAGATGCCGAGCAATACCAGCCCTGCCTCAGCCAGGCCAGGACAACGCAGTGCTAGAGGACCCAGGGTTCTCCCTTGCCAGCAGGTAAGGCAGCCCAGGAAGCCTTCCCAGGGCCCTTAGGAGCCTCTCCAGGGAGCTGGCCCGGAGACCACAGCACCCCTCACCCAAACAAAAGAGTGCATGGTCAGAACAGGAGCTGCTCTAAGAGCTGGAGCCCCTCTCCAGCCCCTCTGGAGCCAGGTTGGGATGTTCACCTGGAGATGTTCACCTGGGATGTTCACCTGGAGCAGAGAAGGCTCCAGGGAGACCTTAGAGCTCCTTCCAGTGCCTAAAGAGGCTCCAGGCGAACTGCACAAAGACTTGGGATAAGGGACTGGAGTGACAGGACAAGGGGGAATGGCTTCTCACAGACAATAAGGCAGGCTTAGATGGGATATTGGGAAGACATTTTTCCTTGTCAGGGTGGTGAAGCCCTGGCACAAGCTGCCCAGTGGCTGCCCCATCCCTGGAAGTGTTCGAAGCCAGACTGGATGGAGCTTGGGGCAACCTGGTCTAGTGGAAGGTGTCCCTGCCTATGGCAGGGGTGGAACAAGATGGTCTGTAACCCAAACCATTCTCTGGTTCTGCGATTTGCCCATCCTCTCATTTTGGGGCCTTTAAACCCCTTTGCACTTAACTTCCAGCAAATCTGGAGACCACAGTGTCAGAGTGGTCATTACCTGAACGCGGGGGTAATACAGCACGAGCCACACAGCTGTCCAGAATGCCCAGCTCCGGCCCTGGAGCAGGGATGTGCCGATGGCTTCGGAGTTTGCAGCTCCCCCTACGGCACCCCAGCACCACGGCCTGTGGTTTCCCAGCCCTCGGGAACTCACAGGCATACATAAACAGGGCAGTTTTCTGCAGAGGTCATGGAATTAGCAGGAAAAAGCTGGCTAAGCAGAACGCTCTCCTTCCCAAAGGGTGTAATTTACTCAAGGCTGATTCAGCAGAGCGAAGCCATGGTGAGCCCTGAGTGCAGCCTGGCAGTGTGGGGCTCCCCCAGCGAGGAGGGTCCTCATCTTCCTCCAGAAGATCCTGCATCAGTGGCACCTCCTGCCTCACTTTGCTTTGTGAATCAGCACATCAGGAGCCAGTTTCAAAAGACGTTGGGAAAGGATGGAGCATGGAGCTGGAAGACTTGTGCTGGAACTGAACAGAATGATGAAGCTCAGCCAATTTAACTCATGAGAAACAGAGACAGCAAAGTGGCCTCAGTAACTGGTACAAGTGGCTTTAAACATGAAAATGCCCAGTACCAAAGCAGTCCTTTCTAAGAGAGAAATGCAGAAAATACCCAGGATGTTGGAGATACCAGCTGGAAAAGTCACAGCACTTACTGACAGCAAGACAGGCTATGATGGAATAAACTCCTGAGGCAGAGGCCCAGGTCTGTACCTCCAAGAGACCTCAGCCAGAGGCCTTGTTTTTTAAGGCCAAAATCCTGGGATGGGCTATTTACACCAAGTGACCCAACAGTCCGTGCTGGCCTCACACCCAGGCAACAGCCAGGCCCTGGAATGAGGTAGAGCCAGCAGTGGGGTAGCCCCTGCCTGGCAGAGCAGATGTGGAGCTCACAGACAACCACGTTGCTCCCAGCCATCACAGACATTCTGCAGGGCTCTCTCATCCTGAGCCTCTGCCAGAGCAGCAACAGCTGGAAATTGTAGAGGAGGGCTTTCCCAAACTAACCCTGCTTCTTAAACTGCAGAGGGGAACCCACATGAGTTTAGAGGCAGGTGGGAGAGGTGAGAAAGGACAACGAAGGGAAAAAAAAACATGTGCTCCAGGTAAAGCTGACTACAGAGAGATTCCTGGTCCTGCTCCCTGGATATTGAGTCCTCATGGCTCAAACCCTCTCCAAGCTTTCCCAGAGAGCTGAGCTTTAGATGGGCTGCAAGGCATGTGCACAACCACAAACATCAGAAGAAAAATCTCATCATCTGGCAAAAGCTCTGTTGAGGGAATCTCACCTCCTTCTTATCTCCCTTCTACCTCTCCCTCCTGCCTTCACCACTTCACACTCCCAGAAAACCTCTGTGTAACCGTCTCTTCAGTCCCACATGATCTTCTTTCGCTATTCCATCTTGCTGGTGCTGTCTCTCACAGCTGTCCATGAATGCATGGTTCCTGCAGCCCCATGCTGCTCGCAGCCTGTCCTGCATGTCCCCTCAGGTAACCCCTGCACCAGAAACATCGCTCGTCCTCCTCCAACCCGCGTTCTGGTCTCTGCCCAAAGTTCACTTCTAGGAAAGAAATTAAGTAGTGTGCAATAACTGCTCTAATTACAAGCTCTATTAATACGGTTCTGTCTGCAGCCTGTCCTAGAGTCACGACGTTGGAGGCCCCATTTACTGTGAGCAGGGCTGCACCAGCCCCAGGTTGGTATCGTTTTGCTTTATGCAGATATGAAATCTTTTATAGAACTCAGCAGCTTGCAGCAGTCTCCACAATTTGGCAAGGAAAGCAGCCTGGGATGAGGGAATTGCTTTTTGCAAGCCCCCTGAAAATCTGTCCAAATTTGGTGGTTAGAAACTATCAAAAAACTCCAGGTCCTGCCTGTGATGCAGCTGATGCTGGCGACCAGCCCAACCTGCCATCTCCCCCAGCCCCAGTGCCCCTCAGCCCCCATCGCCTCGGAATAAAGCTCCAGCTCAAGGAGGAGACCAAAACAGAGCAGATTTCCCTTTCTTCTCACAGTGGTACCACTGATGCCGGCCCACGAACAGGCGCAGCTGGCTCTCATGCCATCATGGCTCTCATGCCTGCAAACTTCTCAAGAAAGGCTTGTTCCCCAAGACTGGGGGGCTGGCAGGGCTCTGGCTGCAGCAGCCCCCCAACACCCATTTCACCCCCTCCTCAGCAGAGCCACACTGTCACAGACCCACCCCCCCAGTTCTGTACATCTCTGCCAGTGCTCGACTCCACTGCTGGCACGGCTGCAACAGTGACACCCTTGCAGTGGCACCCCTGCAGGGGTGCTGGCAGCCCCAGCAGAGGGTGGGCAGCTTGGACCCCCTGCCCCGCTGCAGCAAAGGACTGCCTTCAACTTTCCCCCTTCAAAAATGAAGGAATTACCTACAGGAAAGGAGTCTGGCAGGAGGACGTGAGCAAGTCTTGCAAGACCCAGTGCTCAAGTTTTAGGAAATGGAATTTGGGGTTTAACTGGCAACTTCTGTCATGGATTTTCAGACCATGAGCCACTGTTCCAGTCACCAACTGTGATCTTCAGATCAGGAACATCAACAAACAAAACCCTCTTTCAAATATTTCTGTATCAAGCCCCAAATCTGCAGTTTAGAAGGAAATTCCCTTCCAGACTGAGGCACTCCACGGAATGATAACATCTCCAGCAAGGCTCTTCCAGCTGTTAATTAACCCCTGTTAATTCACTCACACACACCTGGTAACGGGTCACAGGTAACTGCGTAAACACAGTACACGTTTCACCAGGATCAGGACTCATCCCAGTGCCTGGCAGGTATTAAGGGAATGCAGCCCAGACAAGGAAATCTGAGGGATTCCTGCTACAAATCCACAGGGAAGGCTCAGAAGAGGCAGGATGTGTCTGTGGCTTGAGCAGGCAAAGTCCCCAAGGACACGCAGCCTCTGGCACCACCCCACAGCCCTGTGGACACAGGTGAGCCGTGTCACGGCCAGCCAGGTGCAGGGCACCCCTCAGCCCTCATTCTGGGTGACACAGGGTGCTTTGGGAAGCCCCGAGCACCTCAGCAGCGCACAGGAGGCTGGCGTGTGCGTTCACACCTTCCCAGCACCAGGAGGAACCACGCAGCAGAGGAGTTGCTAAGAGACGCGCGCCTCCCACCAGCGTGCCCAGCGCCTGCTCCCGGGGCTGGGGGCGCAGGACGGGACACGCACCCAGCACCCCGCAGTCCCTGCAGGGGACAGGGGGCAGGGACACCGTGCCGGGATGGCTCTGCCCACAGAGGTGACCCTGGGAGCACCTCAGGCATAGCCCCGCCATGTCTCAGCTGGCAGCTCCTGTGTCCCACAGCGCAGGAACCTCACACAGGATAAGATCATGTCACCAGTGACCTCGGGGCTCCCACCACAGCTGTCATCAGAGGCACAAACAAGGGAGAGCTGCAGGAGCCCCATGGGAAGGGGCACAGCACAGTCCTCCCCCACCAGCCCACCGTGCCTCCCCCAGTGGGACTGGTGGGACACCAACATATCGGACTGAGCCACTGCCATGGCCTGTGCCAGCCTTGCCCTCCCACCCATCTCCATCCAGCCTGAGTCCCTTTCCTCTTCTCCTCCAATTCCATCAACCCTACAGCTTTCTGTGGCTGAAGACCTCCACAGACATGGAAAGGCCCCTCCAGCATCAGCCCAGGGTTTTACATCCTCCCTCTCTTAACCCCACTGAATGTTCTTTGTCCTTGCACCATGAGGCCAATAAAACAAATTCTGGGATTTACATTCCCTCAATCCATGCAGCCTTTTTTGTCACAGGCCTGACTCTTCTTACAAGCCATCTTCCTTTCCTCCTTTCCACAGAAACCCAAAAGGACCAAAGTGGGATGCAGACCTCTGGAGAAGCACCCAGGCTGCTCCTCACATGCAGCATCACCATGGTGGCCAGCACCCCTATAATGTGGCTACCACTCCCCAAAACCACCTCGTGTGCCCCTACATGAGGCAGCAGGAATGGAGCTGAGTACACTGCCACCAAGCTGGGACAACAAAACCCAGGGCAGTGAAATGGCAGTGCCTGGCAAGCACCGAGCTGGACCAGGGCTCCTCACACAGACCAAGGGCACCCGCGGCCCTGCCTTCCCTGCTGTGGGCCAGCTGCAGAAACCTGGAGGCTTGGGCTCACCGAGGGCAGAGAGACCCTTAGGCTGGGGAGCTGCAACAGCCCGCCAGCCCACAGTGGGCCTCAGCACAGCACGATCGACCTCCCCCTTCCCTCAGCTCCACTGCAGCCCACCGGCTCCACTGCAGCCACTCTCCCATCCTGGCCTCCAGCTCCATCCCAGCCCCTCGGCTCCATCCCAGCCCCCCAGCTCCATCCCAGCCCCCCGGCTCCATCCCAGCCCCATAATTCCATCGCAGCCCCATAATTCCATCGCAGCCCCTCGGCTCCATCGCATTTCCCCAGCTCCTCTGCAGTTCCTCGGCTCCATCCCTCCCCTCGCTGCCGGCTCCCGGCACCCGGGCCGCAGTGTTCTGCATTTCTAATGTTAACGGGCCCCGGCGGATCCCGTTCCCCGTCGACGCCGAGTCCAAACCCCCCCGCCCCGATGCCGGACCAGCGCCCGCCCCCGCCCGCCGCTCCCGGCAGAGGCCGCGGGCGGAGTCCCCGGCCCTGCGCAGGCCCGGCCGCGACCACCATCGCTGCGGGGCCGAGAACGGGGCCGGGGCGGGGGCGGCTGACGAGCGTGTCCCCTTGGTTCCCTCCCTCCCGGCCCGCCCGGCCCCCGCGGCCCCGGCGTGCCCGGCCCCGCTGCCGGCGGCGGGGCCGCAGCGCCCGTGAGCCCCGGCCCCGCGCAGGCCGCGCCCGGCCCCCCGCGCCCCCGGCCCCGCCGCTGCAGGGCCCGGCGCGATCCCGGTCCCGCGGGCAGGGCAGGGCCGGGCCGGGCTCCGCCGGGCCCCGCGGGCGGCAGCGGGCGCAGGTGCAGCGGCGGCGGGGACAAAGGCGGCGGCGCGGCCGGGCCGGCTCGGTGCCCCGTCCCCGGTGACCCGTTCGGTGCCCGGTCGCCGGTGCTCACCCTCGATGGAGATGACGTGCTCGCGGATCTGGCTCTGCAGCGCCAGGTCCTCCACGCGCTCGATGAGGTCGTAGATCGCGTAGATATTGGGGTGCACGGACTCGAAGCGCCCGATCTCGGCGCGGATCGCGGCCGAGTTGGAGAGCCCGAACTGCGGCGGGGGCGGCCCGCCGGGCTGCGGCCCCGAGGGCCCGGGCACGGGCACCGGCACCGGCCCGCCCGGCGCCGCCAGGCTCTGCTGCTGCCCGGGGCTCTGCCCGGCGCCGCCCGGGAAGTTCATCGCGGCGGCGGCAGGGCCGGTCAGCGGCGCGGGGCTCCGGGCAGCCGCTGCATGGCCGCAGCCGCGTCCGTCCGCGGGTCCCCCGGGCTGCGCCGCCGCCCCCGACCGCCTCCCGCCTGCTCCGCCCCGCCCCGCCCGCGTCAGCGGGACCGGCCCCGCGGCGGGCGGGGAGCGGGGGGAGCGAGGTGGGCAGAGCGGGGAGCGGAACCGGGACCGGGGAGGGGAGAGGGGGCACCGGCGTCCGGAGTGGGAGCGGGGGGCCGGGGCCGAGAGCGGGGGGAGCTGGCACCAGGACGGGGAGCGGAGCGCTGTCGCTGCCCGGTCCTGCCCCGCTCCGCCGCGGCCCCTGCCCGCTCGGCACCACGGTGATGGGCACTCGCCCCCCTGCCCGACCCCCGCCCGGCTACGAGTCTCGGCTCTCGTCCCTCAGCATCCCACCGCGGCCATCCCGCACACCGCGGAGGCAGCGCCGCTGTTGTGCGGCTGACCATGCCCACGCTCCCCCCAGGCCTGCAAACCCCCTGTGCCAGCCTGGAGACCCTTGTGCCAGCCTAGATGGAGACACCCCTATGCCAGCCTGGGACCCCCCCTGTGCCAGCCCTGCCTCCGGCTGCGTTCCAGAGGTAATTTCGTCGTTAATCACCCCAAGGTGATTAATGAAACTGTGGAATATGACTGGTGCCAAGGAGTTCCTGGGTGCCCACCAGTTGCTGCCCCACTGTGGTGGGGTCTCCTCCCTGGTGACCCCCTGCCCACAGGCTGAGTGCTGTCCCCCTGCCCATGCGCTCAGTGCAGGCTGCTCCAGGCCACTCCGGTGAGGGCTGGCACGATGATGGAACTGCCCAGGGGATCACCATGGTGGCAGTCCGGCCATCTCAGGGGATGCCTGTTGGGCAGGGACTGGTTGCACCCCTCCCGTTGTGCCCATCCCTAAAACAGCTTGCATGGGGTGACCTGGGGCACAGGAAGGCTCTGGATGGGCACAGGGCTGGCAGAACCATGGGAGCCAGTAGAGCTCGCTGGGGCATCACTGGGGACTAGCTGAAATGTTCCAAATGGCTGAGAAACAAAAAACAGGATCATGGGCCCTGGCAGATTAAATTAAAAAGTAGAATTTGGGAGAGGAGAAGGAACAGAAAGGTGAGCAGCTGAGAGAACCAGGATTGCAATGGATTTCTCCCTCAGTTCCACTGGGACCAGAGTCATGGTGTGCAGCAATGCCCCAGTGCCAGGGGGGCTCAGGGGGGCAGCTGGGGGCTGGTTCCCACCCTCTGCCCTTCTCTGGGTGATGGTGGGAAGGGTTAGAGAAGGAGGAAGCCAAGGAGGAAGAGGACAGCAAGGAGGAAAAGAGGAGGAGAGATCTCTGGGAAGTTTCTAAATGCCTCCCGGCTCTGGAATCCTCTGTGACTCGGCAGTGGGTGCTGGGTGTGTGGGTGGGAGAAGCACCTCCCTGCCCTCTCCCCCTCCCTCTTGTGCCATTCCGGGATTCCTTGAGTGCGTCCCAACTGCCTCTGCCACGAGAAGGGGTTTATTAGAAAACAACTTCTATGAGGGTTTTTTGAAAGCATTTAGAGAATCTGTATCTGTTACTGTGCTCCCCTCACCCTGCATGCTCCCCAAGGCTTCCAAAGGTCTTTGAAAGATCTATTGGTCGGTCACAGCTCTGCTCAGCAGGAGCTTCCTGACGTGTCTGAGGGGATTACATCCACATGGGTTATGCAAGGTCATCCCAGCACCTCAACACAACAGTGCCTGGCTGTGCAATGGCCTTTCTCCAGCCTGTTTTTTGTTTGGGTCTCTTGGTCCTTGCTTATGGCCATTTTCTCCATCTTCTTCCATCATCATCATCATCAGCAGCAGCAGCAGCAGCATCCCAGGATGGTTTGGGTGGGAAGGGACCTTAAAGCCCATCCAGTTCCACCCCTGCTGCAGACAGACACACGTTCTACCAGACCAGGTTGCCTACACCCCCTCCAGCCCAGCCTTGAATACTTCCAGGAACAGCAAAGCCACAGCTTCTCTGGGGAACCTGCGCCAGGGCCTCACCACCCTGACAGGGAAGAATTTCTCCCCAGAATCACACTAAACCCTGCCCTCAGTCAGTTATCACATAAACATTTATAAATTGCCTCCATTTCAGCATCTTTGAATGTCCAGACACCCCACATGCAGCTGCCTCCACCACGTCACCCTCTCAGTCAGGGATTCCAGGATTTATCCCTGGTGAGGCAGGGGACATCATCCCTCATCCCTCCCTCACCCTCACCTGGCTGAAGCAGCAGCCCTATCGGTAGAGGTGGCTTTCCCCTGACAGGTGGGCTCTGGCCACCCCCACATCCCCTGCCTCCTCCTCCTCTTCTTTCTCCTCCTTCGCCTCCTGCTCCTCCTCCCTCTTATCTTGCTCTTCTTCCTTCTCCCCTGGCAGGGATGTGCGGTGCCCGCCCGGCCCTGCAGCCCCGGCTGCTCGTCCCCCACGCCCAGGGGGTTTACAGGCTGTTTACCCCCCCGGGTTGTTTACAGGCCATCCTGAGCTGACAGCTCGCCTCTCCTTGGGCCACCAGCACCCCCCAGCACAGATCCCACGGTCCCTGTGCCTCCCACCACCCAGCAGGGCACAGGACACAGGACACAGGGCAGAGGACACAGGATACAGGACACAGAGCACAGGGCACAGGCACAGCGCACAGGGCACAGGACACAGAGCATAGGACACAGGACACTACACAGAGGGCACAGGACACAGGGCACAGCGCACAGGACACAGAGCACAGAGCACAGGACACAGAGCACAGGCACAGAGCACAGGCACAGCGCACAGGACACAGGACACAGGACACAGAGCACAGAGCACAGCGCACAGGGCACAGGCACAGCGCACAGGACACAGAGCACAGGACACAGAGCACAGGCACAGAGCACAGGCACAGCGCACAGGACACAGGACACAGAGCACAGAGCACAGCGCACAGGGCACAGGCACAGCGCACAGGACACAGGACACAGGGCACAGGACACAGAGCACAGGACACAGCGCACAGGACACAGGGCACAGGGCACAGGACACAGTGCACAGGGCACAGCACAGAGGACACAGGGCACAGAACACAGGGCACAAGAAACAGGGCTCAGCACACAGGACACAGGACACAGGGCACAGCGCACAGGGCACAGCGCACAGGCACAGCGCACAGGGCACAGAGCACAGGGCACAGGACACAGAGCACAGGACACAGAGCACAGGGCACAGGACACAGAGCACAGGGCACAGGGCACAGGACACAGGGCACAGGGCACAGCGCACAGGGCACAGAACACAGGGCACAGGACACAGGGCACAGGACACAGGACACAGGGCACAGGGCACAGCACAGAGGACACAGGGCACAGAACACAGGGCACAAGAAACAGGGCTCAGCGCACAGGACACAGGACACAGGACACAGGACACAGGGCACAGGACACAGCACACCGAACACAGGGCACAGAGCACAGGGCACAAGAAACAGGGCTCAGCGCACAGGACACAGGACATAGGACACAGGACACAGGACACAGACACGGGACACAGGGCACAGGGCACAGGGCACAGGGAACAGCGCACAGGGCACAGCACACCGAACACAGGGCACAGAGCACAGGGCACAAGAAACAGGGCTCAGTGCACAGGACACAGGACACAGTGCACAGGGCACAGCACACAGGGCACAGAGCACAGGGCAGAGGACACAGAGCACAGGGGACAGACAGAACACAGGACACAGCGCACAGGGCACGGCACACAGGGCACAGGACACAGGGCACAGGACACAGGGCACAGGGCACAGGACACAGGGCACAGGACACAGGACACAGAACACAGGACACAGCACACAGGGCACGGCACACAGGGCACAGGACACAGGACACAGGACACAGGACACAGGACACAGGGCACAGGGCACAGCACACAGGGCACAGAGCACAGGGCAGAGGACACAGAGCACAGGGGACAGACAGAACACAGGACACAGCGCACAGGGCACGGCACACAGGGCACAGGACACAGGGCACAGGACACAGGGCACAGGGCACAGGACACAGGGCACAGGACACAGGACACAGCACACAGGGCACAGGACACAGGACACAGGACACAGGACACAGGGCACAGGGCACAGGGCAGAGGACACAGAGCACAGGGCACAGACAGAACACAGGACACAGCACACAGGACACAGCACACAAGACACAGCACACAGGACACAGGACACAGGACACAGGGTAGGGCTGAGACACGGGCGGACACGGGATGGAGCATTGCCCAGCCCAGGCCTGTGCTTATGGACCCTGTCCCTTCTGGCCCCTGTGGTGCGAGACCCCCAGTCAGCACTGGGACCAGTACTGGGGAACTGGAGCCTGGAGTGTCGCAGAGGTGCAGAGAGAGCAGAGCAAACAGATGGAGCTGGGGCTTAGCAAAGGGATGGGAAAACCCAGGAGAGGAGTTCAATATGCTGAAAAGGCAGGAGCGGGTGGGGACAAGCCGAGGCTTTCAGGAGCAAACGTTCCCTCAGGGATGGGCAACCACCTGCCTTCTGCAGACACAGGCCACTTGAAGATGTAAACTGCTTTTCAGGATGGATTTCACTCTCAGATCCTGAACTTTCTCTGCTCCATCTGCAGCCCTTCCATCTGACGCTGCAGTTCGTGAGTGCCTCAAACCGGTGCCACTGCCAAGAGGAGCTGCCACCTCCTCCACTACCTCCTCCTCCTTCTCCTCTTCCTCTTCCTCCCCCTCCTTTTCCTGCCGCTGCTCCCACCCCCAGACCAGCCACCCTGGTACCTGTGGTGCCCATGGCAGTGGGGTGGAACAGGATGGGTGTGAAGGGCCCTTCCCACCCAAAGCATTCCGTGACACCAGACAGTGCCAGGGCCCATGTGGGGCAGCAGGAGGGTCCCCACAGCAGACTCCCAATGTCCACCCAGGATGCGGGGCTGGGGAGCAGCACCCCCAGAACAGAGCTGAAGGGAGGCCAAGGCCCAGCTGAGCTTCAGTCAGTGTCCGAGCAAAACAGGCAGAGAGGGAGGTCCTGGGGGCTCTCCAGGGCTTTATGGCTTCTCGGGGCCCTGGGACACTGAGGTGTTTGATCAGTCTTGCAATAAAACCCGGGGCTTTCTTTCTGTGGAGACATCTCTGTTGGGAGAGCTGAGAGCACAGCCGGGGGGACCCCGCTGGGGACCCTGCTCCTCTTCCCAGACTAAGGGGAGCAGGAAACTCCATCCATCTCCGGGAGCTCGGTCTGCCTGTCCTCCTGTGCACCCAGCAGAGCTGCGGCTCCTGTTCCAAACGCATCGGCACTTTGCTGCATGGCAGCACTGGTTTGGGGGACAGAGGTGTTTAGTGTCACCCTCCAGTGACAGGGACAGCTCTCTCTGGGCTGGGGATCAGCCAGCAGCTTTCCCCGGAACAGCTGTGGCTCTCTAATCTCGCTCTGGAGCACGGGGGTACCGCTGCACCGTTAATCCCATCCAGCTCCGCACCGCGCGGCTGCGCAGCGCAAACCCGACACCCGCTGCTCAGCGGCCGGAGCACCCGCTGCGTCCCTGCCACGAGGCTCTGCGCAGCTCCAGGTGGGGAGCAGAGAGGAGCAGAGTGTCCCACGCAGAGCTCACGTCCCCGTGCCGTGCCAAGGACACAACACGGCTGCTGGCCTCGCAGGGTGACCGGCGTTCGCGGGACCGCGGCTCTCTGCGCCCCTTGTTGTGACCCACCGCGATGCCATCGGCCACCTCAGGCCACCCCGTGGACTGTGGCAACGGCTGGGACCTGTTCCACTCCAGGTGTCTGCCTGCACACTGAAAGGCCCCGGGATCCTCTTCTGGGCTGGCTGGGTCCCATCAGCGCTGCCTCCGCACGAGCCAGGGACACCACAGGGTGGACATCCGTGTCTGGGGTGGTGTCCTGGTGTCCCCAGTGCCCCAATGGGGCAGGATCCCTCTGTGACCCCTCTCTGGTCACAACCCCGGAGCAGCTGGACTGTCCGAATATGTGGGCTCTGGGAAAAGAGGCTGAAAATGGAACAAGGTGGATTAAACCCCCTGGGCACTGTGGGGGTCCTGAACAGAGCTCAGGGCCAACAATGCCAGCAAGGCCTGTGGGACAGGAGGGGGCTCAGCCCAGTCATGGGAGAAAACAGGGAGAAACACTAAGGAAAGGTGAAATAGTGAGTAACAAGGAACCAGAAGGAGGGGACCATGAACCACAGCAGAAACACAAAGGGGCAGCCCTTCTCCTGAAAATATTTTCCCCAATATCCAAAACCTCCCCTGGCCCAGCCTGAGGCCGTTCCCTCTCCTCCTGTCCCTGTTCCCTGGAGCAGAGCCCGACCCCCCCGGCTGTCCCCTCCTGTCAGGAGCTGTGCAGAGCCACAAGGTCCCCCCTGAGCCCCCTTTTCTCCAGGCTGAGCCCCTTCCCAGCTCCCTCAGCCCCTCCTGGGGCTCCAGCCCCTTCCCAGCTCCATTCCCGGGACACGCTCCAGCCCCTCAGGGTCTTCCTTGGCCCGAGCAGTGCCAGCCCAGGGGCCGGGCACTGCTGGGTTCCCCTGTGCCCCGGGAGGACAGAGCCGCCCATCACAGCACGGCAGAGCTGCAGGAAGGGGCTGGGACACCTTTGGGTGCCACTGCGGGGGTCCCCACCCTGCTGACCACCCCCCTGCCGCTTGTGGAGCCCGGGCAGGGCAGGGCAGGGCGTTCCCACCTCCAGGACTGGCCATGGCTTTAGATCACCAGTCCTTCAGGAGAGCACTGAAAATTCCAAGGGATTCAGAGCACCCTGGGCACGGCAACACAAACACCCCCTGGTTCCTCGGCAGCAGAGTTAAGGAGCACAGTCTGCTCGGCTTTCCTGGAAGCTGAGGGTGACTGGATGACACAGGCAAGTACTTTCAGGGGAATATCAAACAGCTTCTTAATTGAGGCTGGGAGGATGGAAAAGTCAGACAAATCCACAGTGACAACCAGACACTGGATTTATCAGGGAGGGGATGAACCGCTGGATAAACCCTCAAATCTGAGCAGACACAACCCCTCCAGCAGTGGATTCGGGCTCATTCCAGCGTCGGGAAGGGATAAATCCAGTCCTGTGCCTGCAGGGATCAGTCACGGTTCAAATCTGCTGCTGTGTCCCATCCACCGCTCTGGCAGCCCCGGGAGCTGCTGGGCACCTCGGCAGCCCCGGCTCAGACGGGTTTTGCCTCGTTTGGAGCGGGGATCGCCCACCTGCAGCCCCTCCTGCCCGCCCGGAATCCCAGCACGGAAACCGTGAATTCCCTCCTGGGAGCCCCCAGCCCCAGATACCCTCAGCAGGAGGGGGCTGCCCTGGCACGCTGATGCCTCCTGGTTTTATCCTGATTTCACCCTGATTTTTTTCCCAGGAAAGATAATATGGAGGATAAAATCCTCCTGATCTTATCCCAGGAAATGTCGGTGCCACGCCAGCAAGGGACACCCCCAGGGGACCCCCTGGGGACAGGGGGCTGCCCAGAATTTCTCTTCCACCCACAATTGTCCTTTAGGGGAGAGTAATTTTGTTCCCATCTCCCCCACCCCTGTTGCAGTATTTCCATGGCTGGACCTCTTCACCTAAAAGTAAGATTTTTTAACATAAAACTAAGAACTTTTCACTTAAAATTAAGGATCTTTCACCTAAAATGAACAATTTCTAGCCTAAAATTCAGATATTTTCACCTAAAATTAACAATTTTTAACCTAAAATTAAGAATTTTTCACCTAATAGAAAAGATTTTAATCAGAGCCTGCAGGTGGCTTCGGGCACTCCTGGAGATTCACAGCTCCAGAATCACTGAGGGTAGAAAAGTCTTGGAGATGCCCGAGCCCACCCACCCTCAGCATGGCCATGGCCACCCCTGCCGATGCCCCCAAGTGACACCTGCAGGAATTTAAACCTGGGAGTGTCTAGAGTATCTGGGAGTGACTGGAGCCATACTGGGGGTGACTCGTAGCAACTGGAACTACACTGGGGACAAATGGCATCCTACTGGGGTTAACTGGGTTACTCAGAGTTACACTAGGAGCCACTGAAACCATACTGGCAGCAACTGGGATCGTATTTGGAGCAGCTGGGCCCATGCTGGGATAAAACTGTGACCACAGTTTTGGAACTGTCTGGGAACATACCGCAAGTTACTACAGTAATGCCGGGAGTGTCTAAGAGGGGCTGGGATCACAGCGGGAATGCCGGTGCGCTGGAAGTAACCGGGATTACACCGGGCGTGCCTGGCGCCGGGACGGGACTACAACTCCCGGCGTGCTCCGCGCGCCGGCCCCACCCCCGCTATGGCTCCTACAGCCAGGACTACATGTCCCATCGCCCCCCGCGCCCGGCCGGAAGCGGCGCGATGGCGGCCCGAGCCCGGCCCGGTGCGGCCGTGGCCCCGGCCCCGGTTCCCCGCGACCCCGCGGGCTGAGGCCGCGCCCGTCCGGTACCGTCTCCCGGTGCGACCCCCCGGTCTTGCCACCGCCATGGCGCTCATCGAGGGCGTCGGCGATGAGGTGACGCTGCTGTTCGCGCTGCTGCTGGCGGCCGCCGTGCTGGGGCTCGCCTGGGCCTCCACGCGCGCCCCCGAGCCCGCGGCGCCGCCGACTGAGGCGGCCCCGAGCACGGCCCCCGCCGAGCGCAAGGCCTCGACCCCGGCCCCAGCCCCGGACCCGGCCGAAGGAGCGGCGGCGTCCGATGAGGCGGCGGGGCTGCGGCACCGGAACCCTCCCGCGGCCGCCCCCGAGGGCCCCGCCGAGCCCACGCTGGTGCTGCGGCTCAAGTTCCTGAACGACACGGAGCGCCTGGCGCGGGTGCGCCCCGGGGACACCGTGGGTGCGCTCAAGAGGTGAGGGCGTGCGGGCGGGGGCGACTTGTCCCGGCTCGGGGGTCCCCGGGCCCCGCTGGGCGTCCCTCCCCTCCCCGCAGCACCTGGCGGGGGACAGCGCTGTCCCGGGGCAAGTGGCCTGTGCCCGGGTAGCCGTGCCGGGTGCCCGTGCCTGGGTGCCCGTGCCCGGGTGCCCGTGCCTATCCCTGGGGCCGTGGGACAGCCCGCGCTGGCAGAGCACACCTGGGGTGGCTGACGGGCACAGCACGCGCGGTGTGCGGGCAGGGCAGGGCGGGAGGGCCGTGGTGGGTGCGTTGGCAGGGGGTGAAGGGGGGACTGTCCCGGCAGGTGACAGCCGGGGCAGGCACAGGTGTGCGGGGTCAGGTGCGCAGGGCAGGGCGGGGGCTCAGGGTGGGCACATTCGTAGGATGTGGATGAAGAAACTGAGCTGGCAAGTGACGCTTGGGGCGGCTGACGGGGACACGCAGGCTCAGCCGTGCGGGTGGCGCAGGAGGTGGGTCAGAGGGGCCTGTCCTGTCAGCGGTGTGACCGGTGTCCCCGTCTCCTCCAGGACCTACTTCCCGGGGCAGGAGCAGCAGGTGCGGTTGATCTACCAGGGGCAGCTGCTGCGTGACGACACCCAGAGCCTGGCAGGGCTGCACCTGGGCCACCTGAGCGTCCTGCACTGCCACCTGTCCCCGCCCAGCGTGGCCCCCACGGCCCCCGGCAGCCCCGGTCCCCGCAGCCCCGCGCCCGCCGCGCTGGGCGTGGGCAGCCTGGCGCTGCCGCTCTTCGTGCTGCTGCTGGCCCTGCTCTGGTACCTGCAGCTGCAGCACCGACACGTCTTCACCGCCACCGCCACCACCTGCCTGGCCGGCCTCACCCTGCTCGTCACCTTCGTGGCCTTCGCCATGTACCGCAGATAGCGCGGCCCGGCCCAGCGCCTGGGACACGCGGGACCTGGAGCCACGCCTGGGACCCTCAGAGCCTGCCCGCCCCACCGGGGGCGCGGAGGGCTCTGCCTTCAGCCCGCTCAGCGTTTCGGGGGCACGTGGGGCCTGCCCGCTGCACCTGAAGCGGGGGCTGGGCCCTGCGCTGTGTCCCCCACGGGCCCAGGAGTCCCGAGCAGGCCACCCACACCCTGTCTGCACACAGGGGCTGTGGCGGCAGTGGGGGCTCGGCTACCTCGGGGGGGTCCCGCTGCCCCCCGTCCCTGCGTGCAGCATCCCCCCAGGCGCTCGGCGTGCAGAGGCTCCTCGGCTGCGGTCCTGCCCGAGCTGCTCTCCGTGCCCGCGGAGCTTCTCCTCCTGGGACTGCGGCCTGGCCCCTCCCTGGGGCCGCTCCCGGGGCTCCCGCTGCCTGGGGAGGGACATGAGCCCTGGCGTGCCGAGGGTCCCGGTGCCGGCGGGATGCGCTCGTGAGGTGCCTGTGCCGGGGGAGGATTCGTGCCCCCAGGCGGTCCCGGTGCCGGGGGTGGCTGCGCTCCCCACTGTCCCGGGGGTTCCGATGCTGTGTTGGGGGGTCCCGCCCCCCGCCGCCGTTCCGATTAAAGCGGAAGGACTGTGACCGGCCGTGGCGTCCCGGTTGTGCTGCGCCGCGGGTCGGGGCGGTGGCGGCAGCGTGCGACCGGGAACCGGGGCTGGGGGCGGGGCCCCGGGAGGGGCGGGGCCCCGGGAGGGGCGGGGCCTGGCTCCTCCCGCCACGCGCTCCGCAGGGCGGTAGCGCGCCTGCGCTGGTGGCACCGCCCCGCTGTCGGCGGAGCTCTCGCTCATTGGCGGAGGTGCGGCGCTGATTTGCATGCCGCGCGCGCCGGCTCCGCCCCGGAAGTGCCGCGCGCGGGGCGGGGCCGCAGGAAGATGGCGGCGGGGCTGCGCTCCCGGGCCGTGGCCGTGTCCCGGCGGCGCTGAGCGGCGGCGGTGGCGGCGGGAGCGAGCGGCCGCCAGCGCCATGTACGGCCGGGCTGGGCCGGGCCGGGTGGGGGCGGGCAGGGAGTCCCGCCGGAGGGGACCAGGGCGGGCCTGGTGCCGGTGGAGGTCGGGGTATGCCCGGGAGAGGGGCGGGCGCTGTGGGGCGGGGGACGCCGGGCAGGTGGGAGGTCCCGGCACCGCGGGGCCGGGCGGGACGTGGGCCCCGACAGGGCGGCGGGCCCGGTGCCGGGGGGCTGTGCGGGCGGGGATCCCGGTGGGTGGGGGGAGCGGCCGGCCGTGCCCCCCGCCGGCCCCGGCCGTCCCGCGGTTCCCCCCGTCACGCCCCCGCCGGTCTGTCCCGCAGGGTCCTCCGGAGCCGCGGAGCCCCCCGCGCCGCGCCGCCCCCGCCATGCTGTGCCCGCTGCTGTGCCCATGGCTCCGCGCTCTGACCCGGGCGGGCCCGCGGGGCCCGGCTGCCCGTGAGCGCCGCGGTGCCGCGATGTTCCCCGCCTGCTGCTGCGCCGGCAAGGCCAGGCCGCGGCTGCTGCTGCCCCTGGACCCCTACGGCCATGGGCTGCTGCCCACCGTGCACCCGGACGGCGGCCGGGGCCGGGCCCACGGCAAGAGGAAGAGCTGGAACTTCATCCACGAGAAGATGAGCTACGACACTTTCTTCACCATGAAGCGGCTGATCGAGCGCTCACGCAGCGTGGGCGAGGTGCTCCGCTGGGTCACGCAGAACCCGGGCAAGGTGTCGGCGAGTCACTACCCCATAGCGCTTCACAAGCTGGGGCAGCTCCTGCAGCAGCAGCCAGGGCCGCCCGTGGGGGCTGGGGACGGCCGCGGGCCCGCGGGGCAGGTGCTGGAGCAGCCCGAGTTCCACGTGCTCTGCCAGGCCATCGTCAGCGGCTGCGCCAAGTTCGACAACTTCAGCATCGTCAACTGCCTGTACGCGGCGGCCGCGCTGGGTGAGCTCCGGGGGTCTCGGGGGGGAGCACAGCGCTGCGGCAGCGCCAGGGCCGGCTCGGCCGGCATTTCTGTGGTGCTGGGCTCGTGGCAGACGGAGCTGTGGGGCTCTGGGCACGGCTCGGGGGGCTCAGCTCAGCGGGGATGCTCTGCTCCTCCAGGGCAGGAGGGCTGAGTGTCCGTAGCTGACCAGGAGGTCGACGCTGGGCAGCCCTGCTTGGCAGGATGATTATCAGCCACTCCTGGGGCCCATCTGGTTCCAGCTGGAGTTCCAAGCCCTGAAAACCAGGAAACACCTGAGCACCGATGGGGGAGACCATGGGTTTGGCTGCACTCTTGGAGGGCACAAGCCCCATGTCACCGGGTGTTGCTGTGTAGGAGAGAGGGTTTGGGGTCTTTGGGTTCCTGTGCAGCTTCCTTGGGGTGCTGCTGAGCTGGGGAGGCTGCATCCCGCGGGGCTGCATTCCAGGGAAGGCTGCGTCCCAGAGGTGCCTCCTTCTGTGGGCCGGGGTGACCCTGCAAGCTCTCCTGCTGCAAGGAAGGGGATGGGGTCCACATCCAAAGAGGAGTGGACAGCAGGGCAGTACGGGAACTCTTCCCTTCTGTCCCACTCAGGGGAGGCCCTACCTGCACAGCTGCTTCCAGCTCTGAAGCCCAACAGCAGAAAGACATGGAGCAAGCCCAGAGGAGGCCACGGAGATGCTCCGAGAGCTGGAGATGGACTTTGGACAAGGGCCTGGAGGGACAGGACAAGGGGGAATGGTTTCCCACAGCCAGAGGGGCAGGGTTAGATGAGATATTGGAAAGGAATTCTTCCCTGGGAGGGTTAGGAGGCCCTGGCACAAGTTGCTCAGAGAAGCTGTTGCTGCCCCATCCCTAGAAGTGTTCAAGGCAGGTTGGACAGGGCTTGGAACAACCTGGTCTAGTGGAAGGTGTCCCTGGTCACGGCAGGAGGTTGTAAGTGGATGATCTTTAAGGGCCCTTCCAACCCAAACAATTCCAGGATTCCACGATCTGGCGGGTGCCTGCCCTCCTGCCCGTGGCTCCCCCCATCCTGTTCTTGTTCCCGTTTCCCGCAGCCTTCCCGGGCCAGGGCTCGGTGGAGCCGCCCGGCCGTGGTTGACGCAGTAACCCGAGCCCCTGCCGGGGCTGGGGGGCCGGTCCTGCCCGCCGTCCCCAGGCCGGCGGCGCCGGGTGTTTGTTGACACTGAGCCGGGGCTGCTGGCGCCGCTGCCCTCGCCAGGCTCCCCGTGCTGGGCCCCCCACAGCTCCTCTGTGCCCCCCACTTCGTTCTGCCCCCTTGTCCCTCATTAACACAAACTCCAGCTTTCTGTTGAGGCCTTTTTATGGAACAAAGCGGCTGCTCAGACCAATTCTGCACGTTCCCCCAGCTGAGCTCTGATTAACAATAACCCGCAGTGACTCGCCCTGCGCTGCCCTGCGGCCTGTGCCCGCCCAAATCCTGGGGTGATGGGGAACTCCAGGCCCCCCCAGTGCTCTTTGCCTCTGCTGAGGAGATCCCTCCTGACAGCCAAGGCACTGAGCCTGTGCCCAGGCCTGGATAACACGTCCCGAGCTGCAGGGAAGTGTTTCCCTGGGAGCCAGGTCGCACAAGCTACAGCTGAGCTGGGAAACAGGAGAAGGTCAAAAAAGCCAAAGGATTAGTCCCTGCTGGAACAAACAGGGTTTAGTTTGGTCACATGGGATGTCACAGTTGTTTTCCAACCACAACTTTTTTTTATGAACTTTTTAAGGTGAGTTTTTTGAGTGCCCAGAGCCCCTGGAAGTGCTCCAGGCCAGGTTGGAGCAACCTGGTCTAGTGGAAGTGACCCTGTCCATGGCAGAGGGGTGGAACTGGATGGGATTTAAAGTTCCTTCCAACCCAAAACAGTCTGAGATTTTGGGATTCTGTGAATTACTTGTCTTTGATATGTTTGAGACTTTGGAAATGAGCCTTGCTACTGCGGGTGAGCTGCAGGGCTCCCATTCCAGTGGGATGGGTGGGAATGACCCCACAGCTCCACGCAGTGTTTGCCATGGTGCGGATGCTCTGATGTTCTGCCGGTGCTTTGCCTTCCCCTCCCTACCCCTTCTCGGTTTGGTCACTGATCCAGCACGTCCATCCTGTCATGGCAGCGGCCTCCTGCCCGGGCTCCGGAGGTGTTTGTGCCGTGGAGCTGAGGCGTGTCCACGGGGCTGAGCCGTGCCCGGATCTGAGCCTTGCCTGTGCCCCTCGCTCTCCAGGTCTGCCCGGGGAGTCTCCGCTCGTGCGGGTGCTGGAGGACGAGTCCCGCAGCCGCCTGGGCCGCTTCAACCAGAAGGACGTGTCGATGGTGTTCAGCAGCGTGATGCGGCTGCACCCCTCCAGCCCCCACCCGCTGGTCGAGTCCTGCCTCAGCAGCCTGGAGCGGCACCTGGAGAAGGAGCGGCACCCCCAGACCCTCTTCCTGCTGCTCTCCTACTACCGGCTGCGGGCGCAGGCGCTGCAGGGCCACGCGGCCTCCGACCAGCAGCTCATCAACAACCGCAAGATCCTGCGCCTGGTGCGGCACACGCTGGGCCAGGTGAGCGCCATGAGGGAGCATGAGCTGGCGCTGCTGGACGAGATGCTGGCCCTGTGTGCCCAGGAGGCCAACAACAAGGCCCTGGAGGCCATCTTCAGCTCCCAGCTCTTCTACGAGAACCGGCAGGAGCGCTTCATTCGCAGCATGGCAGGTGAGGGGTGCCCAGGTGGGGTCCGGCGTTGCCACGCGCATTGGGGCTGCAGGGCTCTGGTCAGGCAGAGGACATGGGGGCCTCTGGCCGGGTGGGGGGCAGCCTCGCAGATGCCTTCCCTGGCCCTGGGCGTGTTTGGGTGGTGCAACCTCAGCTGAGACCCTGCTAAGCCGCAGAACTGGAGCAGAAGGATCCCCGTGTCATGGCCACCCTTGTCACTGACAGCCCAGCCCTTTGACAGGCTGGGAGCCCCCCATTCCTCTAGGGACTGGGAGGGACCAGGAGCCCCCCATTCTTTCAGGGACTGTTTTCCCACGGTGCCTCCAGGCTGGGCACAGTGGAGTTTCGGTGGGGTTTTGCAGAAGGCCCCACCTGTGCACATTCCAGCTGTGCTCCATCTGTGCCTTCTGGCTGCGTATGACAGGAATCTGCCTCAGCCTCTCACCTGACCCATACCTGAGGGTTTTTAGGAGCCACCTGGCTTTTGAGGTTTTTGGGACTGGTGCTCCTGTCCGGTCCTGTCCTCCCACCTGCCTGGGCTGTGGTGACTGCAGAGGACCTGGGGTGGGGACAGAGCTGGCCCCTGTGACGGCCTCCCCGCTGTGTTGGCTCGGCAGAGTGGCTGCCCCGGAAGGCAGAGAACCTCACCCCCTACACCATGGCCCTCATCGCCAAGTACGTGGCACGGCACCGGCTGCGTGAGCCGCGGCTGCTCGACACCATCGCCAACTTCCTGCTGAAGCGCGGCGAGCAGCTCGACAGCAAGGTGAGCGCTCACGAACCTCTGTGGGCACACCCGGGCAGAGGAGCCATGGCCCTTCTCCATTAGGATGGGGCATTCCAGGGGACACGGGGCCGTGCACCTAGTCCACCTAGTCCTAGGTGGGTTCTGAGCATCCGTCTTTTCGTGGCACTGGGCAGGTGGCCCCAGCCTATCCCTTGTCCCAGCCCGGCCCCACACGCCTCTCTTGCCGCAGGTGATCCAGAAGTTGGTGTTTCCCTTCAGCCGGATGAACTATCGCCCCTCCAACCACGGCGAGCTCTTCCCCAAGCTGGAGGCCATCTTGGAGCAGAAGGCCGGCAGCTCCCCACTGGCCACCGTCAACATCCTCATGTCCATGTTCCAGCTCAGCCACTTCCCACAGACCGTCCTGCACCAGGTCTTCTCCCCAGGCTTCATCACCAATGTCATGAGTACGTGGGGCCGTTGCTGGGCGCTCCCAGCTGGCAGAGCCCCAGCTGGGCTAAGGGTGGCCCCGGCGGCGCGGCTGGGCCGGGGGGTGCCGGTCCCGGTGGGCTCCATGCGCGCTGCCCCGCAGGCAGCCCCTACGCGCTGATCGTGCGCCGGTACCTGTCGCTGCTGGACGCGGCGGTGGAGCTGGAGTTCCGCGAGTACAGCGGCCCCCGCCTCGACCCGCGCTACCGCGTCCTCATGTTCGAGCACGCCCTGACCGCCGACGAGGCCAACAGAAAGTACAGGTCAGGGGGCGAGGGGGAGCAGCCCTGCTGTCCCTTGCAGTCGGGGACAGGGGGTCTGTCACCTGCTCTGGCAGGATCCCACGTGGTGCCAGCATGAAGGCTTCTATGGCAGCTCCAAAGCCTGTGGGGTAGCACTCTAGAATCACAGAATAACTTAGAATTGCAGAATTGTTTGGGTTGGGAAAGCCTCGGAGACCTCAGTGAAGAAGAGGTGATATTCATACAGGGAGAACTGGTTTGGAAAGGCCTCCAAGTCCAGCCAGAGTTACCAACAGCGGGGGGCAGAAGCTGGGTGCAGAGGTTCCCTTCCCAAGGCATTCTCGCAGTCAGTGCCCTCTCTCTTGCCACTCCAGCCTCACCACACCCCAGGCTTTTTGGGGGATACCACCTGCTGGAAGCAGGACGTACAGGAGGTCAGGAGACTGGTGTACAGGTGAAGGCTTTCAGATTGACAATGAGGAGAGCAAAAAATCAGATTATGAAAGTGCATCCTGCACATCCCATTTCCCCAGCAGGACCTGGGCAGAGGAGGAGGAGGAGGAGGAAGGGTGCTTGCATGAAGGGACTGCACATCTGGATGAAAATGTCATAACAATGCTGGGTCACCTAGCCCCTGAGCCCACCTGTGCCCCAGCACTGCTAAGGCCATCGCTGACCATGTCCCCTAGTGCCACATCCATGTGGCTCAGAGATGGGGACTCCCCCCTGCCCTGGGCAGTGGTGCCAGGGCTGGGCAGCCCTTTTTGGGGGGCTTTTGGTGTCCCAATACTGCGAGGAGCTTTTCTGCAAAAGGAACTGGAGCCCATCCCCTCTTGGCTTCCAACAGCAGAGCCCAAAACTCCAGGCCTGTGCATCCCACTCCTGGGGGTTCCCATCTCCACGTTGATGTACTCAGCACCAACGGTGCTGGGGGGACATGCCAGCCCCTGCAGTGCCCCCCTGATTGTCCCCTCCTTGCAGCTACAAGGGGCTGGTGGCCGAGGCTCTGCGACAGCTGGTGGGGGAGGAATGCTACCGGCAGGACGAGGTGCTGCCTCCTGGGTACTGCACAGGTAACCCCCCGGGCTGTGGGCTGCCCGCTGGGATCTGGGGGCTGAGGGTGGGAGGTCATTTGGGGCAGAATGAGTTCTGGCTGCTTTGTCACTGCCTTCCCTGTGACACTGCCTTTGGGACAAAGCTCCCTGAGCCCTCCCACTGAAGAAGGGGGGTTCCCCTGTGTCTGCTGGCTCAGAGTCCCACCTGGGGCACAGAGTTCCTGAGCCCGTGTCCCATCAGTTGCTGTTCCCTGTTCTCTCTCCCGCAGACTTCCTGCTGTGGATCAACCGCTCCGGCACAGTGCTGCCTCTCTCGCGCGTTCCAGCAGCTTCCAGGGCACCCCCAGCCACGTCCCCCGTCGCCATGTCCCTGCGGTCCAGCGTCCTCGCCCTCACCTCAGATTTGCAGGACTTTGCCCCGTTTGCTCCAGAGACGCCCAGCAGCCCCCCAGGCCCCCGGGAGAGCGGCCGGGCCGGGCGGTTCCTGCCGGCGCTCTGCCCGGCCCCGGGGGGGCCCTGCTTCCAGCCCCCCTCGGACTATTACTGCGGGCTGAGCAAGGAGCCGTCCCTGGCCAGCCCGGGCAGCTCCACGCTCAGCAGCCCCTCCGAGTGTCTCTCGGCGCCGCCGCCCGGCACCCCCGACTGCTCCCCGCGCACCTCCACCGCCTCCCTCTTCCAGTTCCCCATCGGCAAAATCCTGGAGGAGGAGGAGGAGGCCGCCGGCTGTCCTGGCCAAGAGCACGGCTGCTTCCAGGGGGAGCAGGCCCAGGAGCAGCCTGAGGAGCGGAGCCCCCCAGCCAGCGAGGATGCCGGCCCCCCGCCCTCACCGTGCCGGCCCAGCCCCAAGCGGGGCCCGGGCGAAGGGCCACAGGGAGCCGAGGAGATCCAGAGGTACGGGCGGGGCCACGTCCCCGGGAATGTCCCTGGTCCCTTTCAGCAGGACAGCCACCCTGGCACTGCCCTGGCCTCCTGCTCGCTGAGACACTCGGCCCTGGCCCCTCCCTGCCCAGTGCCCTGTGGCACCTGCAGACCCCTGTCCCCAGTGCGCTGGGGTGCTGGACACAGCTGTCCCTGCCACCAGCAGGGTCTGGGTCAGCTGGGGTGCTGCTCCTCAGCTGCCACGGTGCCGAGGAGCGGGGTCCATGGGGTGGGGTGATCCTGGGGCGTGGGGTGACGCTGCACTCCCTGCTGTCCCCTGTACAGGGTGGTGCTGTCGGTCAATGACAAGTGGCACTACTGCCAGAACTCCGACATCCTGGTGGGCTCCCGGGCCATGAGGGACCGGCACCTGCGGCTGCTGGGATACTGTCTGGTGCAGGTGAGTGGGACTGCCTCACCTCCTCGGGGCCAGGGGACACAGCGGGTGATGGGCTACGAGCTGGCATCTGATGGGCTCAGAGCTGGCATCCCCTGGAAAGATGGGCCCAGACCTGGCATCCCCTGTGTAAACACTGCTGTCCCTGTGAGAGGAAGCAGGGATGACTCATCCTCATGTCTCCTTGCCCTCCCCCACCCCATGCAGGACTTTTTCCATGCAGCTGGTGGGTGACACCAGCCCTGATGGAAAGCAGAGACAAGGGACAGTCTGTCCTGTGAGCTAAGACCCAACCTGAGCGAGGGGAAGGGGAAGGGGAGGGTGTTCAGCCCAGGCTGGCAGACACAGCCACAGTGGCAGCATCAGGTGTGGGGCCTCAGGGTGGAATCAGGTGCGGGGGGACACACATGGGTCCACATGTGATGACCTGTGATCCTGTGTGCCAAGGGGGCTGCAGGGAGGTCGGTTCACCTTCTGTGCCAGAGCCCTGCCCGCCCTGGTTCCAGCCCCAGCTGAACCCCTGGTTCCCTGCCGAATGCTGGGACTGGGAGAGCCCTCAGGTGTGCAGCTCCTTTGGCAAACTCCAGGTGTTGGTTTAGGATGTGCAGCTCCCACGTGCTACTTTTTGGGTGGTTTTAGCCTGAGGATGAGTCTTTCTGAGGAAAATGGCACTGGAAATGAGCCCTCTGTCCTGTTCACTCTTGCACTGCAGAGAGGACCAGGATTGCAGCAGTGCCTCCACCATGCCATCCCACACCCTTTCCCAAACAATCTCACTCCGTGCTGCCACCAGGCTGTGCCAGCCACAGCTCCCTCCTCATTCTAGAGCTCAGCAGCCCAGAGCCCCGTGTTTGTGCAGAGCTCCAGATCCTGTGACTCTGCTGAGGAATCACCTGGGAGCTGCCCAGCAGTGAGGCTGGAGCAGGGCCAGCTCTCCCTTGAGTTGGTCTTTGGGCTGGGCTGGGCTGTGCTGGCCAGGGCTCTCTGTGTCCCTCCTGCAGAAGGCACAGCAGGGACCCAGCTGAAGGGACCTTAAAGCCCATCCAGTGCCAGCCCCTGCCATGGGCAGGGACACCTTCAACTGTCCCAGTCTGCTCCAAGCCCCAGTGTCCAACCTGGCCTTGGACACTTCCAGGAGCAGCCACAGCTTCTCTGGGCACCCTCTGCCACGGCCTGCCCACCCTCCCAGCCAGGAATTCCTTCCCAGTCTCGCACCTATCCCTGCCCTCTGGCAGTGGGAAGCCATTCCCCGTTGTTTTGTCCCTCCAGGCTCTTGACCTAAGTCCCTCTCCAACTCTTCTTGGAGCCCCTTTAGGCACTGGAAGGGGCTCTAAAGGGTCTCCCCAGAGCCTTCTCTTTCCAGGTGAACACCCCCAGCTCTCACCTGTGGGTTGAGGGGCTCCAGCCCTCAGAAGCTTTATTCCTGCCCTGTGCTGCCAGTGGCTGGAGCATGGGTCCCAGTGACCCTCAGTCCTGCTCTGTGAGTGCTGCTGGTGCCCTCAGGGCTGTTGGACCCGCAGGGTTTCCAGTCCCCCCAGTTCCCTGTCACCTTTCATGGAGGGTGCTGACAGGGGCTCGAGGGTGGGGTGAGGCTTGAGATTCCTCCCTCTGTGTGCCTGCACCACCTGTCCAGGGCTGAGCTCAGGCTGGACGAGCCTGGAGCTGGGCATTGTCTGCACATGCCATGCCATTGTCCACACTTGTGTCCATGCCCTCGGCAGGAGCTGCGCTGCCTTCCTTCTCCAGGGAGGGATCTGCGTCCTGGTTCTTCCTCCCACCACCACAGCAGGCTGGGTGGGGCTGGGGGCTGGGGGCACTGGGGATACAGGTGGGGCCAGACATGCTGTCACCTCTCTGACATCGTCCCTGTCCCCTCACAGCTGCCCTACACGGAGCTGGAGAAGGTGAGTGGCATCGAGGAGGCCAAGCACTACCTGCGGCAGAAGCTGAGGGAGCTGCGCTTCTGAGGGACGGATCTGGGGGGTGTGGGGGGGGGCCAGGTGGGTGCTGCCAGCCCCTTCCCCTGTGCAGGGGGATAAGGAGCTGCCCCCCATCCCGGGGGTCAGGGGGATATGGAGATGCTCCCCATCTCGGGGGGTCAGGCTGTGGGGTCAGGCCGTGGGCACCTGCTCCTGCAGTGGGGCTGGGGGAGTGTGAGATTATTTATTGCTGTTATGGGGGGCTGGGGTGTGACTTGAGGGGTGCTGGGGGGGGTGGGGGGAGTTACTGGGGAAGGTCCCTCACGGCCCCCCTGCCCCGGTGCTGCCGCTTCAGCCCGGTCTGTTGCTGCTGTTGGGCCTGGCCTGGGCTTCCCTGGGCACTGGGGGTTATCCCTGTGTTCCCAACACGGCGTCTGGGCTGGGGCGCTGGGCCTGGCCCCTCCGTGGGGCGCAGGGGTCCCGGGGGGCTGCAGTGGGTCCTGTGCAGGGCCGGGAGCGGGTGTGCACATGAGGCTGTTCCCAGGGCCTGGGCCCGGAGGAGGGGGGTGTTAGGGAAGGGGGAGCTTTCCAATAAAACTGGTGAAAAGTGTGCAAAGTCCGGTCTCTTTATTAGTTGAAGGCAGCGGGGGGGCCCCAGCCCCCACCCCGGTAGCCCCCCAGGGACTGCCCGGTGCAGGCCTCCCTTGGCAGGGGGGGTCCCCCAGCACCTCTGCCCTGAGCCCCGTGCTCGGAATAAAGCTGTTTATTGCCTTTGAATTGCCCGTTCCATAAATCCCGGCGGGGTTCAGCTGATGCCTGAGGGTGGGGTGGGAGCCCAGGGGGCTGCTGGGGGGCCGGGGGGCCCTGTCCCGGAGGGCTCTGTCCGGGGCTCCCTGTCCCGGGGGGCTCTGTCCGGGGCACCCTGGCCAGGGGGCCCTGTCCGGGGTCCCTGTCGGGGGGCTCGCAGCAGCTGTCCAAGGGGCTGTACCGCGGGGCTGAGCCGGGGGCCGGCGTCTCCTTGGCAGTGCCCTCCGAGGGCTGGCGAGCGCAGGGCCCCGTCCCCCCGGGCACGGCCGCACAGCCGCTGCCCGCGGCACGGGGGTCCGGCCGTGCCCGGCGCCCACCGCCAGCCGTGAGCCGCTGGCGCCGTCACACCGGCATCGGCATCTCGTTGTACTCGTCCACACCTTCCCGCTCGTCCAGGATGGGCTCGGCCTCGGCTGCGTCCAGCTGCAGGACACGGCGGCTGAGGGGCGGCGAGGGCCGCCCGGGAGCCCCCCGGCCCAGGGAACCCCCCATCCCCGGGAGCCCCCCGTCCCCGGGAGCCCCCCATCCCCGGGAGCCCCCCGCCTCCCCGTGGGGACAAGCGACGCAGCCACTTACACACTTCATTTCCCGGTCGGTGAAGATGCGGCTGAGCAGGCACATGCGGAGCGGCACCGTGAGGATGAGGATGAAGGGGAAGGCGAGGGAGGCCACAGTGGACATGACGGCCCAGAGCACGGCCAGGCAGGCCAGCTGCAGCCCGGTGAACAGGTGCATGCGCAGCGTGCGCACCTGGGCACAGAGGGGTGTCAGGGCTGGGCCACCCCGCCGGGCCCTGCGTCCCCTCCTGCCGCGGGCACAGCTTGGCCCGGGGCACCCACACCCCCCCAGAGTCCCCAGTGTGTCCCCCTCTGCCCCCCTAAAGGAGGCTCTGCCACAGCCTGTCCTGCAGACACCGCAGCGCTCCCACGCAAGGGTACCGCAGCTTGGCTGCTGTCCCGGACAAGGGTCCTGCCTCCCCAGGCCCCCTCCCCACCTTTTTGACATAGGTGACATCAGGGTGGTGCTTGGGGGGCATCAGCAGCAGCTGCAGGCGCTCGTAGAACTGGATGCCATTGAGGGAGGTGACACCCATGTAGAGGAAGATGCCGAAGAGCACGGCCAGCGGGATCTGCCGCAGCAGGTCCCCGATGACGATGGACAGCCCTGGGCCAGAGCAGTGTCAGCCTGGGGAGGGGGCTCAGCACAGCCCTCCAGCCCCACTTCCCCCCGCCCACTTAACCCCCTCACACGGGGAGCGTCCCACATCCCTGTGTCCGCTGGGGACAGGATGGCTACACCAATTTGGCCGGGGCTCAGGGTGCCCCAGCTCCATTCCCCACACTGCCCCCTCCCCACCGCAGCCCCCCATGGCTCCCCAGCCCCCTCCCCACTGCACTGCAGTCCCCCCAGGGCCCGAGGGCCGGACCTACCCACAAGCACGGCCACCAGCAGCCCGGTGACCCGCTGCTCCTTCACCTCCTGGATCTTGGGCTTGTCCCCAGGTGCCACGGCCTTGCTCATGACGGTGAGGGCGTTGGCATGGGTGACCGAGCGCACGGTGGCTGCGGCGAGCCAGGGCAACCCAAAGAGTGCGAAGAAGCCACCCATGGCCACGATGAGCAGGAGGTCAAGGTGGAACCCGGAGCCCTTCTGCAGCATCCGCTCCTTCTTGCTGATGATCAGCCTGGGAACCAGGGCAGGCAGTTGGCACGGCACAAGGGGCACCCCCTTGCCCCACCAATGCCCCCTGCTCACCCCCACTGCACTTACGTGGTGATCTGGGTCTCCATGAAGATGAGGATGAAGACGAGGATGGCGGGGAGGCCGCTGGCCACCATCATCCACACAGGGAAGGCACTCTGCTCGCCCAGGGGGTTGATCACCCAACCCCGCTTGTCGGGGGCTGTCACCGAGAACCCACTGGGCACACTCAGCTTCTGCAGGGGGAGGGGGAGACAAATGCTGAGGGGGCTGTGCCCCGTAGAGTGAGGGTGGCCATGGAGGCACCGGGACCCCCAGAAGCCAGACTCAGAGGGAGAGGGAAGGCCAGATGCTGGCACCAAGCAGGTGCAGCCATGCTGGGGACAGATGGAGCTGCTGACCCACAGCCTGGACAGTGGGACGGGGCACAGGGATCCCTAGGAGGGTGTGGGGTTAGGCATCCTGCCCAGGCAGAGGGTGGGTGGCTGCTCACCTGCGTGTAGGTGTCCTGGATGCTGTAGTCCACCAGCACCATCACCAGGATGGCGATGGGCACCCCAAAGTCCCCGATGAGCCTCCGGATCTGGGGGAACACCAGCACCAGCCTGGCCACAGCCCTCCTGGCTCACCCCAGCCCCCTGGGCTCGCTCACCCCAGCCCCACGGCCCCCAGGCTCACCCCAGCCCCACGGCCGCACGGCCGTCCCCACTTACCCGTCCGGGGAAGAAGCGGCTGTTCTTGAACTTGCGCAGGAAGAAGGCGATGAAGAAGGTGCCGGCCATGAGCACGAGCGAGAGCAGCGCCGTGTTGGGCTGCCCCGTGACCTTGGTGACACCGCGGGCAGCCGGGCTGGTGGCCGGGGCTGTGGTGTTGGCCGCGGCCACGCTGCCGTTGCCCCAGGCCTCGGCCGAGCTGTTGGCGCTCAGGCAGCCGTGCAGTGGGTGCTCTTGGAAGATCTGGAGCAGGAGGATGCAATGTTCAGCCCCATCCTGCCTGGCCCCGAGGCAGCCCCCCCAGCTCACCCCACGGCTCACCTTGGCCAGCTTGGAAAAGGTCTCATAGATGAAGATGAGGGAGATGAGAAAGGCAAAGATCTCCTGGGTGAAGCGGGAGACAAAACGCACCAGGAAGCTGCCCTCAAAGGCCACCATGACCAGCACGATGAGGATGAGCCAAAAGCCGATCCAGACACGCCCCACCAGGTACTCCAGCTCGTTGGACATGCAGAACTGCCCAGCCGTGCAGACGGATGGATGGACAGACAGGTGTCAGGACGGTCACAGGGCTGGACAGAGCCCTGGGCAGTGGGGCAGAGCCCTGGCAGGAGGGCTGCAGGGCTGTCTGCCCAGGGCAGTGGGGGCTGGGGCAGGGGTGTCTCCCCAGCCCCCAGGGCAGACCCCAGCACCTCACCGTGAAGAAGGCTTCCTCAAAGACGAGCAGCGGCCCCGAGAAGCCGATGACGAGCAGGGGCTGAGCACCCAGCAGGCAGAAGAGGACGCCCTGCAGCGACGTGGAGATGATCAGCTCCGACACCCCGATCAGGTCCTGCGTCTTCTCCCCTGCGGCAGCACAGGCTCAGGCACACCATCGGGACGGGCACACACAGCGGGCAGCACCAGCACCGCCTGCAGCCCCCGCAGCCCGGCAGGCTCCACACCCGCACTCACCCAGCAGCCCCCCGAAGGTGATGGCAGGCGACAGCGCAGCGAAGTAGATGAAGATGACGGCAGCGATGCACTGGGGGTCCAGCGCATCACGGAAGTCGCTCAGGTAGTGGGGGTACCTCCGCTGCACGTCCCGGATCAGCCCCCCGAAGGGGCGGCCCGTGCGCCTCAGGGGGTCGTCGTCCTCCTCGGCCTCGTCCTCCACCACCTTCAGCTTCAGCAGAGCTGGGGGCGAGCGGATGCACAGACGGACAGTGAGGCCCCAACAGCTGGGACACCCCAAACCCTGCCCTGGCCCCAGCCCGGGCACCTTTCTCCTCAGGGGACTTGGGTTCCAGCAGCAGCCTCCGCTCCTGCTCCATCCTCTTCTTCAGCATCTCGCGCTGGAAGTGGGCGACGCTGCGCAGCAGCTCCTCGCCCTGCACCTCGGACGGCGGCAGCACCACGCTGCAGTCCAGGAACTCGTTGATGGCATTCAGAAGGTCGTGACGGTCGTCAGCCAGGTAGGCAGCCTCATGGAATTGCTGGGGGGCCATGGCAGGGTCAGTGCCCACACCACAGCTCTGTGGCTCCTGAGAGCCCGGTATCACGCAGCCCCGAGCCCACGGCCTCAGGATGGTCCTGGTCCTGAGCCCCCAACCCTGGCAGAGCCCTGCCCCCACCCCAGTATGGCCATGAGACCCCAACACAGCAAGGCCTAACTGGCATCCTGGCATGGCCCCAAGCTCCCCAGTCCCAACAGGGCTCCAAGCCCTCATCCTGTCATTTCTCTGAGACCCCAGCATTGGCATAATCTGAGCCCTCCAGCCCATCCCATCTGAGTCCTGAGCTGCCGGCCCCATCACAGCCCCAAACCCCCAATCCAGTGGTGTCACAAGACCATAGTCCCAGCACGACCCTGAACCTCCAGCCCTGGCACAAAACCCCTGAGCTCCCTGCCCAGCACAGCGTCGAGCCCCTGCCCCAGCAGAGCCCTGAACCCCCCTCCTGGCACAGCCCCAACCCCCTCAGCCTGGCACAGCCTGAGCCCCCCGCCCGGCAGGACCCCCGTGCCCTGGGGCAGCACCTTGTCGGACATGAGGGTGGAGATGGAGCGCCCAATCTCGTGGTAGTCCATGTGGGTGCTGCTGGGGCCCAGCAGCACGAAGAGGAACCGCACAGGCACAGGCACCTCCAGCACCGCGTCCAGCTCCACGGCCTCCTGCAGCCGCACAAAGGCCATGGTGGGCTGGTCCAGGAACTCCACACAGCCTGGGGGACACAAGGGGCACAGGGGTCACCAGGGTGCCTGGTATGCGGTGCCCACACCCCTGGCCTGCCCACCCCTCCATACCCACGAGCACCACTGTGGCCTCAGCGTTGTCCGGGATCTTCTCCAGCAGTTTCAGCTCGTGCTTTGACTTGGAGCGAGTGATGCCGGCTGGGGGTGTGGGAGTGAGGACCTCCCTCTGTGGGGACAGAGTGGGGGACTGGGGTCAGGGCCCTTCCCCGGGGCATGGGCAGGGCCGGGGGGCCGTGGCACCCACCTCCCGCTCCACGTCGATACGTGTGTCGTGCTCGCCGGCATGGCCAGCTATGAGGGGCTCGGTGACGGCCGGCTCGCTGCCCTCAGCCACGTGGTTGGTGCTGTGGTGGTGCACGAGCAGGGAGCCCAGGCTGCCCGCCGAGATGTTCCGTGGGAAGGAGAACTCCTTCTCGTCGCTCGGGTGGCTGCGGGACAGGGCCAGGGCTGTCCGTGGTGGCCCAGTGGCACAGCCATTGCCAGGATCCCAGGGACAGCATCAGCCCCGCAGCTCAGGGAGCACAGCCCAGGGGCAAGGGGCTGTGTTCGTGCCCCCCATGCCCACCTGTGCTTGAGCAGCAGCGCCCGCAGCACGTTGGCACGGTCCTCAGCCCGGATCTGGTCCGTGATGACCATCTGCTCCACCACCTGGTGAGCCACCCCCGGCAGCGTCTTTTGGTCCAGGTCCAGGAGCACGGCCCCTGGACAATGGAGGGGGTGCTGAGGCCAGCAGGGACAGGACCCCACCTCACCACGAGCCCCACAGGGTGGTCTCCGCCTCCCTACCGTGGGCCAGGGTCTTGCGGAGCTCCAGGAGGCTGCGGAAGGAGAGGGAGGCCACGTGTGGCTTGCCCCAGCGGTCTGTCTCCTCCTCCACGTCCTCCTCAAACTTGATCCAGCGCGCCGTCTCCTTCCACTGCAGCTCCTGGTTCTTGTCCACCACCAGCTCGTTCAGCTCCACAAACACCTGCAGCACAGCCGGGTCAGTGCCGGGACCCCGGGGCGCCCGTCCCTGCCCGTCCCCTGCCCAGGACCCCGCACCTCGTGGGGCTGCCGGTCCTGCTTGCGCTGCCGCGTGCTGGGCTCCTTGTGGTCCTTGCTGACGTGCACCATCTGTGCCTTGGCGCTCTTCCGCACCAGGTGCCGGCGCACTCCCGGCACGTCCTCAAAGCGGTGACCTGAGGGGGGTCAGCGATGGTGGGGGGTGGCCAGTCTGTGGGGCCCTGCATCTCAGACCCCAGCACAGGGGGCACTGAGCCCTGGCACGGGCGGCCGTGGAGCTGTGGGATGTGTCCTGCCAGGGAGAGCTCAGGGCAGAGCGATCATCCCACTGCTGGGGGCAAGTGCTGCAGCTTTGGGGGCGTCACTTGGTCACCACCAGCAATGCCACCAATCAAGATGGCTCCTGGCACCGGGGCCACCTGCTCCCTATGTGCCAAGGCCCACCCACGGCCACTGGCACGTGGGCTCTGCCCTGGCTGCGCTCCCGTGGGAGCTCCACAGCAAAAGCATCACCCACCACCCTGAGAGTCCTGGGCTGTGAACCCCTGGGGCTGGTGAGTGCCCAGGGGAGCCACCACCACTGCTACTTCTGTCCCTGGCTCCAGCTGCCCCGGGCCCAGCTCCTGGCCACATTCCACAGGGACTCGGCCCAGCCCCGGCACCAGGGATGGGTCCCCTGTGGCTGTGCCTAGCACTGGGAGCAGGGCCAGTGCCTGCACCCAGCCCAGCTTGGCTGCAGCCACAAGGCAACCTGTCACTGCCAGCCCCACCGTCCCAAACCCACCATCCCCAGCAGTGCCAGCTCCGCCATCCCCAGCCCCGCTCCACCGGCACTGCCTGGCCCACTGTCCCAGCCCACTCGCCTGACACAGGCCGGCCACCAGCGCAGCCCCAGGTGCACAGCCCTCACTCACTCTTCATGTAGTCCAGGTCAGCCGAGGCCAGCGTCTGTGCCTCCGACTCGTCCGTCGGCATCTTCTGGTAGCGGTCCTGTTCGGCAGCCGTCATGCTGCCGATGCAGCGCCGCTCGTGCAGGTTGTAGCTCCGGTGCCCCGGCTGCGACTTCGGCGCAGGGCGACCCGGGGACCCAGCCTCGGCGGCCGCTCCCTCCCCCAGAGCCCCCTGCTCTGCATCAGGGCTGCAAGGCAGGAGCCACCTCAGTGCTGAGCTCTGCAACCCAAGTCCTGCCCGCATGAAGGGGCTGTCCAGCCCCCAGCCCTGCCATGTGGATGTTGCCCACTCCCCATGAGCCTGAACATTGCCCAACCCAGCCCACCTGCTGGCCTGGGCTTCCTTTGGGGCCGTACCCCCTCGGGGTGCAGGGGGGGAGCCGGGCAGTGCCGCGGGGGCTGCTGGCTCCTCTGCCTGGTGGTCGGTCACCTCATCCTCCTGCAAGAAGAACTGGGGGGGCAGCGGGTGAGCCGGCTGCTGGGGAGCCGTGTCCCCCAGCCACGGCAGCACCAGCCCCAGCTCCTCCGGTGCCCCAGCTGTGCCCAGACACGCTGAGCCAGGGGGGCACAGCGCTGCCCCCAGCCCGCCCTGCCCTCACCTGCACTGCCTCGGCTGGCCCGGGCTGCCGCAGCTCCTCTGCCGACCGCTCCGTCTCCGTGTCACACGCGTCATCCTCATCCTCTTCAGCCTCCTCGATGGTGGGGGTCTCTCCGGGGACAGAGGCACGCCGGGCTTTCTTTTTGCCCTTTTTCGGGATCCCCTTCTTGCGGCGGGCGTCAGAGGGCAGGTGCGTGGAGAGCGGGTGGTGGATGTGGTGGGACGACTGGCGGTGGTCTGGGGGGACCGGGAGTTGGTGCTGTGTCCCCTGCCCATTTCCTGCCAGTTCCCCACTCCCTCCTTGCCCCCTGTCTGCTCCCTGCCCATTCCCTGCTCCGTGCCCGCCCTTGGCCCCGCTCACACTCGAAGTCCTCCTCGCCGTAGCTGCGCCCGGCCTCCTCAGCGTTGCGAGGGTGAGTGTCGTTCAGGATCTCCTCGAAGCGCTCCACGCCCAGGGCCTTGTTCAGGTCCTTCTCTTCCTCCTCCTCCCCGAAGGCAGGTGAGCCGGCGCCCAGCGCCTCCTGCTCGGGCTGCGGGCCGGCAGCAGGGATGAGCGGGCACGCGGCAGCGCTGCCACCGCCGCCCAGCGCGCCCCGGTCACGCAGCCCAGCGAGATGGGAGCCCTGGGCAGGGCTGTTTGAGCCCCGAAGGCACCCAGGGGCTGTGCACCCCCTGCCCTGGGCTGGGCACCCACTCATCACTCCCAGCCCCAGCACCCCAGCACCCCCGGCCTCCGCGCCGTGCGCCGGCGTCACCTCCACGCCATGTGCCACAGCACCCCAGCTCCAGGCCCTGGGCTCTGCCCCCGCGTCTCCCGCGCCCTGCTCTCCTCCGAACTGGGACCCAGCACCACCAGTGCTGTGCCCCTGGACACCCCCAGCACCCCCGGTGTGGTGCCCCCCCGCCCCCCCAGTGCTGTCCCAGCCCCTGCACCTCAGAGCCCCCGGCTCTGTGCCCCCCGCCCCGCGCGGGTGCCGGGGGTGCCGGGGGCGAGGGTGGGCTCGGGGGGAGGGGCTGCGGGGCAGGGGGCGGGGCTGGGGGCGTAGAGGGATGTGGGGGGTGCGGTGGGGGGGTGCGGGGGTAACGCGGGACCGGGGGTTGCAGGGGGGTGCGGGGACACGGGGGATGCGGAGCTGGGGGGATACGAAGGATGCGGGGGCTGGCGGTTGCAGGGGGCTTGCTGGGGGAGTGCGGGAGGGGCTGCGGGGGCTGCGGGGGGCGCGTCCCCGGCCGGTCCTACCTGAGTCATGGCGGAGCCGCTCCCTCCGCAGCTCCCGCAGCGCTTTATCGGAGCGGCGGGACCGGCCGGGGATGGGGCCGGCGGGTGGGGGGACAGCGAGGGGGGGGCCGGGGGAGGGAACCGGGGGGGCGGCGGCTCCGTCCCGGCCTTGCCAAATATTGACGGAGCCGCCTCGCGCCCGTCTCAAGGTGACGGCGAACGCAGAGGGCACCGGCGGCACCGCGGCACCGGCGGCGGCCCCGGAGCGACCGGCCCCCCCCCCCCCCCCCCCCCCCCCCCACGCCCGGCATGCACCGACTCGCCCCGGGATGCACCGGGCCCCACAGGATGCACCGGGCCCACTCGTGATGCGCCGATCCCCCCGCCAACTCCGGCCCCTCGGGACGCACCAACAGCCCGGGACGCATCAGCCCCTCCCGCCGAGCCCCGAACAACCGGCTCCCCTCGGATTGCCCCTGGAGTGCAGCGACCCCACGGCCGCGCTCCCATCCCCCGGGGCTGCACGGACCCCCGGTAAATCCCCTCCCAGTGTTGCAGCCCTCAGCCCCTGCGGGGGCTGCACAGCCGAGCCCCCCAACACGGCCCCAGCCAGTGACCCCGGGACCCCCGGAATGGGGGGAGCAAGGGGGTACAGCGGCACCAGGCACCAGGATCTGCCTGCAGGGACACCCCTGGGCAGCGGTGGGGGAGCTCCCAGCACCCCGAGTGGGCACCCCAGAAGCACCTGCGGGTCCAGGGCTGTGCTATGGCCACCCCACGTGAACTCCAGCCCAGGTATCAGGTTTGGGCACAGGTGCCCATACCCGTCCCCACTGCACAGTGACACCTGGGCCCCCCAGGGGTGTTACCCGGAGGGTGACGCAGGGGGTGACCCAGGTGATGACCCACGCCACCCCATCACACCCACCACCCCGGCACACAGAGGCTGCCACGTGATAGAGCAGTGCTGGCATCAGACCACGTCCTGCACCTGCATCCCCCACTCCTGCCACATCCCTTCCACCATCCCTGTGACCCCTTTGAGCCCCAGACCCCCCAGGACCCTTTGGCCATGGTCCCATGGCCCCAAACCTGCCGGGCTCCATCCTGCAGCCCAGCAGCACCCACCACGCTCCTTTGTCCGGCACCTGGCGTCACCGTGGCGCAGGTGGGCACGGTGCCCTGGGTTGGCAGCGCAGAGAGCCCCCAACAGCCCCCCTAGGCCACAGCTTACCCGGGAGCCCCGGAGGAACTCCATTAGGACGGGGCCGGTCCCATCCCCGGTCACGTGCGCGCAGCAGGGGCTCGCCAAGAGCACCGGGCGGCTGCGGCGTGACACGGGGGTCAATCATTAACTCGGCCCGGGAACCGTCGCCAGAGCAGCGCTGGCACTGCGGGCACCGCCACGGCCATGCCACCAGCGGCACTGGCACCGGGCCGGCCCCAAGGGCACCTGCCACCCCGGCACAGCTGGCCTGGCCTGCCCCGGGGGGCTGCTGTGGGGCACTCACAGCACTGGCAGCACACACACAGGTGCCACTCAGCACTGGCAGCACCCCACAACCCTGCCCCACACCCGAGCTTTAGGGTAGGTGCTGCGGGCATTGCCAGCGCCCCACAGCCCAGCAATCGGGCACCCCCCAGGTGCAGCAGGGGCTGTGCCATGACACCCACACCCCTCCAGGCATCGTCAGGGGGTGCAGCCTCTCATCCCCCCCAGCCAGGGCCCGCCCCCGTGGTGGCACTTACGCTCTGGAAGGCTGAGGAGACAATGTGGTGAATCTCGGAAGACACCTGGGAGTGGGTCATGGCGCTGGCACGGCCCCCGGCACGGCTGGCTTAGCCCTTTTCCTTCTCGCGGGGGCTCAGGGGACGCTGTCGGGGCAGCATAACCTGGGGGCACAGAGGGGGATCAGGGGTGCCCCCAAGCCGTGCCGCAGGCAGGGGCCGGGGCTGCCCCTCCTCGGGCTGCGCTGGCTCCGGGCTGGTTTGTCTTGGCCACTGGCTGGAATGGGAGAGCTGTGGCCAAGACAAACGCCGGGAGGGGAGCGGAGTCGGGGCAGCGGGACCCCGGGCAGGCACCCAACCCTGCGGGGTGCAGGCAGGGTGCCAGACTCGGGGGCCACAGCAGCACCCGACCCTCCCGAAACCCCACACCCCTCCCCCTTTTCCCCAGCCCGACCCAGCTTCCACCCACGTTTGCCCCTTGGCAGCTCCCCGGGCCCTGCGCTGACCCCTCTGGCACCAGCGTGCCGGGTTTATTGCCACGGGAGGTGGCCCACGTGACGGGGGGGACTGAGGAGGGTGGTGACGGATGACTGCGTCTCACATGGGTGGCATCACCGTCCTCGTCACCGTCACCGCTGGGGTGCCAGCACGGTGGCCGTGGTGAGGCTTGAGGAGTTGCACCTCAATGAATGCCGAGGCTGCAGCTCCTCAAGCCTCACCACAGCCCTGAATCCCACCTATTCCCAAAATTCGGTGCTACCCTGCTCCGGCTTCTCCCTAATCCCCACTCCCGTCCGGGGCCGGAGCCAGCACATCCACATTCCAGCAGGCAGATTATCCGCCCTGCCACGCCGCTCTCCTGGGGCGCCCGCCAAGCCGCCGCCAGCAGTCAACCCCCCCCATATTCAGGATGGGACCCTCCCACGGGGGGGACGTGGGGCTGGGCCAGCACCTCGCTGGGTGCCGGGGCACCGGCATGGGACGGTGTGGGCACTAAGCAGCTTTTTGGGCTTAATCTCGTGGGCAGCTTGGGATTAGTTTGGGAACACACTGGGATTGTTCTCGGGAACGTCAGGCTTTCACCAAAACACCCAAAAAGGGGGTCCTGGCCCCCAGGTGCCACAGCAGGGACCCAGCAGCATGGTGACACTGGGGACATGTGGCTCCCGGGAGCCAGGGGCATGACCCCGGTGGAAAGGATGACGGACAGCTGGGGGGGGCACAGGGGGACACTTCTGCTTTCCATTGCAGTCGCTGAGTCACGGACGAGCAGTGGCCGGGAACGGCTCAGGGCTCGCGCCAGCCCTGTGGAAAGGGGCCAGAACAAGCCTTGATTGGTGCCCTGTGGCCAACCCCGCTCCCAGGACACTCTGGCACCCTGGGATGGGGGGACAGGTCCAGAGTAGACAGCCCAGGACTGTCCTAGCGTCACCACATGGCTGCAGTGCCAGCACCTTGCCCTCCTCTCAGACAGAAGGGTCAGGACACACACCCGAGGCCATGGTGGCGACAGGACCGAGCCGGTGTCAGTGCTGGCACTGCCACCAGCCGCGCCCCGCCACGGCCCCACAGCACAATGGCCGCTTGTGCGAGGCCGGGCCGCCCCGATAAGCGGGGCAGGACGGCGATCCCGGGTGGCTGCCAACACTGGCCGCGCTGGGAATGACCTGTCGCTGCCACGGGCGCTCAGCGCCGCTGCCACGGCCACTCCCGCGCCGCCGGAGTCACATTCCTGGGACCGGCCCTGGCCTGCCTGAGCTGCTGAGGCGATTAGAGGGCTCAGCCCTGGCCCCACACTGCCTTGGGGCTGCCCCAGAGGGCCCACGAGCTTCTGGACCCAGCCTGTGCTGGGACCCACCTCTGGCACCACTGGGGCAGCGGGCTGAACACGGTGGGAAGTGGAACAATGATGCTGGCGTTCACACCGGGATACAGGTGTCTACACCAGGACAATTATGTCCTGGGCAGCCTGTCCACACCAGGACAACCACATCTGTACTGGGACAATCACATCCTGGGCAGCCTGTCCACACCAGGACAACCACATCTGTACTGGGACAATCACATCCTGGGCAGCCTGTCCACACCAGGACAACCACCTCCACACTGAGACACCACGTCCTGGGAAGCCAGGTCACACATCCACACCACGACAACTCCGTCCGTAGCACAGAGCCAAAACCCCATGAGAAGAGACAAGAGTGGGAGTGGGGGACCCCCAGGGCAGCAAGCGTCCTCCTGCCCACTCTCCCATGCCAGTGCCCCCACTAGCAGTAGCACCATGACTCCTGCCAGAACATCTCCTGCCACCACCGTGTCACCCGGCAGATCCCTGACACGGGCTCAGCACACACACATGTGCCACCCATGCTTGTGCCCACACCGGCATCAAGGCTGAGGGTGACCCCTGTAGCACGTTCCCCAGCCTTGGCAGAGACACCAGCTGCCCCCTTGGTGACAAGGAACAACGCACCGTGTCTGTTGTGGCCTCCCTGCTGGCAGCACCCTCCAGCACGGCATGTGCCAGGCAGAAGGAATGGCTGGGGCGAGGCCAGCACAGCTCAGGCTGTGCCCATCGCCTGGGCAGACATGTCCATGGAAGAGGGAAGTCAGGAGACCCCCAGTTCCCTGCACCCCGAAATGGAGGAGGCCCAGTGGGGGCCCCAGCACTCTGCCCACCCCCAAAGATGGGAGGACCCCAGCTCCCTGCAGCCTCTTGCTCCCTGCCCCATCTCACCTAGCTGCTTCTGGAAACCCAGTGTGCCCCCAGATCCCACCCAGCAGCAGCACTTGGGATCCTGCACCCCCTTGTCACCACGGGACAGAGCTGGGCCAGACACCACTGGCTCCCACCTGGCAGAGCTTCACACACTGAAACTTCAGAAACCAACACCAAAAATATTCACCTCTCCCCACCCACACCCCTGCCCACGACCTCAAAACCACCGGATGTGGAGATGAGTCACAGCTCTGTACCCACACGGTGCCACTACCACTGTCATTGCCACTGTCACCACCACTGTCACCGACGTGCCAGGCACCCTCCACCACCTCTCTGCAGCCTCAGAGAGGCCAGGACCCCCCCATGCAGCACCAGACTTGCAAGAGCCTCCTCCCATTGCCGTCGGTGGTCCCCACCACTGTCCCCATCCCAGCCACAGGAGGGGACAGGCACAGCTGCCCCCCGCTGTCCCGTGGGGACACGCACCAGCATTGTCAGCTTGGTCCCTGCAGGATGGGAGGGATATCGCTGAGGGCTGGTCTGGCCACAGGGACAGCCGCTCTGTCACCTGCGGCAGCGCTGGATGACGCCCATCCGCCCTGGGCTGCCGGAGCCCACCGGGGAGGTGTCGCTCCCGCTGTGCCACCCCCGGTGGTGCCACCCCGGCCCCAGCACAGGCTCGGCCGCACTCACCCCATCACCCGCCGAGCCGGCCAGCCGAGGCTCCAGCAGCTC
The DNA here is from genome assembly GCF_026979565.1 of Vidua chalybeata. NCBI lineage: Eukaryota > Metazoa > Chordata > Aves > Passeriformes > Viduidae > Vidua > Vidua chalybeata. Next base: position 453,662 of record NC_071530.1, read on the forward strand.
CCGCCGCTCCCGCCTCCCCAGGCCGGGCTCCTGCCCGGCGGGAAGGACGCGGGACCCCCGGCACGGCGGGGGCGAGGCCCGTCCGGAGCGGGACCGCGGGCAGCGGCGCTGTGCCCGGAGCTGCCGAGCGCTGCCCGCAGCTTTATGCCGGCTCCGGAGGAAAACAGCCCGCGGGAGCGGCGGCGGGAGCGCGAGCCTTTGTTCCGCGGAGCAGCCCCGGATCCAAACAGTGAAGCTCTGCCAAGTCCTTCGCCGTGGCTCCCGTGGCGACCCCGCTCCCGCCCCAGGCGTCTTTGGGGACACAGGGGACACGACCCCCTCCGTAAGCGCAGGGTCCCACCTCGGGCGAGGGTCGTGCCCACCCCCTTGGCCCTGGAGTGCCCCAGCGCGGCGCCCTCGGGCAGCCAGCCCGGCCCCTGTGGCCACCGCGTCCCGTCTAATGACAGGCTGTGACTGTGGGGGCTGAAACGGGGACAGCGCGGGGACACGGCTCCCACGGTCCCCTCCCTTCCGCCCGCTGGGATGGCGCTCTCAGGCAGGGTGGCACCTGGGTCACCCTCAGCGCTGCGCAGGGCACGGGAGGTGCCAGGAGGGTGCCCCAGCCCGTCCTTTGCAGCCTTCCGGCAGCCCCATCTCCTGCAGGTGACAAAGCAGGTACAGCCCTACCCGAGCCCCGGGAACGGAAGGGCTGCCGGCGGGGAGGCGCAGGCGCCGGTGCCAGCGGATCGTTAGAACGATCAAATCCCGGTTTTTTGGCAACCGCTTGAAGTGGTGCAGCGACCCCGAAGGGCTCGACAGCAGGTTCCCAACTGGAGCCCTCCTCCGTGGGGGGACGGGGCAGGCACGGAGCCCTTCCCGCAGCACTGGGAGCTGCCAACAGAATTCCACTTCGGAGCAATCCCAGATCCTGGCACCGTATCGAAGACCAAAAGGGTCTCTGCAGCTGGGGAGAGGCAGCCACGGGCAACGCAGCCCCCAAAACCCGCTCCCACCCCAAACCTGCTGCCGCCTCCCTGGGGACGCGCTCCGGGGCCATGGGAGCCCACGCTCCGTGGGAGAGCCCCGGGCTGGAGCCGTGCCCGGCGTTGCTCAACTCCGGATGGTTTCGCAAGGGGCAGTGCCCCGGCACCCGGCGGCTCTCAGCGGGCACCGCGCGACTCCCCGGGCCCCTCGGACGCTCCGTTCCGGGGGAGGGCTGCTGGATGAGCCCCGACCCCTTTCTGGCCCTGTGGACCCCTCGGACCCCTCGGCTCGCGGGGAGCGGGCCGGTGCAGGGTGCTCCGGACATGCGACAGGGACACACAGCGGGTCCCCGGCCCGCGTCACTCACCTGCCGAGGGCTGCCGGGCTCAGGCGCCGCGGGGCAAGCGCATGGAGCGGCCTCGCTGCAAGAGAGGGATGAGGATGGATGAAGGTCCTGGCTCCCCCGCTGCCCCCGGGATCCAGCGTCACCCCGAGAGCAGGCTCCGGGGGCACCTGGGACCGCCCTGCGCGCAGCTCCGGTGGCGGCGGCGAGGGGCCGAGCTTCGACGTGCCGGGCAGCATCGCTGCCGGCCGGGAGGGGTCCCGGGTGTCCGGGAGAGGTCCCGGGGTGGCCCTGGGGGATGCCCGGGCTGGGCATTGCTCCACCTGCAGCCGAAGGAGCCAAGGCACCCGGAGCATGTGCCGGGAGACCGGGAGTCCCGGGACACGGCACAGCCCCCCTGAAGCCCCCCAGCGCGCCAGGGGCCCCGGGGAGGAACGGGGAAAGCAGAGCCGCGGCCGCGCCGGGACCTGGGCTTGCCAGGGCGGGGCAGGACGGGACCGGGACCGGGACCGGAGCTGCCGCGGGCGGGCGGGCGGGGCGGGAGAAGAGGCAGAGGAATGGAGAGAGCTCGGTGAGAGCAGCGTGCGGGGAGCGGGGACAGCACCGACTGGGACGGGCGGCACCGGGAGGGTAGGGGCACTGGGACGGGACCGGGACCGGGACCGGGACCGGACCAGCCGTGCTGCGCCCCGCCAGCCTCACCGCCTCCGTTCACGATCCCGCTGCCGGTGCCGCTGCTTACCGGACGGTCCAGCCGCGCCGGGCGGGTCTGCGCGTCCCCGCGGGGCGGAACGGCGGGAGCGCGCCGGGGCGGGGCGGCACCGGGCGGGTCCGCACCGCTTCCGGCACCGACCCAGCGAGTGCAGACGCCGTCCCCGCAAAGGATCGGCACGGGGCGCCCGCGCAGTGGCGCTGTCCCAGGGGGGGCGGGCGAGGGGACCGGGGGCTCCGGCGGGAACGCGGGCGGGCGGAGCCGGGGATCGAACCCGGAACCACGGGGCAGGGGTGGGGCGGGGGCGGGGCCACGGCGGGAGGTGTGGCGGGGCGGGGCCGCGCGGGGGCTGCCGGGAGGCGCGGCGGGGCCGCGCGGGGGCTGCCGGGAGGCGCGGCGGGGCGGGCGGGGGCCGGTGGCGGGGCCGGGCCGCGCCGGGACCGATCGCGGCGCGATGCAGAAATACGAGAAGCTGGAGAAGATCGGCGAAGGTGCGGCAGGGCCGGAGCCGTGCGGAGGGTCCCGGTGCTGTGGGGCCCGGCGGCGGTGTCGGTGCGGGTGCCGGGGGCTCGGCCGTGACCCCGTTCCGTCTCCCGCAGGCACCTACGGGACCGTGTTCAAGGCCAAGAACCGGGAGACGCACGAGATCGTGGCGCTGAAGCGGGTGCGGCTGGACGACGATGATGAGGTGAGGAGGGGCCGGGGCTGGGACCCCCCGGGACCCCCCCGGGACCCTCCCGGGACCCTCCCGGGACCCCCGGCTCCCACAACCCGCGTGTCCCGCAGGGGGTGCCCAGCTCGGCGCTGCGGGAGATCTGCCTGCTCAAGGAGCTCAAGCACAAGAACATTGTCAGGTACCGGGGGGCTCCGGGCGGTCCCGGGGGCTCCGGGCGGTCCCGTGGCCGGGGTCGCGGCTCGGGGGCTGCTCCTGCCCGGTGCCCCGGGCCCGGCCGGGCGCTGCGGCGCTCAGGAACCCCTGCCCCGCAGGCTGCACGACGTTCTGCACAGCGACAAGAAGCTCACCCTGGTTTTTGAGTTCTGCGACCAGGTGAGCTCCGGAGGCACGGGGACCCCGGGGGGCACGGGGGCCCGGGGGGCACATGGGACCCCGGGGGTCTCTGAGGGTCACCGCTCCCGGCCCTCCCTCGCTCCCCCCTCCAGGACCTGAAGAAATACTTCGACAGCTGCAACGGGGATCTGGACCCCGAGATTGTCAAGGTGGGTCAGGGGGTCCCGGGGAGCCCCCGCGGTCCCGGCTGTGCCCCGCGGGGGCGCCGCGGGCTGGGGCTGACGGAGCCGCCCGTGCCCCCGCAGTCGTTCATGTACCAGCTGCTGAAGGGGCTCGCCTTCTGCCACAGCCGCAACGTCCTGCACCGGGACCTGAAACCCCAGAACCTGCTCATCAACAGGGTGCGGCACGGCGGGCACCGGGCACCGGGCGGGACCGGGGCGACGGGGCTGGGCAGGCACGCCTGGGAGCGGGGCTGTGCTCGGGAATGGGGGCTGTCTGTCTGTCTGTCTGTCTGTCCTGGCAGGCACACCTGGGAGGCTGTGCTCGGGAATGGGGGCTGTCTGTCTGTCTGTCTGTCCTGGGCAGGCACACCTGGGAGCGGGGCTGTGCTCGGGAATGGGGGCTGTCTGTCTGTCTGTCTGTCTGTCTGTCCTGGCAGGCACACCTGGGAGCGGGGCTGTGCTCGGGAATGGGGGCTGTCTGTCTGTCTGTCTGTCTGTCTGTCCTGGCAGGCACACCTGGGAGGCTGTGCTCGGGAATGGGGGCTGGCTGTCTGTCTGTCCTGGGCAGGCACACCTGGGAGGCTGTGCTCGGGAATGGGGGCTGGCTGTCTGTCTGTCCTGGGCAGGCACACCTGGGAGGCTGTGCTCGGGAATGGGGGCTGTCTGTCTGTCTGTCTGTCCTGGGCAGGCACATCGGGGAGCAGGGCTGTGCTCAGGAATCGCGGCTGGCTGTCTGTCTGTCTGTCCATCCATCCTGGGCAGACACACCTGGGAGCGGGGCTGTGCTCGGGAATGGGGGCTCTGTCTGTCTGTGTGTCTGTCTGTCTGTCCTGGGCAGGCACTCCTGGCAGCGGGGCTGTGCTCGGGAATTGGGGCTGTCTGTCTGTCCTGGGCAGGCACATCGGGGAGCAGGGCTGTGCTCAGGAATCGCAGCTGTCTGTCTGTCTGTCTGTCCTGGGCAGGCACACCTGGGACTGGGGCTGTGCTCGGGAATGGGGGCTCTGTCCGTCTGTCTGTCCCGGCAGTCACACCTGGGAGCGGGGCTGTGCTCGGGAATGGGGGCTGTCTGTCTGTCTGTCTGTCTGTCCTGGCAGTCACACCTGGGAGCAGGGCTGTGCTCAGGGGTCACACTTGGGAACGGGGGCTGTCTGTCTGTCCGTCTGGGGCAGTCACACCTGGTGTCTGTCCAGCCACAGTTGCAGCTCCCTCTCTCCCGTGTTCCCAATGGACAACAGGGCCGCTGTCCTGGGGTGGGGGGGACACGGGTGGGGCCCCCCACGCTGACCCCGTGTGTCCCCCCAGAACGGGGAGCTCAAGCTGGCAGATTTCGGGCTGGCTCGGGCCTTCGGCATCCCTGTGCGCTGCTACTCAGCCGAGGTGAGCGGGGGCTCCTGGGCTCCTGGGGCTCGGGGTGCTGGCCCTGCCCAGCCGGCTGGGGTCCCCCTGTCCCTGTCCCAGTGTCGCCGTCCCTCCCCAGGTGGTCACTCTGTGGTACCGGCCCCCCGATGTTCTCTTCGGTGCCAAGCTCTACTCCACCTCCATTGACATGTGGTCAGCTGGGTGCATCTTTGCGGGTACACTGGGGGGCCAGGGCAGTGGAGGGGGGCCTGGGGGGCCACGGGGGGGGCCACGGGGGCCTGTTTGAACCACCCCTTGTCCCCCCAGAACTGGCCAACGCGGGGCGGCCCCTCTTCCCGGGCAACGACGTGGACGACCAGCTGAAGAGGATCTTCCGATATCCTTGGGAATGGGGAGCCCCAGAATGGAGAGCTCAGGGAATGGGGAACCCAAAGGAATGGGGAAACCCTTGAATGGAGAGCCCCCAGCAACAGGGACTTCCCCTGGGAATGGAGAATCCCCTGGGAATGGAGAATCCCCTGGGAAGGGGGAGCACTGTGCATGGTGATCCCTCTGGAATGGGGGCCCCAGAATGGGGGATTGGGGAAATCCTGGAATGGAGAGTCCTCGGGAATGGAGACCTCCCCTGGGAAGGGGGAGCCCTGCAGAATAGGGACCCCTGGGGAATGGGGAGCTCTGAGAATGAGGATCCCTTGAAATGGAACCCCCCTCGGCCGGGCAGGGGGGCAGGGGGCAGGTGCTGGGTGCACCCGTGGTGGCCCTTGACTGTCCCCACGCTGCTGGGGACCCCCACGGAGGAGCAGTGGCCGGCCATGGCCAAGCTGCCGGACTACAAGGTGAGGGCAGGGAGACGTGGGGGGTCAGGGGGAATAAGGGGGTCTGGGGGAGCTGGGGGGTCACCTGTGTGTCCCCAGCCCTACCCCATGTACCCAGCTACCACTTCCCTGGTCAACGTGGTGCCCAAGCTGAACGCGACTGGCCGGGACCTGCTGCAGGTGAGACCCCTTCCCCTGTGCTCCCCCACCTGTGTCCCCCACCCCTGCTGTGTCCCCCAGCCTGCACTCCCCTGCTCCTGTCCCACCGCTGCGTCCCCCACACTTGTCACCCCTGCCCACCCCAAGGGGTCTCTGGCTCCTGGGCGTGGGTGCCCTCCCCCCTCGCAGCCCCCTGCCCGCCTGGGGGGGCTGTGGGATGGGGAGGGTCCGTGCTCTCCCCCCTCAGCCCCCCGTGCCCCCCAGAACCTGCTCAAGTGCAATCCAGTGCAGCGGATCTCAGCGGAGGAGGCCCTGCAGCACCCCTACTTCACCGACTTCTGCCCCCCCTAGGGGCCCCCGACTCCCCAGACCCCCCGAGGGGGGGCAGCCCCCAGCCCATGCCAGCCCCCCTGGCTGCAGCCCCCCCCCAGTATTTATTAGGTTCTGCCCCGGCTGCAGGGGGGCCTGGCACAACCCCCCGGGCCCCCCAGCCCCGGGGGTGGATGAGAGGGCTGGGACTCCCCCCGGGGACGCAGGACTCACCCGGGGCCAGGGGACTTCCCGAGGGCATGGGAACCCCCGACACGGGGCCACAGGGCTGGTGGAGGGGCAGGACCCTCCGGGACCAGGCGCAGGGACCCCAGGGGGGAATGCACCCCCCACTCTCCTCTCCCCCCTTCCCCCCAGCCCTTCTCTGCTGGGGGGTCCCGGGTGTGCCCCCCGCCAGGGCACTGCTGTACGTGGGTGATGTGCGTTCGGTATCCCATAAAGAGCTTCCCCCCCAGCGCCGCCTCCTCCTTCCTGGGCTGTTGGGGACCCCCACTGCCATGTGACAGACCCCCCTGACCCCAGCCCAGCCCTGTGACCCCCCCCCCCAGTGCTGCCTTCTCGTTCCTGGAGCGCCCAGGACCCCTCAGGCCCCCCCGTCCCCCCAAGCAGCCCGGAGCCGGGGCCTGGGGCACCTCTTTATTCGGGGGGGCTGTGGGGAGGGGTTGCATGTCCAGCGCGAGGGGGCACAGGCAGCGCATGCAGGGACGTGGGAGCGGGGCCGGGGGGGCCCCTCACCCCCAGCCCCCCGACACCCCCTCAGGGGGTGGGGGAGGCCTGGAGGCCGCCCCGCGGCCCGGGGGTGTCCCCCCAGCCCCCCGGCCGGCGGGGGGGCGGGCTGGGTTCTGCGGGGGGGCCCGGGGGGGACCCTAGAGCCGGGTGACGAGGTAGCAGGTTCGGGGCGACGCCGAGACGGGGCGTGGGGCCGGGCAAGGGGGGCCAGGCGCTCTGCAGGGGGGTGGGGGTCAGCTCCCACTGCCACCACTGGCCCCCTGCGCCCTGCCTGCTGGGGGGCTCTGCCCCGTGCCCCCTCCCTTGTGCCCCCCAGGGTGGCCCAGGAGCCCTCCACTTCGGCAGGGGACACCACGCGGCCAGCCTGGAGCCGGGCTGGCCCTTCCCCTGTCCCCCAGACAGACTCCCCCCTCCTGCCCCACTGCGTCCCAGAGGGGAGGCTGGGGGACCCCAGCCCGGCTGAGGGGTGTCGGGGCAGGGGGGACCCCGGAACAAGGTGCTGTGGGGGATGATGAGGATGGGGGATGTCTGCAGGGAATGGGGGGGTCTGCAGAGAATGCAGGGGGGTTCGCAGGGAAAGCGGGAGATCTGCAGGGAATGGCCCTGCACCCCCGTGCTGGCCCTGGGGAGCCCCCCAGGGACCCCCATCTCCCCCCGGGGAGTGACAGCCCCACAACCCCAGTGCCAGCCCCGGGGGGCTCTGCTTGTCCCCCCACATGTACCTGGGTGTGCGCGGGGCCGTGGGGCTGCCCGGGACGGCCGGGTGCTCCTGGACGGGCGCACGGAGGGACGAGAGAGCGGTGAGCGGGGGGATGATGAGGTGCGACCCCTGGGCGGGGGGCTGGGGAGTGGGGGGCACGGGGGGGTTACCAGGGTGCCGCCATCGCTCCGGGGGCTCCGTTTCTTCTCCTTGTACAGGCTGAGGAGTTTGTCTCGGAACACCTGGGGGGGGGGGGCAGGTCAGAGTCCCCAGCCCTGAGAGCCCCGGGCAGGGGGAGGCCAGGGTGGGCTCACCTCATACAGGTAATCAAAGATCTCCAGGATGGTGAGGAGGCTGGCACCAATGAAGAGCCCCATCTGCCCCCCGATGTCACCTGCGCGGGAGGTGACGTCAGTGAGGGCAGAGCCCTGGTCCCCCTGGCACCCCCGGCCCCCGTCCCTCACCCAGCAGCCCCGCCACCTCGTACGCCTTCTTCTGCTCGATCATCTCGTAGTTCAGTGCCTCGAAGAAGATGTCCAGGACCAGCACATTGTCCCTGGGGGGACACGGGACACAGGGGACAAGGGGGCAGTGTCAGCTGCAGGGGAGCCGTGCCAGGCTGTGCTGTGTCAGGCTGGGGGGGCTGGACTGTGCCATGGGCTGCCGTGGGACAGGGCGGAGGGGTGCTGGGGGCACCAGGGTGTGCAGGGCCGTGCTGTGCCAGGCCATGCTGAGCCATGCTGTGCTGTGCCATGTGGGTCTCTGGTTTCTGGGGCAGGTTTGCACAGGGGAGGCCATGCCGTGCCATGCCGTGCCATGCCATGCCACACTGTCACTTTGGGCTGTCAGTTTGTGTGTGATGGGGATGCCGTGCGTGGCTGTGCCATGCTGCTGTGTCACACTGTCATGCTGTCCCAGTTCATGTCAGCTGGGGATGCTGGGTGGGTGCGCCGTGTCACACTGTCACTCTGGGCTGTGTCGGTTCATAGAAGCTGGGGACATTGTGTCACACCGTGCTGGTTCGTGTCATGGGGCAGCGCTGTGCCATGTCACACTGTCACACCGTGCTAACGTGATGCCAGTTGTCGTGCTGGGGCTGTGGGGCTGTGCCGTGCTGTGTCACGCTGTGGGGTGGTGGGTGACACCGCGGTGGCAGCAGCAGTGGCAGCGGAGGTGGCGGTGTCACTCACGCAATGTACTGCTCCGTCTTGTTGAACTTCTTGGCCAGGTACTTGGCCGAGGCCTTGCTGGGGATCTTCACCATGGAGAGCTCCTTGCCGTAGCGCACCATGGCGCAGGGCGTGCGGCACGCGCAGTACTCGCTGTCCTTCGTCACCAGGAAGTCTGGGGGGGCGTGGGTGGGACGGGGACCCCCAGGACCCCTGCCCGCGGGGGGGGGCGGGATGCTCCGGGGGCAGAGCTGGGTGGTGGTGGGTGCCACCCGGGACAAGTGTGCCGGGGCGCTGTTGGTGGCACGGGGAGGGGGCCCGGCCCTTTGCATCTGGGGACAGCGGTGACCCCCACCCCAGCGAGGGCACAGGGACACCGGAGCCGCACTCACAGTGGTGGGGACACAGGGACAGCAGAGCTGCACTCACAGAAATGGGGGCATGGGGAGGCTCAGGGGTTCCCGGGAGGGGCCAGGGGTGTCCGGGGCCATTGTGGGGCACGGGGTACGTACCCAGCGCGGGGTCGGCGCACTCCTTGTACTGCTCCGGGGTACAGACGTTGGCATTGCCTGCGGGGCAGGCGGCAGGGGTTGGCATTGCCTGCAGGGGCGGGGTTGGTCCCGGGGCCCCCGGCCGCCCCCGCTCACCCGGCATGTGCACCATGCGGCAGTTGCAGTTCTCGGCCAGGTAGCGCGTCTCGCAGTCCAGGCGGCACGCGGTCAGGCTGTAGTTGGTGAAGAAGTCGGACTCGATGGGGGTGGCCTTGCAGTCCCCCCACGGTGGGGGCAGGTACACCAGCTGCCGGGCACCCGCTAAGGAAAACACGGCGTCCTGGGGCCCCGTGTCAGCCCCGCTGTCCCCGGCGTCGTTCCCGGCCACGCCCGCGCCTCCCAGCCCGCGGCAGTGCCGTCCCTCGGGCAGAGCTCGCCCCGCACAGCCAGTGCTGCGGGTCCTGCCACCGCAGAGCCCCCGTCCCGCCCCGTCTCCTCCTTTCGGGGCACGGGGATGGGTGTTGCAGCAATTGTCCCCCGTACTGGGTGCCACAGCGAAGTCTGGCAGGCGGCACTGTCGGGGAACAGGACGTGCCAGGTGGGGGGCTCAGTGCGGACCCTCCCCTCCCCTTGGTGCGGGGATCGTGCCTGGTGAAGACGCAGCACCCCCCGCCCGTGGGTGCCAGGGCCATTCCTGCTGCCGCCGTGCTCCTGCCGCCCATGTGCCGGCACACGTGGTGACGCCCACCCGAGGCACCTAAATTTAGGTGTCTGGCTGCGGGGGCCGGGTGCCGCCGCCCCCCCGGCGGCTGTTCCGCAGGAGCCGGGGGTCGCTGCCGGAGCCGCTGCCTGCGCGGGGGCTGCCTGGGCCCGGCGTGGGGCTGCCCCACGGCGAGTGCTGCTCCCGGCCAGTGCAGTGGCACGGTACCCATGGCATGGCTGGGCAGGGGGTGTCCCCATGGAGATGGCTGGGGTACCCACGGCTTGGAATGTCCCCGCACGGATGTCTGTGGCAACACCAGGCTGTCCCAAGCCCTTTGGGGGTCCATTCTGATCCCTTTGGGTCACCATCCCGAGCCCTGTGAGAGTCCATCCCAAGCCCTCTAGGGGCCCATCCCGATCCCTCGGGGGTCTGTGCCCAGCCCCGGGCGCCGTGCCCGGATACCCGCTGCTGCTGGCAGGAGACGAAGGTCTGGAAGCCAGGGGCAACGCCGAAGCCCAACTGGTCAATGAAGGGCGGCTCGTCCTGGCTGTGGATCTGCACCTTCACCCCCACCTCAAACGAGGTCTCATCTGCAGAGCAGGGCAGGGGGGTCAGGTGCAGGGTAGGGGATCTCACCCATGTCCCCCCAGACGGACACGTGCTCACCTGTGTCCCCCCAGACGGGCAGATACTCCTCCTGCTGCACGTTGAGCATGAGCTCCAGGCCGTTGCCGGAGCCGCCCTGCAGCGTGGTCAGCACCTCGCGGCCTGGCCCCCCCGGGTTGAACGTGTAGCACTTCCCCAGGCGTGTGAAGATCTGCAGGAACATGGGGGAACACGTGGGACATGGGGACAGGGCGCTCACTGCCACTGCAGGGACCCCACGTGGACGTGGGGTTGGGGCATTCAGCGCCACTGTGGGGACCCTGTGGGGACACAGGGACACACACGGGGACATGGCAATGGGGATTGCAGTGCCCCACATGAGCCAGGACAGGATCCCAGTGCCCTACAGGACCCAGGATGGTGTCCCAGTGCCTGGGACAGGATGCCAGTGCTGCCAGGAGAAGGCGAGGATGGTGATGGTGCCCAGGCTGTGCTGCCGCGGCTCTGCAGAGATATTGGGTTTCATCGCGGTTCCAGGGAACACGTGGGGACACTTGAGATGGGAGGGCACAAGCCAGAACGGTGATGGGGACCGGGACTCCTTTGTCACAGCGGCAGAGGCCACCATGTCCCCCCCAAGACCTGAGAGCCTGTCCTGGGCCAGCCACCCCGGGGACCCGCACCCCCCACCAGGAACCCTGGGGTGACCTTGAGTTCCCAGGGATCGGCACCCACAGCCAGGGTCCCCGGGGTGACCCTGAGCCCCCAGACTGGTCCCATGGCCCCCAACTCCTGCCCCAGTTCCCGTGGCGTCATGGCCCTCTCTGCTATGGGTGTCCCCACCCGGGGGTTATGTCCCACGGGGGGGAGAGGAGGGGGCGTTGCCGTGGCAACGAGCTGCTCCCAAAGTGGGGACCCGTTGCCATGGTGATGCGGTGCCCAAGGAGGAAAGGGGGGGGCGGGTGTCATGGCAACGGCTGCCCGGCATGGGGATGCTGGGGGGGCATGGGTGGGGACAGTGATGGGGACATGGCCCCAGCACTGCCGGTCCTCCTGCACTCCACGCTCAGGGTCACACAGGGACCCCCCGCCCTGCACCCTGGGGACCCCCAGCCCTGCTCCCCGAAGATTCCCCTGTCCCCACACCCCATCCTGCCCCATCCAACTGGCCTCGGGGGATGCGAGAGGAGACACAGCTCACCCTGATGGCCCTTGGGCCCCACCACGTGTCCAGGAACCTCGGGGACACTGAGGCCCGGGTTGGGATGAGGTGCGGGGACACTGCCAGAGCTCAGCACCATGGCCTAGGGCAGAGGATCCCAAGCTAGGAGTAAGACTGGCCGAGCATGGGGATTTTGGGAGACGGAGCCAGGACCCTGCTGCTTAATCAGGCACGTGCACGCACCCCGAGTCCTGCCCTGGGGACCCTCAGCCCTCCTGCCACATGTCCCGGCCCTCAAACCCAGGGGCCATCACCACTGCCTGGCCGTGCCATGGGGACACTGCCAGAGCAGCTCTGCCCACGGGCACTGGGGCACGGCGGGAACAGAGGGAGCTCGGGAGGCACAGGGGGCACAGACCTGTCAAAGGATGGCTCATCCCTAAGCTGCATGCTGAATTAATTAGTGCTCCAAGAGCATTAAGGGGACAGCAACTGCTGGGGACAGCGATGTGGACTGGGCAGAGCTGGCGTGGCAGATGCGAGCTGCCCAGCGCCCACGCTGCTGCCTGGTGCTGCTGTGGCAGGAGGGAAGTGTCTGTGCTGCCCATGCCGCCATCACTGCCTGTGCCAATGTCCCTGCCTGTCCTGCCCATGCCACTGCCCCTGTCCACCCTGCCTGGGACACTGTCCCTGCCCATCCTGTCCATGCCACCATCCCTGCCTGTCCCAGTGTCCCTGCCTGTCACACAAGTCTCATCATCCCTGCCTGTGCCACTGTCCCTGCCCTGTTTTGGGGGCACAGTGGGGGTGCTGGGGGCAGGAACGGAGGTAGGGGCTGGAGGTAGGGGTGGAGGGTGCTGGGAGCAGCAGCAGGGGGTCACAGCAGGGCTGGCACGGGGACCCCCACCCATGCCGGGCATGGAAAAGCTGCCCATGGGAGCCTCTGCCAACACTCAGGGCAGCGGCAGCACCTGAGGCTGGCACACGTGGGGGGGGGCTGCACCTGTGAGCACCTGTACAAGTGACACCCCGTACAGGAGAGCACACCTGTGAACGTCCTGTACCTGTGAGCACCCCGTAATCCTGAGCGTCCTGTACCCGTGAGCATCCTGTGCCCACCACCACCCCTGCCCAGTGCCTGCATGCCAGCAGAGACCCCCACCAGCACAGGGTGCCCAGCAGGGCCCCGCTCCATCCTGAGCACTGTCTGCAGCCGCCTGGCGCCCCTGCAGCACCCAGCACGGGGGCATCCCGCTGTGTCCCCAGCGGGCTGGGCAGGGGCCGAGAGTGCTGCGGGTGCCGGGATGAGAGAGGGGGATCACCTGCCGGTGTCTGACCTCAGCAGGACTCCCGTGTCCCTCCGCAGCCCCGGGCCATCGGGTGGGTCCCCTCCCCACCCCCTCGGCACTCACCACGGTGAAGTTGCGGGCCGTGCAGCCGGTGCCGCGGAAGGAGCACTGCAGCAGCATGTCAGCCAGGTCGTGGCCCGTGCGGTTGTAGAACTCGGCCATGCTGAAGGGCTTCGCCTTGAAGTTCTTGAAGTTGGCCTTGTCGCGCAGCGCGGCCAGGACGTGGGGCTCGGCCAGCTGCGGGTTGCTGATCTCGTAGCGCTCGTTGAGCAGCGCCAGCAGCTCGCCCACGTGGTACATGTCGTTGCGGGTGATTTTGGAGAAGCGGAACTCGTTGAGGTTGCAGATGGTGATGGCCGGGAAGGTGAGGTTGCGGGCAGCCACCTCGTCCAGCTTGGTGACGTGCGGGTAGGTGAGGAAGTAGGCGACGCGCTCGGCGCACACGAGCAGCAGCAGCCCCAGCGAGCCCAGGAAAAAGCCGCCCCAGAGCACGCGGCGCAGGGACACGGCCCCGTAGGCGAAGACGTGGCTGATGCCGTGCAGCGAGGAGCTGTGGGCGAACGCCCGCAGGCTCGAGAGCCCCTCGCCCTCCCCGCTGCCCTCCGAGCCCCTCCTCATCCTGTTGCCGCCGGGGCCCCGCGGTGCCCCGCACCCTCAGCCCATCGCCGCGCCGGGCTCAGGGCGCAGCTGGCGGGGAGGGAAGGGGGGAGGAGGGTGGGCAGGGGAGAGGAAGGCAGGGGATGGGAGGGCAGGACCGGCCGCTTCGCTCCCCCCGGACCTTCACGCTGCCGGTGCCGATGCTGCCCTACCGGCGCCGCGGGAAGCGCAGCGCAGCGCAGCCCCCGTCCCGGTTCCAGCCCCAGCGTCAGCCCCGGTCGCGGTTCCGATCCCGGTCCCGGTTCGAGCCCTGGTCCCGGATCCGGTCCCGATTCCAGCCTCGGTCCCCCTCCTGATCCCGCTCCCGGATCTGGTCCCAGCCCCGATCCCAGCTCCAGCTCCAGTTCCAACCCCAGCCCGGTCCCGCTCCCGGCTCCGCTCCCGCGGCGGCGCAGCCGCCGCCGGTCCCCGCCGTCCCCCGCCGCCGCCGCCCCCGCCCCTCCTGCGGCTCCACCCGCCGCCCCCGCCGGCGGCCGCAGCGTTGGGGTACGGGGGGGCCGAGACCCCCGGGGAACGGGGGGCGGCAGACAGCGCCCCTGCAGCGGGCAGCCCAGGGGAGCCCAGCTCGGGGGCCACACTGAGGTCCCCCCATGCCGGGGTCTCACAGGGCTCCCTCCACCCCGGGGAGTGGTGCAGTGGAGCCTTCACCCCAGAAAGATCTCGCAGGGTCCCCCCACTCCGGGGGTGACACACGGGTCCCCCGTTCAAAGGCTGACCCGTGGGACTCCCCCACCCCGGGAGAGTCATGCAGGGCTAATCCTATCCCAGGGGGTCACACAGGGCTCCCCCCGGCTGGGGGTGCTGAGACAAGGGTCCCCTTCCTTGAAGGACAGCACAGGGGACAGTCCATCCACCCCCATTCCGGGGCTCCCCCATCCCGGGGTCATGCACCCCCGGAACATGACACAGGGTCCCTCCACTCCAGGGTGACAGAGGGGCCTCCGCCCTGGAGGGTGACACAGGCGACCCCCCCCGTTCCACCGGGGGGGGGGGGGGTCACACCGGGGTCTCCCCATCCAGAGGTCACCCAGGGGTTCCTTCACTCAGGTGGCACACGAGGCCCCCTGCCCCGGGGATAATATCGGGGTCCCCCATCACAGAAATCACGCAAGGGCTCCTCCATCCCGGGGGGTGCAGGAGTCCCCCACCCCGAGGCCACCTAGGGGTTCAGCCCCTCCAACCCCCCGGGGTGCTGCAGCCTTTCCTCGCTGGGGAGTGGCAGGGGTGTCACACGGCGACACACGGACACCGCACGCCGAGGGTCGCACAGGGAGCGCTCACCCCTGTCGGTGGGGGGGTGACACCGGGCAGGGGTGACAGGGGGGACACCCCCGCCCCGCCCCGCCCCGGGGCAGCGCGGCACGGGGGCGGGGCCAGCTCCGCCGGGCACGCCCACCAGCCAACGTCACTCAGCCTCGACCCCGCCCCTCCCGGTGCCAAGGGCGCCCTCTAGCGGCCCGGAGGAGCCATCGCAACGTCCCAGCACAAAGCGCAGCCCCGTCCGCCTTCCACCCCCGCTTTATTGGGGAGCAGCGCGGGGACCCCTCAGGACCCCTCCTTGGTCTGCCGTCGGATGAGCTCGGCGTAGAGACCCCCGCGTCGCAGCAGCTCCTCGTGAGTCCCCGCCTGTGGAGACAGCGGGGACAGCCGGGCGGTGTCACCTGCAGGGGCCCCGGCGCCGCCCGCGCCCGCCCTGCCGCGCGTCTCACCTCGGCCACGCGGCCGTGGGCCAGCACGGCGATGAGGTGCGCGCCGCGGATGGTGCTGAGGCGGTGGGCGATGAGCAGCACGGTGCGGCCGGTGGCCGCGCGGTCCAGCGCCGCCTGCACGGCGCGCTCGGCCTGCGCGTCCAGCGCGCTCGTGGCCTCGTCCAGGATGAGCACGGCCGGGTCCTTGAGCAGCGCGCGGGCGATGGCGATGCGCTGCTTCTGGCCCCCGGACAGCGCCGTGCCGCGCTCGCCTGCGGGACACCGCGGGGACACCGCGGGGACGCGGATGCTGTGCCGCGCCATCCCAGGGGACAACCCAACCCAACCCAACCCAGAGCCAGGGAACCCCCCGAATGTCCGTGCCACATCAGCCCGGGGAGTCCGCCCCAGCCCGGAGCCAGGGAGCTCCCACACCCGGACCCCGTCCCTCCTGCTCGCAGCCCAGCGTGGCCGCAGCTCCCCCTGGCACAGCTGAACGTCAGCGGTGACCAGCAGCCCTGCAGAACCGGGATCACCCCAGCTGGGGCCCCACGCTTGCCTGAGCCCTCCCGCCCTGGCCATACCCACGATGGTGTCGTAGCCCTGGGGGAAGCTGCGGATGAAGCCGTCAGCGTTGGCGAGCCGGGCGGCCTCGTACACCTCGGCGTCGGAGGCTCCTGGCTTCCCGAAGCGGATGTTCTCCATGATGGTGGTGCCAAAGAGCACCGGCTCCTGCGGCAGAACCGCGGCCCTCAGCACTGAGCCCCAGCCAGGCTGTCCCCTTCCCCAGGGAAGCTGTCCTTCCCCAGGGAAGCTGTCCCCTTCCCCAGGGACAGCCAGGGGCTCCCGGCCAGCAGCAGCGCTGTCCCCACCTGGCTGATGAAGCCGATGACCTGCCCCCGCAGCCAGGAGGGGTCCAGGCTGGCGATGTCGTGCCCGTCCAGGGTGATGGTTCCCGCCGTGGGCTCATAGAACCGCTCCAGCAGCGCTGCCACCGTTGACTTCCCTGGGGAGGGGACCCCTGAGCCCCCCTGCTCCGGACCCCTGGCTCCAGCAGCACTGGGGGGTTCCCAGTCCCTGGCATACACTGGGCAGAGGACTGGGGCGCAGGAGGATGCACCCAGGGAGAGGGTGGGGGGCACTGGTACCTCCTCCAGAGGGGCCCACGATGGCCACGGTCTGGCAGGGGGGCAGGGTGAGGCTGAAGTCCTGCAGGACAGGGTAGCCAGGCCGGGTGGGATAACTGCAGGGACAGGAGCAGGGGCTGCAGGGCTGTGGGGACATGGTGCCAATCCCCCGTCCTTGGGGTGGCTCAGGGAGCCGTGGGGGGCCAGGAAGGGGCCTGGTGGGACCCACCTGAAGGAGACGTGGTTGAAGCAGATGCGTCCACGCAGGGAGTGGGCAGGGATGGAGGTTCCTCCCTGCAGTGGCATGAGGGGCTCCAGTCTCAGCAGCTCGAAGACACGGGCACCAGCACTCAGACCCCGCACCACCTGTGGGGGGACAGCAGGAGCACCTCATGGCCCCCCAGACCCCACCTCACTGGCGCTCAGACCCCACCTCACCCACAGAGAAGGAGGTGAAAGCAGCCCCAGAGCCCCAGACCTGAATCTCCGGCCTCAGGGGGTGCCAGGATCCCTCACCCACCTACCTGGCCCATCAGGATGGAGATGCTGGCCAAGGACCTGGGATGCACAAGGGCACAGGTTGAGCTCAGGGCTGTGCCCAGGCAGGCTGCGGGGTACAGGGGGTGCCAGGGGTACTGGGGGTACCATTGGGTCCTGCCCTGACCTTTGCACCGTCTGTGAGGCCACCAGGAAGGACATGAGGTCGCCAGGCGAGAGCTGGTCTCCAGCCATCAGGGAGCCACCGACGAAGATGGTTCCCAGGACGATGCCTGTGGGGTGGGGGCAGAGCTGGGATTTGAAGGGGACGTGCAGAAGGGGCATTTGGAGGAGGTCCTGCCCAAGGGAGTCCCACCCCACAGCCCCCCAGGTCCCACTCTGTGGCCCCCACTCACCATTGAGCGCCAGGTTGGAGAGCCCCTGGAAGGCGGCGATGCCGAGTCCCAGCTGCTCGCTCAGACGTCCGGCACGGTCCACCTCGGCACGGAACAGCCTGGGGCAGGGATGGGCTGGGGTCCCCTCTGCCACACGCCCACCACCCCCAGGCCCCCGCCCTTCCCCTTACCCTGCCTGCTGCTCCTCCATGGCGAAGGCGCGCACCGTCCGCACGTTGCCCAGCGCCTCGTCGGCCACCACGGTGGCCTTGGCCACCTGCAGGGATAGCGGGGACAGTGGAGACGCCCCACGCCGCGGCCTCGGGGCTGGCGGGATAGGGGCTCTCAGGTGAGGGTTACCTGCTCCTGTGCCTGGCGGGAGAGGCTGCGGAGGAAGGCGCCGATGAAGGCGCCGGCTCCCACCAGCGCCGGCAGCGCCACGAGCAGCAGCCCCGTGAGCTTGGGCGAGAGCAGGTACAGCGACACGAAGCAGCCGGCGGTCTGGGTGCCGCTGCGCAGGCCCTGGGGGGACACAGTGGGTGGGGGGAACCGCCAGGATTGCCCAGGAGATAGCTGGGCTCACCCGGGAGACGGCCGGGCTCACCTGGGAGATGGCCAGCTTGAAGGAAGACTTGAACTCCTGGATGTCGGCCGTGAGCCGTGTCACCAGCTGCCCCGTGCGTGTGGCATCAAAGAAGGCCACCTCCTGCCTGCCGGGGGAGCGGTGGGTGGGGGTCCCTGGGCACCCGTCTCTCCCGTCCCCCATCCCCGCGGGGTTACCTGAGCAGGGCGCTGAAGAGCGCCTTGCGCATGTTGCCGGCCACCCGCTCGCCGACGCGGGCCAGCAGCGCGATGTACCCAAAGGTCAGCAGGCCCTGCGGGACGGGGGGGTCAGGAGGGCCGGGGGGCACCCCCGGGACCCCCCACCCACCCTTTCGGGGGGTCGGCACTCACCTGCAGGCAGTAGACGGCGAGGAGGCGCAGGGCCGGGCGCCGCACCTCCCGCAGGTACGTGGAGACGTGGCCGCGGGCACATCGGGCCACCACGTCCACCAGCTGGCCCAGCAGCACCGGGATGCGCACGTTGAGCAGGGCCGCGCCCAGTGCCAGCTGTGGGACAGGGACAGGGCTGTCACCACACTGGGACAGCAGCAGGGGCATGCCACGCCGTTGTACCGGGACAGCAGGTGGCTGGCACAGCACTGGGACAGTGAGTGTCACGCCGTGGCACTGGGACAGTGGGTGTCACACTGGGACAGTGAGTGTCACACCATGGCACTGGGACAGTCGGTGTCACACCATGGCACTGGGACAGTGGGTGTCACACTGGGACAGTCGGTGTCACACTGTGGCACCAAGACAGTGGGTGCCATGCCATGGCACTGGGACAGTGGGTGTCACACTGGGACAGTCGGTGTCACACCATGGCACTGGGACAGTGGGTGTCATGTCATGGCACCGGGACAGTCGGTGTCACACCATGGCACTGGGACAGTGGGTGTCATGCCATGGCACCGGGACAGTCGGTGTCACACCATGGCACTGGGACAGTGGGTGTCACACTGGGACAGTGGGTGTCACACCGTGACAGTGGCCATCTCATGTCAGCACTGGAATGGTGGCTGTCACGCTGTGCCACTGGGACAGCACATGTCACACAACAGCGGATACCAGGATGCTGGGTGTCACGCAATGGCACCAGGACTGTGGCTGCCACACCATGGCATGGGGACCGTGGCCATCACGCTGTGGCACTAGGACAGTGACAGCCAGTGACAGTCACTGGGATGGCAGTCACTGTCCCATACTGTGTCAATGGGACAGTGGCCATCGTGCTGTGGCACCGGGACAGTGTGTCACTCCACGGCATAGGTGTGACACAGGGACAGTGGGGACAAGGGCGCCATGGCCACCCACTCGGCCCTGCTCACCACAACAGCAGCTGAGAGCGCCAGGAGCTGCGGGCGCAGGAAGGTCCAGAACAGTGGCCAGTCGAAGGGGGTCTCCGGGGGGGACTCTGGAGGCTCGGGAGCAGCGGGGGGCACGGCGGGGACGGCGGCCTCCTGGCAGCGCGCAGCCGTGCGCAGCAGCCCCAGCAGCACGCAGCCCGTGGCCGTGGCCGAGCCGGCCTGGAGCAGCCGGCGGGGGGCCGGCAGCGCCGGGGGCAGCCGGGGGGGCCCGGCCAGCCCCAGGCGCCCCCCATACCTGAAACTGGGGAGAGGGGTGAGTGAAGCGAACCTGGGGGTGAGTGAACCCGGGGGAGCCCCCACGGATCACCCCAGGAACCTCAGAATCCCATCTCCCCCCACCAGGAGCTGTGTTCCTGCCTCCGAGGGCGCCAGGATCCCCCCAGCACCGCCTGCCGTCCCGGAGTCCTGGCTCCCCCCACCCAGAGCCGGGGTGTCCCCCCCAGCCAAGGGGCCCGTGAGTCTGGGAACCTCCCGGACACCGCAGGGCTGCAGAGGCCGAGCTCCCCACACCCAGAGGCGGGCTCGTCCTCCCAAGGTAGCCCGGGGCTCCCCAGTACCTGCCCACGTGTTGCCCCCGCCCTGACTCCCGTCCCGCTGCTGCGGGAAGCCCACGTACCCCATAACCTCCCGGAAGCCCCGGCCTCCCCGCGGTCCCCCCGCAGGGCTCCAGGTGTCCGGGAGCCCCAGGGAGTTTCCGGGACCCCTGGCTCCCCCGCAGCCCCACTCGCACCCCCGGGACCCCCGCGACCACCGAGTCGGGGCTCCTCCCAGCAAGAGTTGGGGTTCCCGCGCTCCAAGGGACCCGAGGGTCCGGGATCCTCCCGGGATGCCCTGCACTCCCCCGCTACCTGCGCCCCAGGACGGAGGGCGGCCGGAGCCGGGTCCAAGCGCCCGCCGCCCGCAGCAAGAGCACCGGCAGCGGCATGGCGGCTCCGGGCGGGGGCGGCACCGGGGGCGGCACCGGGCGGCACGGGGCGGGACCGGGGAGGGCCGGGGCGGTCCCGGGCGGGCGGAGCCCCAGCACCGCGGCCCGGGCCCTGCGCCGGCCCCGACCCGTACCGGCCCCTCTCCGGCGCCTCGGGCCCTTCCGGGGCTCCGCGCCCTGACCCCGCCGATCCCCGCTGCCGGCACACCCGCTCCTCCCGGGGGCCCCCTCCGGACTCCCGGAGCTGCGGCGGAACCCCGCGCCGGAGCTCAGAGCGCGCACCGGCACCCCCGACCCCCGGGGCTGCCGCCGGTGCGGCCATGGCCGGCGGCGAGCGCGGGGCCCCTTGAGCGCCCGGCACCGGCGGGGACCGAGCCGGCTCCGAGCGGCCAGGTGAGCGGGGACGGGGCAGCGCTACCGCGGCCGGCGGAGCCCCGCTGTCCCCGGAGCGGGGTCACGCCGCTCCTTTCCGGGGTCCTTCAGCCCGGCCGCTGCCCCGGGACCCCCGAGGCGGGCAGCGCGGGGGCACCGCGGCGGGTGTGTCCCCTGCGTGTGGTCCCGGGTCTCTCGCGGGGGTCACTGACGAGCCCCGTCCGTGTTCTTACGGCGCAGCCATGTGTCACCACGGGGGTGTCACCCTGCCGTGTCCCCACGGGCAGGTGTCCGTGTCCCCATGCGGAGTCGCGGTGACACAGGTGACGCTGCGGAAACACACGTGTGTCCCGGCAGGGTCAGCGGGGCCACTGCCGGGGGCCGCTGTGTCCCTCGGGTGCCACGTCCCGTGGGTTCTGTCCCTGGCCCCGGGGGTGTCCCGGCCCGGGGATCCCCCGGCCCCCCCACCCTTTACCCTCTCGGGCTATTTTCGGGCTCCGCGGGTATTTTTGGCTTCCCGATGCGGAGCTGGTTGGGGACGGGCCGTGCCGATGTCACCCGCCGGGACACCCGATCCCGGGGGATGCGGCCGCTGTCCCCAAGGGGGTGTTGCACAACTGGGGTCGGGTCCCTCTTGCCGCATCAGCCCCGCGCCGTGAGTCAGCCCCCGACAGGTGGGGCCGGACGGTGTCACCTGCGGCCGCCGGCCTGGCTGGACACCGGCTGTGGCCACCGCGGGGGACGCCGGTGACGCGCGGCGCTGCGGGGCGGCGGTAAGGGGACCGTGGTGGGTGGACGGGGGGTCCCGTCCTGCTCCAGGGGTGAGGGTCCCATCCTTCCCCAGGGAGTGATGGTCCCATCCAAGGGTTTGGGGTCCCTTCCAAGAGTTTTGGGTCCCGTCCTCCCCTGTGGGGGGTTGCCTCCTGCCCCAAGGTCCGGGGTCCTGCCCTGCCCCAAAGGGCTGGGGGGTCCAGTCCTTCCCCGGGCCGGGGGTCCGCAAAGCATTGAGAAGCCACCAGGGCTCAGCACTGGTCCTGAGCTGGTCCCTCTCTGGGCTGCTGCCCCCGGCTCCGGGGTGGTGTGTCCGTGGTGAGTGCGGTCTGTGGGTGCAGGAGTCCATGGGGAGGGGGGCTCTGTGGGGCGGAAGGGTGTGGGGGGCTCTGGACACAGGGGTCCGTGGGGAGAGGCGTCCCCCCACTCGGGCCGGGCAGCACAGCACGGCCCGGGGGACGGCTGGGGGAAGTATTGGGGTCCCTCGGAGCTTGCCGGGGGTCCCTCCCGGGGAGCCCTGCAGGGTCACGGCAGACTCTGGCACTGGCCGGGCCGGTGGGACAGGACGGGCCGGTGGCACCTGAGGTGTCACCTGCGGTGTCACCTGCCCGCGGCCGGGGCCAGCTCAGGCCACCCGAATTCGGGGCACGCGGGCGGCGCTGCGGCACCCCAGTGGCATTTCCGGTGCCCCACACCTGCCCCCGACCCCCTCCGCCGCCCCACCTGCCCCGCGGCGGCCCCATCGCGGCGGCAGGTGCTCACGTTCCCCGGCAGGTGATGGCGGAGCAGGGAGAGGACGACCGGGAGTACCGGCGGCTGGAGGATTGTGAGGAGGACTCGCCCGCCGGCGAGGAGGAGGAGGAGCAGCTGCTGCTGCACGTCACTGAAGGACCGACAGGTACTGGGGTCCCGTCTGGCGGGGGATCCGGGGTCCCGTGGGCTGTTTGGGGACCCCAGGTGGTGTTTCTGGGTCCCGGGTGGGGGGCGGTACCACACCTGACCCCCCCCGTGTTTTTCCCCCCAGACTCGTGGCACCACATTAAGGACCTGGACAGTTTCTTCACCAAGATATCCTGGCACAGCCCCTGGTGGCACTGTGGGGGACATGGGGGAGCATGGGGTGACTCCGGGGATGGGGGGGGGACATGAGGGGTCCATCACCCCTTCACAGTCTCCTTAACCCCCCCCCACATCTACCAGTTCCACCAGAGGAATGGCTTTGCCTGCGTCCTGCTCTCGGACGTCCTCGAGCTGGTGTAAGTGATGCCACGTTGTCACCGTGCGGTGCCACGCGGCCGTGACACCGGGGTCCCACTGACCCCCCGTGCCCCCAGGCAGTTCCTGTTCGTCGTCACCTTCAGCACGTTCCTGCTGTGCTGCGTGGACTACGACGTCCTGTTCGCCACCCGCCCGCTCAACCACAGCCACGTCCCCGAGCGCGCCAAGGTGACGCTGCCCGACGCCGTGCTGCCCGCCCCGCAGTGCGCCCGCAGGTGGGCAGGGGTCCCTGGGGGGGTTCTCAGTGCTGTGGGTGGCATATGGGGCCCCAGCGGTGTGGGTGGCACGCGTGTCCCCAAAGGGTCAGTGGCGGCGGGTGGCTACTGCTGCTGTCTGCGTGGCCACGCAGAGGTCCCAGTGCCACCAGTGTGGCTTTGTGAGGTCAGGGTGCCACTGGTGTGGCTGCGTGGGGTCCTGGTGCTGTGGGTGACGTGTCCCCAGCAGTCTCTGAGGCTGCAGGTGGCTGTGAGGCGGTTGGTGGCACTGGTGACACCTATGTTTCTTCAGGCTTCGTGGCAGTGGGTGGCTGCTGCCTGTGAAGGGTGTGTTGGCCCTGCAGACACTTGTGTCCCCCACAGGCTTTGTGTCAGCAGGTGCCTTCTGGTTTTGCTGGCACTGGTGTGGCTGTGGGGGGGTTCCAGTGGCACCGGTGACACCCATGTCCCCGCAGGCTCCGTGGCAGCGGGTGGCTGCTGTTCCTGCTGGTGCTGGCGGGCGCGGTCTGGCTGTGCCGCCTGGTCACGGCGCTCCGGCGTCTCGTGGGCTACTGGGAGATCCGGAGCTTCTACATCCGCGCGCTCGGCATCCCCGCGGTGAGGGGCGCCGGGGGCCGGGCTGGGGCTGCCGGGGGGGGCCGGGGTCCGGGCCGGGCTGGGAGGCGCCACGGGGCACCGGGCCACGCCGGGTGACCCCGGCGCCGTGCAGCGCCGGCTGTGCCGTGGGTGCCCAGTGCCGATCCCCGTGCCGTTGCCGCAGGAGGAGCTGTGTAACCACAGCTGGCAGTCGGTGCAGGCCCGGCTGCTGGCCCTGCAGCGGCGCCAGCCCCTGTGCGTGCCGCGCCGGGAGCTGACGGAGCTCGACATCCACCACCGCATCCTGCGCTTCCGCAACTACACCGTGGCCATGGTCAACAAATCCCTGCTGCCCGTGCGCTTCCGCCTCCCGCTGCTGGGCCCCGTCGTCTTCCTCACGCGCGGCCTGCAGTTCAACCTGGAGCTGCTGCTGTTCCGCGGCCCGGCCGCGCTCTTCCAGAACACCTGGAGCCTGCGGCCGCAGGTGAAGCGGGCGGGCGCGCGGCGGGCGCTGGCGCGGGGGCTGGCGCGGGCGGCCGTGCTGCTGGGGGTGGCCAACCTGGCGCTGTGCCCCTGCGTGCTGGGCTGGCGCCTGCTGCTCGCCTTCTTCAGCTACGCCGAGGGGCTGAAGCGGGCCCCGGGCAGCCTGGGCGCGCGCCGCTGGTCGCTCTACGCGCGCCACTACCTGCGCCACTTCAACGAGCTGGGCCACGAGCTGCAGGCGCGGCTCGGCCGCGGCCACGCGCCGGCCACCAAGTACATGGACTCGTTCAGCAGCCCGCTGCTGGCCGTGCTGGCTCGCCACGTCGGCTTCTTCGCCGGCTCCGTGCTGGCCGTGCTCATCGTGCTCACCGTGTACGACGAGGACGTGCTGACGGTGCAGCACATCCTGACGGCCATCACCCTGCTGGGGCTCGTGGTCACCGTGGCCAGGTGGGTGCTGGCGTGGTGGTCACGGTGGCCAGGTGGATGGGCCAGACTGTGCCGTGCCGTGCTGGGCCGGGTGGGCAGCGGGGGGCTAAGGTGGGGCCCCTGCTGTGCCCCTCCAGGTCCTTCATCCCAGACGAGCACGCGGTGTGGTGCCCGGAGCAGCTGCTGCAGCGGGTCCTGGCACACGTTCATTACCTGCCCGAGCACTGGCAGGGCCGCGCCGGCCGCGCCGAGACGCGAGCAGAGATGGCGCAGCTCTTCCAGTACAAGGCGGTGGGTGCAGCCCCCCCGCTGCCCGAGACCCTCCTCCCCAGCACCCCACTCCCCTGGGACCATCCTCTCCCCACAACTCCCCAATCCCAGCACCCCACAGACTGGGAGCCCAACATCCTGGGACTTCCCAGCCCTGGCACTCCCCACCTCAGGATCCCCAGCCTGGACCCCTCAACACCGGGACCCTCTGCTCCAAGACCCCGTTGCCCTGGGACTCCCTGTCCCAATCCCCTGCCCTGGGACCCCCCACAATGGGACCCTCCTGCACCAGGACTCCCCACTCTTGGGGCACGCCCATCCCAGGAGCCTCCTGCTTTGGAATCCCCCACGCTGAGACCCCTTCACCGCGGGCAGCCCTGCCGAGGACTCCCCTCCTCAGGACCTACTGCCCTGATCCCCCCGCCCTGGACATCCCACCCCAGGGCTTCCAAACCTGGGGCCTCCGCCCCGGGACACCCCCAGATCCCACTGCCCCCCACTGCAGGTTTTCATCCTGGAGGAGCTGCTGAGCCCCCTCGTGACACCCCTGATCCTCATCTTCGCCTTCCCCCCCCGCGCCCTCGACATCGTGGACTTCTTCCGCAACTTCACGGTGGAGGTGGCGGGGGTGGGCGACATCTGCTCCTTCGCGCAGCTGGACGTGCGTCACCACGGCAACCCCCAGGTGCGGACCGGGGGCCCGGGCTGAGGCGTTCCGGGGCTGCGTGTCCCCTGCGGGGGTGCGTGCCACGTCCCTGTCCCCGCAGTGGCTGTCGGAGGGACACACGGAGGCCCCCCCGGAGCGCCAAGCGGAGCACGGCAAGACGGAGCTGTCGCTGATGCGCTTCGCCCTGAGCAATCCCCGGTGGCGGCCGCCGCCGCCCGCCCGCCGCTTCCTCGGCCACCTCCAGGCGCAGGTGACCCGCGACGCGGCCACCGCGCCCGCCCCGCGGCACCTGCTAGCCGAGGGGCCGCTGGCCGCGTCCCTTCTGTCCGAGGACTCGGCCCTGGCGGTGAGTGGGGGCGCTTCGGGGGGCGCTGCGGGGTGTTCTGTGTCTCCCCTGACGAGTGTCCCCTCAGCCCGAGGGGCTGGTGACCAGTGTCTTGGCGGCCAGCGGGCTGGTGGCCCGGGACCCGCGCTTTGGGCAGCCCTGCAGCACGGCCAGCGCCACCGCCAGCCTGCTGGCGTCCCTGCGGAACCCCCTGGGGACCCCGCCCTGCGGAGCCCCCGACAGCCCTGGGGGGCACCAGTGCCCCGAGGACAGGTGGGGACAAGGGACAGCGGTCGTGAGGAGGGGTGACGTGGCGGGGACATGGGGGACAGGGGGGCGTGGGGAGGGCTGGAAGGGTGTCAGGGCAGCCAGGGGTGTCACTGAGGGGGGCTGTCATGGTGGGGAGGAGCGTTGTGCTGGGGACGGGGGTCGTGGCGGGGACGGGAGGGGTGTCACAGTGGGAAGCGGTGGCAGGGAGGGATGTCGTGGCAGGGAAGGGGTGTCACAGCGAGGAGGGGGTGTCACCGCGTGCCGCCCCTCCCGTGCCCCAAGGCCGGCGCTGAGTGAGTCGCGGCTGCGCAGCCTGAGCCGCTCGGCGCTGCTGGCCGAGGTGGCCTCCGCCGAGATGAGCCTTCACGCCATCTACCTGCACCAGGTGCGTCAGCCGCGGTTCCCGGGCTCCCCCTGCCCACAGCACCCCGGGACGCAGGTCCCTTGGGGTTCCCTGGTGTCTCTCACCAGAGTGTCACTGTCTGCGTGCTCTGCCTCATCCCCGGGAGCCCTGCCTGGCCCTGGTCTCTTGGCCCCTGTCCCTTGCCCCCAGAGCCATTCCGGGCTGCCCTGCCCTCCCTGACCCTCTGGGTGACACCTCTGTTCTTGGCCGCTGTCAGATGGGGTGCTGGGGATGAGGCACAGCTGCTGGTGTCACCCATGTTCCCCCTTCTGCCACTCCTTTGGGGCTGGGGAGTGTCCCGGGCAGAGGGACCCCTGTCCTGCTGCCCCATGGGGGTCTCTGAATGCCAATATGGGGGGCTCTGCTGTGCTGGGGGGCTCTGGCTGCCTCTGGGGGTGTTCTGAGCTCTAATCCGGGCTCTCTGCTATTCCTTGACCCCTCTCCCCCCCAGCTCCACCAGCAGCAGCAGCAGCAGCCGCAGGGCCCCAGCCCCCAGCCCGCGGGGGCCCCCAAACACCCCTTCGTGACCACAGGTGAGCACCGGCCCGTGGGGTGTCCCAGGGGGCTGGGGGGACACTGCTGACGCCCCCCCACCATGGGGCTGAGCCTGGAGCCGGGGCAGGGGGGGGTCTGGAGGTCCTGACCCCCCTGTGCCCCCCAGGCTCGGCTGCCCGGGCCTCGCAGCTGCGGGCGATGCCGCTGGGCGGGTGGGCCGAGGAGGAAGAGGAGGAGGAAGAGGAGACGATGACGTAGCCGGGCCCGGTGCCGGTGGGTGGGGACACGGGGGAGGGGGGACCCCCGGGATTGGGACATGGAAAGCCCTGGGGGCGGGAGACAGAACCCCTCAGGTTCTGGGGACATGGTGGCCCCCAGGGCTGCGGATACAGGGACTCGGAAGGGACGCACTGGGACACGGAGGGGCTGGGCACAGGGACCCCCGGGGCTGGGGTTCAGTGGGGTCTGGCTGCCACGTCGGCTGGGGTGCCCAGTGTTGGGGTCCCCAAGTGCCAGGGTCTCCACTCTGGGGTCCCTGCTCTGGGGTCCCTGCTGACACCCCGTTCCCTCCGCAGGGTCCTGGTTGTGCCGAGACCCCCCGGAGGTGCCGGGGGAGCTGCCAGGGGCACATGGGGGGCTCGCCGTGCCCACTATGCTGCCAGGGGGGCCCTGTCTGTAGGAGCCCCCTGCTCGGGGCGTCCCTGGTGACCCCACTACCGTGCAGGGCCAGGGGTGCTGCCAGGGGCCCCCCCAGGTGCTGTTTTTGGGGGGGCAGAGGGCTGGTGCCCCCTGTGGTGCCCTGAGCACCGGGTGAAATAAAGGTTTACAGAGGGGCTGTGCCCGCTGGCTGTGCCTGGGGGTGAGCTGGGGCTCCCGATGCCATGGATGAGGGTGTGGCAGTCTGGGGTGACACCGGGGGTTGTGGGCAGGTGGCAGCAGTGGTGTTGGTGCACTCACCTGCACCACACAGGTGGGAGCCACGGGGCCACGGCCCTCCCACCATTTCCCACCCCTCAGAGCCGCAGGGCCGTGGCTGCGTCCTTTTGCCCCTCATTTCCCACCCCTCGTGGCCGGAGCATGGCCCGGTGACCCCAGAGGTGTCGCAAAGCCCATCCTTCCCTGTGCCACCTCCCGTGCCCCCAGTGCCACCGCAGGAGCCGAAGTGTCGGGCCGGGGGTATCAAAACTAAACCTTTACTGGGGGGAGGCGGGACGGGGGCACAGCCACAGGGACGCCCTGTCCCCTGCGTCCCCGCGCTCAGGGCGCCGGGCCCGGCGGGCGCCGCTCCTGCAGGGAGAAGGACTGGCTGCGGATGCGCAGGGCCACCTCCTGCGTGCGGAACGTCAGCCCGAAGATGTCCTCGTGGTAGCGGTTCTTGTCCTGCGGGACAGGTGTCAGGGCCGGGGCCGGTGACCCCCGTGGTGCCCACAGGTGTGTCCCGGGTCCCGGCCCTTACCCGCAGCTCGCTGATGACGTCCCCCGCCTGCCCCAGTGTCATGTCGCCTTCCTGGGCCAGGATGTGCTGCACGGTCTGCAGCACCTCGGTGGCCATGGTGACGTCCCCGCACACGTACATGTGGCCGCCGTGCTGGCAGAGCACCTGGTGCACCTCGGCTGCCAGCTGTGCCCGCAGCACGTCCTGCACGTACGTCTGGGGACACACAGGGACCATGGCGTCCTGTCCCCAGGTCCCCATCCCCGCCCTGACCCTTTGTGTGCTGGCCCTGTCCTTGTCTGTGTCCCCAGCCCCTCACCTCCAGCTCTGGCCTAACATCCCCCAGCAATCCCTGTGCCCTTCATTTCCATTTCACCTTGTCCTTGTCCCCAGCTCCGTGCCCATCCCAGCCTGTCCCCATTCCGTCCCCATCACCGTGTCGCCGCTGTCCCCGTCACACCTTGGGGCTCCCGGGCTCGCGGGAGAAGGCCGTGAGCACCTGGCTGAGGGCGCCCTGCTGCCGCGCCTCCTCCATCTCCTCGCGGTAAATGTGGTCCAGGGCGGATGAGCGGCACCCGAACACCAGCACCATGGGGCCCAGGGGGCCACCTGCGGGGGGACAGTGTCCTCGTGTCCCCACAGCCCATGTCCGACAGCCCCGCTCACCCCTGTCCTGTGGGGTGAGACGGAACCCTGTCCCCACATCCCCATGTCCCCTGTCCCCACGTCCCCAGTCTCCAGTCCCTCCCCCAAGTCCCCAACCCCTTCGTCACTATCACCATGCCTCTTGTCCTACATCCCAGTGCCACCATGTTCCTGTGTCCCTGTGCCCATGTCCCCAACCCCTTTGTCACTGTTGCCATGTCTCTTGTCCTACATCCCAGTGCCACCGTGTCCTTGTGTGCCCATGTCCCCATGTCCCCCACATCTCTGCATCCCTCCCATCCCCAGGTCCCTGTCCCCACATCCTCCCAACCACCTGTCCCCCCATCCCCATGTCACTACTGCTCCATCCCCTTCTCCCTGCCCCCCCGGGCCCCTGTACCCTGCCCCCAGCCCCCATGTCCCCTGTGTCCCCTGTGTCCCCTGTCCCCACCTCCGGCACGCAGCAGGTGCAGCCGGTGCTGCCAGAAGCTGCGGAAGGGCGCGACACCTGTGCCGGGGCCCACGAGGATGCAGGGGGTGTCGGGGGCGGGCGGCAGCCGGAACGAGGGGGCCCTGCAGCAGTCGGGGGTCACCCGGGGGGGCCTCGAGCCCAGCCCCGGCTGGGGACGTCGGGAAATGGGGCAGGGGGTAGGTCGGGGGGTGGGGGGTGGGCAGGGGACATGTAGGGGAGTAGTTGAGGGGGACAGACAGGGATGGCAGGCACGGGGACAGGGAGGGCAGGCAGGGGACACGCGGCAGGACGGCGATCCCTTACCCGCGGATGAAGGCTGGCACCGTGTCCCCCGGCTGCAGCCGCGCCAGCCACGTGGAGCAGACGCCGTAGTGGAGGGGACCCTGCCCGTCTGTGGGGACCAGAGGGGGCCGGTGGGGCTGGGGCGGGTGGCACTCCCAGAGGCAGCCCCTCACGCAGCCACCCGCAGGGGCTGGGGACTCCTCTGTGCCCGTGCCGGGGATTCGAAGATGCTCTGGGGACACTGGAGGTATTCTGGAAACCCTGGAGATGAGCTGGAGGTGCCCTGGAACCCCTGAGGATGCCCTGGAGGTGCCCCGGCGCCCGTCCCCATCCCCGCCCCGCTCACTCTCGCTGTGGTAGGTGACGACGGCCACGGTGAGGTGGATCTCGCCCGGGTGGGCGCCGGGCGCGGAGCTGATGGAGTAGTAGCGGGGCTGGAGCAGCGGGAGCTCGGAGAGCAGCAGCGCGGCCGGCAGAGCCACGGACGGGAACTCGGCCAGCACCTCCGGCAGCGTCGGGCACCGGAACCACTTCCACTCCTCGTACAGCCGCGCGTCCTGCGGGCACGAGGCTGGCACACCGGGGACCCCGCACTCGGCCCCCGGGCACCCCCAGCGCCTGGCAGCAGACCGAGGGGACCAGCACCCAGCCCGGCTGGGGAGCAGCGTCCCAGTGTCCCGACTGCGAGGTAACTGGCATCCCCGCAGCCCGGTGTCCCACCCAGAGAGGGGGACCCCGTACCCCAGTATCCCAGGCCCCCCAGCCCCTCTCCGGGCGGTGTCCCCCCACCCCGCTCACCTGCGCCAGGCGCTGGAGCCGCTCCCGCTCCGCGGGGTCCCGCGCCAGCGAGCCCAGGAGCTGCAGGAACTGCGGGGTCGGGGGGGCCGCCACGTCCAGGTAGAAGGTGAGAGCCTGGGCCAGGGTGCAGGGGGGCAGCCGGGGCTGCAGCACCCAGCGGGGCCCGGGGGTGGACCCGCCTGGGCATGGGGGGGATTGTGGCGCTCAGTTCTGTCCTGCATCCTTCCCAAGGCCCTTCCTCTTTTCCTTCTTCCTCCCCCCGCCAAGTCCTAACCCCTTTGTCTTCCTCTTCCTCAGTCCCTTCCCATTCCTTTCCCCAGCCCCTTCCTCTCACTTCCCCTGCCCCAATTTCTTCCCTTTCCCCTTTCTCTTCCCAAGCCTCAGCCCCTCCCCATCTTCCCGCGGTCCGTAGCAGCAGGATCCACTCCGGTACCGGTGGAGTCCCCACTACCCCACTGTGACTGGGTTCCCCCCAATCCCCCGTGTCCCCCCAGTCCCCCAATCCCTCCGTATCGGCGGGGTTCCCCCAATCCCCCCGTGTCCCCCCTATCCCCCGTGTCCCCCCGTACCGGCGAGGTCCCCATCACGACTCTCCATCGCCAGGGGCTGCTCGGGGGGCGGCGGGTCCTCCACGCGCTCCAGGACCGCCCGCACCAGCTCCTCGCGGTTGGCGGGGAACACGCCCAGGTGGTCCCCGGGCAGGTGGCGCAGCCCGCCCTGCTCCGCGCAGCCCACCCGCACCAGCAGCGTCTGCCGGCTGGGGGGCGAGGGGGGTCAGCGGGGCGAGGGGCTGGGGCTCCTGGGGTGCAAGGGGCACGGCGGGGTGAAGGGGGGGTCAGCGGGGCGTGGGGCGGGGGCAGACACGGGATGGGGGGCACGGGGGGAAAGCGGCCCCGGGGGTCCCGGCAGTGGGAGCGTCCTGCGGACGTGGCGACACCGGGAGTGGAGCGGGACGGGAGATCCCGCGGGTGGGCGGGGAGCCGGGGTGGGGATCCCTGTGCGGGGAGATCTCACCTGGACTCCTCACTCTGCAGGTTCTCCACAGACAGCACCGAGCAGGGGAACACCTGGCGCTTGTGCAGCTGGGACAGTCCTGGGGGGCGCGGGGGGGTCATGGGGGCATGGAACGCGTGGGAAGGTACCGAGGACTGGGGGACACGCGAGGCTGGGGCTCATGGGTGGTGAGGAGGGCACGGGGGGCTGGGGAGACACAGGAGGGCATGGGGAAGCGGGGGACACGGAGGGGACACGAGGGGACACAGGGGTACATGTAGGGCTGGGGGACACAGGGGGACTGGAGGGACTGGTTGGCGATGAGGGGACACGGAGGGGCTGGGGATGAACAGGGGTTTGGGGGCACATGGAGGGGCAGGGGGGCTGGGGGAACCAAAGGGTCTTGGGAGGTCATGAGGGGGCTGGGGGCTGACCCCACAGAGCTGTGCGGTGTGAGGGGATCCCACAGGGTGCTCGGAGGGTGCTATGGGGTGTCAGGTGTCAGTGAGAGGTGGGGGTGACACGGGGAGCCGGGGGGTCCCGCAGGGTTTGGGGGGTCCCGGAGGACTCGGTACCGGCCAGAGTCTCGGTGGCCTGGGGCTGTGGCAGCAGCCGGTGCCTCTGGCGCTTCCAGCCCTGGGGCGGGGCGAACAGCTCCTCGGCCCCCCCGGCCCCGTCCCCCACGCAGAATATCTCGCAGGCAGCCTGGGGGTACGGGGGGGGCCGTGGGTGCCAAGCGGGGGGGCCTGTGGGTGCCCCCCACCCCTGGTACCTGGAGGAGCAGGTGTGCCCAGGTGCAGAGCGGCTCCTGAGGGCCCCCCCAGCCCCCGTACCTGGAAGACCTGGCGTGCCCAGGTGCGGAACGACTCCTCCTGGGCGCACAGCTCGTCGCCCTCGCCCAGGGGCAGCACCCGCTCCCCGCCCAGCTCCTCCAGCCGCGTGTCCACGGCCCGCGCGAAGGCACAGAAGTGGGGGTACGCCCGGGACCCCAACCCGAACACCGCGAACCTGGGGACAGTGGGGGGTGAGGGTCCCCGGGGGTGTGGGGGTATGCCTGGGACCCCAACCTGAACAGCACCAGCCTGGGCGGGGATGCACTGGGGGAATCCCCAAAGTCAGAGGGGTCAGGCCGTTATCAGGCCATTACTTGAGGGGGTCACGGGGGGACCTGGGGGGCTGTTCCTGCCCCCACCCACATCCGCAGGGCAGACGGGGCTGGAGCGGCCCGTGCCAGTGTGAGCCCCTGTACAGGGCACCCCCAGCCCCTGCAGGGCAGCGTGCCCAGGCAAGGAGCCAGTCCCCTTCCCTGTTCCCGTGGCTGTGGCCATCCCTGTGGCCTGGCTACTGCAGGACTCCCAACATGCCCAGGCTGAGGAGCCCATCCTGTGCCCATCCCCGTGGCCTCGGTACCGCAGGGCTCCCAAGGTTCCCGCACTGTCTGTATTGCTCAGCTGCCGCCGCTTCTTCTTCCAGGAGGACACGAGCTGGTCGGACTGGGAGACGCTGTTGAACCGCAGCTTGTAGCTCCTGGGAGTTTAGGAGGGTGAGGGGTGTCAGGGGGATCCTGCCCCGGGCCCAGCGGGGACCACCCAGGACCCCCGGGGTGCTCACATGGGCGGCTCTGCCTGGGAGGTGCCAGTGTAGGGCGATGTCATCTCCATCAGGGCCTTGGAGAAGCTCTGTGGGGGGCAGAATGTCACCCCCACATCCCATCCCCATCCCATCCTCATCCCATCTCCATCCGCAATCCCATCCCATCTCAACCTCCATCCCATCCCATCCCATCCCATCCCATCCCATCCCATCCCATCCCATCCCATCCCATCCCATCCCATCCCATCCCATCCCATCCCATCCCTACCTCAGCACATTCTGGAGGGTCCCCATTCCCAAATGTGCTGGTGACCACCAAGACCAGGGTCTCATGTTCCAGGGCCACCACATCATACTCATCCATGCACAGCACCTTCATGGGATTCCAGGATTAGGATCCCTCCACGGAACAGCACCAGGCGTCTCCCCTCACCCAAACCCCCGCCACAGGGCATTTGGCCCCTGGGGGGAGGTGGGTGAGGGGAGCTGCCCCAGTTCTGCTCCTTTCTCCTCCAAACCTTGGGATCGAACGCCCGGCGGAAGAGCTGGCACAGATTCCAAGCGTAAGTCCGTGATTTCCCGGTCTCCGTGGCGTAGAGGATGGTGGCCTTGACCCGCCGCGCCATCACGTGTCCCATGAGCTTGGCCGAGATCTTAACAGCGCTGTGGCATCCCCGTGGGGTCAGCATGGCATTCCCAGGGGATCCGAGAACTCCCACGGCATCCCCAGGATCGTGGGGTTCACCTACTTGGCCACTTCCTTGAAGGTCTTTCTCCGGGTGACAGTGGTGCCTTTGGACACGTAAACCTTCCAGGCGTCCGGCTGTGGGGTGGGAGGGGGCGGTTGTGGGGCACGGGGGCTGTGGGGGGCAGTTGTGGGGTGGAGGGGTTGGGGCTGTGTGGGATTGTGGGGTGGGGGGTTGGCTCTGGGGAAGAGGGGTCAGGGGTCTGTGGGGCTGGACCCACCTTGTCCCAGAATGTGGACTGGGGGTCATAGGGAGCACTGGGGGCTCGTGGGGGGCTGGGAGGGTCCCGAAGGGGCTGAAGGAGAGCCCAGCTGGGTGCTGGAGGCATCCCAGGGGATGCTCGGGGGCTGCTGTGGGGTGTCCCGGGGGCAGCTGTGGGGTGGATGCCAGTGAGGGTGATGCAGAGGGTTGGGGGTCCTGCAGGGATCAGCGGTGCCCAGGGCAGTCCCAGGAAGTCCTGGGGGGTCCAGGGGGCTCAGTGACCTGGGGCTGCACCTCCAGTCCTGGGAGGGGGGCAGAGGGGCTGGGGAGCCATGGGGCAGGGCGTGTGGGTCCAACCCCACAGCCAGGTGATGCAGAGGGCTGTGGGACAGGATCTGTGGGGCGGGGGTCCCACCTGGTAGCGGAAGGTGGGGCTCAGGTGGTAGTTGACCATCTCCTGGTGGAAGACAGGTGTGAGACTGCCCGAGAGGGGGGGGACGATCCAGGCCCAGTCTGCAGGACACCCGCCCCGCGTCCGCCCCTCTGCCGCCAGGTGCTTCATGAAGGACTCGGTGGCCGCGTGGTGGTCCACGATGGTCACCTGGGCCACCTGCGGGGACAGGGGGGCAATGGAAACTTGGGCTAGCTGTGGGGATGGGGGGACACAGGGATGTGGGGGTTCCCGTGGCCCGGCAGTGTGGGGCTCCCAGCACCAAGAGTGTCCCGGTAAGGGGGTCCCAGCCATGGGGAGTTCCTGGCAAGGGCGATCCCAGCAGTGTGGGGGTCCCGGCGCTGGGGGTCCCACGGGGGTCCCACCTGGAAGCTGTGCAGCACAGCCACGTTCACCTCCACTGCCGCCCGGTCCTTCCAGAGGGACGAGCTGGTTCCTGTGTCCAGCCCCATGCGCTGGGCCACCTCCTGCGGGGGGTCAGCAGGGCAGGGTTGGCCAGGGGGGTCAGCCAGGGGGGCCCCGAGCGTCCCAGATGGGCTCCTAGTGGTGTCCTGTTCGGGGTACCAAAGGGCTCCTGGGGGGATTCTGGGGCAGGTGCCAGGAGTGATCCAAGCATGGTCGTGATGGGGGTCACAGGGGGGTTCTGATGAGGGTCCCCGGATGGGCCTGAAGGGGGTCCCAGAGTGGTCCCAGTGGAACCCTGGGGGGTTCCGGGGGGGGGCAGTGTGGATCCCAAGGGAAATCTTGGGGACTACCAGGGGGCTCCCAGGAGGGGTCCTGGGGGGACCCCAGTGGAGTCCCAGAGCCATCCCTGTGGGGTCCCAGTGCAATCCCGGGGGTCCCAATGCAATCCCAGGGTCCCAGTGCAGCCCCGGGGGTCCCTGTGCAATCCCGGGGGTCCCAGTACAGCCCCAGGGTCCCAGTGCAGCCCCGGGGGTCCCAGTGCAATCCCAGGGTCCCAGTGCAGCCCCGGGGGTCCCAGTGCAATCCCGGGGTTCCCTGTGCAGCCCCAGGGTCCCAGTGCAGCCCCGGGGGTCCCAGTGCAATCCCGGGGTTCCCTGTGCAGCCCCAGGGTCCCAGTGCAGCCCCAGGGTCCCAGTGCAGTCCCGGGGTTCCCAGTGCAGCCCCAGGGTCCCAGTGCAGCCCCGGGGGTCCCAGTGCAATCCCAGGGACCCTGTGCAGTCCCAAGGTCCCAGTGCAGTCCCGGGGTTCCCTGTGCAGCCCCGGGGTTCCCAGTGCAGCCCCAGGGTCCCAGTGCAGTCCCGGGGTTCCCTGTGCAGCCCCGGGGTTCCCAGTGCAGCCCCAGGGTCCCAGTGCAGTCCCGGGGTTCCCTGTGCAGCCCCAGGGGTCCCAGTGTAATCCCAGGGACCCTGTGCAGTCCCAAGGTCCCAGTGCAGTCCCGGGGTTCCCTGTGCAGCCCCGGGGTTCCCAGTGCAGCCCCAGGGTCCCAGTGCAGCCCCAGGGGTCCCAGTACAGCCCCGGGGTTCCCAGTGCAGCCCCAGGGTCCCAGTGCAGTCCCGGGGTTCCCTGTGCAGTGCCGGGGGTCCCAGTACAGCCCCGGGGTTCCCAGTGCGGTCCCGCGGTGCCGGGGGCTCACGGGCAGCACGTCGTAGCGGTGGCGGTCGCAGAGGTTCCGGGAGCCGATCTCGGTGCCCATGTACCACCCGTTGAAGGGCGCCGCGGGGAACTCGAGCCCCCCGATCTCCAGCAGCAGGTTGGCCACGGCCGGCAGCGCGTGCCAGCGCAGCCCCAGCTCCGAGAACCACTCCAGCCTGGGGGCACGGGGGGGCTGTGGCCGCACCCTCACACACCCACACCGGCCCCACAGCCCCCAGCGCGGGCACCCAGCCTCCATCCCGCCCGCATCCCACCCAGGGAGGGTCAGCACACCGATGGCTCCGTCAGGGCGAGGGGCAGCATCCCGGTATTCCGGAGCCCAGCCCAGGAGGGGGGCAGCAACCCTGCATCCCAGCCCGGGAAGGAGCCAGCGTTCCAGTATCTGTCAGGGATGGGATCAGACCCACGGCTGCTCCGTGTCCCCCGTGCGGCTCCCCAGCCTCCATCCCCCGCTCCATTCCCTCTCCAAACCCTCCCCAGGGGTGACCCCCGGGACTCCAGCCCAGGTCACCGGGAGAGTCCCGCGGCCAGAGGGATTCCGAGGGTCGCAGCCCCACTCACGTGGGATGGTGCAGCGGCACCTCGAGGACCAGCTCCGGGGGCAGCGGGAAGAGCTCGGGGGACTCGTCGGGGCTCTGCAGCAGCAGCGGCAGCACGTCGAAGCGGCCCCCCCCGGGGGTCCAGCCGTGTTGGATGCAGAGCTGGGGGGGACAGCGTCATGGGGGGCCCCCAGGAGGTGTTTGGGGGCGCAGACATTGGGGGGAGATGAAGGAGATGGGGCAGATGGAGAGGGGGAGGGAGTAGTATGAGCAGGGAGAGGGAAGAGAGATTAAGAGGGAATGGAGGGTGGTGTGGAGGGAAGACCGAGGTGGGGATGGAGAGGGAATAGAGGAGCGATGGGGAGGTGGTGAGGGGGGCCTGGGGGCGCAGGGGTGGCCCCACCTCGGTTATGTCCACGTTGGCAGGGTCGCCCCGCACGGAGCCGTCGGGCTGCCGATAGCCCGCGTAGCGGATCAGCTGCGGGTTCCAGATGCGGAAATCGCCGCGCCCCGGAGCCCGCGGGGGAAAGATGGTGATGGCGGACCTGGGGGGCCGGGAGGGCCGTCAGGGCACCCTGCGGCCGCGGGGCTGGCGGGGCGCCGGGGAGGTTCTCACCGGATGTTGCCGCGGTTGGTGGCGAACTGGATGTGGGAGCAGAGGAGGCTGAACATCTCCCCCAGCCCCGCGCAGTCCCGGGCATCAAACACCTGCGGGGGGACAGGGTGAGTTTGGGGGACCCCTGCGGGGCAGGGGGGATGGGAGCCCCCGGGGGGGATCTGCAGGCCGGGAGGTCCTTTGGGACAGGGGTCCCCATGGGGCCGGGGTGGCCTGGGGTCTTTGCTGGGGCGGGAGTTCCCTGTGGAACCGGGGTCCCGTAGGACGGGGTTCTGTGAGTCAGGGTCCCCTGGGTCCCCGTGCTACAGGTGCGAGGCAGGGTCTCGTGGGGTGGGGTGGGGGTCAGCCCAGGCCACGGGACATGGTATGAGGGTCCCCGCGGTGTGGGGGTGACCACGGGGGTGTTGGTCCCTGTGGGTACCCCTGAGATGGGGTGGGGTTCCTGTGGGGTGGGTTGGGCTGCCTTTGGTTTGGCATCCCCAGGAGTTTGAGGTGTGTTGGAGTCCCCGTGGGCTGTGGTGGGTGAGGGTCTCACGGGTGAGGGTCTCACGGGTGGGGCCGCACCTGGAGCTTGTTCCACTGGATGCGGCCGACGCAGCGCGCCGCGTTCCGCCAGGCCTGCTTGGCGCCGAACGTCAGCTCGGGCTCCCGCAGCCGGTACGAGCCCGAGGCCGCGATGTCGGCGGCCACCTCCCGCAGCCGCTGCGTGTGTGCCGGGGAGTTCTCCCTGCGGGGGAACCCTCAGCACCCACAGACACCGAGACCACCCCCCAGCACCCCCAGGCACCTTCGGGGGTAGGGGGGCCAAGCAGCGACGGGGGTGCGGGGTGCTCTGGGGCACGGATGAGGTTATGGGATGTCCCAGGGCAGGGATGGGGGATCTGGGTGTACTTTGGGGGAGAGGTGGGGATATGGGGCACCCCAGGGCATGTCAGGAGCTATGGGGGTACCCCGGCGTGCAGATGGGCACGTGGAATGCTCTGGGCAGGGACGGGGCTGGGGGTACTTTGCGGCAGGGGTGGGTTTTTGGGGTGTCCCAGGACAGGGATAGGGATATGGAGGTGTTTTGGGCAGGGGTGGGGCTATGGGGTGCCCCGGGGCTGTGGGGTGCCTTGGCGCAGGGGAGGTCCAGGCTGTGGGGTGGAGATGGGGCCATGGGGTGCCCAGGGCAGGGCTGGGGCTGGGCTGTGGGTGCCCCGGAGCCGCGGGGTGCCCGTGCCCGATGTGGGGGTGCCCGTGCCCGATGTGGGGGTCCCGTCCACGCTCACCGCCGCAGGGACACGTAGTACTGGGTGATGAAGTCCCGGGCCAGCTCCAGCAGCTCCTCGGGCGGTCGCGTCCCCTCGGGGGTGGGGGCGGGCAGCGGCCGCGGCAGCACCAGCGACCCCAGGCAGCGCTGCCCCGAGCAGGGCAGCTCCTGGGGGGGCATCAGGTGACCCCCGGGACAGACGTCCCCGTCCCTCTATCCCCTTCCACACCCTGCCCACGTCTGTCACCCCGGCACCCCACAAACCTGCACCCCCCCGCCCTGCCCCCTGACTTTGCTCCCCACATCTGCCTCCTGTCCTGCAGCCCCCCAAATCCACAACTCCAACCTGCACCGCCGTACCCCTGCCGCTATCCCTGCCGTCCCCCCGCCTTCCCCCCCCTTCAGCCGCGCACCCCACTCCCGTGCCCCCACTCCCGTGCCCCCACTCCCGTGGCCCCCAGCCGCGCCCCGCGGCCCCGCACCTGCCCCGCCGTGGCGCAGAGCGTGTCGTAGCTGATGCTCCCCGTCTCCCAGTTCTTCAGGCGGGCGAAGCGGGGCGGCTCCGCGGGGGAAGAGGGTGCCGGGCTGGGGGGTGACACGGGGCACCCCTGAGACCTGCCCGGGCACGGGGCGGGGGGCAGCCGGGGGTCTCGGGGGACTTGGGGAGAAACGCACGCCCCCTCCGCACTTGCTCCCGCGGCTCTGACACCGGGACCTGTCCGGGGGTGGCGACAGGAGCGCTCTGGGTGGAGGGGAGCAGTGGCTGGGTTGTGGCGGGGACGGTGGGGGAGGTCCGGGGACTTGCCCAACATCTGGTGCTGCTGGGGGCCGGGGGGTCCCGAGCCCCCGGATCCACGCCGTGGGGATGGGGCTTGGCAGGGAGTGGAGGGCAGGGGATGGGGAGGCTCAGAGGATGGGGGTGCCTCAGAGTGGGGGCAGAGGCTGGGGGGGTAGAGCTGGGGGGATCAGGGGATGCGGAGATCAGGGCACGGGGGGAACAGGGGATGGGGGGATGAGCGGGGAAGTCAGGGAGTCGGAGATCAAGATATGGGGGGCTGAGTTGGAGGGGTCAGGAGTTGAGGGGTCAGAGGATGGAGGGGGCGCGGGGCGTGTGAGTGTGAACAATGGCCATGAGTCAGACCGGGCTCCGGGCCACCGCGGGGGGAGGACAGGCCCCCCGTCCCATGCCCGTCCCTTCCGAGCCCCTCCGAGGTGTGGGGTCCCCACTCCTCCATCCCCACTGGACCCCACAGACCCCTCCCCATATGTGCCCCTATGCGCCCCCAGACGCCGCTCGCCCCAGAGGGTCCCACGGGCTGCTGGGGCCGCGCCGTGGGACAGGAGACGCTGTCACGGCGCCACGGGCAGTGCGCACAGGGCTCTGCTGCCGGCGGCCTCCGTGTTCTGCCCCGGTGCCCCACGCGAGCCACCCCGTCGGGGACACCTCCACGGCGGCGACACGTCTCCGGCGGACTCGGGCCATGTGCGAACATCCCCGCGAGCGAGGAGGGGGTCCCCGACGAGGCTCGGAGCTGCGGCAGGTGAGTGCCGGTGCCCCGGTGCCCCGTCCGTCCTTCCCACCCCATTCCTCCCCATCCCACCCCGTCCGTCCCAGCGGCGCACCTACCTGGGGGGCTCGGTGACAGCGGCAGGGGCAGCGGTGACAGGGGGGTCCTCGGGCGCGGGGCCGCGCGGGCGCGAGCAGAGGCCGAGGCCGGGGCAGGCGCGGGGGGCTCCGGGCAGGACCCCCGGCAGGTTCCCCATCGCGGCCCCACTGAGCCGGGAGCGGCCGCTTCCCGCTTCCTACTGCCCGGGGAAGTGGTGACGAGGCCGCGACGCCCCCGCCCCGCACACAATGGGCACCGCCACCTCCACCGTCACCGCCGCCGCCACGCGGCGTGGGACACACCGGCGACCCCGGCGGAGGGCATCGAACCCAATCTGACCCCCGGCCCCCTGGCTTGTGGCCATGGGGAGGGAGCGATGGCACCCAGAGAGGGGGACACGGCACTCATGGCGAGGACGTGGTCCTCGGGGCGACTTGGGAGCACACATGACACCCGGGTGGGACACAGCCCTGGGGAAACGTGGAGCTGGGGGGGATATGTGGCCCTGGGGGGCACGCAGGGCAGCCAGAGGGGGGACGCAGCACTGAAGAGGACATGGCACCCGCGGGGGACACGGAACTGGGGGGAACATACACATGGCTCTGGGGTGGCCATGGCACCCTGGGGACACAGCGATGACACCCAGAGGGAGGACACAACGCTCATGGAGGACACACAGCCCTTGGGGGGCCGCGGTGGTGGCAGGGACCCCCATCCTGGCCACAGGACACCGTGCCCCCCCACCTTTGCAGCGGGCGAGTGGATGCCCCGGGGGGTTCCCGGGCCGGCCCCAGCCCCCCGGCCGTGGGGCGGATGTCCTGCGGGACCCCCCCCATTTCCCGCTGCTTCCACCCACTTCCGGCCATTGACGCGCTGGGCGCTGCCGGGGACCCCCAGGTCAGCCCCCCTGGGGGAACCGTGCAGGGGGGAGTGCACCCCGCGACCCTCCCGGGGGGCACCCTGGGAAGCCGCGCGGGATGGGGGGTTCACCCCAGCTGTCGGCGGGAGGGTCCGACGGTGATCCCGGAGCGGGGCGGGGGTCGCGGGGGTCGGGGGGGTCGCGGGCTGGGGGTCCGGGACGGGGGTGCGGGGGGTGCGGGGGGGTGGCGGTGGCGGGGGGGCCGGGGTCCCCCGGGTCCCGGCGGGTGAGTCCCTCCGGAGGTTCGAGGAGGGGCTCAGCCCGCAGCTCACGCAGCGACGGGAAACCGCGCCCGGTGCCGGCTCGGCGGTTCCTTCCTGCGGGGGGAGAGCGGGGCGGGGGTAACCGGGAGGCGCGGGGCAGGACCGAGGCATCGCATGGGGGGCAGAGCCGGGCCGGGGGGCGCCGCAGGGACCCCCGGGGGGACACGGAGTGGGGTTCGACCACCCCGTCTCGGGGGGTCCCGGCTTGCCGCCCCCGCCCGGGGGTGTTCCCCGCCCCCGCGGGCCGTGGGGCGGGACAGGCCTGTCTGTCACGACAGAGCGCCCACCCGATCGTCCGCCCTGCCCGGGGGGCGGGACTCGGCCACGGGGCAGGCGGGGGTGATGAGGGTCAGGCCTTGACCCCCCCCTCCAGCTCCTCCCGCCCCACAGCCCCTCCAATTCCACAGCCTCCCCTGTGCCACGGCCTCGTCCAGCCCCACAGACCCCCCCGTACCCCAGAGCCCCCCGCCCGGCTCGGCTGAGCTCCGCTTGGTTTGCTCTGTCCGGTCACGTTTGGTCGGATCAGGTCCATCTGGTCAGTCCAGTGGAACCATTTGTGTCCGGTCGGTCCCAGTCGATCCATTCGGGTCCGTTCGGGTCCGTTCGTGGCCACTGAAAGCCGCTTGCAGCCGGTCGGTCGAGCCGGTCGGGTCGGGTCCGGTCGGGTCCGGTCGGGTCCGGGTGGCAGAGTCCGCCCGGCCGGACCCGCTGGGTCACTCGGTCTATTCGGGGCCGTTCGGGTCCGGTTGGTCCAGTCGGGTCCGGTCACCCCGGTCGGTCTCTGCGGTCGCGGCCCCGGGGCCGGAACCATTTTCAGCACCTGGGACAGAGACCGGGAGCATCCAGGGCAGCGTCAGGCTCGGGACTAGACTGGACCGGACTGGGACGGCGCGGAACTGGCGCTGGGACTTGGGGCTGGACCGGGCTCTGACCGGGACTGACACCAGGACTGGAAGAGAACTGGGACTGGATTGGGCTGACGTGGGACTGGGATCGGCGCTGGGACCAGAACCATGGCTGGGACTGGGATTGGTCTGGACTGGGACAGCGCTGAGACCCTCACTGGACTGGGAGTGATCTTTGATTGCGACTGGGAGCAGGACCGGGCCAGAAACGGATGGGGAGTGGATTGGGATTGCATCAGACTGTGAAGGAACTGGACTGGTCTGGAAGTGGACTAGGGCTGGAGTTTGAGCTGGGACCAGGACTTGGACTGGACTGGACTGGAACTGAGATTTGGACTGGATGGAGACTGGTACTGGGACCAGACCGGACTGGGACTGGACTGGACTGGAAAGGGGACTGGGATTAGGATTTAACTGGGACTGTGACTAGACTGGGGTTGAGACCGGGACCACAACTGGACAGGACAGGGACTAGATGAGGTCTGGGCTGAGACAGGGACTGGACCGGACTGGGAGTGGGACAGGAACTAGAACTACAACAGAGACTAGAATTCGGATTGGATAGAGATTAGGATTAGACTGGGATCGGCCTAGCACAAGGGCTGATCTGGGACTGGTACTGGGGCTGATGCTGGAACTAGCCTGGGAAGAGGGTTAGGCTGGGCCAGGATGGCAGGACTGGGGCAGGGAGGCTCCCACCAGGACCCAGCTGGGGCTGTGCCTGGATGCTTTGCTGCTGCCCCACACGGCCCCGTGTTCCCGTGTCCAAGTGTCCCACTGTCCCCGTGTCTCCGTGTCCTGGTGCGCCAGCGACCCCACATCCCGGTGTCCCAGTGTCTTGGTGTCCCACTGTACTTTATTCTGGTGTCTTGGTGTCTAAATGTACCCATGTCCCTGTGGCCCAGTGTCCCGATGTCCTGGTAACCCAGTGTCCCCATGGTGTCCTCATGTCCCAGTGTCCCCAGGTCCCCATGTCCCAGTGTCCCAGTGTCCCGATGTCCTGGTAACGCAGTGTCCCCATGGTGTCCCAGTGTCCCAGTGTCCCCAGGTCCCCATGTCCCTGTGCCCCAGTGTCCCGATGTCCTGGTAACGCAGTGTCCCCATGATGTCCT
Source organism: Vidua chalybeata (assembly GCF_026979565.1). Classification (NCBI taxonomy): domain Eukaryota; kingdom Metazoa; phylum Chordata; class Aves; order Passeriformes; family Viduidae; genus Vidua; species Vidua chalybeata. Next base: position 496,721 of record NC_071530.1, read on the forward strand.
CATGTCCCAGTGTCCCCAGGTCCCCATGTCCTGTGTTCCCGCACCCAGGTGTCCCCGTGTCCCCCCTGTCCGGGCGTGCGGCCTCGCTGCACAGCGGGGCTGGGACCGGAGTGCGCCCCGGTGTGCCGGGGGCGGCGCGGGGCCTTGCGGGGATCCGGGGGAGGGGGCGTGGCTCTGCTGTCGGTGGGCGTGTCTGGGGCGGGGCGGGGCGGGGCCAAGGGGCCCGCTGGGCGCCCCCGGGCGGGGCGGGGCGGGGGTCCCGGGCCCCCCCGCGGCCATTGGCTGCGCCCGCGCTGGCCCCGCCCCGGCCCCGCTGTCAACACGCAGCGCCCGCCGGGCCGGGCCGGGCCGGGCCGAGCGCACGGACCCGCCCGAGCCGAGCCGAGCCGAGCCGAGCCGAGCCGAGCTCAGCCCGCCCGAGCCGGGCCGCGCCCGCCCGAGCCTAGCCGAACGGAGCCGAGCCGAGCCGAGCCCGGCCGAACCCAGTGCAGCCGAGCGCAGCCGAACCCAGCCCAGCCGAACCGCGCCGAACCCAGCCGAGCCCCGCACGAGCTCGGCCGAACCGGGCCGGGCCGAACCGACCCTGCCGAACCGAACCGAACCGAACCGAAGCGGGCCGAACCCCGCCGAACCGAACCGGCCGAGCCCGGCTCGGCCCGGCCGTTCCGAACGGAGCCGAACCGTTCCGACCTGTTCCGAGCGGCGCCGAGCGCGCGGGGCGGGTCCCGGTCCCCCCCGGCCGCTCCGTGACTAAATAAGGCCGATGGCGCGGCGCGCACCGGGCGGGTAGAGCGGGGGGGGCCCGGCCCCGCCGCCCCCCCTCCGGCTCCCCGCCCCGGACCCCCCCCCGGCCCCGCAGCTCCGCACCGGGGCGGGCGGGGTCCGGTCCCGGCGGCCCCGGGCCGGGAGGGCCCCCCCCGGTGCCCGGGGCCCCCCCCGGAGCGGCGCCGTCCTTGGCTCAAGGGCAGCGGGACCCCCCGCGGCGCGGGGCCCCCCCCCGGCCCCCGGCCCCCCCGCCCCGCCGGCGCTGCCCATGGGCCCGGCACGATGCCGGTGCGGCGGGGGCACGTCGCCCCCCAGAACACCTTCCTGGACACCATCATCCGCAAGTTCGAGGGGCAGAGTGAGTGGGGGGGACCGGGGGGGGGGGGACCTGGGGGCCCCGAGGGGGAGCTGCGCGGGGGGAGCGCCCGGGGAGGGGATCGGGAAGCACCGGGGAGCACCAGGCGGGGAGGGCAGTGAGGGGACCGTGGCCCTGGGTGCGTTTGAGGTGACGGGGACAAGCCCGGCAGGGAGGGACCCTGCTCGCCCTGGCGTCCGGGAGTCCCCGGCTCCAGGTGGGCTTGGGGTGACGGGGACAAAGCTGGCTGGTGGGGGATTCCTGCCCACCCTGCCCTCCAGCAGCCCCTGGCTCTGGGGTGCCAGAACTGGGGCTTCCCCACAGTCCCCGAGGTGTGGAGCCCCCACCACCAGCTCACGCTGCTGAGGGACTGGGGGTCCCACTGGCCTGTGCCCCCCGGCACTGCCCGGCAGCCGGTGCAGGGGCACCTGGCAGAGTGGGGGCCCCGGGAGACTGAAAATCTGGGGGTTCCCAGCGCCTCTCTGGGGTCAGGCCCTGAGCATCCCCCAGGCTGGAGACAGGGCGGTGATGTGGGGGGAGTGCTGCCGGTGGGTCGGGCTGGGGGGGTGTCACCCTGCTGGGGGGACAGGCTGTGCTCGGGGGTCTGGCCGCCGCCCTCAGGGTGGGGTGGTGGCGGTCCCAGGGTCCCCATGGTAGTGGTGTCCCCAAGGGGTCTCTGCAGTTGTGGGGATGGATCCCTGAGTCCCTACTGTTGCTGGGAGCCCCTGGGTCCCCGTGGTTTTGGGGTCCCTGCGATGGAGGGATCCCAACAGTTCCGGGGTCCCCACGGTGGTGATGCCGCCAGCTCAGGGGGTCCCTGGGGAGCGAGCAGGACGACTCATGGCCTGCGTGTCCCTGGGGAGCCCAGAGCCGTGGCTGGAGGGGTGTACAGGACCCCCGCCCTGGGCCAGGGCTGCTCCGGCCTGAGCCGCCCGCCCCTCTCCCGCCAGGCCGCAAGTTCATCATCGGGAACGCGCGCGTGGAGAACTGCGCCGTGATCTACTGCAACGAGGGGTTCTGCCGGCTCTGCGGGTACTCGCGGGCCGAGGTGATGCAGCAGCCCAGCACCTGCGACTTCCTGCACGGGCCCCGCACCCAGCGCCGCGCCGCCGCCCAGATCGCCCAGGCCCTGCTGGGCGCCGAGGAGCGCAAGGTGGAGATCTGCTTCTACCGCAAGGATGGTACGGACCCCGCGCCGCGGGCAGGGGGCAGCGGGGACAGCAGGGCTGCGGGAGCGCAAGGTGCAGAGCTACCTCTGCCCAAGGATGGTACTGACCCCCCTGGGGACCCCCCTGGGGACAGCAGGCACAGGGACGGCGCCGGCTGGCAGGAGCTGTTGGCACGGGTGGGAACCCAGGGGACGCTGACACCCCCGGGGGTTCGCAGCGCTCTCCAGAACCGTGATGGCTCCCAGCCTGGCCCTGGTGGCTCCAGACGGGCACCAGCACCCTGCGGGTCCCCCGCCCTTCCTGATGCCATGGTGGCCACCAGGTGTGGCCCAGGGAGCCGCATGTTGTGGGCCCGGGGTTGTGGGGTGCGGTGATCCCCCGCAGAGGGGCACGCAGGGGGCTGTGTCACCTGGAGCAAGGGCAGGGGAGGAGTGCGCTGAGCTGGCGTCACAGTGCCACCATCCCTGTGGGGTTGTGTGGAACAACCGGGCAGGTGGCATCCCGGGGGTCCCTGTGCCGGGCGGTGGGAGCTGTGCCCTGCACAGCCAGGCCGGCTCCCCGCGTTGGTTGTGCTGGTGCTTCCCCTCACCGTGGCCCCGTGCCAGTGCCAGGTGTCCCGGCTGTCACCACAGCTGTCCCAGCTCTGGGCACACGGCCCCGGTTCCGGTGCTGGAGTAAACAAAGCTGGTGCCAGCTGCCGGCGTGGCCACGGCGCCGTGCGGAGCCACCGTGGCCCCGGGAGCCCTGGGAGGTGGGCCGGGGCCAGAGGCACCACTCCTGGCCCTGGCACCCTCGTCCTGCAGGGGCTGTGCCTGGCGCGCCCCTGTGCCCCTCGGACTGCGCAGTGCCGGGCTGTGGGGCACAGGTGGGCGTGGGTGTCCCCCTGGGGCCTGCGTTGAGCCCTCGTTAGGGCGGCACTGATCGGCCTGCCGGGTGCCACCGGCTGTGCCACAGGCGCGGGGGAAATGGGGCTCCTGCCTGGGGCCTGCCTTGGGTCCCCAGAGACCTCGACACCCCCAACTCTGCCCCCCGAGCAGCGTGGGGGTCTCACCCCTTACCAGCCCTCACGTGCTGCCAGGGAGAGGTGGGATGGGGGTTCTCAGAAGGGATGAGGGGTCCCAGCCCTCGGGAGCTTCTTTGGGGCCCATGGGGAAGTGTGATGAGGGCTCTGGGGGTGCTCTGGGAGCCCCCACCGGGACAGGGGCAGTCCCTGGGGACCGTCTGTCTCTCGGGATGAGGGTGGGACCCTGGGCAGTGAGTTAGCCCTGGATCTGGGGTGTCCTGGGTGTCCTGGGCCCCTTGGCCAGAGGCTGCTGCGGGGCTGCCAGCCCTGGGGGCTGCAGTGACACCACCGTGGGGGTCTCCTCCCCATGCCACCGTGCTACCAGCCACTGTGTGAGGCTGCTGGGGGAGGTTCCACTCCCTGCACTGGGACCCCCAGGCACCGTGGGGCAGGGACCTCGTTGCCGTGGCTCCGGCATGCCCGGTGCTCCCGGTGTCGCTGCCATTCCATGGGTGTCCTCGGCATCGTGTTGTGGTGCCCACTGCCGCCCTGCAGCCCCCCCACCGCGAGCCCCCAGTGTGTCCCGGTCCCCGGTGCTGCGTCCCGATCCCCGGAGCCGCGGTGGAGCCGCGGTGGAGCCGTGGAGCCGCCGCGTCGCCGCCGCTGCTGCAGCCATTTGTCTTTGCGACGTGTTGTTTATGGTGCCGGGGACGCGGGGAGGTCACGGCGCCCGTGGGGCACCTGTGTCCCCGTAGGGACACCTCAGGGACCCCAGGCTGGATGGGGGGCAGGGAGGGGGCACAGACGCCCCCGGCTGCTGCTGTGGCCTTCGGGGTCCCCCTGTGCGTGGCCCCCGGTGTTGGTGCAGGGGGGAGCGGCCGAGGGCCGAATCGGGGCCTTGTCACGGTGACACCTCGGGGTGTGGGGGTCCCCCCTGTGCCAGAGGGGTGTCCCCAGCCTGGCTGCAAGCCTGGGGGTGCAGGTGGCTCCTCGGTGCGGGGGTGCAGGTCCCAGGGCAGTGGGTGCGGTAGGGGGGTGCAGAGATGGGGGGACAGGGGGGTCCCCCCGCTTTGGGGCTCCCGGTGCTGGTCCCGGGGTGCTGGGGTGCAGTGTGGGGGTGCGGGGGGATTTGGGGCGCAGCTCTGGCCGTGGGAGATGCACTTAGGGTGAGAGGGGCGAGGGGGGCGGGTTCCATTGCAGTGTGGGGTGCACCTCTGCCACTGCAGTCCCCCCATGGCCCCCGCCCCGGGACCAGCCCCCATCAGGCAGCGGGACCTTGGGGCCTTGGGGGCCTCAAGATTCCCGCGGGGGTGGATGGAGCCGGCGGGGCAGTGCCCACGGCGCGGTGGCACCAGTCCCCTCGCGGCGGTGGCTCGGCGAGGACCCCACGGGAGCCCGGGGCCACCCTGTGCTGGCCCCCGGCCCGCGGCCCCACGTGCGTCAGGGAATCCCCCCGCCGCGGGCACGGGAGCAGGGACAGTGCCAGCTGGCACCCGCCGTGCCAGGCTGCCGGGCCCGGCGCCAGCCGGGGGGACACCGTCAGCGGGGGACGCGGTGCTTTGGCGTCACCCACGTGTCCCCCTGGCACCACCCAGCTGTGTCCCCCCAGGGTCCCCTTGGGGTGCCGGGGGGGAGCAGGATGCCCCCCCCCCCGTCCCCCAGAGGTTGCCCCGGGCTGCCCTGACCACCCCCATTCCCCCCCCAGCTGTGGCACCGGATTAACGCCACAGCTGTTAACGAGTTCTGAGCGGCTTAACCCTGCCCGGCACCCCCAGAGCCCCCCGTGGCCCCCCCGGTGCCGCTGCCCACGCACAGACACGCCACGACATTTGGGGGAGAAATGGGGACACCCCCCGCCCTAACGTGCCTCAGTTTCCCCCCGTGGTGCAGCTGCAGTGGGGCCGTCTGGTGGAGTCAGTGTTGGGGGGCAGGCGGGGTGATCCCGGGGAGGCAGGAAGGGGGTTCAGCAGGAATGGGGGGGGTGGCAGGGGGTGCTCCCAAGGAGGGGGTGCCCAGCAGGGACAGGGGCAGTGTCTCCTGGGATGTTTGGGGCCAGGCAGGGCAGGGATGCCCTCGCGGGCGGGGGTGCCACCCCCCCGTGCCACTGACCCCCTCTCCCTGCAGGCAGCTCCTTCCCGTGCCTGGTGGACGTGGTGCCAGTGAAGAACGAGGATGGCACCGTCATCATGTTCATCCTCAACTTCGAGGCCGTGAGGGAGCCTGAGCCCGGCGAGGCCCCGACCCCCAGCACCAACCACTGGGTCACCCCGGCCCCCTGGGGGCCTGCAGGTGCGGGGGGACAGGGACACCGGGTCACCCCCGGGGACAGGGACACCGGGTCACCCCCAGGTGTGGGGGGACAGGGACACCGGGTCACCCCGGGGACAGGGACACCGGGTCACCCTTAGGTGTGGGGGGACAGGGACACTGGGTCACCTTTAGGTGTGGGGGGACAGGGACACCGGGTCACCCCGGGGACAGGGACACCGGGTCACCCCCAGGTGTGGGGGGACAGGGACACTGGGTCACCCCCAGGGACAGGGACACCGGGTCACCCCCAGGTGTGGGGGGACAGGGACACCGGGTCACCCCCAGGTGTGGGGGGACAGGGACACCGGGTCACACCCTCCTCCTGGGTTCCTGCAGGGGAGTGGGGTCAGTGCTGCCGGGTCAGTGGCAGCTCGTGTCCTGCTGACCCCATGTGCCAGGTGTTGCTATGGGGCGCGTGGGGAGAGCGGGCAGCACCGTGGGGAGGGGGGATCCAACCCTGCCCCTGGCCCCAGCCCTGACTCCAGGGTGCAGCTGATCCCTGTGGCTGAAGCAGGGGATTTGGGGATGTGGGGATTTGGGGATGTGGGGATTTGGGGATGGGGGGATTTGGAGCTGGGTCCTGACCCTGACCCCAAGGCCAGGCCTGACCCAGCCCTGTCCCTCCCCCAGGACGCAGCCGGTCCCTGCGGCTGAAGCTGCTGGCGCTCACGGGCAGCCGCCAGTCGCTGCCCCCCGAGCCGCCCGACGTGGTGGTCGTGGACCCGGGGGTCACGGACCCGCTGGCCACGGACCCCGCCCTGCCTGCCAGCGACTCGGGCCCTGAGGACGCCTCATCCTCGCTGGAGCCCGGTGTTGGGGACCGTCCCGAGGACGAGGCGGCGCTGATGGGGGACCCCGAGCCGCCGGTGACGCAGTCGTCCCCGCGGGCCGAGCGCCTGGCGCTGGCCTTCGCCAACCACAGCCTGGCCAGGAGCCGCTCCCGGGAGCGCCGGTCCCGGGAGAGCCTCCGCAGCCTTCGCCGGGCGTCGTCCGTCGATGACATCGAGGCCATGAAGGGTGACGGGGACAAGCGCTGCCACAGCCGCCACGCCAGCGCCGGTGCCGGCCTGCACCGCGGCTCCAGCACCGGTACGGTCACGCGGGCACGGGGACAGCCATGGGTGCTGGGGACACGGGGCAGCCACAGCCAGAGACCCTGGTGACCCCCATCCCGCTGCCCCACAGCAGGGGCTGGGGACCCCCCCCATCACCACCAAGACCCTCCTAGCCCATCCTGCAGCCCCCTGAGCCACGGGGTGGAGTCACCCTGGGAATCACCTCGGGAGTCGCCTCGTTGGCCCCAGAGCTCGTTAAGCGTATTAAGATAAGGGACAATTATTGTAATGATGTTAAAGGTAACTGAGAGCAGCTCTGCAGGTCCCTGCGGTGGCTGGCACACGGCTGGGGGTCTGCCCCCGCCCCGGGGCTCTGCGTTCCCTTCACCTGCCATGGGCCCCCAACCTGGGAGCTGTGGGATCCCCCCGGGGCCCGTGGGACCCCTGCCCCGGGAGCCCTGGGGAGCTGTGGGAGCTGCCCTGCGGATCCGGGGTGTGTGTGACAGTCCCCCCGCCGTGGTGACGGCGTGTCCCCCCCGCAGGCGCGGTGGCCGCCGTGCGCAGCGCGCTGCTCAACTCCACGTCGGACTCGGACCTGGCGCGGTTCCGGGCCATCGGCCGCATCCCCCAGATCACCCTCAACTTCATGGACCTGCAGCCGGGGGGGCTCCTGGCCCCGCCCCCGGCCCCCCGGCCCATCATTGCCCCCACCAAACTGCGCGACCGCACCCACAACGTCACCGAGAAGGTCACACAGGTGAGACCCGGACGGGGGGACAGGTGACACAGGTGACATACGTCACACAGGTGAGCCCTGGGGGCTGTGGAAGGCCCTGGAGTTGGGTGGGGGCTGACTGGGTGATGCTGGAGGTGCCAGAGGTGGCTAAGTGGTGACAAAGGTTACCACAGCGGCCAGGTGCTGCTGGGAGGTGGCCAGGTGATGCCAGGTGCCCAGGAGGTGCCAGAGGTGGCACGTGGTGCAGAGATGGCTGGGTTGTACCGGGGCGTCCGGACAACTTCAGTGATGTGGCCAGGCTGCGCCAAGATGGCCGAGCAGTGACAAAGTGTCCGAGCAGTGACAAGATGTCCAGGCAGTGCTGGAGGTGCCCGAGTGGTGCCAAAGTGCCCGGGTGATGCCAGAAGTGTCCAGGTGGTGCCAAAGTGACGGAGCAGTGCCAAGGGGGCTCTGGGAGGACTGGCCGGGGGTTGTGACCGTGGTGTTCTGGGGCAGTGGGTGCCGTGGCTGGGGGCGCTCGGGTCCAGGACGGTCCCTGGAGGGCTCCAAGCGAGATGCAGGGGGGCAGACACCGCCAGTGCCCCGGTGCCCCTCGGCCCGGTGCCGTGCCTGCCGGGTGCCAGGCGCTGGCGGCCGCCGCTAATCCGCGGCCCGTTGTGTAACCGCCATCTGCCGCGGGAGCAGGAGGCGCCGCTTAATTACACCCTGATTTCCCTCCGCTAATGATCCGGGGGGGGGGGGGGGGGGGGGGGTCGGCGGCTCCGGGCATCCCCGGAGGGCTGTGCGGGGTGGGGGCCCCGCTGTCTGTCCCTCCCCGCGGTGTCCCCAAGCCTCCCGCGCAGCCCCGGCCGGGGCTGTCCCCGGGGTCCCCGGCAGCTGGCGGGGGACGGAGCGGCCCCGGCGCATCTGCCCGAGCGCCTCGGGTCCCCCCGGCCCCGCACCTGCCCGCACACGTGAGGGGCCCCGTGGGGACCCCCGTTCCCACCCGGAGCTCCAGGCCCCGCTGCCGGGCTCCGGGCGCTCCCCGCGCTGGTGCTGGAGCAGCCGCAGGGCCCTCGGTGGGGCGGGGGGACCCTCTGTGGGCTGGAGGGACCCTTCTGTGGGGTGGCACCCCCCTGACGCCGCACCCCCGACCCCCCCAGCTCCTCACGGAACCTCCTGATTGCCTCGGCCGTGATTAATTGTGCCGCCAGGGTGACGCTGCGCTCTCACTTCCCCCGCCGTTGCCGCGGGGGCCACGAGGGGACACGGGGAGCACGGCTGCGGTCACCGGGCCGGGCTCTGCCCCCCGGCACGGCGAGGGATTCTCGGGGTGCCCCGGTGCTGTGCGGTCGGGCGGAACCGGGGACACGGACACAGGGGGTGCGGGAACTGGGGGCGTGGGGCTGTCTCCGACTCGGGCACGGCGACGCCTCTCGGGTCGGTGGCACTGGGGGACAGAGTGTCCCTGCAGCGGCACCGTGATTCACCCGCGGGGCCGGAGCCAAGCGCCCGTCAAGGTCACCGCGTGCTGGGTGACAGTGACAGGGGCCTGGTGTGGCTGGGGTGTCCTTGACATCCCCACGGCTCGTGGGACCCCCGGCAACTCCTGGTCCGTTCTGGAGGGGATCCCTGGGTGGGGCAGGATAGGGCTGGGGGACCCCAGACCCACTCAGGGTTTGTGGGGACCCGGCGGTGCCACCAGCCAGGGCGTGTCACTGGGGCGTCGCTGGCTGCTGGGGACACCAGGGGCCCCCACTGCGGGACGAGTCCTGCCGACCCCGGCCCCGCTGGCACCGGCTGGGTGGCCGAGGGCGCTGCCCCCCAGGTCCCTCTCACTGGGGCTGGGGGTGCCCGGGGGGGGCCGGGCGGGCGCAGCCGTGGGGCACTGCCAGGGCTGGGCAGTGGCCAGGGACGCGGGGACACCGGGAGCCGTGAATCAGCCGGGGCTGCCAGGGCCAGCTCACCGCTACCGTCACTGTCCGTGTGCCCGTCACTGTCCGTGTCCCCACCATCACTGTCCTTGTCGCCACCACCGCTGTCCCCATCCCCGTCATCGTCCCCGTCCCCATCCCGCTGTGACAGGGCTGTGCGAGTCACACTTGGGGGGATCCCTCGCGGGGCCCGGGGGGCCGCAGGTGCCAGCTGGCAGCGGGGACAGGGGGTGGCGGTGGAGCAGGCGGGGAAGGCACCGGCTCCGCGGACCCCCGTGCCCCACCTCGCCCCGGTGTCCCCGCGGGGCCGTTCCCGGGCGCTCCCGGTCCCTCCTCCGGGGAGTGGCGACGGCTGGAGCCGGGGGGGGCCCGGCGGGGGCGAGCGGCGGGGAGGGCTCGGGGGGTCCCGCCCCGCTCCATCTGCCGCGCGCAGGGCCGGGGGCGGCGGGGGGAGCGCGGGGACCCCCGGAGCGCGGCCATGGCCCCGGCGCGGCGCGACAGCGGCGACCGCGGCGACCGCCCCGACGGGGAGCGGCGGGAGCGGGTCCGCCGGGCCGTGCGGGTGTCCAGCCTGGTGGCACAGGAGGTACGGGCCGGTCGGGGGCGCGTCCTGGCGGTACGGGATGCGCGGGGAGGCCGGGGGGAGCCGGGGGTCGCGGCGGTTCTTACCGGGAGGGAAAATGGGCCCCACGGTTTGGCACCGCCGCACGTGGGCTCGGGGTCCCGGGGGCGTCCCCCGCCGGCGTGGGGGAAACGGAGCGGGCGGGCACCGCGGGTCGTGCGGGGCGGCTCTGGGGGTCGCCGGGGGGATCTGGGGGCTCTGCGGAGGGTCCTCCCGCTGGGGGATCGGGGTCCCATTGTCTTTTCACCGTGCGCGCCCACAGCGTCCCGGGGCTGTCCCCATGCCGGGAAGGAGGGGATGGAGCGCTGGGGACAGCGGTGGGGCTGCAGGCGGCTCTGAGGGGCACCGGGGGGCTCTGGGGGTCCCCCCGCGGCGGAAACGGGGCCCCGCTGTGGTCCCACAGCACGCGGGCACGGGGGTCTCCCCATGCCGGGATGGGGGGGAGGGGGGCGGGCACCGGGGATCCTGGCCGGAGTGTTTGGATGGGTTTGGTGGTCCCGGGATTTTCGGGGGGGGGGGGGGGGGTCTCCCCCCGCGGCGGGAACAGGGACCCGCAATTTATCGTGCCACGCGTGGGTGCGGGGTCCCGGGGGTGTCCCCACGCCGGGATGGGGGACGCAGAGCGGGGTTGGCACTGGGGGTCGCAGCAGGCGGCTCTGAGGGGCTGCGGGGGGCTGGGGGGCCCGAGGAGGCCTGGAGTGTCCCCCGCTGGGGAAGAGGCTCCTGTGGCTCATCCTGCCCTGAGGGGGTGTGGGGTACCGGGGGTGCCCCCGCGCTTGGGGTGGGGGGACACTGGTGGTTGTGGTGGGCGATTCTGGAGGTCCAGGGGGATCTGGGGCCCCCCAGTGCCTCCCGGGAGGTTGGGGGACCCTCACGGGTCCCCACTGCCCACCTGGTGCCGTGGCCGGGCCGGTGCTGTGTCCCGCTGTGCCATGGTGGCTTGTGGTGTGGCGAGGGGTAACTGCCCGTGGCTGGCACGGCCTCTGCTGTGTCCCAGGTGGTCCCCAGTGTGTCCCAGGTGGTCCCCAGTGTGTCCCAGGTGGTCCTCGCAGCCGTTCCCTTGCCAGTGGCCCGTGGCTTTGGGGTGGGTGTGGGTCAGTGCCAGCGTCACCGGGTAGGGGTCGGAGCTGGGGCGGGCGCACCGCCCCCAGGGACGTCACCCCGTCCCACAGGGACGTCACCCGGTCACGGGGCTTGTCCCCCACCCTGCCACGGGTGCCACAGGCAGCGGGTGCCACTGTCGCTGCCCGCCCAGGGCGGCCCTGTGTCCCCTGTGCCCATGTCGGGGGGTCCCGAGGGTGCTGCGACGCCGCAGCTCAGCGCCGTGAGTAGCCCCGATGCCACCCCGGGGGGACAGCAGTGCGGGGAGGGGAACGTGGGGGGGCTCCCCAGCCTCGGGATGTCTGTACTGTTGGGGTGTCTCCTGTGTCGGGGTGTCCCCACGGTGGTCTGGGGTCACCTGGCTGATAGCTGATGCTGCCCTGCTGGTGACCACATCGGGTGACACCTGCAGGGCGACAGGGATGTCGTGGGGGGTCAGTGTCCGTCTGGCTGGGGGTGTCCCCGCGACTCCCAGCGCCTCAGGGTCAGTGACAAGGTGGGTGTCAGTGTTCAGGTTTGTGAGGTCTGGGGGTCTTAGACCCTGGTGGGGCATTGGGCGGGTGCCAGGGCCTGGTTAGGGCCCGTGTGGGGTACCCCGGCAGGTGTCGGGTACCCAGGAAGGTGAGGGGTACCTGCCAGGGTGAGTGCTGGGTGCCCATGGGGGCCTTGGGGGTCCCTGCATGTACCTGCCAGTGCTGGTGTTGGGTGCCTGTGGGTGCTGGTCCCTAGTGGGACAGGATTTGGGGCTCTCTGGCTGTGGGGTCCCTGCTGGAGCAGATCTGGGGCTCCCTGGCTGTGGGGTCCCTGCTGGGGCAGGATTTGGGGCGCTGTGGCTGTGGGGTCCCTGCTGGGGCAGGATTTGGGGCACTGTGGCTGTGAGGTCCCTGCTGGGGCAGGGGTGGGGGTCCGGGTGCAGGGGGTCAGTCAGGGTGTTGGGGGGCTGTTGGGGGGCTGTCGGGGGGTGCCGGGCCTCCCCCTGTCCCGGCCCGGGTATTTGGGGTGCGCCGTGGGCGCAGGTGTCTGGGTCGAGGCAGGTGCGGCGCCGGGTGTCCCGGGGGGGCGGGGGGTGGCGGTGTCACCGCAGGTGTCGGGGACGCGTCACCAGGGCGGGACGTGTCGCCGCGTGTTGCCGAACGTGTCACCGGCACCGCCGCCATCTGTGTCACCGTGACTGACGGGTGTCGAGGCGGGGGGGGTGGCACCGGGGGCTTCGGGATGTCGCCGCATATCGGCCCCGTCCTGACATACGCGCCAGGGGTGGGGGTCCCACCCGTGCGTGGGGAGGGGGGGTGTCCCCAGCCCCTCTTCGTGGCACCCCCGAGCCCTGCTGGCACGGGGGCCCTGGGGGGCGGGGAGGGGCTGGGGACTGTCCCCATGGCTGGGGACATGCTGGGCCGGGGGCTGCCCCGCCACTTGGGGGGCTGCAGACCCCACGGCTGGGGGTCGGGGGGGCTCTGCGTGTCCCTCCCGTGCGTGCGGGGGGCTGGCACAGGGACGGGGTGCCAGGACAGTCCCTCGCCCCTGGCTGGGACCCCCGGGACCCGGCATGGGCTGCACTGGGGGTGCTGACCAGATGCTGGGGAGGGGGGTGAATCGCGGGGGGCTTGACAGATGTATCCGTGGGGCTGATGCGTGGGGGTGTATTTTGGGGGTCTGTGGCTAAGTGGGCGTCCTGGTCACTCTCCCGTGCCTTCCATCCCTGCCCACTTTCCTGCAGGGCCGGGGGTCCCAGTTAGGGGTCACGTGGTGGGGGCGAGTTCGGGGGGGGTGTGGGCCACCCCCAGCCCGTGGGGGCCACACGGGTCGGGGGGGGGGGGGAGCGGGGGGGCCCGTAGCCGGCGGGACCCCCCCTGCCCCCGGGGCCTTCCGCGGGCCCCGGGCCCCCCGCCCCCACGCCGCAGGCCGGGATTTGTCCCACTTTGCCGCGGCAGCTGCGATAAATTTAGCGGCAGGAGCGGCTGGTGGCTGGAGCCGCCCCCCGCCCCCCCCGCCCGCCCCTCCCCCGCTGCCCCCCCCGGGCCCCCCCTCCCCCCGCTCACACCGCAGCCGGCACAGCCGGGGGGGCTCGGGCACTCTGGGGCTGGGGTCCCCCTCCGGGACCTCCCTGGGGACACCCCCAGGCTGGCACCGGCGGGGGGGGGGGGGCTCTGTGCCACGGTACCTGCCACCCCCCCACTGTCCCCAGGGCCCCCGTCACACCCCCAGGGGAAGGCGCCTGGGGCACGGGGGGCGTTGGGGTGCAGCCCCCCGGGAAGGGGGTGGGAACGGGGACCCCCCGCACGCAGGACACGCGTGGCCTCGTCCCGCCGTCACACGGTGCGTGGGGACACGGGTGGCAACGGGAATCCCCCGCGTGGGGGCGGCGGCTGTGACGCAGGAGCTGCCGTGTGTCCCAGTGCTGTCATCGCGTGTCACCGTGTGTCCCGGCACTGTCACCACGTGTGCCAGCAGCACCGCCGTGTGTCCCAGTGCCGCCGCTCCGTGTCCCTGGGGCTGTGCGCCTCTGTCGCTGTGTGTGTCACCGCGTGTCCCCGTGTCACCGCGTGTCACCGCGTCCCGGTGCCGTCACCCTGTGCCCCAGCCGTGTCGCCGTGTGTTCCCAGCACCGCATGTCCCATCGCCCCATGGCCGCTCCCGCTGCCCCACGAGGCCTCCGCGGCTGGTGGGCCCTGGGGACAGAGGCGACATGGCCCGTGTCCCGGGGGGGCCGTGGCAGTGGGGGGACACGTTTGGCTGCGCCCGCAGGATGGCAACCGCACCCCAGCCTGTGGCCCCGCGCGGCTCGGGGACGTGCCCGGCGTGTCCCTGTCGCAGTGTGGGCCCTGACCCGCTGCTCGGTGCGTGGACAGCGCTCTCCCCGCACACCTGGGCCAGGTGTGGGTGCCGTGGCGGTGCCCGGGGGCTGCGGGGGGGTTGTGACACGTCCCACCCCGTGCCGTGTCGCGTGTGGGCACCCACAGCCGCAGCAGTGTCGCCGACCCCGCGGTGCGTCCCCGTGCCGGAGGGGGCGGTGGGGGGCCGGGGGGGCTGCCCTGGCCCTGGCCGTGGCAGCAGCAGCGGAGCAGCCTGGGAAAAATTTCCGCCCCAATAATTCCTGTCTGCTCCGGCGGAGCGCGGCTGGCGCGCACCGCGACGGGGGTCCCCGCTGCCGCCGGGGGTCCCCGCTGCCGCCGGGGGTCCCCGGGCACACAATGGGCACGGGCCCGGGGTGGGGGGGTCCCTGGCACCCCCGGGCCGGCGGGGGCTGACCCCTGCTGCCCGCCCCGAGGATGCTGCCCGCGCTCCTGCAGCTGCTGCAGGAGTTCCCGGGCGCCTCCCCTGCGCCCCCCCGGCCCGGGCCGCCCCCCGGGCCCTGCCCCATGCCCGGGGTCCCCCTCTGCAGCGCCTGCCTGGGGCTCCGCCGCGATGGCACCGGGCACCGTCAGGAGGAGAAGGTACCGGTACCGCCCTTCCGCGCCCCCCGGGCACCCGGCAGGGGGGGCGGGGGTGCCGCGGGGGGGGCTCTGTGCCCACCCCAGACCTGGCGGTGGCTGTGGGAGCCTCGGGCCGTGTCCTCGGCACCTGCTCGGGAGGGTTTGGGGGCTTACATGAAGCTCTGGCTCTGTGTGATGGGGGCACCCCGGCCCCCATAGGGGTGCCCTCGGGGCTGGGGGGCCGATGGGGCGGGGGGGGGTGGTAGCCATCCCCTCCCTGTGGGGCAGCAGCAGATGAAGCCCCACGGTGGGTCTGGAGGGGCAAGGAGACCCCCAGGGGTGCAGGGGGACCGTGACCCCCACAGGGCAGAAGGGAGGCAGTGACCCTGTGGGACACCGGACGGGGGGGCCGTGGGTCACCCCCTGTCACCTCCCACCCTTGCTGTGGGGCTGTGCGTGGTGATGGACCCTGTAGACCACCCCCAGGCACCCCCGAGGATGACCAAGACCCCACAAAGACCCCTGAGGTGCCCCCCAGGACGTGCGGGTGTTCTGCACAGGGACTGGCACGTGGGGAGGGGTCTGTGCCCTCCAGATGGAAATGCCAGGGGGAGGCCGTGCCCCCCGATGGGGGTGGCCACGGCTGGGGACACAGGGCAGCATCATGTCTGTGGGTGTTTGGGGTGGGAGCTGCCCTGCTGGTATTTGTGGGGCAGGAGGGGGTTGTGGGGCAGCTCTGTGGTGTGGGGGGCTTTGTCCCCCTGTGCCCTCCAGCTGTTGCCCTGGCACCCCTGGTCACACGTGGTGGTGTCCCTGCACCCCCCCCGTCGCCTGTGCTGGGGTCCCTCTGCACCCCCAGAGTCACAGAACCGTTGTTTTTGGGAAGGACCTTTAGAACCACGAGGTCCAGTGCTGACCCAAGGCCCCTGACCCAGGTGCCCACCTCTCCCCAGGCTGGGGGTCTGAGCCCTGCAGCAGCACCGCCCCCCTGCAGCCCCCCACACCCCCTTCCTTGCCCTTTTTGGGGTCCCGCCGCACCCCAGAGAGTCACAGAACTGCTGAAGCTGTAAAGGCCCCCCAGAACCGCTGGGTCCAGCCCTGACCCACCACGGCCAACACCCGGCCCTGACCCACCGTGGGCAAGGCCACCGAGCCACGGCCCCTGGCACCACGTCGCTCGGGGGCTGGGGTCGCAGGGGCTCAGTCCTGTGGGGTGCTGGGGTGCAGGACCGAGCCCCGTGTGTGCCCCGGCCCAGGTGCTGTCCCTGGGTGCCGACGTGCTCCCCGAGTACAAGCTGCAGGCGCCGCGCATCCACCGCTGGACCATCCTGCACTACAGCCCCTTCAAGGCCGTGTGGGACTGGCTGATCCTGCTGCTGGTCATCTACACGGCCATCTTCACGCCCTACTCGGCCGCCTTCCTGCTCAGTGACTCCGAGGAGGCCCAGCGGCACCAGTGCGGCTACTCCTGCAGCCCCCTCAACGTGGTGGACCTCATCGTGGACATCATGTTCATCATCGACATCCTCATCAACTTCCGCACCACCTACGTCAACTCCAACGAGGAGGTGGTCAGCCACCCCGCCAAGATCGCCATCCACTACTTCAAGGGCTGGTTCCTCATCGACATGGTGGCCGCCATCCCCTTCGACCTGCTCATCTTCGGCTCTGGCTCCGAGGAGGTGACACGGGGACACAGGGCGCGGGGGTGCCAGCCGCGCTGGCTGCGCAGTGCTGTTCTGCGCTGGGGGTCCCACCTGTGCCCCCACTGCTGGGGTGGATGTTGGGGGGGTGGGTGCTGTTCCTGGGTGCTGGGTCCTCCCGTGGGGAGTGCCTGGGGGTCCCACATGCACCGCCAGGCCAGGACACCACCAGTGCCCCTGGTGACCCCCCTGGGCCTCCTTCCCGGACCACCTTTGCTCCGGGTGGGACACCTGGGGCTGGTATGGGGAGAGGGGCAGGGGCTCATGGCAGCCTCTGCCCTTCCAGAGATCTGTGGGCGCTCTCTGGCTCTGCTGTCCTGGTGACCTCCCTCCCCACACACCTTCACCCTGGGGGGCACCTGGGGCAGGAGGAGACCCCCAGAATGGGAGTGCCTGGCTTGGGGCAGGGGCCCCCCACCCTTCTGGGGTTCTGAGGGTATCTCTTCACTGTCGTCCCCCACTTTTTTCCCGTCCCCCAGACGACGACGCTGCTGGGGCTGCTGACGTGGGGAGAGAGCAGGGAAGCCCCCTCACCCTTCTGTGGGTCCCCGGGGCATCCGCACCCCCTGTAACCCTTTCCCTGCCGTTGCCCAGACCACGACGCTCATCGGGCTGCTGAAGACGGCGCGGCTGCTGCGGCTGGTGCGGGTGGCGCGGAAGCTGGACCGCTACTCGGAGTACGGCGCGGCCGTGCTCTTCCTGCTCATGTGCACCTTCGCCCTCATCGCCCACTGGCTGGCCTGCATCTGGTACGCCATCGGCAACGTGGAGGGGCAGCGCACGGGCTGGCTGCACGCGCTGGGACAGCAGATCGGCAAGCCCCTCAACGGCAGCTTCGGGCCCTCCATCAAGGACAAGTACGTCACCGCGCTCTACTTCACCTTCAGCAGCCTCACCAGCGTCGGCTTCGGCAACGTGTCCCCCAACACCAACTCCGAGAAGATCTTCTCCATCTGCGTCATGCTGATCGGATGTGAGTGCCCCGGGGAGCGAGGGCGCCTGCGCGGGTGTGACGAGCTGTGTGAGCGTGCGTGAGCACCCGCGTGTGCAGCCAGGTGTGTGAGAGCCCCGGGGCCTTGGCCACCCCACCCCAACACCAGCTCCAGGAGGATCTTCTCCATCTGCATCAGGCTGGTGGGATGTCAGTGGCCATGGGGTGTGAGAGCACCTGTGAGTGTGCACACCTGTGTGTGTGTGTGTGTGTGTGTGTGCACACCTCTGTGTGTGTGAGTGTGCACACCTGTGTGTGTGTGTGCACACCTGTGTGTGTGAGTGTGCACACCTCTATGTGTGTGTGTACACACCTGTGTGTGTGTATCCACACTCCTGTGAGTGTGCACACCTGGGTGTGTGCACACCTGTGAGTGACACCTGTGTGTGTACGAGTGTGCACACCTCTATGTGTGTATCCACACTCCTGTGAGTGTGCACACCTCTGTGTGTGTGTGTGTGTGCATACCTGTGTGTGTATAACCTCACACCTGTGTGTGACACCTGTGCCTGTACCCATGCACAGGGGGGCTGTAGGAGCACCCCCAGGCTCAGTTTTGGGGCCAGCCCTGTTTGACGCCTTCACCGATGCTCTGGGGGTTGGGGGCCCCTCGTGGCCTGTCCTCAGGTGACACAGCTGGCTGGGATGTGGCTCTGCTGGGGGACAGGAGGCTCTGCCAAGACCCATGGGCAGGGGACACCTGTGGGTCACACCAGCCCCATGGAACCCCCAGGCCGGGCACAGGGGCTGGTGACAGTGGCTGGACACGAGCCCAGGGGTGCCCGGGTGGGCAAGAGGCTGACGGCCCCTGGGCTGTGCCAGCCCCGGTGTGGGCACAGCCCAGGGCAGGGACTGTCCCCTGTACTGGCCCTGCTGAGGGACCCCCTGGAATCCCGGGGGCAGCTCTGGGCCCCTCCCCACAGGGGAGCCCTGGAGGGGCTGGAGCGTGTCCAGGGAATGGAGCTGGGAAGGGGCTGGAGCCCCAGGAGAGGCTGAGGCAGCTGGAAAGGGGCTCAGCCTGGAGAAAAGGGGGCTCAGGGGGGACCTTGTGGCTCTGCACAGCTCCTGACAGGAGGGGACAGCCGGGGGGGTCGGGCTGTGCTCCAGGGAACAGGGACAGGAGCAGAGGGAACGGCCTCAGGCTGGGCCAGGGGAGGTCAGGGAGGATTTTGGGAATGTTCCTCCTGGAAAGGGCTCTCCAGCCCTGGGACAGCTGCCCAGGGCAGGGGTGGTTCCCCATCCCCGCAGGGATTTAAAAGCCCTGTGGATGTGGCACTTGGGGACATGGTCAGTGGTGGCCTTGGCAGTGCTGGGGAACGGGTGGGCTTAGGCATCTGAGAATTCCCTTGAGGACTCTTGGCACCACCGTGACGATGACGCCCCTCCATGACAATGGGGACCCTCACGATTGTGGGGCCCAGTGACAGTGGGAAACCCTTGTGGTGGTGGGGACCACTGTGACGAGGGGCACTCCTGTGAAGATGGGGACACTCCCGTGATGATGGCAGCTCCTGTGCTGATGGGACTCCTGTGACAAAGGGCACTCTGTGGTGATGGACACCCCCCTGTGACAGTGGGGACCCCCGGTGACACTGGGGACCCCATGACAGTGGGCACCCTCCACGATGATGGGTGCCCCACACTACAGCCCTGGCAGCAGTGGGGGGGTTTGGGGAGCTTTGTGGGGGTTTGGGGTGCAGAGCCCCCCGACGTGCCCCCCCAGCACCGATGTACGGCAGCATCTTCGGGAGCACCTCGGCCACCACCCCGTGCTCGTACCTGGGGACACGGGGACCCCGCACCCCCGGCCCGGGGGGTGGCAGGGGAGGTTTGGGGGGCTCGGGGGCGCAGAGCCGCCCTGACCGTGCCCCCCCCCCCAGCGCTGATGTACGCCAGCATCTTCGGGAACGTGTCGGCCATCATCCAGCGGCTGTACTCGGGCACGGCGCGCTACCACACGCAGATGCTGCGGGTGCGCGAGTTCATCCGCTTCCACCAGATCCCCAACCCGCTGCGCCAGCGCCTCGAGGAGTACTTCCAGCACGCCTGGTCCTACACCAACGGCATCGACATGAACGCGGTGAGACCCCCGAGGAACCCCAAAAGCACCCCAAACCCCCATGGGACCCCTGAACCCCCCCCTGGCCCGCAGCTCCTCTTCCAGCACGCCTGGTCCTGCACCAGCAGCATTGACATGAACGCGGTGAGACCCCTGAAAAACCCCAAAAGTACCCCAAACTCCCGTGGGACCCCTGAACCCCCCCTGGCCCTCAGCCCCAACTCCTCAGGCAGCACTTCCAGCTCACCTGGTCCTGCACCAGCGGCATCGGCGTGACCGTGGCGAGACCCTCCGGGACCCCTAAAGCCTGCCACGCCCCTGACCCCTGGGACCCCCAAAGCGCTGTGCCCCCCTGTGACCCCCCCGGTGCCCCCCAGGTGCTGAAGGGGTTCCCCGAGTGCCTGCAGGCCGACATCTGCCTGCACCTGAACCGCAGCCTGCTGCAGAACTGCGCCCCGTTCCGGGGGGCCACCAAGGGCTGCCTGCGGGCGCTGGCCATGAAGTTCAAGACGACTCACGCGCCCCCCGGGGACACGCTGGTGCACGCCGGGGACGTGCTCACCGCGCTCTACTTCATCTCCCGCGGCTCCATCGAGATCCTGCGCGGCGACGTCGTGGTCGCCATCCTGGGTGAGCCCCCAGAAGCGGCACCGGGGGTCCCGCGGTGCCCCACGGGGCAGCCGCTGCCTTCGGGGGTCCTGTGGCGTCACCCGGTCCTGGTGCCCCCAGGGTGACACCCCATCTCCTGGAGACCCCCCGCTGCTCCTCGGGTGACACCCCACCTGCCTCCCGAGGGATCCCCCCCCCCATCCCGGGACCCCCCAGTGCTGGGGAAGCCGCATACTGACCCCCGCCTCTTGGGGACCCCCCAGTCCTGTGCACAACCTGAGTGTCCCCCCGGTGACACCCTGGCTCCCGGGCACGCCAAGTGACTCCTGCACCTCCCGGAGCCCCCCAAGCTCTGGGGTCACCTTGAGTGCCCCCGGGGGTTCCCCTCAGCCCTGGTCACAGCCGAGTGCCCCGGGGTGACCCCTCCCTCCCTTCCGGGTGTCCCCCCCGGCTCCCCCAGGTCAGAAGGACACCTCTGGGAGCCGCAGGGGTGGCCGGGGCAGTGCAGGGACCCGCGGAGCCCCCGCAGCCCCCGTGACCCCCGCACCCGGCAGGTAAGAACGACACCTTCGGGGAGCCGCTGCACCTGCACGCCCGGCCCGGGAAGTCGCGGGCGGACGTTCGGGCGCTCACCTACTGCGACCTGCACAAGATCCTGCGAGAGGACCTGCTCGAGGTGCTGGACATGTACCCCGAGTTCTCCGACCGCTTCTGGGGCACCCTCGAGATCACCTTCAACCTGCGCGACGTGAGGGGGGGCCCGGGGGGGGGGGGGTGGGGTTCCAGAATGGGAGGTCCTGAGCAAGCCGGGAGGTCCAAGTGAACCGGGGGGTCCTGGAAAATTGGTGGTCCCGGCCAAATAAGGGGGTTCAGAGGAAGCTGAGGGGGGTCCTGAGCAGTTCGGAGGGTCCTGAGCAAACTGGGAGTCGTGAGGAAGCTGGGGGAGTTTGGAGCAGGTTGTTGAGGGGTTTCAAGCAGTCTGGAGGGATTCTGAGCAAGCCAGGAGAGCCCCGAGAAGGGCTGGGGGTCCTGGGCAAGGGAGGGGGCGCTGAGCAAATTGTGAGGGGCTGAGAGCTCTGGGGGGGTCCTGAAGGAGCGGGAGGGGTCCGGCAGCCCCCCGACTGTGCCCCCCGTGTCCCCGCAGACCAACATGATCCCCGGCTCCCCGGGCAGCGACGAGCTGGACGGAGGCTTCTCCCGGCTCCGGCGCCGCAAGCTGTCCTTCCGCCGGCGCCCCGAGAAAGGTGGGGGTCGGGGGGGCCGGGACCCCCGGGGGTGACCCAGGGTCTCGGTGGCCCGGCCCTGACCCCGCTCTGTCCCCTGCAGATGCCCCCAGTCCCGAGGAGTCCCGGGCGCTGCGGGGGGACGGCGGGGGTGGCCAAGCCCCCGGAGCCCCCCGAGGCCCGGCCGAGTGGGACCCCCCCAGCCGCTCCAGCTGCGGCTCCAGTGACGAGGAGGAGCCCCCCGCGCCCCCTCCAGGGGCCACCGCGCTGTCCCCGTTCCGCAGTGCCCCCCCGGCTCCCCCCGAGCCCGAGGAGCGAGAGGGCAGCGATATGTGCAACCCCCTCTCAGGTGGGTCGGGGGGCTTGGGCTGGGGGCTCAGAGGATGCCCCAAAACCCTGGCACTGCTGTCCCCAGCCCTGCCCCAGCCCCCATCCCCTGTCCAGCGCCTGCCACTGCTCCCCTGTGCTCCCCTCCATTCCTTCCCTCCCCACTCAGGGTCCTGCAGACCCCCCAAAAACTGCAGCACTCCCTGGCTCCCCAGCCCCTGACCCCCCTCTCACACTGCCCCTGCACCCCTGGAGCCCTCCAGGTGAAAGTTGGGGTGGGGTGGGGGTTCCCCACTGCTGCTCTCCTCACTCAGGGTTCCAGAGCTCCCCCCAAAACCTTGAACCCCCCCATTCTCAGCCCTCCCCCTCAACTGCCCCTGCACCCCCTCAGGTGGGGATAGGGGTCTCTGGTTGGGCAGGGAGGGTCCCAATCTTCCCCTCCCTGTTTGCGGCTGTGGAGCCCCCCCAAAAGCCCCAGCCCCCCTCCCCACCCCTCCCCCAGTCCCCTGGATCCCCAAAACCTCTCCCCTCATTTCACAACCCCCCCAAACCCATTCACTCCCCTCCTTTTCCAGGCGCCTTCTCGGGGGTCTCCAACATATTCAGTTTTTGGGGTGACACCCGGGGCCGCCAGTACCAGGAGCTCCCCCGTTGTTCCCACGGGCCCCCCCCAAATCCCCCCCGACCCTGACCCGCCGCCAGCGCTCCGACCTGGAATCCCGCTTGGATGTGCTCCAAAAACAGCTCAACAGGTAAATCTGGGGGGCTCAGGTGGGACCCGGGGGGGGGCTTAGGCCAGTGGGACCCCATGGGAGCCCCCCCACTGCCAAAGGGGTCCGGAGAGCCCTGAGAGGAAAAGAAGCAAGGGGAGACCCCCAACCCAAGCTGAGCCCCCCGAGCCACCTGAGAGATGGGTGGGACAGGGATGGGGGTCCTGGGGGGCCGGTGGGGGTGGGCTGGGGGGGTCGCACGTCTCATCCCGTCGTGGCCCCGCTCGCACACGGCTGTTGCAGGCTGGAATCGCGGCTGAGCACGGACATCTCCTCCATCGTGCACCTGCTGCAGCGCCAGGTGCCGGTGCCCCCCGCCTACAGCGCCGTGACCTCCCCGCACCAGCCCCCCCCGGGGCCGCTGCCCCCCGCCCTGCCCGTCACCCCCATCCGGCCGCTCGCTCAGGTGAGGGACTCCGGGCGTTTGGGGGTGTTCCACTGCCGGGCTCTGTGGGTTGGGGTCACCCCCGAGCCCCCCCGGGCTGGGGGTGTGCCTGGTTCGGGGGGCACCCCTTCGTCCTGCTGTCCATCGTGGGCTGGGGTCACCCCTGAGCCCCCCGGGCTGGGGGTGCCGCCCTCCTGTGCCCGCCGCCCGCGTCCTCCTGCCCCTCTGTGCGCGGGGGTCACCCCCTGGGGGTGCCGGTAGTGCGGGGGCACCCCGAGCCCCGGTGCGGGGCGGCGGTGCCCCCCCAACACCGACCCCCTGTTCCGCAGGTCCCGCGCCCCCCGCGCGCCCCGGACCCCCCGGACGTGGTGCTGCTGCTGGAGCCGCCCCCCCCGCGGCGCCGCTCCCTGCCCGGGGCGCTGCCCCCCCCCGCGGGGACCCCCCCGGGGACCCCCCCGCTCCAGAGACACTGCTCCGACCCCGGCAGCTAATGGGAGCGCCGGGGCGCGGCGGGACCCCCGGAGCCACGGGACCCCCGACCCCGGAAAGCGGGACCCCCGGAGCCCTCGGACCCCAGGACGTGGGAGCCCTGGAGTCCCCAGACCCCGAGACACGGGACCCCCAAAGCCCAGGACGTGGGACCCCTGACCCCGGAGTGTGGGAGCCCTGGACCCCGGCACGTGGGACCCCTCGGCCCGCAGCCCTGGACGCCACGACCCGGGACCCCCGGAGCCACAGGATCCCTGGCTCTGGACCCTGGGAGCCCCGGAGCCCTGGAAGTCCTGGAGCCCTGGGACCCCCAGCCCCGGAATGTGGGACCCCCAGAGTCCTCGGAGCCCCACACCCTGGCACCTGGGACCCCTGGAGCCTGGCACCTGGGACCCCCGGGGCTGCGGGACCCCTGTCCCCAGCATGTGGGACCCCCAAAGCCCAGGCCGCGGGACACCCAGAGCCCTGGGACCCCTGACCCCAAAAGGTGGGGGCACAGATCCCGCAGCCGTGGGGTCCCCAGAGCCCTCCCCCGGCCCGGCCCGCCGGGGCTCCGGCCACTGCCCCATGGACACTGCCCTCGGTGCCGGCGGCCAGCGGGGGAACTCGGGGCCGCCGGGACCCCCCCTTATCCCGCCTCACCCTGGGGCCCCCTGCCCCGGACTGTCAGACTGTGCTGCTCTTCCTCCTCCTCCTCCTCCTCCTCCTCCTCCTCCTCCCCGAGCCCCGGGGCGGCGGGGGGGTGCACAGGTGTGTGTGTGCACAGGTGTGCACAGGTGTGTCCCCGGGTCCTGTCCCCAGGACGTCACGTGTGTGTCGGGGGGTCCCGCTGCGCTGGGACACGCGTGTTGCCCCCCGTCCGTGTGTGTGTGTGTGTGTGTGTCCCCCCGCCGTGTCCCCGCCGTGTCCCCCCCCAGGACCCCCCAGTCACGGGTGGGGCCGGTGGCTCCGTGTGTGCCCCTCCCGGCTGAGGGAGGGTCGGGACCCTCCGTGTGCCCCTTCCCGCCCGGCCGGGCCGCGCGTCCCCCGAGCCCCCGGCCGCTCCCCCCGCACAGCCGGGTGACGCGTGGCACTGTCACCCCACGCACAGGGAGGGGGACGCAGGGCTCGAGGGGCTGCCGCTGCCCGGCCGCCCCGTAGCGTGTGCCGTGTTTGTCCCATGTCACCCCTGCATGTCACCCCCGCGTAGGTGCCCCCAATAAACCAGACAGAGACCCCCGGCTCTGTGTGTCACCACCTGGGAGCTCGGGGGGGAGGGACAATGACCTCGGATGTCACCGTGATTAGACGTTGTGACAATGGGGACTGGTTGGGGCATCCTGGTGGCCGCAGCATTGGCAGAGACACGGGGACAGAGGAGGTGACATCACCTTTACTGAGCCCAGCACACGTGACGTGTCCCACACCGTGGTGTCCCTGTGACAGTGGGGTCCCATGTGGTGGCAGAAGGGGTGGCATCACCTTTACTGAGCCTGACGGGTGGTGCCATGTGTCACAATGTGACATGAGCCATGCCATGGTGTCCTGGTGGCACCAGTGTCCTCGTGGTGCCAGTGCCAACAGAGGAGGTGACACTGCCTTTACTGGCATATGGCACTGTGTGACACTGTGTGTGGCACTGTGTAGTGTCCCATAGCCCAGTGTCCTGCTGGCACCAGTGACCCACGTGGTGGTGGAAGGGTTGGCATCGCCTTTACTGAGCCTGACAGGTGGCACGTGGTGCCATGTGGCACAGCGTGACACATCCCACACCGCAGTGCCACTGGGGTCCCACACGCCGCTAGTGCCAGTGCCGGGGTCAGAGGAGGTGACAGCGTGTGACACAGTGTGATGTGTCCCGTGCCCCGGTGGCCGCAGTGTCCCCGTGGTGCTGGGGTCAGGGAGGTGACAGTGCTCCGTTGCACCTGTCCCGCAGCACAGGCCCAGCCCCGGCTCGGTGTCCCCGTGTCCCCGTGTCCCCGTGTCCCCGGTCACACCTGGCGGTAGGTGCCGTTGTAGGAGAAGGGCTCGGGGTGGACGCAGGGGCCGGGGCTGGCCGGGGTCCAGCGCTGGATCTGCAGGCGGGAGCAGGCCGGAGGGTCCAGGGGCCGCACGATGACCGGCGCCCGCGACGCCACCGACGGGTCCTCGCTGAAGAAGTTGAAGGGGCGCAGGAAGAAGCCGACGGCGTTGCCCGGGGTGGCCGTGTTGGGGATGTCCTCGGCGTGGGGCACGTGCAGGAAGCCCACGGTCACCCAGGCCACCAGGTCCTGGGGGGACACACCACGGTGTCAGTGGCACCATGGGCCCCCCCCGCGGGAGCTGGGGAGCCCCCAGAGATGGCCCCGCTCTGGGGATGAAACCCCCCCAGCCCCTCAGCAGCCACCAGCCCCGTGTGCCCAGTGTCCCCCCAGCGTCACCTGGTCCTCGATGGTCTCGTTGTCGCGGATGAAGCTCTCGAAGGTGACGGGGGGGTCCCAGGGGTTGTTCTGGGTGTAGATGCTGCTGCTGCTTGGCTCGTTCTCGTGGCGCCGTGTCACGGCCAGGTGGTACCTGCGACAGGTGAGGGGTGGGGTCAGCCTGGGGGCGGGGAGTTCCTGTCCCACCCCTGTCCTGGTCCCCCGACTGTGCCACCCACGGCCCAGTCACGTCAGGGGGACACAGGGCTGGTGAGGGGTGTGGGGGTCCCCAGCTTTGTGCGCTCCTCAGCTCCTGAGGGGTTCCCCAAGTCCAGGGGGATTCCCCAGGTCCCCGAGGGACTCCTCAGCTCCCGAGGGGTTTCCCAACCCTGGAGGATCCCCAGATCTTGAGGGGTCCCCATTTCCAGAGCTTCCTCGTCTCCCAAGATGTTTCACAGCTCCCGGAGACTCTTCAGCTTCCAGGGGCTCCCCAGCTCCGCCAGGCCCCTCGGCCCCAGGGTGTCCCAAACTCCCACGGGCTGCTCCAGCTCCCAGGCGGTTTCTTTCCCCAGCTCCAGGGCCGTTCCCAGCTCTGGAGGTTCCCCGGCTCCCAAGGACCTACTCCAGCTGCCGGGCACGATGGGGAGGTGCCAGCAGGGAGAGCCGCCATCCCAGGAAGGCGTGACCAGGGCAAGGACACCGTGCCCCCACAGGTGACACAGCCGGTGACGCTGGAGTCCCCGTGCGGCCCCGTGCCCACGCCGCGGAGCCCCCCGGTGCCCACCTGGCCCAGGTGACGCCGCGCTCCTCGCGCCAGCCGCGGGGCAGCACGGGCCCGGCGTGGGAGCTGAGCTGCAGGCGGAAGGTGCGGCGGTGGCCCCAGCGGTTCCGCCGGCGCGGGTTGGAGAAGAGCAGGTACCGCGGCGCGGGCCGGTCCAGCGGCAGCGCGGCCTCGCGCTCCCGGCGCCGCGGCTCCCGGTGCAGCCACGGCTGCACCACGCGCGCCCCCGCGCTCCAGGGGTTGGAGATGTTCTCGAAGCGAATGTCCATCGTCTCGAAGCTGTTCCCGGAGCCTGCGGGGACCGGGTGTCGGTGGAGGGGACACGGTGGCGCAGCCCCCCCCCCCACCACGGTGTGGGGGTGGGACACCGCCGAGGCGCCGCCCTGGAGGGGTGGGACACCGCAGGGGTGTCACCACGGATGTGGACTGGGACCTCATGGAGATGCCAGCATGGAGGGCTGAGATGCCACCCCCATGAAGACTGTGACCCCACAATCAAGCCGTCATGGTGGGCTGGGGTCCAGTTTGGTACACCAGCATGGAGAGGAGGCCCTTTGAGGAGATGCCACCACAGCAGGCTGTGACACCTTGGAGATGCCACCACCACAACAAGGGGCTGAGACACCAGGAGATGCTGCCGTGGATGCGGCCTGGGAAATACCACCCATGGGGGGCTGGGACCCCAGGCAGATGCCATCACCCATGGGGGACTGGGACCCTTCAGAGATGCCACAGAGGGCTGGAGCCCCAGATGTCACCAGGGCCAGGAGATCCCACCGCCACGGAGGGACGTGACCATGGAGGGGATCATCATCTGAGGGTGCAGGTGATGCCCAGGTGATACCACCCTTCCAGAAACAGGGCACCTCAGCCTCTGGAACCCGCCGTGGGTCCGGCCTCTCTCCCAGTGCCCTCCCCACGGCCAGGGGGTGTCGGGAGCCGTCAGGGCCCTTCACCTGCGACATCCAGGTCCACCTTGTAGTGCACCAGGTGGGTGTGGATGTTGCCCAGGAGGTGGCTGTGCACGCGGCTGCCGTAGCGCCGGCCCTCGGGCGTGTAGAAGGTGGCGTGGATGTAGCCGGTGGCGTGGACCTTGGTCTCCAGGACGCCGTTGGGGTAGAGCAGGAAGTCCCAGATGTAGTCATAGTTGTAGACGGTGGAGGTGGTCCTGAGCACCAGCGCCCGTCCCTCCAGCCCCGCGTAGAAGTGGAAGCCGCCCTGGAAGTCGCTGTCGAAGTGGCGGCGCAGGGGAACGCCCGTGGGCAGCTCGAAGACGCAGAGGGCGCGGGGGAAGCGCACGGGGCCGTCGGCGTCCAGGAGGTGGTGGGCGTCCAGGAAGGCGGCGGTCTCGGGGCAGTCCACGCCGCGCGCCAGCTCGTAGCTGGAGGCGCCCATGGCCCAGCCGGCGTCCATGTACTTGGTCTGCATGGCGGCCGGCGAGTGGCCGCCGTAGAAGGCGACGGCCTCCTGCACGCTCAGCTCGTAGGCCACGCGCTCGCCGCCGAAGCGCACGTCGAAGAGCTGCAGGCCGGCGGAGGAGCGCAGCCGGAACGCCAGGCTCCAGCCGCCGTACTCCAGCCGGTTGCCGCGCAGCCGGTAGCGCCGGCCCTGCGGCTCGCACACCTTGGCGCCGTGCACCTCGGTGGGGGTCCCGCTGGAGAAGCGCCCGCGGGGCTCGTAGCTGGAGAAGAGGTGGCGGGCGGGGGGCTCGGGCAGGCGGGCCAGGGGCAGCGCGCCCCGCGCGTGGCTCTCGGCCAGCTCCCGCACGCCGCCGAAGTAGCGCCCGTTGTACCAGAGCTGCCGCACGGCCCAGCGCCGCGGGTCGGGGTCCCGGTGGTCCAGCAGCACCTCCAGCCCCACGGGGTGCAGGAAGAAGCCCTCCACGAAGCGCTGGATCACCAGCCACGTGCGGCGCTCGCCGGGGCCCAGCCCGCGCGGGGCGATGTCGGAGAAGGTGAGGCAGCGCTCGGAGCAGTTCTGGAAGCCGAAGCCGGTGGCCTCGCGCAGCAGCGGCTCCAGCGGGGCCATGGCGGCCACCAGCGCCTCGTGCAGCAGCTCGTACTCCAGCCGCGTCATCGGCCGCGCCCAGAAGGGCACGGTGCGGCCGCCCTTGAAGGCCAGGGGCCGGTAGGAGCTGGGGCGCGGCAGGGGCCCCACGGCCAGCTCGGTGACGTTGGGCTCCGCTTGCGCCCCGAAGAAGATGACGGCGCGGGCCTCGCGCCGCGGCCGCGCCCCGCCGCGCTCCAGGAACCGCAGCGCCGAGCGCTTCTTGGGGGGCAGCAGCTCCACCAGGAACAGCGAGTTCTTGGCCAGGGGCCCCCCCCGGCTCGGGGACAGCCCCAGCTCCGGCCGCTCCATCAGGAAGGTCCGCACGGCCCGGAGCTCCGCCGGGGACAGGTCGGCGAAGATGGACGCGGGGTCCGGGGGGTCCGCGGAGGGGCCGGAGGAGGCCGCGGTGACCAGCAGGGCCAGCGCCCAGGGCAGCCCCAGCAGCCACATCCTGGGGGGCGCGGGGACGGGGGGGTCAGCACCGGAGAGGGGGTGGGGCACAGCTGAGCACCCCCGGCTCCAGCAGTGCCACGATCCCAGCAAAGCTGGGGCGACCCCCAGGAAAACCGGGGGCACCAAGGCAGGGCCCCCAGAACAACTGGAACCACCACGGGGAGGAACAGAGGGCCCAGAAAAAACGGGCAGAACATGGGGTGACCCCCCAGTGAAACCAGAGACAGCATCGATGTCCCCAGGGGAACTGGGGACCCCATGGGGTGACCCCCAAAAAACTGGGTGACCCCCAAAAGCCTCCCGCCCAGCCTGGAGCCCCTCAGCACCCCCAAAACCCTCTCTCAGGGTGGCTGTTGAACCCCCTGGGTGGGCCTGGGGAGCCCCCAATGTCGGGGCCCCGAGTCGCCCCCCCCCCCCCCCCCACCGCAGGGAGCCCCCCACGCCCCCCCACTCACCTGCGCTGGCGCTGCCGCCCCATCCGAGCAGCGCTGCCCTCTGTGCCCGGCCCTGGGGCACTGACCCCCCCCCCGGCCCCCCCGCCGGGGCACTGACCCCCCCCTCCCCGCCCCCAGGGGCACTGCCCCCTCCCCGCCCCCTCGCCGCCCCCTCCCCGCCCCCCGGTCAAGGCCACCGGCAGGACCCGTGTCCCCCCTGTCCCCACCGGGCTGCCCCCCCCGCACCCCCCCGTCCGCACCTTCGCTGTCTCCGCCGCATCGCGCCCAGGCGGGGGGGCGGGGGGAGGGACCCCCCGGTCCCGACCCCCGGTCCCGACCCCCGGTCCCGACCGCCGCCCCCCCGCGGGTTAATGATCACCCGGGGGGGGCACAGAGGCGCCGGGGCCGCCCGGTCGTTGTCCCCCCCCCTCGCCGGGGGCCGCTCCGAGCGATCAAATCCCGGGGATGAGGCGAGAGAAGAGCGGGGAGAATCCCGCGGCAGCCGCGGCCTCCCGGCTGGAGGGGGTGCGGGGCGGGGTGGGGGCGCTCCGGGCCCCCCCCCGGAGCCCCTCCGGCTCCGAACAGCGCCCCCGGCACGCCCCCCCACCCCACCCCCCCAAAATCCACACGGAAAATCCACACTTGGAGCCCTCCATCGCCACGGCTGCATCCCGTTCCCATGGCAACGCGTCCCTGGCCCTCCCATTGCCATGGAAACGGGGCGCCGACCCCCAAAATCCGCATGGAAAGGGGTCTTTGACACCCCCCCCCCCAAACTCCACGGCTGCATCCCGTTCCCATGGCAACGCATCCACGGCGCCGCCCCGGCCCCGCCCTCCCTCCCCAACCGGGGAAAAAGGGGTTAAAAACCCCAAAAAAGGGATAATTGGGTTAAAAAGGCACCAAAGAGGGCGGCAGTGGTTTTAACAAACCCCAGAATTCGGGGTAAGTGGTTTTAAAAGCCAAATAAAATGGGATAAATGATTTTAAAAGAAAAAGAAAAAGAAAAAGAAAAAGAAAAAGAAAAAGAAAAAGAAAAAGAAAAAAAAGAAAAAAGCGAAGTGTTGTTAAAAGCAAATGTAACCCCAGGAAAAGCCTTTGAAAAGCCCCAAAATTCAAAATTTCTTTCAATATTTTCCATCCCCCCAGGGTGGGATGGGTGTTTTTTAACAGCCAAAAAACCCTCAGCATAAGTAATTTTAAAAGTAAAGAATGGGATAAGTGATTTTAGAATGCCCTGGAAGTGGGGTACATGGTTGTAAAAGCCCCAAAACTGGAAGGAGTGGCTTTAAATCGCCCAAAAAAGTCCCATGGTAAGTTATTTTTAAATGGAAAAAAAAAGTATAAGGGATTTTAAAATGGCCCCGGAAAAGGGATAAGGCTTTAAAAGCCCCAGAATTGTGGTGAGTGCTTTTAAAAGGAAAAAAAAAAAAAAAAAAAAAAAAAAAAAAAAAAAAAAAAAAAAAAAAGATGCATGGGTTTGAAGCGGAAAAAAGTGGGATAAGAGGTTTTTTAAAACCACCAAAAAATGGCCTGAGTGCTTTCAAAAGCCCCCAAACCCAGGATAAGTGGATTTTAAAGTCCCAAAAAATAGGGCAAGTGGTTTGAGAAGCCTTTTTTTAAAAATCCACTAGGAAAAGTCATTTTTAAAGCCAAAAAAGGGGGGTGAAATGTTTTAAAGCCTCGGAAGAATGGTATAAGTGGTTTTAAAAGCATGGGGGGGGGGGAACCAACACAGGATAAGTATTTTTTACAGCCAAAAGAACAAAAAGTGACAAGTGATTAAAAAAAAAAAAAAAAAAAGAAATAGGTAAGTGGTTTAATAAACCCAAAACATCGAGGTAAGTGGTTTTAAAGCCAAAAAAAAATTCCTAGGACATATTTTATAAATAAAACAAACCACAAAAAGGATAATTGGTTTTGAAAGTCTCAAAAGAGATAAATTATTTTAAAAGCAAAAGAAACCTTCAGGATAGGCAATTTTAAAAGCCCAAAAAATGTAAAAGCCTCCAAAACGGTGATGTCTTTTTAAAAAGCCCCCAAAATTGGGAAAAGAGAGGAGAGGAGGAAGGAAAGGAAAAGAGAAAGGAAATAAAAAGTGCTTTTAAAGCCAAAAAAACCCCAGGAAGAAGTGATCTAAGGCCCCACAGAATGGGGTAAGTGGTTTAACACACATCCTCCCCCCCAAAAAAGGAAAAATAATTTTAAAAGCCAAAAAGTAAACGGGAAAAGTGAATTCAAAGCCACAAAACTGGCAATAGTGGTTTTAAAAGGCCCCAAAATTGGGAAAAGGGCCCCTAAAGTTCAGGGTAAGTTATTTCCACAGCCAAATTCGAGGGACAATTGCTTCTAAGAGTTCCCCAAAAATGGAATAATTTGTTTTAAAAGCAAAAATTTTAATAAAGGGTATGAGCAGTTTCAAAAGACTCCAAAAACCACAAAATAAGTGGCTTTAAAAAGAACAAAAAAAAAAAAAAAAAAAAAAAAAAAAAAAAAAAAAAAAAAAAAAACCAAAGAAAAACCCAAAAAAAAAAAAAAAAAACAAACCAAAAACCAACCAAAAAAAACCAAAAAACCCTCCCCAAGTGGTTCAAAATGGGAGGAGTGTTTTTAAAACAAAAAAACCCAGTGTGGTTTTTTGGCAGACAGAATGCCATGGCCGAGCTGCTGGACAGAGCTCAGCAGGGCAGAGAGAGAATGTTCTAGAGAAGGGAAATAAACAGCCTTGAGAAGCCGGCCCTGCCCGTTCAGACTCCTCCTTTGGCTGCACGGGCTGGGAACAAGGACTTTTACACTTTTACACTTTTACACTTTTACCCTCTCGGGCTCACCTCGACACCCGCACCCCGAGACCCTAGAAATGCACAGCTCATATTAAACACGGTTAAATATTAAAATACATGTTAAATACACGTACTAAACATAGTTAAATATTGAAATACATGTTAAATGCATGTATTAAACACGGTTAAATATTAAAATACATGTTAAATACACGTACTAAACATAGTTAAATATTGAAACAGATGTTAAATGCATGTATTATACACGGTTAAATATTAAAATACATGTTAAATGCATGTACTAAACACGCTTAAATATTAAAATACATGTTAAATATGCATATTAAACACAGTTAAATATTCAAATACACGTTAAATGCACATATTAAACACGGTTAAATATTAAAATACATGTTAAATACACGTACTGAACATGGTTAAATATTAAAATACATGTCAAATACACATACTGAACACAGTTAAATAATAAAATACACATTAAATACACGTATTAAACAGTTAAATATTAAAATACACATTAAATGCACGTACTAAACACAGTTAAATATTCAAGTACACATTAAATGCAGGTATTAAACACAGTTAAACAATAAAATACACATTAAATGCACGTATTAAACACAGTTAAACATTCAAGTACACATTAAATGCACGTATTAAACACAGTTAAACATTCAAGTACACATTAAATGCACGTATTAAACACAGTTAACATTCAAATACACATTAAATGCACGTATTAAACACAGTTAACATTCAAGTACACATTAAATGCAGGTATTAAACACAGTTAAACATTCAAGTACACATTAAATGCAGGTATTAAACACAGTTAAACATTCAAGTACACATTAAATGCAGGTATTAAACACAGTTAACATTCAAGTACACATTAAATGCAGGTATTAAACACAGTTAACATTCAAGTACACATTAAATGCACGCCCCAAACACACGTGTCCCGCAGCCGGGCTCTGTGTGGGTCCATGGCGCTGGGCTCTGCACGGTGCCAGTGGGGCTGTGCTCGCGGGAACGGGGATCTCGCTTCCCCCCCGAGTGGGGCACTTTGTGGGGTGCGCTCCCGTCCCCATGGGCAGCCCTGCCCGCCACCAAAAACGGACTCCTGGCACACGGGGAGCTTGTGATCCTGAGGGACAGGGTGTGGGGGTCGTGGGGTGGGGGTTATGGGGTCTGGGGTTATGGGGTGTGAGGAATTTGGGGAGGTGTGAGGGGCTCAGGGGTGTGGGGAGTACAGGGGTGTGGGGGGGTTATGGGGTGTGGGGGGTTATGGGGTGTTAGGAATTTGGGGAGGTGTGGGGGGTTCAGGGGTGTGAGGGGCTCAGGGGTTTGAGGGGTTCAGGGGTGTGAGGGGCTCAGGGGTTTGAGGGGTTCAGGGGTGTGGGGGTTATGGGGTGTGAGGGGTTCAGGGGTGTGGGGGTTATGGGGTGTGAGGGGTTCAGGGGTGTGGGGGTTATGGGGTGTGAGGGGTTATGGGGTCTGGAGGGTTCAGGGGTGTGGGGGGTTATGGGGTGTGAGGAATTTGGGGAGGTGTGGGGGGTTCAGGGGCGTGAGGGGTTCAGGGGTTTGAGGGGTTCAGGGGTGTGGGGGGTTATGGGGTGTGAGTAGTTGTGGGGGTGTGGGGGTTGCAGGGAGCTGAAAGGTTCCCCAGCTCTGTGCCTGTGGGATGTGGGTGCAATATGCAAATTTTTGATGTACAAAAGTTCTCATACAAAGCACAAAGCACAAAACCTTTTCATGTAAGACCTATAAAAAACCTTTCCGCACAAGATGCGCACGTTTTTACTTCAGGCCTACGCTCTCCAGGAGCCAGAGATCACGGCTGTGCTTTAATTTTGACACAAAACAAAAGCTGTGGCTTGACTGTCGTTGAGGTTATAAATAAAATTAATTCCTTTTCCAACCTAGTTGTTGCTTTTCCTCCCCTGTTTTTAATTTCTGTGGGTAACTGCCCCATCCCATCCCATCCCATCCCATCCCATCCCATCCCATCCCATCCCATCCCTTTACAGTCCTGCTGCAGGGAACTGCACCCACAGTTCAGAAACGTGAGGTGCAGCGCGTTGCTATAATTACCGCTGGAAAATATAGGATTTTAATTTAAAATTTTACCTCAGTTCTTCCTCGGGACGCGCGGCAGGAAGCCCAGCTGTACCCCAGACGTGTTCAGGTGGGAGTACAAGTGTTTCCAAAAATGGCTACAGGGCTTGAGAGCTGCTAAAAGGCTTTTCTGCATTTCATCCACACCCCCCCACCCTTGGGTGTTTTCTTCTGTTAAAATCATTGCGTTCGCTCATTAATGCTTTTCTAAAAGTTACCCAAATCACCATAAATTTAAATCCTTCTGGGCAGGCCTAGGAAGGTTGACACAGGTTTGCATGATCCCAAATATGCATCAATTCTCACACCAGCTCCCGGTTTGGTTGGATTTTCTGGTTCTTCACTGGTTGAAACAGAAGTATGAACCCATAAGATAAAAGTTTTTCTAGCGTTATTCTCTCTTTTTCAGTAAAAAGGCAAAATAAAATCAGCAAAAACCAAATTGATAACACATAAAATGGCTTGTTTTACATAATTCTGTTAATATTTGGTCTCCCAACAAGTTGCTCTGGATGAAAACACAAACAAGTCACAAAAACCAATAAACTGATAATACAAGCAATGATGGGGGCGGTTAAAAGTCCCATCGGGTTCTGTTCCTGGAAAAGGGGAAAAGAAAGTTCGACCTGCTACAGACGGATCATTATAAAAGAAAAAAAGAAAAAAAGAAAAACAACCAAAACCAAATTAAAAAAAAAAAAAAAAAAAAAGGAAAAAAAAAAAGAAGAAAAGAAAAGGGAACAATGCACCACGGGGTGTTGATTCAGTTCCGCTGCAAAACCACAGAAGTCACTAAAAGCACCTCAAAGCCGTGATCTCATCTGGCTCTGGGATTTCTCCAAAGCCGCCGGCAGCCGCCCCCCTGCCAGCTCCGGAATTCCATTTTCTGTGCCCGGGGAGCGCCAGCATTCCCAGGAAGAGAGCAACCAAAGGTTCCCTGGATTTGGGAATCTCCTGTGCTCCGTGCGGCCACACCGCGCGGTCGCACCGGTGAGAGCCCCGGGTGGAAATGTGCCACGTTTAATGGTGTTTAACGTTTCATGTTCAGTGCTCAATAGTTCATGTTCAGTGTTCAATAGCTCATGTTCAATGTTCAATAGTTCATGTTCAGTGTTCAATAGTTCATGTTCAGTGCTCAATAGCTCATGTTCAATGTTCAATAGTTCATGTTCAGTGCTCAATAGTTCATGTTCAGTGTTCAATAGCTCATGTTCAGTGCTCAATAGCTCATGTTCAATGCTCAATAGTTCATGTTCAATGTTCAATAGTTCATGTTCAATGCTCAATAGTTCATGTTCAATGTTCAATAGCTCATGTTCAATGTTCAATAGCTCATGTTCAATGCTCAATAGCTCATGTTCAATGCTCAATAGTTCATGTTCAATGTTCAATAGCTCATGTTCAATGCTCAATAGTTCATGTTCAGTGTTCAATAGTTCATGTTCAATGTTCAATAGCTCATGTTCAATGCTCAATAGTTCATGTTCAGTGTTCAATAGTTCATGTTCAATGTTCAATAGCTCATGTTCAATGCTCAATAGCTCATGTTTCATGTTTCATCTTCAGTGTTCAGTGTTTCATGCTCAATGTTCAATGTTTCATATTCAATGTTTCATGTTTCACGTTCCATGTTCAATGTTCAATATTCAATTTTCAATGTTCAATGTTTCATCTTTTATGTTCAATATTCAATTTTCAATGTTCACTGTTCAATGTTCAATATTCAATGTTCATTTTTCAATATTCAATGTTCATTTTTCAATATTCAGTGTTCAATGTTCATTGTTCAATGTTCAATGATCAATGTTCAATGTTCAATGTTCCATGTTCAATATTCAATATTCAATGTTCAATGTTCCGTGTTTCATGTTCCATGTTTCATTTTTCATGTTCAATATTCAATTTTCAGTGTTCACTGTTCAATGTTCAATATTCAATGTTCATTTTTCAATATTCAATGTTCAATATTCAATATTCAATGTTCAATGTTCCATGTTTCATGTTTCATGTTCAATATTCAATTTTCAATGTTCACTGTTCATTGTTCAATATTCAATGTTCAATGTTCAATGATCAATGTTGAATGTTCCATGTTCCATGTTCAATGTTCAATGTTCAATGTTCACTGTTCAATGTTCAGTATTCAATGTTCAATGTTCAATGATCAATGTTGAATGTTTCATGTTCAATGTTCAATGTTCCATGTTCAATATTCAATATTCAATGTTCAATGTTCCATGTTTCATGTTCCATGTTTCATGTTCAATGATCAATGTTCAATGTTCAGTGTTCCATGTTCCATGTTCCATGTTTCATGTTCAATGATCAATGTTCCATGTTCAATGTTTCATGTTCAATGTTCAATGTTCAATGTTCCATGTTCAATATTCAATGTTCAATGTTCCATGTTTCATGATTCACGTTCCATGTTCCATGTTCCATCCCGCAGCTCCAGGAATTCGGGTTTGTGCTCCAACAAACCCCAGGGCTGTGACACCCCCGGAGCGGGGATGGGGCTCCTGGGCTGCTGCCAGCGCTGAGAGCCGCGCGTCCGGGAGCAGGAATGACCCGGGGAGACGGGAATGGCCTGGGGAGACGGGAATGGCCTGGGGAGACGGGAATGGCCTGGGGAGACAGGAATGACCCGGGGAGACGGGAATGGCCTGGGGAGACGGGAATGGCCTGGGGAGACGGGAATGACCCGGGGAGACGGGAATGGCCTGGGGAGACGGGAATGGCCTGGGGAGACGGGAATGGCCTGGGGGGGACAGGAATGACCCGGGGAGCTGGGAATGGCCTGGGGGGGACAGGAATGGCCTGGGGGAGCTGGGAATGGCCTGAGGGAGGCAGGAATGACCCGAGGGAGCAGCAGTGACCCTTATCAGTGCCCAGATAACGCTTGGTCCGGGGATTTTAACTCTCTGCTGCCCACCCCACTCCCCAGCACCCCCCTGCACTAGAGCTGACCGGATTTCAGTTCATGGCCAGATTTTATTGCCCCCATGGCATCGTTTTGTTACCAAAAATCGGTAAAATAAAACTCCTTCACGCCAGAGCAGCTTTAAACTGCAGGAATTCTTCGTCCGGCCGGATGCACGGGGGGTTTCTCCTCCCAGACATTGTGTGTGCTGAGCACAGAAGCAGCTCCTGTTCAGATACCGTATTTCACACACAGATTCACTGATTTTCCCGGAATAAACAGCCCGAGGATCTGCTGATAACCGAGCATCTCACAGGACTTAGAAGAGTCAGTCTCAGTGCAATTAAATATTAATTTCAGCAGAACTCCTGAGCCTTCCCTTGCCTTGCCAGTGTGACATGGGGAAGTTTCTGGCCATCTCCCAACACCAAATCGTGCCAGTCCCCCTCCTGCCTGGGCAGCTCCGCAAAGTCAGTTTGCCAATAATCCCCCGGGGAAATTCCCCTCTTTTACCAGCCCTGGAGGGGCCTTCTGCCTTCCTTGGGATTATTTCACAAACAAATCACATTTTTCAACGACTGATCTATTAATTTCTGTCATATTTGTGCTCACTATATTCCTTTGCAAAGGGATCCGTGCATTTTCTATTTCCCAATGTGTTCCCTGACGTTTCAGTTCTGTTATTCATTAACTGCACACTTACCTGCCCACACCAGGTTACCAATCACCTGCTGGGATTTTCTGAGGCTCCCAGTGCTGACCACTGGTATCTGGGGTTGTCCCAGGACATCCCAGGTGTTGGTGCAGGGCTCCTTTTCGCAGCAGCCTCTGTCAGCTCACGGATTCCCTGGAATTACCGGGGACTTTCCAACCTGCTGGGCTTCGCTTCTTTTGCCCTTTGTAGGATTTTGACCAATTTCTCCTTCGTGCTTCACGGGGGCCTGGGGGATCCTGGCCGGGTTCAAAGAGGGGTTCCCCAAAGCTCAGCACCGTCCTGCTGAGTGGGGCACGCTGGCACTGCAGCACCCTGCTGGTGGCACCCCGTGCCCTGCTCCCGGCTCCCACCCAGCTGTGCCCAGCTGTGGCACAGAGCAGCTTTGGCGCCCCCCGGCTCCAAACCCCCTGCGATGCCCTCGGGCACCCCTGCTCATCCTTCACTCGCGCTGTCCGAGCGCTCGGAAAGTTCTGGATTCTCGCCCTCCGAAGCAAACCATTTCCAGCTCTCTGTGCCACAGGAGCAGGCACCTCAGGAGGGAGCAGCTGTGTGCCCTGCCAGCGCTGCAGGGCGCGCCCGCTTCGGCCGCGTCTGGAGGAGGGCCCGGGACTGCTCCATAAAATAATAGAATTAAATAAATAAACATAATAAATAATAAAGTAAACCCTTAAATCTGCTCCCCTGTGGGGAAAAAAAAATGCAGCAGACCCCGGCTCAGGGAAGAAATGCTGGTGTCTGCTCCAGATCAGGAGGCTGAAGGATAGCTTTATTAAATCTATACTATATCACATTAATAGACTATTTAAAGAGAGACTATCCTATTCTACATACTCACTTCTTACTTACCTAACTAACTCAAACTCGTGACTCTGCTGAGAGCCCAGCACAGCTGGATCCCACTGGGCACTGACCCCAAACAACCTTCACCAGAATCCAGCCCAGCAATCCCTGCAGGTGAACAATCTCCACACCACATTCCACATGGGCAAAACAAAGGGGCAGAGAGAAAGATTGTTTTCTCTGCTTCTCTCTGTGCTTCTCCTGAGGGACAGAATTGTGTCTGTCTGTCCAGAGAATGGGAATGTCACAGTCCCCACTCTGCTTTTTCCTGCCAGCGCTGCTGGGCAGTGTCTGACCCACGTTCCAAAGATGTTCTAAGCTTTTTCCAAAGCTCTCCTTGCCTCCCCCTCGACAGAACGTGGTGTTTGCCTCCCCTGGCTGGCTCCAGGTTCGGGAGGAGCCTCCACCTTTGATCAGCCAGGCCCCCATGGCCACGCCAGTGGGGTTACAGCATTCCCTGCAGCCCCCGGCGTTCCTTCCACCTCTTCTGAGCCCTGGAACATAAAAATCTCAACGCCTTTTGAGTCAGGTATTGCATTTTGTACTCCCCACCCCAGGAAGATCTTTGAGCACCCAATTTTCCAAACACATCTCTCCCGGGCCAGGGACCGGGCATTGAGGCAGATACAGAAATTGGTGTGTCCCCAGTGTTTTCCTGATTTAAATGGCAATGCTTGGGACAAAGGCCTCTTCCCTTCCTCCCTGCCGCACCCACAGCAGTTCCCAGCTCAGTTTTGCTCTGCAGGAGTTCAACACCAAATAAATTCTTCCTGCATCAATTACAAATTTACCTTTTCCTTCCCTGGGAGTTATAGCCAGGGGCTCAGCTGAGGATGATCCCTCGGTGCCCATCAGGGGATTCTTCATCTCCATCTCAGGAGCCTGGTGGTTTGGAGAGCGGGTTTGGGGTTCCTGTCTGGGGGGACACTCCCTTTTCCAGTGTCCCCTTTCCTCACAAATCCAGCCACCAATTATTGCAGCACTCCACACAGTGTTTCCCAGTGAGGGCATCCTCCCCCAGTTTCCCCCAAAGCTTCCATAGGCATCCTACGGGGAATTCTCTCCAGAATCCTCCCTTCCACTGCATGAGCCACTTCCAATCCAAAATGTGCCATTCCAAACCCGTTCCCAGCTAGGAGCATTCCAAAATGTGCCATTCCAAACCCGTTCCCAGCTAGGAGCATTCCAAAATGTGCCATTCCAAACCCGTTCCCAGCTAGGAGCATTCCAAAATGTGCCATTCCAAACGCGTTCCCAGCCAGGAGCATTCCAAAATGTGCCATTCCAAACCTGTTCCCAGCCAGGAGCATTCCAAAATGTGCCATTCCAAACCCATTCCCAGCCAGGAGCATTCCAAAATGTGCCATTCCAAACCTGTTCCCAGCCAGGAGCATTCCAAAATCTGCCATTCCAAACCCATTCCCGGCTGGGAGCTCCCAGAAGGGCCCCCAACCCTTAGGGACCTTTGAACCCCGCCCTGGGAAGCTTTTGCTGCACCTCCACCCTTCAAAGGGAAGGATGCCCTGGTCCTCCCAGGGGTCCTGCTCCCATTTCCTGCAGTCCAGGGATCGCAGCCCCTCCCCAAAAAATTCCCCCAGGTGCCACGATCCCTCGGATCCGCTGAAATTCAGGAGTTGGTCCCATCCAGGTGCCAAAACTGGTACCAGAAATGGGTAAAAATAAACCTCCTTAGCACCAAGGGAGCAGAATTCCTGTTCCTTAACGCTACCCTGGCCTTCAGGAGTTTTATTTCCACTGATTTTTGGTAACACCGCTGGCATTTCCTTAGAACTGGGTTTCCCTTGGGAAAGCTGCCGAGGGGGCCGAGGTGACCCCTGAGGATGTGGGGAATAGGAGGAAACGTCCTTCCCGACCTGGCTCCCACCCCCTGGGGCAGCCTGGGGGTGCCCCGGGTGCCAGAGCCCCGCAGATCCCAGCGGGAGCCGCGCCCAGCCTCTCCCTCCCTCCCTCCGGAGCTCTGCTCCAGGAATGCAATTCCCGTATTTTTTGGCACCAAGGACATTTAGCCCCGCAAACTCACGTCCTTGAAGGCACCTCAGCGTCCCAACCCCCCCGCGCGCCCCCGGCTCCGGTCTAATTTCAGGAATTTAATTGGGAAAATGTCTCCCGGCCTCGTGATCCTATCTGAAAGAGGAAAAAAAAAAAAAAAAAGAAAAAAAGAGCAGAGGGAAATCGGGGAATTTTCCCGGTTATTTGAGTCCCGAGCACAAAGGACCGGGCCCAGCGCCTCCCCCGCCGTGTCCCGTCCTTCCGACCCCGATTCCGGCGGCTCCTCCACGTGTGCTCCCGGCACGTTGAACTGGGGCATCCCAAAAAAGCCAGCGGGGCCGCGGCGTTGTCACAGCCGGGGGTGGCAGGGAGGTGACAGGGTGACACCGCCAGGGAGCGCCGGGCTGGGAGTGCTGGGAGCAGCCTCAGGTGGCACCAGCGGGGCATCAGGTAGGATTTTGGGAATGTTTGGGGAATATTCCTCCTGGAAAGAGCTGTCCAGCCCTGGGGGGCTTAAAAGCCGTGCGGATGTGGCACCTGGGGACACTGTCAGTGGTGGCCTTGGGGGACAGGTGACCTGGGGGCACCGGGGGTTTTCCCGTCTCCGCAATTCCCTGGTTCCGCCGTGTCCCAGTTTCCCCAGCGTGTCCCGCCCTCCCTCCCGGCTCTGCGGGCAGATGGAGTGCGTGTGGGGAGTCTGTCCCCATTCCCATGGGAACGCCACCATCTGTCCCCTGCTCGGCGACATCCGGCTGGGGGACATTCCCAGTGCTCCCAGTGCTCACTGGGAGGGCAGGGGAGCTCCCGCGCCGGGGGGACTCTGGGGTTCCCTCTATGGACTGGGCCATACTGGGAGCGGCTGTGGGGCTGCAGCTGCCCCCAGGTGTGGGGATCTTCCCCCACCCCCCGGTGGGCCCCCCCACCCCCCCGAGTTTTTACTCATTTCTACACTAACTCGGATTTTTGGCCTTTATTTATTTGGGGGAGGAGGGACACTGGGGGGACACGTGGTGGTTCCTGCTGTCCCAAGAGCCCTGTCATGATTCAGCCATGACAAAGAGCCCAGAGGAGTCTCCTTCCTCCCTCCCTCCCTTCCTCTTCCTCCCTCCCTGACCTTCCTCCTAAAATAAATAAAATTTAAAGGGAATAAATAGAATAGAAATTAATATAATTAAATGGAATAGGGGGAACAGAATGGAGAAGGAGAACCGGAGTATGCAGAAGAGAACAACTGGAATAACTTAAATAGAATAAAATAAAACAGAAAGAATAATAAATGACATATAAAAAAATTAAAATAAATAGACTTAAAGAAACATCTGGCTTTAAATACGAAGATGGGGCAGGACACTGGTGGAACTGGCAGGGACTGGGAAATGCCCGGGAGGGACATTCTAGGATCCAAAGGTACTTCAGTGTCTGAAGAGAACGTGGAGAAACATCCCAGAGGAATTTTCCAAGGTCCAAAGATACTTCGAGGTCCCAGGGCACACGGAGAAGCATCCCCGGGGGATTTTCTCAGGTGCAAAGGCAACATGGAGAACCATCCCAGAGGGATTTCCCAGGGTCTGGGAGGACTGGGAAGCACTGGAGGACATTTCAAGGTCCAAAGGGACACGGAGAAGCGTCCTGGAGAGACATTCTGAGGTGCAAAAGGCACATGGAGAATCGTCCCAGAGGGGTTTTCCAAAGTCCAGGGGGACATGGGGAAACATCCCAGATACTTTAAGATCCAAAGGGAACACGGAGACACATCCCGAGGGATTCCCCAAGGTCTAAAGGCACACGGAGAAGTCCCTGGGTTCCAGAAGCCTCCAGGCGCTCGTGGCTCCGGGGGTGCCCCAGGGTGGCTGCGGCACCGGCGAGGTCACGTCCCCCGGAGCACCGGGAGGACCCCGGTCCCGCGGCTACTGCTGGTCACCCGCCGGGAGGTCCCTGCCCCCGAGGGGTTCCCCAGCCCTGAGCAGGTCCCTGTCCCTGAGCGGGTCCCTGTCCCCACAGGGCTCCCTGTCCCTGTCCCTGAGCGGGTGCCCGTCCCCACAGGGCTCCCTATTCCCGTCCCTAACTCTATCACTATCACAATCCCTATCTCTATCCCTGAGCGGGTCCCTGTCCCAATGAGGCTCCCTATCCCCATCCCTATCCCTGTCCCCGCAGGGGTCCCTATCCATGTCCCTATCCCTCAGCGAGTCCCCGTCCCCAGGTGGGTCCCTGTCCCCGCAAAGGTCCCTATTGCTGTCCTTGTCCCTAGGTGGGTCCCTGTCTCCACGGGCGTCCCTGTCCCTGTCCTCGTGGAGGTCCCTGTCCCTGTCGCTGTTCCTGTCCCCACAGGGGTCCCTGTTCCTGTCCTCGTGGAGGTCTCTGTCCCTGTCCCCAAGGGGGTCCCTGTCCTTGTCTCCACGGGGGTCCCTGTCCCTGTCGCTGTCCCTGTCCCCACGGGGGTCCCTGTCCCCACGGGGGTCCCTGTCCCTGTCGCTGTCCCTGTCCCCACGGGGGTCCCTGTCCCCACGGGGGCCCCTGTCCCTGTCGCTGTCCCTGTCCCCGCGGGGGCCCTGGCTGCGGGGCCGGCAGTGCCGGCGCGTCCTGCGGTGGGAGCTGAGGTTGGCCCGCGAGGCGAAGGCGCGGCCGCAGCGGGCGCAGGGGAAGGGCCGCTGGCCCGAGTGCACCCGGCGGTGCAGCAGGAGGTGCCCGCGGTGCGGGAACACGCGGCCGCACTCGGGGCAGGGGTGGGCGCGCTCGGCGGCGCGGTGCCCCCGCAGGTGCAGCTCCAGGCTCTCCCTCCAGCTGAAGCTGCGCCCGCAGCGCCCGCACTCGAAGGGCCGCTCCTCGCCCGGCCCCGCCGCGCCCGGGCAGCGCCGGCGGCCCGGGGGCCGCGCCCGGTGCGTGTCGCGGTGCCGCAGCAGGTCCCCGCGCAGGCAGAAGCTGCGGCCGCACTCGGCGCACCCGTGCCGGGCCCGGTTCCCCCGCCGCAGCTTCTTGTGCGCCAGGAGGCTGCGGCGGTGCCGGAAGGATTTGCCGCAGGTGCCGCACAGGTACGGCCGGCCCGGGGGCGCCTCGGCCCCGCTGCGCAGCCCGCGGCTGCCGCCGATGAGGAGCCCCGACGCCGCCGGCACCCGCCGGGGCACGGCCCAGGCACGGCCCCCCCGCTCGGGGTCACGGCAGCCGGAGCGGGGGACACCGGACCCCGATCCCCAG
Organism: Vidua chalybeata; assembly: GCF_026979565.1. Lineage (NCBI taxonomy): Eukaryota > Metazoa > Chordata > Aves > Passeriformes > Viduidae > Vidua > Vidua chalybeata. Next base: position 540,416 of record NC_071530.1, read on the forward strand.
CGTCCCCCGGTGTCATCCTTGCTGTCAGAACCGCTCCAGGCACCTGCTGGGAACGGAGCGTCACCGTGGGAGAGTCCTGGGCCACCCCCGTGACACCGTGGGGGGACTCCCAACCCAGTCCGGCGGGTGTCACACAGGGGCGCTGGCCAGGGCCAGCCCCTCGTCCCACAGCGAGCCCCCAGCCCCGCAGGGTGTCCCCGCGGGGTGTCCCCGGTCACTCACAGCTGTCGGTGGTGTCGGTATCTCTGCTGTGCCCCCCAGCGCAGGGAACCCCCGCGTGTGACTCCTCCTTCATGCGGGTGAACTTGGAGTTGGGGTCTGTGTGGGAGGGAGGGCCCTCAGTGCCCCCCGCTGTGCCCGGGAGGGTCACGGTCACCGGCAATCGCCACCAGGCCGGGGGCTGTGCTGGGGGCGGCGGGGCCAGGCCACCCGGTGCCGGGCCACCCGGCGCCGGTATTCCTCGCAGCCGGGACACGCCCGAGCCCCGCTCCACACGCAGAGATGGGGGTGAGCCCTGCGGGGCCACCGGGCTGCAGACCCCCGGCTCGGCCTCCGGACCCACAGCTCGGTCTCGGAACCCCCACCATGTACCCAGACCCCCGGCTGAGCCTCTGAACCCCGACCGAGCCCTCGGATCACCAGCCAACCCCCCCCAAACCCCGGCTCAGCCTCCGGACCCCCAGCTCAGCCTCTGAACCGTCCCCCTCAGCTGTGTCCCCAGCCCCGTGACACCCCCTGCCCGTGGCACCCCCTGCCCTGAGCACCCCCAGCCCCCTGACACCCCCAGCCCGTGGCACCCCCAGCCCCATGACACCACCAGCCCATGGCACCCCCTGCCCGTGGCACCCCCAGCCCCATGACACCACCAACCCGTGGCACCCCCAGCCCCATGACACCACCAACCCGTGGCACCCCCAGCCCGTGGCACCCCCAGCCCTGGGCACCCCCAGCCCGTGGTACCCCCAGCTCCACGCCCCCGTCCCCTCACCCAGGCTGGCCACCAGGTCGTAGTTGTCGCACATGACCTGTCGGTGCAGCGCCCGCTGCCAGGGCGCCAGCTCCGCCCACTCCTCGGGGGAGAAACGCACGGCCACCTCCTCGAATGTCACCTCGGGGGGCACCCCCTGGCAGGGACAGCGGGGGGCTCAGGGGGGCCGCGGCACCGCCCCTCGCTGGGCACGCCCAGGGCGCCCCCCCGGGCTCTGCGTGCCCGAGCCCCCGCTAATCCCCACCGGAGGCGTCGGGACGGCCCCGCCGAACCCCCCCACCCTCCGCAGGGACCCCCGGAGCCCCCCCCCCGCCCCGGGGCAGGACGCGGCGGCCGCTGCCTCCCGAGCCCCCGGGCACGGCCCGGGCTCACCCGCTGCATGGCCGGGCGGGGCCGATGGCGGCGGCGGAAGGGGCCGGGCTGGGGGGGCGGCACGAGAGGGGGAAGAGCACCGGAACCGAGTGTTGGGGGCGCCGGGGGGCCCCCGGGCGAGGAGGGCCTCTGCCGGTGCGGCGGCGGCTGCACCGGTGGGTGCCGGGGTCCGGCCCCTTCCCCGTGCCCGGTGGGCCCGGGATCCGGCCCCCTCCGCACGAACAGCGTCACCCACCCCCCAAACGGGGCTCCTCGGGGACACCGCCCCCGTCCGAGTCTGCCCCCCCCCCAAATCCCGAGGAACCGGCCGGGTGACTCCGGGGATCCGGGAGCTCCGCACTGCAGGCTCCCACACCGGCGGACCCCAGCCCGAAGGGTCCCACACCGCGTGTCAGCCCCCCAGGACAGGGACACCGGGGTGCCCCCGGGTCCTGCCCTGCAGCCCCTGTGCCCAAACCTCCCAGAACCCACCCGGGTGGCACCGGGTGTCCCCAGCCACACGCCTGGCCAGTGGCACAGGGTGTCTGTGTCCCAGTCGGTCCCCAGTGAAGCCCCAGTGTGAGATCCACCCCCCCAGTCTGTCCCCAGGGAGCACCCCGGGGCTGGCCTGGTGGCCACCCTAATCCTGAGCTCTCACCTGGTGTCCAGGTGAGGTCTGGCGGTCACAGAGCCCGTTGGAAGGCACTGTCACTGTCCTGGTGGCCCCCTGGCCGTGGGCTAGCGGGCAGAGCCTTTCCCGGGGCTCAGGCCAGGAGTGAGGCTGCAGAGAGACCCCTGTGTCCCCCACCCAGTCCCAGAGAGAGCACCTGGAGCCCCAGAGCCATCAGAAGCTTTTATTTTAAATAACCTCAAAAAATAGAATTGCAGAGAGCAGAGCTGGGGGAGGGGGACCGGAGTGGGACCCCCTTGCCCAGCCGGGGCTCCGGGGGTGGCTGTCCCGGTGTCGGTCCCGTCGGAGGATCCGATTCCCTTCGGGATGAAGCAACGGCAGCTCCCAGCGGTGTCTGCGGCCGAAGCTGACCCAGACTGTGGATCCCTGGCTCTGTCACCCCGAGGGGACAGGGAGAGGCCACGCAAACCCCAGAAAAGCACCCCTGTGCCGCTGGAGCCTCCCACAGTGCCCACCACCACGACTCCAGCTCCGGCTCCAGCGGCCACCCCAGCATCGCCCATCCCAAATCCGGAATATTGAGTCCCAAAGCGCGCAGTTACCCAGAGCAAGCAGAAGCACAAGCTGCCCCCCATCCCCCCGGCACCGGAGGCGTCTCCGGGGCCCTTCTGGAAGCAGAGCTGAGCCCTTCCAGGCCCTTTTCCTGGCTGTTTTCCCAGCGTGCTCCCAACTCCTCCATGTGGAGCTGGACTGGGACCACAGGAGGCCAGCCCGCAGCAGGGCGGGCCCAGCACTCCCATCCCAGCCGTGTCCTTAGGGAATGCCATCCAGTCCGGAACAGGCTGGAAGGTTCTGGAAGCAGAGGGAGCCCTTGAGGGCCTCTCTTGTCCCAAGTCTGGCTCCAGTGGACGCAACTCCACTGTGCCCAGCTCTTCCTGGTGTGTGTGGCTGGAGCCCACACGCAGATCCGGGTCCAGCGCTGTCTCCTCCAGCCCTTTGGTGTCTCCCCAAGCCAGACGCGTGCCATGTCCCAGCCTGGCTCTGCACAGCCCCGGCTGGAGGCTCCTCCAAGTCCCAGTGCTGAGTGCAGCTGGCGGTGTCACCTTGGCACCAAGCCCTGGGCTCTGTCCCCTTGGCTCTGTCCCTTTGGCTCTGTCCCCTCGGCTCCGTCCCCTCGGCTCTGTCCCCTCCAGGCTCACTGTGGGGGAGCGCAGGAGCCGAGGGCCGGTCCTTGCTGGGCGTGTCTCGGTGGGGGTCCCGGTGTGGGGGATCCCGGGCAGCCGGGGCAGGGTGGGGGTCCTGGTGGGGGTGGGGGGGGGGGTGTCTCAGCGCAGGTCCCAGCGTGGGGGGGGGGCACAGGCAGCCGGGGCGGGTCCCGGGGCTCACAGGCAGCCGGGACACGGGGCCGGTTTCTCCTCGCCGCACTCCCGCTCGGGCGCGCCCGGCACTCGCTTCTCCTCGAAGGCCCGAGCGCAGCCGCCGGCCTTGGCCCAGAGCTGCCCGCGGGGGGGCTCGGGAGGGCGGGGGGCCAGGCAGGCGGCGCAGCAGCACGGGGGGGGCAGCCCCGGCGCCCGGGGGCTCGGGCCCCCCCCCGGGCACTTACAGGGGGGCACCGGGGCCGGGGCGGCGCCGGGGCCGGGGGGGGGCTCGTCCTGCATCAGCTGCAGGAGGATGTCGGCGGCGCCCGAGGGGCTGTCGGGGCGCGCCGGGGGGGCCCCGCGGGAGCAAGGCGGCAGCAGCAGCGCGGGGGGCTCGGGGCCCTTGCCCAGCGGGTCCCCGGCGGCGCAGGGGGGGGCCAGGCCGGCGCCGTGGGTGCGGCGGTGCCGCAGCAGGTGAGCCTTCTGGCTGAAGCCCTTGCCGCAGTCGGCGCAGCGGAACGGCCGCTCCCCGGTGTGCGTCCGCAGGTGCACGGCCAGGTTCACCTTCTGCCGGAACCGCTTCCCGCACTCGGCGCACGCGTGGGGCCGCTCGGCGCAGCCGTGGGGACACTCGGCGCACGCGTGGGGACACTCGGCGCACGCGTGGGGCTGCTCGGCGCACGCGTGGGGCCGCTCGCAGCCGTGGGGCCGCTCGCAGGGGTGGGGCCGCTCGGCACAGGCGTGAGGATGCTCGGCGCAGCCGTGGGGCTGCTCACACGCGTGGGGCCGCTTGGTGCAGGCGTGGGGCTGCTCGCAGGGGTGGGGACACTCGGCGCAGGGCAGCGGCCGCTCGGCGCAGGGCTGTGGCTGCCCGCAGGCGTGGGGTCGCTCGCAGGCGTGGGGATGCTCCACGCAGGCGTGGGGATGCTCCGTGCAGGTACGAGGATGCTCCGTGCAGGCGTGGGGCTGCTCGGCGCAGGCGTGGTGCTGCTCGGCGCAGGTGTGGATCCGCTCGGCGCAGGCGTGGGGACGCTCGGCGCAGCCGTGGGGACACTTGGCGCAGGTGTGCAGCTGCTCGGCGCAGGCGTGCGGCCGCTCGCCGCCGCCGTGGCCCGGCCGGAGCCCCCCGTGCTCCGCACAGGCCTCCCCGCAGAGCGCGCAGGGGAAGGGGCTCCCGGCGGGGTCCAGGGCGCCGGGGGCCGGGCCGGGGGTCCCGGTGTGCACCCGCTGGTGCACCCGCAGGGACAGTTTGCTCTTGAAGCGCTTGGGGCACTCGAGGCAGGTGAAGGGCTGGCGGCCCAGGTGCGTCTTCTGGTGTGCCAGCAGGTTGGGCTTCTGCGCGAAGCGCTTCCCGCACTGGGCGCAGGCGAAGGGGCGCTCGCCCGTGTGCACCCGGTAGTGCGTCACCAGGTTGCCCTTCTGGTTGAAGCGGCGGCCGCAGACGCCGCAGGTGAAGGGCCGCTCACCTGTGTGGATGCGCTGGTGGGTGGCCAGGTTGGTTTTGAGGCTGAAGCGCTTGCCGCAGGTGTCGCAGCGGAAGGGGCCGCGCCCGCCGGGGCCGTGCCCGTGCCGCGGCAGCCGCTCGCACTGCGCCAGGCCCCGCCCGCACTCGGGGCACGGCCAGGGCCGGCCCTCGCCCGCCCGCGCCGGGGGGGACCCGGGGGGCTGCTCGGCGCCCGGCTCCGCGGGGGGAGCGCCGGGGCACGGCTTGTGCCCCGCGTGGCTCTTCTGGTGGGCGACGAGGGCGAGCCAGAGCCCGAAGCTGTTCCCGCACTGATTGCAGATGAAGGGCTTTTCCGGGGAGAGCACGGCTTCCCCCGGCCCCGGCTGCGCCCCCAGGGGCCCCAGGACGGGGGGGGCCGGGGGCAAAGGGCGCGGCGGGCGCCTCGGGGGGCCGCAGCAGGGGCACCTTGGGGCAGAAGCCGTCGCCGCAGTGGGCGCAGGGGAAGGGGGGCTCGCCCGGGGGCGGGGGGGGGAAGCCCTTCTCGGGGCACGGGAACAGCTCGGCGCCCTCGGGGAGCTTCGGGGCGGGCGGGAGTGGGGCAAAGGGGGCGGGGTCCTGCGGGGCGGGCGCGGGGGGCAGCAGGGCGGGCGCGGCCCCGAAGGGCGCGGCGGGGGCCGGGCCGCGCGCGGGGCAGCGGCGCTGGCGGGGGATGTGCGTCTTCTGGTGGGCCTTGAGGGACACCTTGTCCTTGAAGCACTTGTGGCACTGGGCGCAGGGGAAGGGGCGCAGGTCGGTGTGGGTGCTCTGGTGTGTGACCAGGTTGGTTTTCTGGGTGAAGCGCTTGCCGCACTGGGCGCAGGCGAAGGGCCGCTCACCTGTGTGCACCCGGTAGTGCGTCACCAGGTTGGTTTTCTGGTTGAAGCTGCGGCCGCACAGGAAGCAGGAGAAGGGCCGCTCGCCCGTGTGGATGCGCCGGTGCGTGATGAGGTTGGGCTTCTGCCGGAAGCTCTTCCCGCACTCGGGGCACACGAAGGGCGCGTCCTCGGGGCAGCCCCGCGCCGGCGCCCGCGCCCGCGCCTTGCCCTCCTCGGGGTGGGCGCCGTGGATGCGCTGGTGCGCCAGCAGGTTGGCCTTCTGCGAGAAGCTCTTGCCGCACTGGGCGCAGGGGAAGGGCCGCTCGCCCGTGTGCACGCGCCGGTGCGTCAGCAGGTTGGGCCGCTGGCTGAAGCTCTTGCCACAGTCCCCGCAGCGGAACGGCTTCTCCCCGGTGTGGATGCGCTCGTGCGTCACCAGGCTCTGCTTCTGCCGGAAGCCCTTCCCGCACTGGGCGCAGCGGAAGGGGCCGGGGACGCCCCCCTGGGCCCCCCAGCAGCCGGCGCGGGGGGCAGGGGGGTCCCGGGGGGGCTCGGGGCCGCGCTGCCCGCCGGGGAACCAGCGGCCGGAGCTGCCGCCCGCGGCCGGAAACAGCTCCAGGGAGCCGGCGCCAATCCCGGGCTTCTCCTCGGGTTCCACCTTGCTCACCTGCCCGGGCTCCACTGCACCGGAGAGACCCCGGTGTTATCCCGGATCCCGGAGAATCCCAGGCTGTCCCGAGTGGGGAGGACCCGGGCCCAGCCCCTCCCTTCCTTGTGGGCCCCTCACTGCTGAACCACGGGCACCTGGGACACCCCAAAGGGCCTCAACTCCCCAAAGCCTCTCCTGGCGCGTGACACCCCAAACGCCCCAGTTTGTGACACTCAGGTCCAAAATGGTCCGAACTGGCTCAGAATGGCAAAAAACTAGTCTAAAATGGCCAAAACTGGCTCTCAAAACTGGCCCACAACAGCCACGAACTGGCTCAGAATTGCCATAAACTGGTCATAAATGGCTGTGAACTGGCACAGAAAGGCCCCAAAATGGCTGAAAACTGGCCCAAAATGGCTGAAAAAGGCCTTTAAACTGGCCCTGAGTGGCTCAGAAGAGCCCTCAACTGGCCCCAAAAACTTCTAAACTGGCTCAGAATGCCCCCGAAGAATCCCAGCCCGTCTTTTCCCCTGAGCCCCCCAATCCCACTGCTCCCCCAGTCCCACAGGTCCCGACTCACCAGCGCAGGGGCTGCCCAGGGCCTTGGACTCCTCCGGGCCCGTCCGCGCGGCTCCGAACGGCTCCTCCGGCGGCTTCATCCCGAACAAACCCCCCGGCTTAAAGAACCGGTACCCTGGGGGAACACGGGGCACCGGGAGAGCTGGGACGGAGCTGCTCCCGGGAGAGCCGGGCTCTGGCACCGCTCCTCGAGAAGCGGGCTCCAGGTGAGCTGGGCCGGAGCCATCCTGGGCTCCGGCGTCTCCCCGCAGCCTCTCCCATCGCCGGGAATCCCCGGAACGCTTTCATCGTCCCGCTTCAAAGCCCCCACAAAAATGCACCGAGCTCTGTGCAGAAAATCCCACCCCACCCCAGGGTGTCCCCCCCTCCCCTCACCTGTGCAGGGATCCGAGGGGATCTCGGCGCCGACGGCATCCAGCTGGGATCCGGCCCGCGGCGGCGCCGGGCTCAGCCGGGAATACGGCAGCAGATCCAGGGCGTGGGCGGGCTGGGGAGGGGGCAGCGGCTCAGAGGCATTTTGGGGCCATTTGGGTCATTTTGGGATGTCTGGGGACCTTTCCCTGGGTTTGGCCACAGGCCAAGGACAGGCATCGTGCCCCTGTTCCTGCATCCCAGATATCCCATCCGCCCTTGCTCCAGGACGGAGCCCACATCCCCGCTCCCCCAAACCAGACCCCCGCCCCCCCAAACCCGATCCCTACTTCCCCAGCAGATCCCTCCTCCCCAAACAAGATCCTTGTTCCCCCACAACAGAATGCCCCACCCTGCTCCTCCAGACCAGATCCCTGACCCCCAAACCGGGTCCCTGTCCCGCCCCCCTTTTCCAGCTCCTTTTCCAGCCAGGACCCGCACCGAGGGAAAACCTTTCCCGAAGAGCCAGTCCCGCTTTTCCGGGGACACGGAACCCCCCCAAGTCCCCCGCGCCCCCCCGGATCCCTCTCGTGTCCCCACGCCGCCCGAGCCCGGTGGAGGCAGAGCCGGGGGGGTGGGGCCCCCCCCCGCGCTGCGGGACTTCCCAATGCGCGGATTTCCCGGAAAAACTCTTGGGGGGGGGGGGGGGCTCCAGGGGCTGAGGGAAAAAATCATCGGAAAAGCCCCCGGCCGCGGGAATCCCCCCAGCCCTGGGGGGGGTGGAGGAGCGGGGGATCCCCCCGGGAGTTCCCCCGGAATCCCCCGCGTACCTGGGGCGCTCCCCCCGCCGACATCGCTGCCCCGGGCCCTTCCCGGCCCCTCCCGGTCTCCTCGAGGGCTCTTTCCCAGCCGCTTCCCGGCTCTTTCCCGGCCGCTGCCCAGCCTTTTCCTGGTCTCCTTCCGCCACCGAGTCCCTCAAATGGCCGCGGCGGGGTCCTGGGAGAGCGGGAGAGCCGGAACGTGAGCGGGAGCGGGAACGGGAGCGGGAACGGGAGCGGGGATGGGGCGGGAAGGACAGCGGGAACCAGGCCGGAGGAGCGCGGCAGTCCCGGAGCGGCTCCGGCGGCCTCGGCCCCCCCGTCCTCCTCCTCCTCCTCCTCCTCCCCCCGGAATTTGGGGTGCGGAAGGCGCCGAGCGGGGCCGGATCCGGCTGTGAACGGCGAGAGCTGGGGAGCGCTGGGAGTTGTAGTTCGGGATGGGATGGGATGGGATGGGATGGGATGGGATGGGATGGGATGGGATGGGAGCGGCAGCCGGGAGCGGGGAATGGCCCCGGCACGGCACCGGCCTGTCCAGCCGGGAACGGCCCCGGGAGCCGGGAACGGCCGCGGTACAGCAACGCCTGGAGAACCGGGAATAGCCCCGGGAGCCGGGAACGACCCGGGAATTGGGAATAGCCCCGGGAGCCGGGAACGGCCCCGGGAATTGGGAATAGCCCCGGGAGCCGGGAACGGCCGCGGTACAGCAACGCCTGGAGAACCGGGAATAGCCCCGGGAGCCGGGAACGGCCCCGGGAGTTGGGAATAGCCCCGGGAGCCGGGAACAGCCCCGGCACAGCCCCGCCTTGGCAGTCAGGAATAGCCCTGGGGCTCGGGAGGAGCCCTGGCGTGGAATCACCGCATCAGCCGGGAACAGCCCCGGGAGCCGGGAACGGCCCCGGGAGCCGGGAACAGCCCCGGGAGCCGGGAACAGCCCCGGGGCCGGCGGGCCGGGCTCCCCCGGCGCTCGGGGATCCCGGCTGTCCCCGGTACCGGCCGAGCCTCGGGGGGGTTCGGAGTGCCCCCCCCGCGCGCCCCAGCACCGGCTCCCTCCTGCGGAAGCCCCGGACCCGCCGCCGCCACGGGCGTCCCCCCTGGAGACTCCAACAGCTCCTGGCACCCCCAAGCACAGCCTGAGACCCCCCCGGGCCCCCCCAGACTCGCCCCGGCACCCCGAGCCCCGCCGAGCCCCCGGCCCCCCCCCGGGCCACGTGACCGCGCCCCCGGGACCCTCCCGGGGAAACTCACGGGCGGCCGCTGCCCCGCGGCGCGGTGACGTCACGCGCCCGGTGACGTCAGCGCGTCGGTGACGTCATGGCGTCCGCTTCGGCCGCGTCCGGCCGCGCCCCGTTCCGGGTCGGGGGGCGGGGCCCGAGGGCAGCGCCCCCTGTCGGCGCCGCGGGACAGCGCAGCCGCGAGGGGATGGGAGGGGCCGGAGAGACCCCGCCCTCCCAGCGCCCCCCAGTGTCCCCTGGTGTCCCCCAGTGCCCCCCACTGTCCCTTCGTGTCCCCCACTACAGCCCCAGTGTCCCCCAGTGTCCTGCAGTGTCCTGCAGTACAGCCCCAGTGTCCCCTAGTGTCCCCCACTGTCCCTTAGTGTCCCCCAGCGTCCCCCCAGTGTCCCCCAATGTCCCTTAGTGTCCCCCAGTGCCCCCCAGTGTCCCTTAGTGTCCCCCAGTACAGCCCCAGTGTCCCCAGTGCCCCCCAGTGCCCCCCAGAGCTCCCCAGTGTCGCCCAGTGTCCCCCAGTACAGCCCCAGTGCCTCCCAGTGACTCCCCCAGAGCCCACAGTGCTCCCGCACTGCATCCCCGGGCCAGCCGCGGCTCCCGGTGCTGCCCGGTGCTCCCCGGTGTCCCCCGTGTCCCCGGTGCTCCCCGGTGTCCCCCACACCTGCGGATGCCGCCCGCCCCGCCATCCCCCGGCCTCCGGCACCTCGCTCCCCCCGCTCCCGGGAGGGGACACCCGGACAAGGACAGCCGGGAAGAGCGGCGGGCTGTTCCCAGGCTCTGGAGCGCATTCCCGGGGGGCAGAGCTCATTCCTGGCTGTTCCGGGGGGCCGGAGTCATTCCCGGGGGACAGGAGTTTGTTCCTGTGGGCAGGATGCCATTCCCGGTGGGACGTGACAACACTGCGGTGGGCAGGAGCCGTTCCCGGGGCAGGATCCCATCCCTGAGGGCGGGATGTCACTCCCGGTGGGACATGAAGCCATCCCTGGGGGACTGGCGGCTGTTCCCAGGAGCAGGAGCCCGTTCCCGGAGGCTGGAGTTTGCTCCCAGAGGACTGAAGCCCATTCCCGAGGGACTGCAGCCTGTTCCCAAGGGACTGCAGCCCATTCCCGGGCGTTGGAGCCCATTCCCGGGGATCTGAGGCTGTTCCCGAGGGACAGGAGCCCATTCCCGGAGGACAGGAGCCCATTCCCGGGGGCAGGAGCCCATTCCCGGGGACAGGAGCCCGTTCCCGGTGGCAGGAGCCCATTCCCGGTGGCAGGAGCCCGTTCCCGGGGACAGGAGCCCGTTCCCGAGGGCAGGAGCCCATTCCCGGGGACAGGAGCCCGTTCCCGGTGGCAGGAGCCCGTTCCCGGTGGCAGGAGCACATTCCCGGTGGCAGGAGCCCGTTCCCGGTGATAGGAGCCCGTTCCCGGGGACAGGAGCACATTCCCGGGGACTGCAGCCCATTCCCGGTGGCAGGAGCCCGTTCCCGGGGGGAGGAGCCCATTCCCGGTGGCAGGAGCCCGTTCCCGGGGACAGGAGCCCGTTCCCGGAGGACTGCAGCCCGTTCCCGGTGGCAGGAGCACATTCCCGGGGACTGCAGCCCATTCCCGGGGGCAGGAGCCCGTTCCCGGTGGCAGGAGCCCGTTCCCGGGGACTGCAGCCCGTTCCCGGGGGCAGGAGCCCGTTCCCGGGGACTGCAGCCCGTTCCCGGGGGCAGGAGCCCGTTCCCGGGGACTGCAGCCCGTTCCCGGGGGCAGGAGCCCGTTCCCGGGGACTGCAGCCCGTTCCCGGGGGCAGGAGCCGTTCGCGGGGCCGCAGGGTGTTCCCGGGGCAGGATGGCATTCCCCGCAGCCCGTGACGCCATTCCCGGGGTCTCTCCCCGATCCCAGACCAGCCCAGCCCCTCCTCCCGCGCCCCGCGGGGTGGGGGGGGTCACCCGCGGGGCCGTCCCGGGGGCGGATTTGGGGGCAGATCCCAGGAAATCGGCTCATGCCAGCCCGACGCCAGCGGCCCGTGGATCCGTGAGGCCGTTCCCGGCGGGATGAGGCTCCCGGTGTCCCTGTGGCTGCCGCTGGCCCTGGGGGTGGCCGCGGTGGCCGCGGAGGCCGCGGGCCAGTCCCCGCTCCAGCGGCGCGTGGTGCGGGATGTGCTGGAATATTTCCACGGGCGCAGCAACGTGCATTTCCTCTTCAAGGAGCGGGAGGTGGACGGGGTCACCGAGCGGGTGAGTAACGGGATTCGGCACCGGGAGCCGCGACCCGGGCTCCGGGATGGCCACGGGAATGGGGAGGGGGCTCGGGGAGGGGGCTCGGCTCCCAGGGGGAGTGGGGAGGGGGACGGAGAGTCCGGAGGGAGCAGCGGTGGAAGGGGATGAGCAGGGATTGGGATTGGGATTGGGATTAGGGTTTGGGGTCCAGAATGGCCACGAGAACAGGGAGGGGGTCAGGGTGGGTGTCCTGGAGGGAGCAGGGGTGAACGGGGTCCTCGAGCATGGGAGCAACAGGATTCGGGATTGGGGATTCGGGGTTCGGGATCTGGGATGACCGTGGGAATGGGGAGGGGACTGGGGTGTCCCAGAAGAAACAGAGAGAGGCTCGAGGAGGGGATTGGGGTGTCCCAGAGGGAATGGGAGATGGACAGGATCATCGAGCAGGTGTGCTTGGGATTTGGGATTCGGGGTTCAGGACTGGGATCCGGGATGGCCACAGGAATGGGGAGGGGGTCGGGTGTCCCAAAGGGAATAGGCGGGCGCCGGGGTGTCCCGGGGTGCTCCGGGACCGGCCCTGCTGGCCGGGCTGAGCTCGGTTATTCATTAACAGATCCGAGCTGATCCCGGTGCCCCCAGAGCCGGGTCCATCCCGGGGTGCCCCTGGACACTGTCCCGTGTCTGGGAAGGGCCAGGACTCCAGGAACCCCCACTTTGGTCCACTTGCCCATCCTGGAGCCACCCTGGGGTCATTCCTGAGGGTTTCCAGGATTCAGGATCCCTCCCAGGGTTCAGGGTCCCTCCTGGGATTTGGGGTTCCTATGGGAGCTTTGGGGTCCCTCTCAGGGGTTGGCATCTGTGGGGTTCAGGGTGTCCCCCAGGATTTGGGGTTGCTCTGCGGGCGCTCGGGTCACTCCTGGGGTTCGGGGTCTCGCCGGGGGCTGTATTCCCCGGGAATCTGTGGGGTTTGGGAGTCGCTCTGGAGGCTGGGATCCCTCCGGGGAGTCCGGGCCCTGGCACGCCCCGCCGCCCCCGCTCCTGCAGGAGGACCCTTCGGGGACGTTCGTGCAGCTCCGCCTGGGCCTGGCTCAGACGACGTGCCGGAAGCGAGCGCCGCAGCGGCACTGCCGCGTGCTGGAGAACCGGGTGAGGGGACCCTGGGGACAGGTCTGGGGTGTCCCTCCTCCCCGGGGGCACATGGGGCGTCCCTTTTCCCCTGGGGCACATGGGGGCGTCCCTTTTCCCCTGGGGAAACATCCCAGGCTGTTCCCATCTCCCTTGGGCACATCCTGGAGTGTTGTCCCCTCGCTCAGGACACTTTCCAAGCTGTCCCTCTCCCTTGGGCCACATCCCCACTCCCTTGGGGCCTATCCTGGGGTGTCCCCTCTCCCTTGGGCCACATCCCATTCCCTCCATAGGGCCCCATCCTTGAATGTGCTTCATCCCTTGGGCTGGTCCCTGGGTGTCCCCTCATCCCTTGGGGCCCACCCCTGGGTTTTCCACACGCCTTGGGCCCCATCCCAGGGGTCCCACAGCCCCTCAGCCTCCCACAGACCCCCCGTCCCCCCACCGTGCTGCTGCGGGTGCCAGGGTGGGGCAGAGGGGACGGTGGTCAGTGCCAGAGGGTCCCCAGGGCTCCCGGGGGTGACATCCCCACCGTGTCCCCAGAGGAAGCCGACCTGCCTGGCCTGCTACAAGTTCGACACCAGTGATGTCCCCAAGGTGCTGGACAAGTACCACAACTGCGGCCCCAGCCACCACCTGGCGGTCAAGGTGAGTGCCCCCAGTGCCCCCGGTGTCCCCCCTGTGTCCCCACCCGGTGCCAGCCCCTGCTGTGCCCGCAGGAGATCCGGCAGCGGGATGAAGCCGAGTGCCGGGCGGTGGAGGAGGCCGGGAAAGGGGGGGACACGCCGTACCTGCCCGGAATGTTCGCCTTCTCCCGGGGGCTGCCAGCCTAGGTGGGTACGGGGACACCCCTGGGGACACCCCGGGATGGGGACACAGGGATCCCATCGCAGCCCCCACTCCGTGTCCCCTTTCCAGGCACCACGGCACCGATGGACGCTGCCCCGGCGGTCCCGGCCTGCCCCGCTTGTCACCCCCCAGCCCCGTGTGACCAAGGAGGGTCCCGGACGTGTCCCCCGCTCCCGCCTGTCCCCGCTCCCCAGTAAACCCAGCGCTGGCTCCGCTCCCACGGCTCTTATTCCCGCCTGGCACCACCCGCGTCATCCCCCTGCTGCCCCCAGGGACGAGAGACGGGGACACGGTGGGTGGGGAGTGGGCTCCATGTCACCACTGCCTGTGTCACCTCTTGTCACCTCTTGTCCTGCCCGGGGGGGAAAGACAGGGACACGATGGGTGCGGGCTGAGCAGTGAGAGACCCCTGAGGCCGCAGGACAGAGGGGCACAGGAGGGTGGGACATGTTTAATGCACAGTGCCACCACGTCCCCTGTCCCCGCCATGTCCCAAAGCCGAGGCTGGGCTCCCCACGGCTCCCCTGGTGCTCCCTGGGGATCCTGTGCCGGGCTGGGGTGGCTCTGGGGGTACCCAGGCTCCAGTGTGGGGGTCCCACGGCTCAGAGGAGGAAGGAGACAGGTTGGTGGCGGCTCTGGGGGTCTCACGGTGACAGTGTGGCCTCTGGGGCTTTTCCTGGATCCGTTTCTGGGCTGCCGTGGCCAAGAAAATGAAGCTGGGCAGGGGTGGCACTGAGGGGCTCCTAGACCTGTTTTTGGGGTCCCACAGTTGGGAAGATGAAGGAGCTGGACTCGTGATGGCTCTGGGGGTATCCCAGCCCTGGTTTTGCGGTCCCACAGGCTGGTGTGGCTCTGGGGGTTCTCCTGGCCCCGTTCTCGGGGTCCTGTGGCTCAGATGACGGTGGCTTTGGCCTGCGGTGTCTTTGGGGGGCTCTCCCTTCCCATCTTTGGGGTGCCACAGCTCAGACAACGCAGGCTCCAGGCCGCGGCGCCTTTGGGGGGGTTCTCCCGGCCGCGCCGTGGTCTCTCCCGGCCCGCCGGCGCTCAGAAGCCGAAGTCGCCGTGGTGGCGGCGGCCGAGCGCGCGCTGGGCCTGGGCGATGGAGTCGTCGGCGCGGCGGCCGAGCTCGCGGCACTCGCGCAGGGCCTGGCCCAGCTGCCGCGTGGCCTCCTCCAGCACGGCGCTGCGGCGCGCGGGCCGCGCCTCCCAGAAGCCGGCCTGCACCCAGGGCTGCGGCGGCTCCGCGGGCGCGGCGGCGGCGGGCGCGTCCTCGCCGTCCAGCGCGGCGTCCAGCTCGCGGCACAGGCGGAAGAGCTCGCTGCCGCGGCCGGCCACGCGCTGCCCGTCGATGGCCTTGAGGCCGGGCAGCATGGCGGCCAGCGCGGCGCGGTAGGCGGGCGCGGCGCACAGCGGGTTGCCCAGGTTGCCCAGCGGGTCCCGCAGGCGCAGGCTCTCCAGGTGCCGCAGGCCCTGCAGGCAGCGCAGCTGGCGCAGGCTGCGCAGGCGGTTCCCGGCCAGGTTGAGCTGGCGCAGGCTGTGGCAGCCGCGCAGCGGCTCCACGCTGGCCACGCGGTTGCCCGCCAGGTTGAGCACGGCCAGGGCGCGCAGCGCGGCCAGCGGCGCCAGCCCCGCGATGGCGTTGCCGGACAGGTCCAGCCACTCCAGGTTGGAGCAGTCGGCCAGGCAGCCCAGGTGGGCGATGCCGCGGCCGCGCAGCCGCAGCAGCAGGATGGACTCCAGCGAGAACTCGCCCGTGGTGGCCTTGAGCAGCGCCGGCGTCACCCGCACCCCGGAGCCTTCATCCTCCTCCTCCGCCTCCTCCTCCTCCTCCTCCGATGGCTCCGACACCTCCGGCTCCGGCGCCTCCTCCCCGCGCCCTTCCATCCCTGCGGGGAGGTCCTGGGGGGGACAAAGGGGTCGTGGCGGCACCGGGGACCCCCCGGGGCGGCCCGTGGGGTGCCCTGGGGTGCGGGGACACTGCGGAGTGCGGGTGGGGCACGGGGACACACAGGGCACACGTGTCACGGGGGTGAGGAGCACAAGGTGTGGGGCGCAGCTGGGGGTGTCACCTCCGCCTCCCCACGCCCCTCCATCCCGTGGGGGGTCCTGAGCAGGGAAAGGGGCTGCGGGTGCCACTGGGGAACGGCTCTGGACGCACACGCTGGCTGTGGGGTGGCCTGGGGTGCGGGGACACGTGTGGGAAACATCTGGGGGTGTCTTGGGGGTGCGGGGACACGCGTAGGACCCAAAGGGCATCGGCGTGGCCAGGGGACACGCGGGGGTCATGTCTGGGGGGAACCTGGGGTACAGGGACAGAGCCCATGGGGAGCCCAAACACCCCCCAGACCCACCGTGTTCCATCCCCCGGTGCCCCCAGGCCTCCCCATTCGGTGCCCCCGTTACATCCCCAGAGCTCCGGAACGCAGCCCCCGACCCCACAGCCCCCCCCGTTCCCTCCCCCGCTGCTCCCAGACCCTTCCGTTGCCCCCCCCGGTGCCCCCGTGACCCCCTCCGGAGCCCCTCCATTCCAGCCGCCCCTCCCCTGCCCCCGAAGCCCCCCAGGTCCCCCCAAATTCCCCAAATCCCCGCTTCCCCCCCCCAACTCTCACCGCACGGCGGCTCCCGGCGGCCCCCGAGGCCCCGCCCCCCGTTGCCATGGGGACGAGACCCCGCCCCCGTTGCTATGGGGAAGATGTTCCTCCCACCACGAGGCCACGCCCCTACCGCGCCCCCTCGTTTAGCCACTCCCCCTCTCCCGGGCCGCGCCCCCGGCCCGCGATTCCCGGGAAATTCCATAAAAACGGCTTTATTGGCACTTCGCTCCGCTGGCTCCCGGCCTGGCGTCCCCCCGTGTCCCTCACCGGGGGCTTTCCAGCGCCTCCGGCCACACCGCTCCGGCCACACCGCTCCGCAGCCGGTGGCAGAACGGGCCGGGATCCTGTGGGATGCTGTGGGATCCCCCTGCCGGGGCCCCCGGTACATCCCGGTGCTCAGGATGCGGCTCCGGTGCATCCTGGCGCCTTCCGGCACATCCCAGGGCTGAGGGGTCACCACCGGCGCCGCTGCGGGCACGGGCACATCCAGCACTCCCCGGCGCAGGGAGCCAGGGATGCAGCACCGGCAGCCGCTGGGGAACCCGGCACTTCCCAGTGCTCAGGATGTGCCACCGGCAGCCGCTGGGTCCCCCGGCACATCCCGGTGCCAGGACTCGCCGCCGGCAGCCATCAGGGCCCGTGGCACCTCCCAGCACATCCTGACACCGCAGTGCCAAGGATCCGCCATCGGCACCCACCGGAGCCCCCGGCACCTCCGGCGTTCAGGGGCAGAGGGTGGGGGGCTCTGGCCAGCTCAGCTGGGACCCAGTGACGCCGGTGCCAGTGGCAGCGGTGGCTGCGCCCATCCCCGCATCCCCGGTGGTGGCCGTGCCCGTGCCCACCCCCGGTGCCGGTGCCGTGGGTGCGCTCGTGGCGCTCCAGGTGGGTTTTGCGGGTGAAGCCCCGGCCGCAGCGGGCGCAGTGGTGGGGCCGCAGCCCCGTGTGCACGGCCTGGTGCCGGCCCAGGTTGGTCTTGGAGCTGAAGCGGCGGCCGCAGCGGGCGCAGGCGTGGGGCCGGGTGCCCGAGTGCACCAGCAGGTGCCGCGCCAGGTGCGCCTTGCGCCCGAAGCCGCGCCCGCACTGTGGGCAGGTGAAGGGGCGCTGGGCAGGGGGCACCTGCGGGGGGTCCTGGGCGCAGTCCTGGCCGCTTTTGGCACCGGGCACCTGTGGCCGGTGCTGGTGGTCCTGGGCACTGGGCACTTGCGGGGGCTGCAGGAGGGGCGGGGGGTCCTGGGCGCGGCCGTGGCTGCAGTTGGCACCGGGCACCTGTGACAGGAGCTGGGGGTCCTGCACGAAGGGGCGCTCGGCCGTGGGCACCTGCGGGGGGTCCTGGGGGTCCTGGGCGCAGCCCTGGCCGCTTTTGGCACTGGGCACCTGTGGCCGGTGCTGGTGGTCCTGGGCTCCGGGCTCCTGTGGGGGCTGCAGGGGCTGCTGGGGGTCCTGGGCACAGCCGAGGGCTTGGTTCTCCAGGTGCTGCCACAGGTGCGGCGACGAGTTCTGCTTCCAGGTGCGGCTGGTCCCGCACTGGGAGCAAATGAGCAGCTTCTCCTCGGCAGGGACCTCCCCGTCCCCGTCCCGCTGCTCGTCCAGGTGTCCATTCCCAGCTCCCGGCACCGGTCCCGTGTGCAGCCCCAGCTGCGACGCCGGGTTCTCCTTCCAGGTGAGGCTGACCTCGCAGCCCGGGCAGGGCAGCGCCTTCTCCTCGGCAGGGCCGCGCCCGTCCCCGTGCCCGTCGCGGCGTCCGTGCCCCGGCGCGGGGTCCCCGTGCAGGCGCAGGTGCCGCAGGAGGTGCTGGCGGTGGGCGAAGCGGCGGGCGCAGCGCGGGCAGGGGTGCGGGCGCTCGCCGGTGTGCGTGCGCAGGTGCCGGTCCAGGTGGGTTTTCTTGCGGAAGCGGCGGGCGCAGCGCGGGCAGGGGTAGGGCCGCTCGCCGGTGTGCGTGCGCAGGTGGGAGCGCAGGTGGATGCGCTGCCGGAAGCGGCGGCCGCAGTGCGGGCAGGGGAAGGGCCGCTCGCCCGTGTGCACCCGCAGGTGCCGCGTCAGGTGCGCCTTCTTCCCAAAGGCCTTCCCGCACTGCGGGCAGCAGAAGGGCCGCGGGCCGGGCTGCGGGCAGCGCCCAGACCCGGCGGGGCCGGGGCTCGTCCCCGCGCCCGCGCCGATCCCGAAGGCGATCCCGAGGCCGTCCAGGCGCGGCTCCGGCCCCCAGCCCGGCAGCGCCCCGTATCCCAGCTCCTCCGGGCACGGCTCCTCCGCTTTGCAGGCGCCGGCGAGCCCCGGTGTCCCCGCGGGGTCCGGGGGGAAGGCGCCGGGCAGGGGCTGCGGAGCCAGCGGGGCCCCGGCTCCGGCTGCGGCTGCCCAGGCCTCGGCCTCGTCCTCCTCCTCCACCTTCACCTTCCGCACCAGCCACTGCCCTGCAGGGACACGGGAGGGGACGTGCCAACGCCAGGGTGTCCCGGCACAGCCACCGGGACACGGGAACTGTCACCCAAGGACACGGAGCTGCCGCTGGCACCGGACACGGTGACCATCGAGGCCAACGGCACCAGAGACGTGGTGACCGTCACTTCAAGGACCTGGCACAGACGCTGGCCCTGGGGACACGGTGACCATCCCCCAAGGAGCCAGCGCTGCCACCAGGCCCAGGACAGGGTGACAGTGACCGCGTGGCCCCAGCGTTCGCGGCCTGGCACGGCCGGTGTGACTGTCCCTCACCTGAGTCGTGGAGCTCTGGGTCCCCTGGATCATCCCTGTCGTCCTCGGGGGTCACCTCCGCCTTGGGGACCACCAGCCATGCTGGGGGGACAAAGAGGCACAGACCGGTCCCTCCCCAGCTCAGGGGTGGCC
Organism: Vidua chalybeata; assembly: GCF_026979565.1. Lineage (NCBI taxonomy): Eukaryota > Metazoa > Chordata > Aves > Passeriformes > Viduidae > Vidua > Vidua chalybeata. Next base: position 559,265 of record NC_071530.1, read on the forward strand.
TCGATCCCCCCGGGACCCCGCGGGCCCCACCCGAGCTCCCCCCCCGGAATCCCCCAGTCCCCACCTGAGCCGGTGCATTCCGGTGCTTCCATCTCCTCCGGCTCCGTCCTGGCCACGGGGGGACCTGCGGGGGGGAAGGGGGCACGGGGTGAGACCCCCCCCCAGACCCGAGCTAGGGACCCCCTGCACACCGGAGGGTTCGGGATCCCCGGGACCCCCGGGCACGTACCCAGGGCACGGTGGGGGCAGACACTCTCCTGCCTGGTGGGTCCGGGGGGGTCTGGAGGGGTTCAGGGGGAGTCCAGGGGGGATTCAGGGGGGTCAGGCAGGGGTCGCAGGGATCCGGGGGGTCTCGTGGGATTCTTTGGGGCTCTGGGGTGGTCCGCGGGGTTACCGTGGAGTGGCGTCCCCGTCCTGGTCCGCCAGGAGCTCACGGTCACCTCACCCCCGTTCTCCGTCCCCCCTGGGCCCCCCCCCGTACCCCCACCCAAGCCCCTTTCGCACCCCCAGCCCCCTCAGTCCCCCTTCGTCCCCCCACAAGCCGTTTTTGTTCCCCCGCTGCCCCCTCCGTGCCCCCTTTCCCGTCCCCGCCCTCCCATCCTGCCCCTCCCCGCCGGTCCCCCCGCCCTTCCTGCCCCTCCCGAGCGCGATCCCGGTCGCGGTCCCGGTCGCGATCCCGGTCCGGTCCCGGTCCCGCCCGTACCCGCGGCCTCACGGCTGCCCCGGCCGCACCGGCTCCGCCGCCGCCGCCACCGCGCCCCGCCCCCCGCGGTGGCCGCCGGTCCCCCCGCCCCGCCGGGACCGCCCCCCCCGTGTCCGCCCCCCCCGTGTCCCCCCCGTGTCCCCGCCGTGTCCCCAGTCCCCCACCCCAGTGCCGTGCCGGGTGTCCCTCCTGGGGGGACACGGACACGGGCACGGCTGGGTCGGGGACAGCATGGCGGGGGGGCACGGGGACACGGACAGGGACATGGGGACACCGGGGGGACTTGGGGACACTCAGGGAGAGTGACACATGGGGAGAACAGTGGGCAAGGACACGGGGTAGAAACGGGGACACGGGGGGGACACGGGGGGGAACACGGGGGGGACATGGAGGGGACACGGGGGGGACACGGGGGGGACGGGGAGGGACACGGGGGGGACATGGAGGGGACACGGGGGGGACACGGGGGGGACGGGGAGGGACACGGGGGGGACACGGGGGGGGACACGGGGGGGGACATGGAGGGGACACGGGAGAGCGCAGGAGCGGGCTGTGGGGGGGCAGGGGGCTGGGAGGGCACAGGAGACACGAGGGGACACGGGACAGGGACGCGGAGGCATGGGGGGGGGTACAGGGGACACAAACAGGACACAAGGGGACACGGGACAGGGGCGCGGGGACACGGGGGGTTGAGCGTGACCGGCACCCGCTGTCCCGCCACATCCGTGTCCCCGCGCCCCGGGCCGGATCCCGGATGTCCCATGCCATTCCCTTCTCCCAGGAAACGGGGAGATGTCACCCTGGTGTCACCATGCCCCCCCCCCCCCCAGCCGCCAGCTGTGCCCAATCGGCGTCACCACAGCTGGTGGCACTTCTGGGGACTTTCCATAAATCCCGGAGCCGCTGGGCAGCGCCAGAGCCGGGGCTGGTGAGTGGCACTGGGGTGGGTGACACTGGGGTGGGTGACACTGGGGTGGGTGACACTGGGGTGACCCCGTGGGACCCTCTGGCCACGGGGACAGCCCGGGAATTGTGACAATGGAGGATCCCACTTTTCCAGGAAATCCGGGATCCGACATGGCCGCAGCGGCGTGGCCGGGGGTCGCTGGGGGGGTCGTGGCCATCGCCGTGCTGTGGGTGACAGCCGTGGGGGCAGCCACAGGGTGAGGGACTGGGAATGGGGGATGGCAGTGGGGAATTGGAGTGGGAATGGGGACTGGGAATGGGGGATGGGACTGGGGAATTGGAGTGGGAATGGGGACTGGGGGATGGGGGATGGGACTGGGGAATTGGAGTGGGAATGGGGACTGGGGGATGGGGGATGGGGACGGGGGAATAGGAATGGGAACGGGGAACAGGGAATGGAGAATGGGAATGGGACTGGGAATGGGGGATGGGAATGGGAATGAGGATGGGGAATGGAAATGGGACTGGGAATGGGGACTGGGAATGGGGGATGGGGACTGGGGAATGGGAATGAGAACGGGGAATGGAGAATGGGAATGGGACTGGGAATGGGGGATGGGAATGGGGAATGGGAACGAGGGATGGGACTGGGAATGGGGGATGGGAGTGGGGAATTGGAGTGGGAATGGGGAATGGGAATGGGAATGGGAACGGGGAATGGAGAATGGGAATGGGGACTGGGAATGGGGGATGGGAATGGGAACAGGGAATGGAGGATAGGAATGGGACTGGGAATGGGGGATGGGAATGGGGACTGGGAATGGGGGAGGGGGGATGGGAATGGGGAATGGAGAATGGGAATGGGGTCGGGGAATGGAGGATGGGAATGGGGGATGGGGACTGGGGAATGGGAATGGGAACGGGGAATGGAGAATGGGAATGGGACTGGGAATCGGGGATGGGAATGGGAATGAGGATGGAGAATGGGGTATGGGAATGAGGAATGAGAATGGGAACAAGGAATGGGGAATGGGAATGGGGGATGGAGAATGGGGACTGGGAATGGGTTTGGGAGCTGGGAAAGAGAACTGGGAACTGGGGGTATGAAATGGAGATCAGGGGCTGGAACTGGGAATGGGAGTTGGGAGCTGGGAAAGAGAACTGGGAACTGGGGGTATGAAATGGAGATCAGGGGCTGGAACTGGGAATGGGAGTTGGGAGCCGGGAATGGGTGGCAGGAGCAGGGGTGGGAGCTGGGGTGGGTGCCAGAAGCCAGGATGGATCCCTGGTGGGTGCTCACATGGAGGCTGGGAGCTGGGACGTGTGCCCGGAGTGGGGATGGATGGGGCGGTGCCAGATGGGAGCTGGGATGGCTCTGGGATTGTGCTGGGTCCCGGGGGGATCCCGGGCGGATCTCGGGCAGATCCCGAGCGGTTCCCGGGCGGATCCCGGGCGGATCCCGGGCGGATCCCGGGCGGATGCCGTGGCTGCCCGCAGGCGCTGGTGCGAGCGGACGCTGCTGGTGACGGAGCAGGAGGAGGTGACGCCGCGGCGCGAGGCCGCGGTGCCGTGTCCCAGTTTGTACCAGTACAGCCTGGCCGGGTGGCGGCTGGACCGGGACCGCACGCGCCGGGAACGCGAGAACTCCCCCGGGGACACCGGCACCGACCCCGCCCTCTGCTACATCTACCGGTGAGCCCGGGGGGACGTGGCGCGGGGTGGCTCCGGGGGACGCTGGGTGACACTGGGCTGTCCCCACAGCCCCCCGCAGATGCAGCCGGTGGTCCGGAACCGCACGGAGCGTGGCTGCTGTCCCGGCTGGAGCGGCGCCCGCTGCACTGAGGGTGAGGGGGGACACGGGGGTGGCACCTGGGGACATCCCCGCTGTGCCATTCCCACCGGGAGCTGGGATGGGCACCATTGCCACCGTGTCATTCATTCCCAGCGAGGTGTGCTGGGAACAGGGCTGGGTGCCAGGACGGGAGCTGGGATGGGATCTGGGATGGGAACTGGGAGCTGGGACTGGTGCTAGGATGGGAACTGGGAGCTGGGATGGGATCTGGGATGGGAACTGGGAGCTGGGACTGGTGCTAGGATGGGAACTGGGAGCTGGGATGGGAACTGGGAGCTGGGACTGGTGCTAGGATGGGAACTGGGAGCCAGGATGGGAACTGGGAGCTGGGATGGGAACTGGGAGCTGGGACTGGTGCTAGGATGGGAACTGGGAGCCAGGATGGGAACTGGGAGCTGGGACCGGTGCTAGGATGGGAACTGGGAGCCAGGATGGGAACTGGGAGCCAGGATGGGAACTGGGAGCTGGGACCGGTGCTAGGATGGGAACTGGGAGCTGGGATGGGAACTGGGAGCCAGGATGGGAACTGGGAGCTGGGACTGGTGCTAGGATGGGAACTGGGAGCTGGGATGGGAACTGAGAGCCGGGATGGGAACTGGGAGCTGGGACTGGTGCTAGGATGGGAACTGGGTGCTGGGACAGGGAGCCGGGATGGGAACTGGGAGTCAGGATGGGAGCTGGGATGAGCGTCATTCCCACCACGTCATTCCCGGTGTGACACCCGCACTGTGGCACTCCCACTGGGGGCTGGGATGGGTGCTGGGGCGTGTGCCACCCCCTGTGCCCCTCGGTGTCACCCACTGTCCCCATCCCACAGGCCCCGGCTCCCTGGGCCGCTGTTTCAGCGCGTGGCAGTGCCAGGACAGCGCCGGCGGCCACAACGGCAGCGCCATGAGCCGCGCCGAGTGCTGCCAGCACCCCTGGGGACACAGCTGGCGCCGCGGGGACACCGGGGACGCCGGGGGGCCCTGCCTGCCCTGCACCCGCCTGCCCCTGGGCGGGGACGGGGGCTCCCCGCGCCACCGCAGCCCCCCGGCCACGTGCCAGGCCTGGGCCGGGACGCGCTTCCGCACCTTCGACGGGCGGCACTTCGGCTTCGCCGGGAGCTGCCGGTACAGCCTGGCCACGGCCACCGACGGCACCTGGGACGTCACCATCGGCCTGGGACACCCCCGGGTACCCGAGACGGGCAGGAGGGCACGGGGAGGGGGCACTCAAAGTCACTGCCAGCGTGCAGTGGGGTTGGGATGGGTGTCGGGAGCAGGGATGGGTGACAGCGCCTGGGGTGTCACCATCAGACACCCAGACCCTGGGGGAGGGGGGACAGGATGGGTCACCTGGGGTCACTGGTGCTGTTCCCAGAGCAGGAATGGGGCTGGGAGCTGTGGTGGGTGATGGGGTGGGAACCAACAGGATGGGAGCTGCAATGGGTTTTGGGGGCTGGGATGGCACACCCATGGGTCCATCCCTGGCCACCGTGGCACACCTGAGTGTCCCATCCCCATCTTCGCTGTCCCTGGCACACCTGAGTGTCCCAGTGCCACCCCCACTGCCCCAGGTGCTGCACATGACCTTCGGGACGGACACGGTGGTGGCCGAGGGACGGAACGTGTCGGTGAACGGGGCGGCAGTGCCGGAGGGACGCCCCTACCTGCACAAAGGTGAGGTGCCCAAGGCCACCAGCCCGGGGCAGGGTGAGGACGAGCCCCCAGTACCATCAGGAAGCACCAGGACACGGTGATCAACCAGCTGCCACCAGAATCCCTGTCCCCAGCCTGCCCCCATCCCGCCCCATCCCCTCGCAGGGCTCGGTGTCACCTGGCCGGGTGACTGGGTGGCCGTGGCCAGCAGCCTGGGTGTGCGGGTGGCCTGGGACAGCGACCTGGCAGTGACAGTGACAGCGGAGCCCGAACTGCGCGGTGGCACCTGGGGGCTCTGTGGCACCTACACCGACGACCCCGCAGGTGAGTTCCACACGCCCGGCGCCACCCCCACCCCACCTGGGGGGCCGGGGGACGCCCCACGTGCCCCCACCCTACCTGTCCCCCCAGACGACTTCGTGCGCCCTGACGGGGACATCGCTGCCGTCGCCGCCGCCTTTGGCAACGCCTGGAAGGTGCCGGTGGCTGGCACGGAGGTACCTGAGGGGCCACGGTGACACCCCGTGCCCATTTGGGGGTCCCCGGGCGCCACCCCCGCGCTGAGGGACCCCCAACTCAGCCCCCGTGCAGGGACGTGCCGGAGGGTGGCACCAGGTGTGGCCCAGGTGAGCTGGCACCGGCGGTGGCCACGTGTGGGCAGCTGCTGGCCCAGCCCTTCCGGCAGTGCCACGGCGAGGTCAGTGGCACCAGGGGGCCCCGGGGGGCTTGGGGTGTCCCAGGGGGTCTCGGTGGGTCTTGGGGGTGTCCTGAAGGGTTCTGGAATGTCCTGGGGGACCCGTGTGGTCCCAGGGCTGTCCCGGGAAGTACCGGGAGGCTCCCGGGAGTTCCAGGAGATCCCAGAGTTGTTCTGGGATGTCCTGGGGGCTCTCAGGGGCCTCTGGGGGGGGTCCCAGGAGATTTCAGAGAGTCCTGGGGAGTCTTGGAACTCCCTGGGGGGTTCTGCAAGATCCCAGGGCGTCAAGGGGGACAGGAGTCCTGGGGATTCCGGGCGGTCCGGGAAGGTTTGGGAAATTCCAGGGGGTTCATCCGGAGGGAGGTCCTGGGGTCTCCTGGGGAGTCTTGGAGGGTTCTCATTGCTGCTCCCCCCACCCCAGGTGGACCCCAGTGGGTTCTATGCAGCGTGTGTGGCACTGCTGTGCGGGGACGGGGACCCCGTGTCACCGCCCGGTCCCCTGCCATCCCCCGGTCCCCTGCCATCCCCCGGTCCCCTGCCACCCCCCGGTCCCCTGCCACCCCCCGGGCCCCCGCCCCCCGCCGCCTGCGACACCTTCGCCGCCTACGCCCGGGAGTGCTCCCGCCGCCAGGTCGATGTCCCCTGGCGCCATCCCGGCTTCTGCGGTAGGACTTGGGGTGTCCCCTCCCCGGCCCCTCCCCGCGGTGCCGCCGGTGCCACCGCGGTGTCGCCTCTCCGCAGAGCGCCGCTGCGACGCGGGGCAGCGCTTCTCCGACTGCGTGTCCCTGTGCCCGGTCACCTGTGTCACCGCGGGCAGCGCCGAGCAGGGGACCTGCCACCGCCACTGCCACGGCGGCTGCGAGTGCGGCCCGGGGCTGGCCCGGGACGGGGCGAGCTGTGTCCCCCCGGCCGCCTGCCCCTGCCACCACCGGCGACAGCGCTACGAGCCCGGCCAGAGCATCCGCCAGCGCTGCAACCGCTGGTGGGTGGCACCGCGGTGACAGCGGTGGCACCGGGCTGGCACCCACTGGGGAGGACCCCGCTGATGGGCAGCCCCAGGGTCCCCTGTGGCGTGTCCCCCCACCCCAGTCCTGGTGTCCTCCATGATGTCCCCTCACCCCGGGGTCCCTGTAGAGTGTCCCCCTTCATCCCAGGTTCCCTGTGACGTCCCCTACTGTCCCAGTGTCCCCTGCCACGTGTCCCCCAGCCTGGAGTCCCCCGCGTGTCCCCGCATTACGCCGGGGTCCCTGCAGTGTCCCTCCCCGCTGACTGGTGTCCCCGGTGTCCCCAGCACGTGCGAGGGTGGCCGCTGGCGCTGTGACCAGCAGCGGTGCCCGGCCGAGTGCGCGGTGCTGGGGGGACGTCACTTTGTCACCTTCGACCGCCGCCGCTTCTCCCTGCCGGCCACCTGCGCCCACACCCTGGTGGAGGTGAGGGGACACGGGGGACACCGCGAGTGGCCGAGTAGTGACGAGGCCGTGCTCTGGTAGTGGCCATGGTGACGGGGTGGTGGCCATGGTGGCCATGGTGGTGGCTGTGGGGTGGTGGCCGCGGTGGCCGTGGTGGCCGGGGGCTGTCACCGTGTCTCTGCCCCCAGGACTTCGTGGCGGGGCGGCTGCTGATCACAGCCGAGCACGAGCCCTGTGACAGCCACCGGCCCCTCGGCTGTCCCCGCAGCCTCACTGTCACCACCAGCCGCACCACGGCCCGGCTCCACGGCACAGGTGACACACCTGGACAGGACAGGGACCGAGACCGGGAGCGGGACTGGGATCATCCCCACACCCTGGTGGTGCTGTGGCAGCCGTCCCAGTGCCTGTCCCCAGTGTCCCTGTGGCAGCGGGTCTCATCCCTGTGCCCATCCCCCCTGTCCCCACGGCGGTGGGTGACATCCCAGTGCCCGTTCAAAGTCTCCGTGGCGGCGGGAGCCACTCCTGTGCCTGCCCCGGACGTTCCCACGGCGATGGGTCCCATCCCGGTGGCCACCGCATGGAGCCACTGCTGTCGCCCTCAGGGGAGGTGACAGTGGCCGGGCGGGAGGTGACGCTGCCCTTCTCCGGTGCCGAGCTGAGCATCCGCCGCGCATCCTCGGCCTTCCTGCACCTGCAGCTGCCCGATGCCCACCTGCTCTGGGGCCTGGGGACCCCCGACACCTTCATCACCCTCCAGCCCGCCATGGCCGGCACGGTGAGTGGGACCCCCGGGACCCGCGGGATGCCCCAGCGGGACGGAGCCTCTCGGATGAGGCGCTGCCCGCTCCGGGATGGAGCCGCTGGGATGAGGCTCTGCCGGGCTCCGGGATGGAGCCGCTGGGATCAGGCTCTGCCGGGCTCCGGGAGCCGCTGGGATCAGGCTCTGCCGGGCTCCGGGAGCCGCTGGGATCAGGCTCTGCGAGCTCTGCCCTGCTCCGGGCAGGTGCGGGGGCTCTGCGGGACCTTCAACGGGGACCAGCGTGACGAATTCACGACGCCGGAGGGGGACGTGGAGCCGGGAGTCGCCGCCTTCGCCAACGCCTTCCGGGCGGCCGGAGCCTGCCCGGCGCTGGGCCCCGGCATTCCCGATCCCTGCGACGGCTTCCCCGGGAGCCGGGAGCGCGCCGAGGCCGCCTGCGCCGTGCTCGTGGGGCCGGCCTTCCAGGTGAGGACCCCGCGCGGGGGCGGGCGGGGACAGGTGACACGGCTGTGACAGCGTCCCCTCCGGCACAGCCGTGTCACCGCGTGGTGGATCCGGAGCCGTTCCTGGAGCTGTGCCGCTGGGACGTGTGCGCCTGCCGGGAGCGGGAGCAGGAGCGGTGCCTGTGCCCGGCGCTCGGCGCCTACGGCCGGGAATGCGCCCGGGAGGGGACGGAGCTGGAGTGGAGGAACCGGAGCCTCTGCGGTGGGATGGGATGGAATGGGGATGGGAATTGGGATGGGGATGGGATGGGGATGGGGATGGGATGGGGATGGGAATTGGGATGGGGATGGGATGGGGATGGGATGGGATGGGATGGGAATGGGATGGGATGGGAATGGGGATGGGGATGGGGATGGGGATGGGAATGGGAATGGGGATGGGGATGGGGATGGGGATGGGATGGGATGGGATGGGATGGGATGGGATGGGATGGGGTTGGGAACTGGGATGGGAATGGGGATGGGGATGGGGATGGGAATGGGGATGGGGATGGGGATGGGATGGGATGGGGATGGGGATGGGATGGGAATGGGAATGGGGATGGGGATGGGGATGGGATGGAAATTGGGATAGCGATGGGATGGGGATGGGATGTGTTTGGTACCAGAATGAGGATGGGACAGGACGGGATGGGATGGGGATGGGATGAGGTGACGTCTGCCCCCCCCGGTGACCCCCCCATGTCCCCCCAGACGAGCCGTGTCCCGGGGGGCAGCAGTACCGGGACTGCGGGGGTCCCTGCGGCCGTTCCTGCTCAGAGCCCCCCGGAGCCAGCGACTGTCCCCCTCCGGACACCCTCTGCGTCCCCGGCTGCCGCTGCCCCCCGGGGCTGCTGCTGGCCCAGGGGGGCCAGTGTGTCCCCCCTGCCGCCTGCCCGTGTCCCCGCGGCGCCCGCCTGTACCCGCCCGGCGCCCGCATCCGCCGCGGCTGCCAGGCCTGGTGGGTGCAGGGGGAAATTTGGGCGTCGCGGGGAGGTTTGGGGTGCTGGAGGGTCACCCACAGGACGGGGGTCACCCAGGCAGAATGTGGCGGTGATGGTGACACTTGATGAAAACCCCTCCAGCCCGGTGTGACGCCCCACGGGACGGAGGGGCTTTTGTCCCGTGTCCCACCGTGGGGACAGCGACGGGGCCGCGGCACAACCGGGGAGCGGGGGGGGACCCCAGTTCGGGGCCCTCAGTGGGATGGGGGTTCCCGGGGGATGCGGGTGCAGGGGACCAGTGGGATTTGGGTGCTGGGAGATGAGAATGGGGGTGCAGAGACTCCGTTGGGCGGGGGGGGCTCAGCGGGATTTGGGGGGATGAGGGGTGGGGATGGGGACATGGGGACCGCGCATGGGGGTCTCAGCAGAATGTGGGGGCTGGAGCTTGGGGCACCGCGATGAGGGGGGCTCGGGGGCTTGGAGGGTGCTGGAGATAGAGGTGGGGACCCCGGCGGGGGGGGGGGGGGGTTCGGTGGGATTTGGGTTCTGGAGTTTGGGGCGGTGGGACCCTGCCGTGGGGTCTCAGACGGACTGGGGTCCCTCCCGCCCCCCGGCAGTGTGTGCGCAGGGGGGTCGTGGCGCTGCGCCCCCGCCCCGTGTCCCCCCGCCCCGCGCTGTCCCCCGGGGCTGCTGCACGCGCCGGGGTCCTGCCTGCGCCGCTGCGACCCCGCCGAGCCCTCCGGCACCTGCGGCGGCCCCGCCGACGGCTGCGTGTGTCCCCCCGGCACCCTGTTCCTGGTGGGTGACACCCCCGGCGGGATGGGCACGTGGGACTCCCCCCGAGCCCCCCTCACCGCGCTCCGGTGGCAGGGCGGGCGCTGCGTGTCACCGGACGAGTGTCCCTGTCACCACGGCGGGCAGCTGTACCCGCCCAACGCCACCATCGCCCGCGACTGCAACACCTGGTGGGACCCCCGGACACCCCAGGCCCTCGGAGACACCCTCAGCCCCCTGCCAGCCCCCGCGGTGGCACCGAGCCTGTCCCCGCAGCGTGTGCCAGGGACAGCGGTGGCACTGCGGGCGCGAGGAGTGCGCGGGGACCTGCGTGGCCACGGGGGACCCCCACTATGTCACCTTCGATGGCCGCGCCTTCACCTTCGCGGGGGACTGCGAGTACCTGCTGGCGCGCGAGGCCACCGGGCTCTTCGCTGTCACCGCCGAGAACGTCCCCTGCGGCGCCAGCGGCGTCACCTGCACCAAGTCCGTGGTGGTGGCCATGGGGAACACCGTGGTGCACATGCTGCGGGGTGAGAGGGGACACGGGGGACACGGGGGACACGGGGGACACCGTGGGGCACATGCTGCGGGGTGAGAGGGGACACGGGGGACACGGGGGACACGGGGGACACCGTGGGGCACATGCTGCGGGGTGAGAGGGGACACGGGGGACACGGGGGACACGGGGGACACCGTGGGGCACATGCTGCGGGGTGAGAGGGGACACGGGGGACACGGGGGACACCGTGGGGCACATGCTGCGGGGTGAGAGGGGACACGGGGGACACGGGGGACACCGTGGGGCACATGCTGCGGGGTGAGAGGGGACACGGGGGACACGGGGGACACCGTGGGGCACATGCTGCGGGGTGAGAGGGGACACGGGGGACACGGGGGACACGGGGGACACCGTGGGGCACATGCTGCGGGGTGAGAGGGGACACGGGGGACACGGGGGACACGGGGGACACCGTGGGGCACATGCTGCGGGGTGAGAGGGGACACGGGGGACATGGAGAGGACACGGGGACCTGTGGGTGTTACATCCTGGCTCGGTCGCGGTAGGGTGGGGGCTGCAGGGGGTGGGGACCCGAGGGGACACGGGGGATACACGGGAGGTCATGGGGGGACACGGAGGGAGACGGGGAAGTGGCGGGGTGACCCAAAGTGACACCCCAGCCCCGTCGCGGCAGTGTGGGGGGGGGAACATGAGGGGACACGGGGGGATGTGGGGGGACACGTGGGGGTGACCCTCGGTGCCGCGCCGGCAGGGCGAGAGGTGACAGTGAACGGGGTGGCCGTGCGACCCCCCAAGGTGTTCGGGGGGTCGGGGCTGGCGCTGCAGCGCGCGGGGCTCTTCCTGCTGCTCCTCACGCGCCTGGGGGTGGCCGTGCTGTGGGACGGAGGTGAGACCCCGGGGGGACACGGGGGGACACGGGGGTCCCTGGGGAGTCCCTGGGGGTGGCCGTGCTGTGGGACGGAGGTGAGACCCCAGAGAGACACGGGTGGGGGTCCCCAGTACTGGGGGCTGTGGGGGATCCCTGGCGCTGGTGGTGCCATGGCGGTGTCACCATGGCGGGGTCCCTGGTGCCACCGCGGGGGTGGGGGGTCACCATGGCGCGGGGTCCCTGGTGCCGCATGGGGTCCGCAGTGCCGGTGGCACCACGGAAGGGTGACCGCGGGGGTGCCGTCGGTCCCGCGGGGGGTCCCGGGCGCCATGGGTGGCACCGCTGCCACCCGCGGTGCCCGCAGGGACCCGCGTGTACGTGCGCGTGTCCCCGCGGCTGCGCGGCCGCCTGGCCGGGCTCTGCGGGAACTTCGACGGCGACGCCGAGAACGATTTCGGGAGCCGGGACGGGGCCCTCGAGGCGACCCCCGAGATCTTCGGGGACTCCTGGCGCCTCAGCCCGCTCTGCCCCGAGGCCGACGGCCACCGCCCGCACCCCTGCGATGTACGGGGACCGGGGGACGGGGGGGGACGGTGGTGACACGGGGAGACGTGGGGGATTGACAGGGGTGCACGGGAAGTGGATGGGGACACCGCGGGACACGGGGAGACACAGGGGGACACAGGGCATAGACAGGGGGACACGGGCGGCTGGCAGGGGGACTCGGGGAGCTGGCAGGGGGACTCTGGAGGACACAAGAGTTGGCAGGGGGACGTTGGGGGTTACAAAAGAACATGTGGCACTGATGGTCCAGATCAGCGAGGGAGTCAAATCCCAGAGGGAGGAGGATGAGGAGGTGCCTTAGCCTCGGCTGAAATCCCCCGGCAGTCTCATTCCCGGCACCTCGGCTGTGCCGACCCCTGCGATCTCCGCAAAATTTACCTGAACCGGGACAATGGGGGGACGCGGAGTCAGTGGGGGCCCGGCTGGGGACACTCGGGGGGTCTGACGGGGTGTCCCCTCCAGGACAGCCCCCAGCGCTCGGCCTGGGCGCGGGGCCGCTGCGGGGTCCTGCGGCACCAGCTCTTCGCCCCCTGCCACGACCTGGTGCCCCCCCAGCGCTTCTACGAGTGGTGCCTGTTCGACGCCTGCGGGTGAGTTTGGGGGGCTCGGGGGCTCCCCACGCCCCACGGAGGGTCCCCGGGTGTGGGCCCAGTCCCACGGCGCGTGCCCCAGGTGCGACAGCGGCGGGGACTGCGAGTGCCTGTGCACGGCGCTCGCCGCCTACGCCGAGGAGTGCGGCCGGCGGGGGAGACCCCTGCGCTGGCGGAGCCAGGGGCTGTGCCGTGAGTCCGGGGCCTGGGGGGGGCCGGGGGCACCGGGGGCGACCAGGGGTCCCGGGGGCCCCGGGGGGCTGGGGGACGGGTGGGAGGGGTCCCATCCTGCCCCTGCGCTGGAGGAGCCGGGGCTGTGCCGTGAGTCTGGGGGGGCTCGGGAGAGCACAGGAGGGCCCGGGGGGAGCCCGGGGACACGGGGGGGTTCGGGCTGAGCCCCCGGTGGGATGTGCCGGGATGGGGGCCGGGCAATGGGTCTGGGGGTGCAGGAGCCCCCATAGGGGCCATGGCGCAGGGGGGGGGGTCCCCCGTGGGGCTGTGGGACTGAGGGGGGCGCAAGAGCCTCGCGTGGTGTTTCGGGGGTCCCAGGCTGTGGAATGGGGGGGTTCCAGCCCCCCTAACCCCCCCAATCTCTGCAGCCCTGCAGTGCGAGGGGGGGCAGGAGTACAGCCCCTGCGGCCCCCCCTGCCCCCCCACCTGCCGCGACCTCGGCCGCGACCCCCCCGAGCTCTGCGGGGCCCTGGGGTGTCTCGAGGGCTGTTTCTGCCCCCCCGGGCGGGTCCTGCACGGTGAGGGGGGGGCTACAGCGCGGGGAGGGGGCTCTGGGGGACAGAAGAGGTTTGGGGGGGGCTGGGGGGAGGGAGGTGGCTGGGCAGGGATTTGGGTGGGGGACTGGGGGTCCGGGACGGGCTGGGAGGTCACGGTGCCACCCCTGTGCCCCCCCCCACAGACGGGCTGTGCGTGGACCCCCCCGCCTGCCCCTGCTTTTGGGACGGCTTCGCCTTCCCGGCCGGGGCCACCGTGACCCAGGGCTGCAGCAACTGGTGAGGAACTGGTGGATACTGGGATCCCGGGGTGCGACGTGCTGGGGTCCCGGGACACCGGGACACTGAGGACACTGAGGACACCGGGACACCGGGGACACCGGGGCACTGAGGGACCAGGACATGGGGACACAGAGACACCGGGGAAATGGGATACTGGGGGACGGGGATCCCAGGACATCGGGACACCAGGACTCGGAGACACTGGGATTTGGGACACTGGGACCCCTGGACACCAGGACCGCAGGACACCGGGACACGGCACCCCCCGGCCCCTTGTGAGTCCCGCCTGCCTCCCGCCTCCAGCACGTGCCTCGAGGGGCGCTGGCAGTGCCCCCCGACCGCGTCCCCGTGTCCCGCCGCCCCCGGCTGCGCCCCGTGGGAGTTCCGGTGCCGGGGCGGGGGTCTCTGCGTGCCGGGAGCGTGGCTCTGCGACAACGAGGACGACTGCGGGGACGGCTCGGACGAGCTGTGCGACCCCCCCTGCGCCCCCCACCAGCCCCGCTGCCCCGGCGGGCGCTGCCTGCCCTGGGGGGCCCGGTGCGACGGTGTCACCCACTGCCCCGACGGCTGGGACGAGGCGGGGTGTCCGCCCCGGGCCTGCGCCCCCCCCGAGTTCGCCTGTGCCGGGGGTCGCTGCCTCCCCCCGGCGCGGGTCTGCGACGGGCGGCTCGATTGTCCCCCCGGGGACGACTCGGACGAGGCGGGTGAGTGAGCACGGGGGGCTCGGGGGACCCTGGGAATGGGGGGCTGCAGGGAGTTTTGGGGTCCTGGGGAACTAGAGAGCCCTGCAGGCCTTGAGGTTTGTGCCCCACACTGAGGGTCCCTGAGCCCCCCAGCCCTGGGGGTCTGTGCCCCACACTGAGGGTCCCTGAGCTCCCCAACCTTGGGGGTCTGTGCCCTACATTGAGCATTCCTGAGCCCCCCAACCCTACGGGTCTGTGCCCCGCAGTGGGGTCCCTGAGCCCCCCAGCCCTGCGGGTCTGTGCCCCACGCTGAGGGTTCCTGAGCTCCCCAACCTTGGGGGTCTGTGCCCCACATTGAGCATTCCTGAGCCCCCCAGCCCTGCGGGTCTGTGGCCCCCCGCGGCATCTGGAGGTCCCGGGGATGGCGCTGCTCGGGAGTCCCCGAGAGGCAGAGAACCTCCTGTGCCCCGTGCGGCGCCAGTGCCCCAGGTCGGGATGTCCGTGCCCACCTGGGGGTCCCGTCCGCGCAGGCTGCGCCCCCCGGTGCGGGCCGGGGCAGTTCAGGTGCGGGGGGGGCAGGTGCGTCCCCTACCCCCACCGCTGCGACGGCCGCGACGACTGCGGGGACGGGAGCGACGAGAGCGGCTGCGCCTGCCCCGAGGGGCACCTGCCGTGCCCCGGGGGGGGCTGCCAGCCCCCCGCCGCGCTCTGCGACGGCCGCCGCCACTGCGCCG
Source organism: Vidua chalybeata (assembly GCF_026979565.1). Taxonomy (NCBI): domain Eukaryota; kingdom Metazoa; phylum Chordata; class Aves; order Passeriformes; family Viduidae; genus Vidua; species Vidua chalybeata. The sequence goes on from NC_071530.1 coordinate 574,401, forward strand.
ACGGCGCCGACGAGGCCAACTGCCCCGGTGAGGGGCGCGGGGGGACAGCCGCTCCGGGACCGCCCCCCTGGGCCCACCCCGACCCCTCTGCCCTGGCACCGTCCCACCGGGATCCCCCGCCCGCGACCCTTCACCCTGGGAACCCCCACCTGGGGACCACCCCCATCCGCCCCGAGAGGCTCCCGATCCAGGGACTCCCCCCCCCGCCCCGGCATCGCCCCCTCTGGGGACCCCACCCTCACCCAGGAGCCCCTCTGGGACCACCTCCCACCCTGGGACCCCCTCCCTTTGGACATCACTCCCCCACGGCGGCGGTGTCACCGCTGTCCCCGTGTCCCCAGCGCGGGCCACCTGCGCCCCCGGGACCGTCCCCTGTCCCGACGGCTCCTGCGTGCCGGAGGTCGCCGTGTGCGACGGCGCTCGCGACTGTCGCGACGGCTGGGACGAGAGTCCTGCGGGGTGCGCGGTGGCGCTGCCCCCCGCGCCGCTGTCACCTGTCACCGCTGTCACCGCCGCTGTCACCGCTGTCACTCGCATTGTCGCCGACGCTGTCACCGCCGACACCGTCATCGCGGTCACCAGCGCCATCGGCAGCGGCACCGCCACCGGCACTGTCGCGAGCGCTGTCACTGTCAGTGACGCTGACGCTATCGCCGACACCGCTACTGTCACCGCCGCTGTCGCCGACACTGTCCCCGTCACCGCCACTGTCCCCGGCGCTGCCAACGCCTCGGCAGCGCCCTGCCCGCCCCGGTCCCTGCGCTGCGACAGCGGCGGGTGCGTCCCGCGGGGGTGGCGCTGCGATGGCGACAGCGACTGTCCCGATGGCAGCGACGAGGGGGGCTGCGACCCCCCGTGCGCCCCCGGCCACCTGCCCTGCGACCCCCCCTGCGACCCCGGCCACGGCCCCTGCGCCCCCGCCTGCGTCCCCCCCCGCCGCCTCTGCGACGGCGTCCCCGACTGTCGCGACAGCGCCGATGAGAGCCCCCAGCTCTGCGGTGAGACCCCCGGCACCCGTCTCTGGGGACATCTGCGGGGGGGGAGGTCTGGGAGCGCCCCCCGTGTCGCCTCCTGGGGACCCGAGGGTCGAGGGGTGCGACCTCCGGGGTCCCCCCGGGAGGGAACGGGAAACTCAGCGGGGAGGGGATCCCACCGGGGAGGGCTTGGCCGCGGGTACCCCCCCCCCAGCCACACCCCCCGACCCCCAGGACCCCCCTGAGTCCCCTCTGTCCCCTGGGGACCCCTCAGAGCCGTCCTGCCCCCCCCCAGAGCCCCCCGGCCCCGGGAGCAGCCCGCGGGGTCCCTGCGCAGAGTTCGACTGCGGGGACGGGGAATGTGTCACCTTCCATCAGGTAACGGGGGGCCAAGGGGGACCGCCACCCGCCCGGGCCACCGCGGGTCCCCCACCCCCTCCCGGTGCTGCCATGGAGCCCCCGCGGTGTCCCCGATCCCACCTGCTGTCACCCCCGTGTCCCAGCGTGTCCCCGACCCCTTTCCAGGGACACCCAGGTGTCCCCTGTCCCCTCCCGGTGCCACACCCGCTGTCCCCTGGCCCCTCCCGATGCCCTCTGACCCCCCCTCCCGGTGTCCCTGACTCCCCTCACCCCCTCCCGCTGTCACCCCGGTGTCCCGGCGCCCCACGACTCCGTGTCAGGGCCACTTTAGTGTCCCCCAGCTCCCTCCAGGTGTCCCCTCCTTGACTTCCCCGTGTCCCCGCCGTGTCCCCGCCGTGTCCCCGCACCAGCCCCTCGCGCCGCGGTGTCCCGCAGGTGTGTGACGGGCTGCGGGACTGCGGCTCGGCTGGGGACGAGCGGGGCTGCGGCCTCTGGGGGCCCTGGGGGCCCTGGGGGTCCTGCAGCCGCCCCTGCGGGCCCGGGGGGCAGCGCCGCGCTCGGGGGTGTCACCAGCGCCACCCCGGGCTGCTCCGGAGCTGCCGGGGGCCGCGCGAGCAGGAGAGACCCTGCTTCCACCGGGCCTGCCCGGGTGAGCGCGGGGGGACCCCGGGGCTTGGGGGGGCCCGGGGAGTCCGGAGGGTCTGGGGGGGTCGGGTGGTGTTGGGGTGCCGCGGGCAGCGCGGGTAGGGGCAACCCCGATACCGCCACGTCTGCCCAGGGAAGTGAGGGGGGGCCTGGGGGGACCCCGGGGGAGTTGGGGGTCTCATGGGGTACCTGAGGGATTTGGGGGTCCCCACGGTTCAGGCTGCCCGGGGGGGGGTTCGGGGACCCCACAGTCCGAGGGGTTTGGGGGTCCTGAGGTCCCCCTTAACTCGCCCCCCCCCCCGCAGTGGACGGCGCGTGGGGCCCGTGGGGGCCCTGGTCCGACTGCCCGGGGGGCTGCGGGGGGGTCCGGCTGCGCAGGAGGGGGTGCCAGCCCCCCCAGAACGGCGGCCGCGCCTGCGAGGAGCTGCGCGGGGGGAGCCCCGGAGCCCTGGAGATGGGTGGGTGCGGGGGGGGGGGCTCGGAAGGGGGTCTGGGGGCGTGGGGTCCGATGGGATGAGGGGGGCCCATGGGGCGGGGGGCTCGGACTGGGGCTCTGGGGGCGGGGGCCCAATGGGGTGGGGGGTCCCGGTGGGTTCCGTTCCAGGGGCAGACGAGCCCCACAGAGTGGGGGGCGCTCGGCGGGTGGGGGTCTCCTCAGGCTGAGGGGTGGGCCCTGCTGGCACAGGGGGGTCACGGCTGCCTCCCTCTGGGGTGGGGGCCTCCACAGAGGAGGGGGTTCAGGGGGGCTGATGGGGCAGGTGGTCTCCGTGTCTGACCCCTGCCCGCAGCCCCCTGTGCCCCGGGGGGGTGCCCCAACGCCTCGGAGTGCGCGGAGGGGTTGCGCCCCCTCCCCTGCGCCCCCTGCCCCGCCTCCTGCGCCGACCTGGCGGCCGCCGTCACCTGCCCGCGGCCCCCGCCCTGCCGCCCAGGTGAGGGGGACACGGGGGGGGGGCTTAGGGGGGCGCCCCAATGTGAGGGGCACCCCCTGACCCCCCCGCTCCCCCCAGGGTGCTGGTGCCCGGCGGGGCGGGTGCTGGACGCCCCCGAGCCGGGCGCGGGGCCCGCGGGGTGCGTGCGGCCGCGGGAGTGCCCGTGCCGGGCCGGGGGGCGCCGCTACCCCCCGGGCGCCCCGGTGCCGCTCGGTTGTCGCCTCTGCACCTGCCTCGAGGGGCAGCTGCGACACTGCCGCCCCCACCCCGGCTGCTCAGGTGGGTCCCGGCGCGGGGGTCCCCACCCCCGGTGCCGCCTGTGGGGTCTCCGGTACCCGCTGTCCCCGCGGTGGTGCCCGGGGGTTCCCCCCCGTGCCCCGGTGTCCCCGCCCCGGTGCCCGGGTGTCCCGGCTGACCCGGTGTCCCCCGCAGTGGACTGCGGGTGGTCGTCGTGGTCGCCGTGGGGCGCGTGCGCGGGCACCTGCGGGACCCCCGGCGTGCAGTGGTCCTTCCGCAGCCCCTCGAACCCGGCCCGGCGCGGGGCGGGCCGGCACTGCCGCGGCATCTACCGCAAGGCCCGACGGTCAGCGGGGCCCGGGGGTGGCTGGGGGGGGGGGGCTGGGGGGTCCCCCAGATGTGTGACAGTCCCGCCCGCAGGTGCCGCACGGCGCCGTGCCGGCGGTGCCAGGAGCGGGGCCGCTGGCGCGTCCCCGGCGAGCGCTGGCGCGGGGGCCCCTGCCAGGTGTGCCAGTGCCTGCCGGGTGGGGCCGTCCGCTGTGTCCCCTACTGTCCCCTCCGCGAGTCCGGCTGTCCCCAGGTGAGTGGGGGCCGCGGGGGGCGGGACGAGCCGCAGGTGGCGGTGCAGGTGACGCTGCCGGTGTCCCCAGGGCCAGGTGCTGCGGGAAGGTGACGGCGGGTCCTGCTGCGCCTGCGGCCCCGCGGGTGAGTGGGGGGGGGGGGTCCCGGGGGTGCCAGGGGAGGTGGAGGTGACCCCCATCCCCTCGTGCCCGTCACCGCCGTGTCCGTCCCCGCTGCAGGTGACAACGCCACGGCCACCCCGCCCGGGATGACGACAGCGCTGTCCCCCCCCGCGCCGGCCGAGGCCCCCGGCAGCCCCGGGTACGAGAGGGGCGCGGTGGAGCACCGGGATCTGGGGGTCCCCAAAGCGGGGGGGCACTGGGGGCATCCCCTGCTGCCCCCTGTCCCTCACTGTGCCCCCTCCAGCCCCACGGCCGGGCCCGAGGGGCCCAGAAGCGCCGAGACCCCCGCGGAGCCCCCCAGCGAGGACGAGGGCACCCCCAGAACCGCGACCCCACCCGAGGACACCCCGAGGCCCCCCGGAGGCCCCGCGACCCCCCACGAGCCCCCCCAGCTCCGTGCGTTGTCCTCGCTGGCTCCCACGGGGGTCCCCGCCGCGACCCCCCCAGGTGAGGGGGTCCCGGGAGGTGGGGAGGAAAGGCCCCCCCAGAACGGCCCCCCGAGACTGGGGAGTCCCGGTGGAAGGGGGGTGACGGGCCCCGAAACAGCCCCCCAGGAGCGGGGGATTCAGTCACGGCCGGGGGGGCTGCGGGGGTCCGAAATCGGGGGGTGGCAGGGGTGGGTCCCCAAAACACGGGGGTCACCCTGCCCCCCTCCCCCGTGTCCCCCAGGCTGCGCCCCCCCGCCCTGGGGGGGGTGGGGGTCCTGCAGCCGCTCCTGCGGGTTGGGGGTCGCTCTGCGGCGCCGGGGGGAGACCCAGCCCGAGGGGGGCTGCGCCCACCCCCCCAACACCGACACCCGCGTCTGCTTCCTGCGAGCCTGCCCAGGTACCCCCAAACCCGGCACCCCGCACGGGTGGGGACCCCCGGCAGGGTGGGGACCCCCGTGACGGGTGGAACCTTCAGCAGGGCTGGGACCCCACTGCGGGGTGGGACCCCCGGGGGTCTGGGCTCTGCGTGGGGTGGGAGCAGCCCCCATTATCGGGCTGGGACCCCCCAGAGTCTGGAGACCTCCCCAGTGAGTGGGACCCCCCATCCCCAGGCCGAGGGGCATCCTCGGGGGGCGGGGGTCTCGGGGTTTGGGGTCTCCAAGTGCGGGGGGGCTCGGTGCCCATTTGGGGGTTCTGGAGGGGTCCCCGAGGGGGGCACTCTGGGTTAGGGGCGGTCAGGGGGATCAGCACCCCCCGTACCTGGGTTAGGGGGTGCAGGGGGTGGCCCTGGGGCGGTGTGGGGGTGCTGACCCCCTTGACCGCCCCGTGCCCCCCCAGTGGCGGGCGGGTGGGCGCCCTGGGGGTCCTGGAGCGCCTGCGACGCCCCGTGCGGGGCGGGGCACCAGACCCGCCGCCGCAGCTGCAGCGACCCCCCCCCAAAAAACGGGGGGCGGCCGTGCGAGGGAGGGGCCCTGCAGAGCCGGCCCTGCAACCTGCGGCCTTGCGGGGACCCCCCAGGTACGGGGGAGCGCTGGGGACACCCCTCCAACCTTGTTCCCCCGTCCCTAAGTGCCACCACTGCCCCTCCCTAAATCCCCCCCTGCACCCCCGAGCTCCCAAACCCACAGTGCTCACCCCAGCCCCCCAAGCCCCCTAAAATGCCCTAAGTCCCCCCAACCCCTCCATCCCTGACTGCTCCAATGGCCTCCCCATCCCTGACCCCCATCCCCGCCACCCCAAATTTCCCGCAGCCCCCCAAACCTCCCCCGAGTCTCCCCTTCCCCCCGCTGACTGCCCGTGTCTCCCCCAGCCTGCCCCCCCCAGATGCTGCTGGTACCCCCGGGGGGGTGCGAGGATCTGGGGGTCCCTCCCTGCCCCCCCACCTGTGCGGACCTGAGTGGGAACAGCTCGTGCCCGGGGGGCTGCGAGGAAGGTCGGGGGGAGTTTGGGGGACACGGCGGGGGGGTCTTGGGAGGGTCTGGGGTGGCGACTTGGGTAGGGCTGGCGGGGGGCACAGGGGATTTGGGGGATGTGGGAGGACCTGGGAACTTGGGAGGGCGTGGAGGGGGCTTGAGGGGGCTTGGGGGGGCTTGGGGGACTGGGAGGGAGCTTAGGGAGGGCTTGGGAACCTGGGGGGGGGCACGGAGCAGTCTGGGGGCGGGCAGGATTTAGGGGGCGTTGGGAGGGGTACAGGGGCTGAAGCCCCCCTGAACCGCCCCCATCCCCAGGCTGCCGGTGCCGGGCCGGGCTGGTCCTGCAGGGGAGCGGCTGCATCGAGCCCGGGTACCCCAAAACCCCACTGTACCCCAACCCCGTAACCCAGCCACCTCTGTACCCCAAATCCCACCCGTACCGTGAAACCGGCTGCACCCCAAACCCATCTGTACCCCAAGCCCCGGTGTTGGGCGTCCCCAGAAAAAGGGGCCCCTGAACATTGGGGGCCTCCTAGGGGCTCCCCAGGATTTGGAGTAACCCTCCTCTTCCCTCCAGCGCCTGCGGGGTCCCTGCGGGGGTGATGGGGGTCCCCGGGAATCGGGGGCCCCCTGAATCGTGCGGGTGGTCGCGCTGGACCCCCTGGACCCGCTGTGACTGCGGCACCGGGACCCGGCAGCGCTTCAGGTGAGGGGCCGCCCCATAGCGGGGGGGTCTGACCCATAGCGGGGGGGGTCCTGCCCCATAACGGGGGGTTCTAACCCTTAACGGGGGTTCTGACCCATAACGGGAGGTTTTGACCCATACCGGGGGTTCTGCCCCATAACGGGGATTCTGCCCCATAGCGGGGGGGTCCTGCCCCACTTCCCCCTCCCCACAGGTCTCCCACCAACCCCGCGGCCGCAGCGGGCGGTGCCCCCTGCACCGGGACCCCCCGAGAGGTTCGGGGCTGTCCCGAGCTCTGCGGACCCGGTAGGTGCCAGGATCCCCCCGAAGCCCGGAGCCGGGACCCCCGAGTGCCGCCGCGGGCCCTCGAGCGCCTCGTGTCCGTCTGTCCCCAGAGCCCGCGAGCGCGGGGCCACCTGGGGCCACCGAGGCGCCCTGGCTCCCGGGGTCCCCCCCACGGCCGCCGGGGGGCACAGAGACCCCAGAGTCCCCAGGGTCGCCGTGGGCTCTGGAGCCGGCGTGGGGCACGGAGCCGCCCGGGGTGCCGGGGTCCCTGGAGCCGCTGTGGGTCCCGGAGTCCCTGGAGCCCCCGGAGTCCCCGGAGCCCCCCGAGCCCCCGGAGTCCCCGGAGCCCCCGGAGTCCCCGGGGCCCGCGCTCGGCCGGTGGTCGCCGTGGAGCACGGAGTCCCCGGCGGTGGCGGTGTCGCCGTGGGGCACCGGGCCCGGCCAGGCCCCCGAGCCGCCGGTCGCCGCCCGGGGCCGGTGGTCGCCGTGGGGGCCCTGGGGCGGCTGCAGCGCCCGGTGCGGGGGGGGCGAGCGCTGGCGGCGCCGGGGCTGCGGGACCCCCCCGTGCCCGGGGCCGGCGCTGCAGAGCCAGAGCTGCCACAGCCACGTGTGTCGCGGTGAGTCGCCGGCAGGGACCCCGACACAGGGACAGACACTGTCACCCCGAGATGTCACCCAGGGCGTCCGAGCACAGCCCTGCCCCACAGCCCCCACAGTGCCCCACAGAGCTGCCCCACAGCCCCCACAGACCCCACAGTGCCCCACAGACCCCACAGTGCCCCATAGAGCTGCCCCACAGCCCCCACAGCCCCCACAGACCCCACAGCCCCCACAGTGCCCCATCGAGCTGCCCCACTGACCCCACAGTGCCCCACAGACCCCACAGTGCACAGTGTCCCACTGACCCCACAGTGCCCCACAGCCCTACCCCACAGCCCCCACAGTGCCCCATAGAGCTGCCCCACAGATCCCACAGACCCCACAGACCCCACAGAGCCCCACAGACCCCACAGTGCCCCATAGAGCTGCCCCACAGACCCCACAGCCCTGTCCCACAGACCCCACAGTGCCCCACAGACCCCACAGTGCCCCACAGCCCTGCCCCACAGAACCCACAGACCCCACAGACCCCACAGTGCCCCACAGACCCCACAGTGCCCCACAGACCCCACAGACCCCACAGTGCCCCACAGCCCTGCCCCACAGCCCCCACAGTGCCCCACAGCGCTGCCCCTCATCGCCGCCCCACACCCCCATGGGGCCCTGAGCCGGGGGGTGTTGGGGGGCACAGGCCGGGTGCCCCCCAGGCACTGAGGTTGTTTTCGGGGGGTGCAGAGGCCGGGTGCCCCCCGGGCCGGACCTTCCGTGAGTGCGGGGGGGGCTCCGGGTGCCCCCGGAGCTGCGCCCACCTTGGGGGGGCCGTGGGGTGCGCGGGGGGGTGCCAGGAGGGCTGTCACTGCCCCCCCGGCACCTTCCTGCACCGCCGCACCTGCCTGCAGGTGAGACCCCCCCGGGCGCCCCCCCCATGGGTGCTGCCCCCAAATCCTGGGGTGGGAATGATATGGGGGGGGGAATTTGGGGATTTGGGCGGGGTCCACAAATCCACGGGTGCCCCTCAGAGTGGCCGGGGGTCCCGGGGTGGGGGTTGCCGCTTTGTGGGGGTGTCCTGGGGGCGGGGGGGGGGGGGGTTCCCTGGGCCATGGGGGGCTACGTGGGTTCCCCCCAGCAGGGTGGTCCCTGGGTCGGGGGGGGGATCACGGGAAGGGGTGAGGGACCCCTGGGGCAGTGGGGGACCCCAAGGTGCTTCTAGGGGTTCGTGGGTGCCCGCCGGAACAGTGGGGGGTTCATGGGGGCCCCCTGGGGCTGTGCTTTGCGGTGGTTTGGGGTCCCTGGGTCTGTGGGTGCCCCCCCCCGGGCGCCCCCCACCCCCGGCTCAGCCCCAACAGTGCCCCTGCTCGGTGCCGGCCGCGCTGCTGCGGGGGGGCACGCCCGGGACCCCTCCCGGGAGCCCCCCCGGGACCACCCCCGGCCCGGAGCCCCCCGGGAGCCCCGCCGGGGACCCCCCGATCGTGGAGCTGCCGCCGGGCGGGACCCTGTCCGTGGGTTGCGCCCTCTGGTGAGGAGGGGACCCCCGGGAGCCTCCCCCGCGGTCCTTCCCCACGCCCCTTCCCCTCCCTGCCGCCCCCCTGATTCCCCCTTTGCCCCCCAGCACGTGCCTGTGGGGCCGCCTGCGCTGCGCCCCCCCCGGGGGCTCCCCCTGCAACGGGACCCCCACGGCGACACCGACCTGCCCGAGCCCCCCCTGCGCCGGTGGGTCACGGCCCCACAGCCCCCCGCCCCGCACCGGGGCTCCCACCGAGGGGGTCCCGGGGGGTGTCACCGGTTGTTTGTGCCCCACAGCGGAGCCCGGCCCCACAGCGGATCTCAGCCCTATATCGGATCTCGGCCCCATATCGGAGCCCGGCCCCACAGCAGAGCCCGGCCCCACAGCGGATCTCAGACCCATATCGGATCTCGGCCCCATATCGGATCTCAGCCCCACAGCGGATCTCAGCCCCATATCGGATCTCAGCCCCACAGCGGATCTCAGCCCCATATCGGATCTCGGCCCCATATCGCATGTCAGCCCCACACCGGATCACGGCCCCACACCGGATCTCAGCCCCATATCAGAGCCCAGCCCCACACTGGATCACGGCCCCATATCGGATCTCAGCCCCACAGCGGATCTCAGCCCCACAGCCCCAGGTGAGGGTCCCCGCCCCCTGTGCCGCCCACCCCGGGGGTCCGCCCCGCCCGCCGCACTGACGGACCCTTCCCGCAGGGGACGAGGAGGAGGCCGGGGGGTCCCCGGCGGTCCCGGTGGTCCCGTGGGGGCCGTGGGGGCCGTGGGGGCCCTGCAGCCACACCTGCACCCGCCCCGAGAGCCCCGCGAGCCGGAGCCGCCGCCGGGGCTGCGCGGGGGGAAACTGCGGGGCGGGGGGCAGCAGCCAGCGACGGCCCTGCAACCTGCCCCACTGCCAGGGTACGGGGCGGGGGCTTTGGGGTCATCCCTGCCCCCTGCCCCACTGCCAGGGTACGGGGCGGGGGCTTTGGGGTCATCCCTGCAACCTGCCCCACTGCCAGGGTACGGGGCGGGGGCTTTGGGGTCATCCCTGCACCCTGCCAGGGTACGGGGCGGGGGCTTTGGGGTCATCCCTGCCCCCTGCCCCACTGCCAGGGTACGGGGCGGGGGCTTTGGGGTCATCCCTGCCCCACTGCCAGGGTACGGGGCGGGGGCTTTGGGGTCATCCCTGCCCCACTGCCAGGGTACGGGGCTCTGGGGGGGCTATGGGGGCCCATTGTGGGCTGGGGGTCCTGGGGGGTCTGCGGGGGCTTTGGGGTCCCTGCAGCCTGCCCCCCCCCCCGTGAGGGTACGGAGGTCTGGGGGGCTCTGGGGGTCCTGCTCCAGTGCGGGGGGGGGGTCCGCAGGGTCTCTGCCCCTCTGAGGGAGGCTCTGGGCTGTTGGGGGGTCCCGCTGACGCTGGGGTTCCCCCGCAGCGCCCCCCTGCGTGACGCCCCCCTGCCCGTGCCGGTGGAGCCCCTGGGGGCCCTGGGGGTCCTGCTCGCGGCCCTGCGGGGGGGGGCAGCAGCGGCGGCTCCGGGCCTTCGCCCCCCCCGGCCCCGGGGACCCCTGGTGCCCCCAAATCCGGGGGGGCCACGAGCAGCGGCGGCCGTGCGGGGTGACGGCGTGTCGGGGTGCGGGGGCGGGGGGACCTGGGGGCGGTATCGGGGAGCTGGGGGGGGTTGGGGGGGTGTGGGGGCCATGAGGGGGCTATGGTGGGAAATTGGGGTGCCCGGGTGAGCTGGGGCCGGGGGGGGGGGATGTCGGGGGGTCTCAGAGGGGCTGTGGTGGGATCAGGGGCTTGTGGAGACTGGGGGGGCGTGGGGACCCCTGGGGGCTTTGGAGAGGGGGGGGCTAAAGGGGGATCGGGGGGGGGAGCTGGAGGGCTCGGGGGGGGCTCTGGGAACCGGGGGGCTCGGGGTGATCGGGGGGGCCTGGGGGGCTCGGGGGGAGCTCTGAGAACCGGGGGGTTCGGGGGGCTCGGGGGGGCCTGGGGGGCTCGGGGGGGCTCTGGGAACCGGGGGGTTCGGGGGGCTCGGGGGGTCTGTCTGGGTGGTTCAGGGGGGCTGGGAGTGGGGGGCGTTGGGGGTCTCAGAGCGAATCCGGGCTTTCCGGGGGTCACCCCCCTGTCCCCCCGCAGTGAACGGCGCGTGGTCCCCCTGGGGTCCCTGGTCGCGCTGTGACGTCACGTGCGGGGGGGGCCGCTCCGTGCGCAGCCGCTCCTGCTCCCGCCCCCCCCCAAAAAACGGGGGCAGCCCCTGCCCCGGGAGGGGGCACGAGCTGCGGGTCTGCAACCCCCGGCCCTGCGGTACGGGGGTGCGGGGGGGGGGGGGGCACCGGGAGGGACTGGGGGAGTCTGGGGGGGGCCGGCGGGGTCACCGAGGGGCTCTGCACTGGAGAGCAGCGTCGGGGGGAGCTGCGGGTGGCTGGGGGTGCCCTGGGGGGGCTCGGGGGGGGGGTCCCTGGGGGTGTCGCGGCGCTGACGGTGCCCCCCCCCCCCAGGCCCGCGGTGCCCCCCCGGGCAGACGGTGTCCCCCTGTGCCAGCCGGTGCCCGCGGAGCTGCCGGGACCTGCAGGAGGGGGTGTCCTGCGAGGGGGGGGCCCCCTGCGAGCCCGGCTGCCGCTGCCCTCCCGGTGAGCCCCCGGCGCCCCCCGTGAGACCCCTGTGGGACCCCCGGGCACCCCCCCGAGCCTGTCCCTGTCCCCTCCCCCAGGGACGCTGGAGCAGGACGGGGGCTGTGTCCCCCCCGCGCTGTGCGAGTGCCTGGACGCGGGGGGGCACCTCTGGGTGCCGGGGGGGGGCGGCCACCCCCGGGACTGCCGGAACTGCACCTGCGCGGGGGGGCGGCTGCGCTGCGTCCCGGGGGGGTGTCCCCCCCCCAGCGCCACCCCCGGGACCCCCCCCGGGACCCCCCCCTGCGCCTGGAGCCGCTGGAGCCAGTGGGGACCCTGCAGTGTCACCTGCGGGGGGGGGCGGCAGGAGCGGTACAGGTGAGCGGGGGGGGGGGGGGGACACACGGGCTTGGGGTGCGACACGGGGGGGACGCGGGGGTTGTGGGGGGGACACGGCGCCTTGGGGACACGTGACAGCCGGGGGGGGGGCACGGAACTGTGGGCACACAGGACTTGGGGGGGGGGAATGCGGTGTCTGCTGGGGGGGGGGTCACGACCCTGGGGGGCACACGGCACCTGTGGGGGGGGCCACGTCACCTTGGGGACGCACCTGGGGCTGGGGGGACGCGAAACCCACGGGGGCGGCGTGACACAACCCAACGCCCCGTGTGACCCCCCCCGGCCCCCCAGGACTCCCATCCCCCCCGAGGGAGGGGGGGGACCCTGCGGGGCCCCCCAGGAGCAGGCTCGGCGCTGCGAGGAGACGCCGTGCCCCCCCGTGTGCCCCTGGGCGGGGGGCGAGCGGGGGCTGGGCGAGCGCTGGAGCCCCGGCCCGTGCCAACAGTGGTGAGTTGGGGGGGCCGGGGGGGCCGGGGGGGGGGTCTGAGCGACCCCCACCCACCGCGTGTGTCCCCCCCTGCAGCACCTGCACCCCCGAGGGACCCGAGTGCTGGGACACGCCGTGTGCGGCCGGTACGGGGGGGCCGGAGGGAGGATTGGGGGGGGTCCCGGGGAGGGCAGAGGGGTGTCGCAGGGCACTGGGGGGTTCTGGAGGGGTCGGGGGGGTGATGGGGGGTCCCGAGGGTCCCGGTGACCCCGGTGCTCCCCCCAGAGCCGTGTGACTGGAGTCCCTGGGGGCCCTGGGGACCCTGCGGAGACCCCTGTGCGGGGGGGTCGCGCCTGCGCCACCGGCACCCCCTGAAGCCCGAGACCCCCGGGCGGGCGTGCGCGGGGGTCCGCACCCAGAGCGAGAGCTGCACCTCCAGCGCCTGCCCCGGTAACCCCCGCGCTGCCACCCCGGGCCCCCCCTCCCTGGAGCCTTGGGAGCCCACCCCGGGGCGCTCAGGGCTCCCGTGCCCCCCCCCCCAGATCCCGGCTGCGGCGGGGGGGGCCGGACCCGCAGCCCCTGCGCCGGGCGCTGCCCCCGGACCTGCGCGGACACCTGGGCGCCGGTGCTGTGTCTGCAGGGGCCCTGCGAGCCAGGTACGGCCGGGCCGCCCCGCGGGTGTCCCCCCGGACCCCCGGACACCCACGGTGCCCCCCGTGCCCCCAGGGTGCCGGTGCCCCCCCGGGCAGCTGCTGCAGGACGGGCGCTGCGTCCCCCTGAGCCGCTGCCGCTGCGGGACCCCCGGCGGGGAGCACGGGAGCCGCGAGGTGTCCCCGGGGACCCTGACCCAGATCGGCTGTCACAACTGGTGGGTGACACACCGCGGAGGGGGCGCGGCGGGATGGGCACGGCTGGGGACACGGTGGGGGACACGGTGGGTGGGCACTCGGGGACAGACGGGGGCGGGACGGGCACGGGGGGACGGCACGGGGGCCAGGGGGGTCGACAGACACGGTGGTGGCAGTGGGACGGGCACGGGAACGGTGGGACGGGCACAGTGACACTGGGACGGGCACAGTGACACTGGGATGGGCGCAGGGGACAGGGTGGGATGGGCACAGTGACAGTCAGACGGGCATAGTGACACTGGGACAGGCACAGTGACACTGGGACGGGCACAGTGACATTGGGAAGGGCGCGGGGGACAGGCTGGGACGGGCACAGTGACATTGGGACGGGCACGGTGACACTGGGACGGGCACGGGGGACAGGCTGGGACGGGCACAGTGACATTGGGACGGGCACGGTGACACTGGGACGGGCACGAGGGACAGGCTGGGACAGGCACAGTGACACTGGGACGGGCGCGGGGGACAGGCTGGGACGGGCACCGTGCTGGCGGGACGGGCACCGTGGCGGTGCCACAGGGCAGGGCCCCACGTGCGGTGACGGTGACACGCGTGTCACCCCCGGTGCAGCACCTGCGAGAACGGCACCCTGACGTGCCCAGCGCTGGCGTGTCCCTCGCCGGGGCCCGCCACGCCCGCCATCCCCACGTCCCCCCGGTCCTCCGTGTCCCCCCTGTCCCCCGCATACCCCGTGTCCCCTCTGTCCCCCTCGCCCCCTCTATCCGCCCTGCTCCCGCTGTCTCCCGAGACCCCCCTGTCCCCCGCCCTGTCCCCGTGGTCCCCCTGGTCCCGCTGCTCCCGCAGCTGCGGCGGCGGCACCCGGAGGCGGCAGCGGCAGTGCCGGGAGCGCCCCGGGACGGGGCCGCCGTGCGGGGAGAGCCCCGGGGAGGAGACGGCGGCGTGTAACCCCCAGGCGTGCCCCGGTGAGGGCGGGGACACCGGGGGGCACGGAGGGACGGGAGGCACAGGGCTGGAGCGGTGAAAAGGAGGGATGGAGGGAACGGGGAACGGAGCGGTGGGAGAGGGAAGGGGTGGAGGTAGCGAGGAAGGGAGGGAGGGATGGAGGGGGCGGACGGAGGGCCGGGGCAATGGAAGGAGGGAGGGCGGGGGGTCAGGGGGTGCCGGTGCCAATCCCGGTGCCATTGCCGGTGCCGGTCCCGGTGCCATTCCCAGTGCCGGTCCCGGTGCCATTCCGGGTGCCATTCCGGGTGCCGGTACCGGTGCCATTCCCGGTGCAGTCCCGGTGCCATTCCCGGTGCCATCCCCAGTGCCGGTCCCGGTGCCGTTCCCGGTGGCCCCAGGCTGCCCCCCGGGCGAGGTATGGCTGGACCCCGGCCCCGCCTGCGAGCGCAGCTGCCAGGACCTGGCGGAGCCCCCCGGGACTTGCGGGGGGACCCCCGCGACCCTCGGAACCTCCGGATCCCCGGCGACCCCCGGGACCCCCGTAACTCCGGACAGCTCCAGCACCCCCGGGACCCCCGCGACCCTCGGCACTCCCGCGACCCTCGGGACCCCCTCGACCCCCCCCGCGCTGCGCCTGCGCCCCCGGGCGGTACCGGAACGGCTCCGGGCAGTGCGTGAGCGCGGGGGGCTGCGGCTGCCGGCACCGCGGGGCGCTGCGAGCGGTGAGCAGGGCGGGGGGCGCGGCGCGGGGGTCCCTGATCCCGTGCCGGGGGGTCCCTGACCAATATTTGGGGTCCCTGCCCCCCTGCAGGCCGGCAGCGAGTGGCAGGAGCAGTGCGGAACCTGTCGCTGCTCCGAGGGACGCGTCACCTGCGCCACCTCCTGCCCCGCACTCACCTGCCCGGAGGTGGGGGGCGCCGGGGGCGGTCCGGGGGGCGCGGGAGGGGTCCCCGCGGGCAGGGGCTGAGCCCGGGTGGTGCCCGCAGGGCGCGGAGCCGGTGCTGGAGCCCGGGAGCTGCTGCCCCGTGTGCCGGGACGAGTGGCCAGGTGAGACCCCGCACCCGGGGGCCCCGGGGAGGGGCGGCCCCGGCAGCCCCCCCCGCTCACGCCGGGCCCCCCCCCCCCACGGTGCAGAGGAGCCCCCCGGGCCGTGCCGGCTCCTCACGGCGCTCCGGACCATCGCCAAGGGCGCGTGTGTCCTGCGGGGCGTCCGCGTCGCCTACTGCGCGGGGGCGTGTCGCTCCCGCACCGCCGTCAGCGCGCAGGTACGGGGGGCGCGGGGCCGGGAGGGACCCCCGGAGCCCGGCCCGGGGCTGTCCGGGGCTCTCCGGGGCTGTGCCGTGCCGCCGTGACCCGCTGTCCCCAGGAGCCGTACGTGCGGTCGCTGTGCGAGTGCTGCAGTTACCGGCTGGACCCCGGCCGGCCCGTGCGGGCCCTGCTGCTGCCGTGCCCCCGCGGCCGCCCCCGGCCCGCGCTGCTGCCCCGCATCGCCGAGTGCCGCTGCGAGCCCTGCCGGGGTGCGGGGAGCGGGGGATCCTGCGGGGCTGGGGGAGCGGGGGGATCCCGAGCGGCTGGGGGAGAGTGGGGGGATCCCGCCGGGGCTGCGGGGAGCGGGGGCATCCTGCCGGGGCTCGGGGAAGCGGGGGGATCCTGCCGGAGAGTGGGGGCATCCTGCCGGGGCTCGGGGAAGCGGGGGGATCCTGCCGGAGAGTGGGGGCATCCTGCCGGGGCTGGGGGGAGCGGGGGATCCTGAGGGGGCTCGGGGGATCCCGCCGGGGCTCGGGGGAGCGGGGGAAGCGGGGGGATCCCGCGGGGCTCCGGCGGGGACACGCGGCCCCCGCACCGCTCAGAGCGCTGCGGGTGGAGGCTGGGCTGTCCCGGGGGTCCCGGGGGTCCTTGGGTGTCTGGGGGGGGCTCGGGGAGCAGCCAGCGCGGACACCGGACCCCCCCCGTCCCGCAGGCGGGGACTTCAGCCGGCGCTGAGGAGACCCCCGGACACCGCCCCTGCCCCCCGCCCTGCGTCGGCATCGATCCTTATCGATACCAATAAACGGGCGATAATCGATGGAGTTCGACAATTAATCTCTAACCGATAACCTCACCCGGGGGCACTGTGCGAACTGGGGGACCGGGGGGGCACTGGGATCAACTGGGGACCTCCAGGGGGGCACTGGGATGAACTGGGATCTCCGGGGGGGCACTGGGATGAACTGGGGGGCACTGGGATGGACTGGGGATCTCCGGGGGGGGCACTGGGATGAACTGGGGGGCACTGGGATGAACTGGGGGACTCGAGGGGGGGCACTGGGATGAACTGGGGGGCACTGGGATGGACTGGGGATCTCCAGGGGGGCACTGGGATGAACTGGGGGACTCGAGGGGGGGCACTGGGATGAACTGGGGGGCACTGGGATGAACTGGGGATCTCCGGGGGGGGCACTGGGATGAACTGGGGGACTCGAGGGGGGGCACTGGGATGAACTGGGGGGCACTGGGATGAACTGGGGGACTCGAGGGGGGGCACTGGGATGAACTGGGGGGCACTGGGGGCGGCGGTGGCTGCAGTTTCCCCCGCCACCACACGAGGGCGCCCCACAGAGAGGCGGGCGGGTGGGAGCGCCCGGCCCCCCCCGGAACGCGGGGACACCGCGGGGACACCGCGGGGACACCGCGGGAGGGACGCTCCGGGGACGCTCCGGGGACGCTCCGGGGAACATTCCGGGGGACATTCCGGGGGACGCCCCGTGGGGGCTCCGGCGCCGATGGCGCCCGCGCTCTCGGCCCGTCACGGAAAAGGCGCCGCCGCCGCGTGATGACGCAGCCGAGCGGCCAATAGCGAGCGGGCGCGGCGCGGTGACGTCGTAACCGTGCGCCTCAGTGGCGGCCCGTGCGTGGGGCCGGGGCGGGAGAGGTCAGAGAGGGCCGGGAACGGGAACGGGAAATGGGAATGGGAACGGGAACGGGGATGGGAACGGGATCGGGAATGGGAATGGAAACGGGAACGGGGATGGGATCGGGATCGGGAATGGGAACGGGAACGGGGATGGGATCGGGATCGGGAACGGGGATGGGAACTGGGAACGGGATCGGGAATGGGAACGGGGACGGGATCGGGGATGGGGATGGGAACGGGATCGGGAACGGGATCGGGAACGGGGATGGGAACGGGACCGGGACTGTGGGACACGGGGGTGGGGAAGCGGGCCCGGGAAGGACCGTGGGGAAGCGGAACGCAGCGGGGGAGGCCGGGAGCGGGGGCGGCGTCCCGGCGCGGGCCCGTTCCGACGCCGTTCCACCGCGCAGCCGTCCCGGGATGCGGCGCTGAGCCTCGCCCATGGCCGCGCGCCTGCTCCGCCGCTGCTGCCGCCGGCTGCTGCCGCCCGCGCCCGGCCCGGGGCCCGGCCTGCTCACCGGCCATGGACCTGCTCTGCTCACCGGCCCGGGGCCCGGCCTGCTCACCGGCCATGGACCTGCCCTGCACACGGGCCATGGACCTGCCCTGCACACGGACCCGGCCCGGGCGGCCGAGGGGCCCCGGGCGCGGGCGCGCGAGGACGGCGAGGAGCAGCGGCTGCGGGAGCTGATCCGCGCCGCCGGCAGCCCGCAGGAGCTGCTGCAGCTGAGCCACGGGCCCGGCCTGAGCAGCAACCTGGCGGCGCTGGCCATCGGCCGCCTGGCCCGCATGAGCGGCGAGCAGCGCCTGGACAGCGCCGGCCTGCGCGGGGACCCCCGCTTCCAGCGCCTGCTGGCCGTCCTGGACACGCAGGTGGGCTGGGGACAGGGCTGGGAGCGCTGGGGACAGGGCTGGGAGTGCTGGGGACAGGGCTGGGAGTGCTGGGGACAGGGCTGGGAGTGCTGGGGACAGGGCTGGGAGTGCTGGGGACACACCTGGGAGTGCTGGGGACACAGCTGGGAGTGCTGGGGACACACCTGGGAGTGCTGGGGACAGGGCTGGGAGTGCTGGGGACACACCTGGGAGTGCTGGGGACACACCTGGGAGTGCTGGGGACACAGCTGGGAGTGCTGGGGACACACCTGGGAGCGCTGGGGACAGGGCTGGGAGTGCTGGGGACAGGGCTGGGAGTGCTGGGGACACACCTGGGAGTGCTGGGGACACAGCTGGGAGTGCTGGGGACAGGGCTGGGACTGCTGGGGACACACCTGGGAGTGCTGGGGACACAGCTGGGAGTGCTGGGGACAGGGCTGGGAGTGCTGGGGACAGGGCTGGGAGTGCTGGGGACACAGCTGGGAGCGCTGGGGACACACCTGGGAGTGCTGGGGACAGGGCTGGGAGTGCTGGGGACAGGGCTGGGAGTGCTGGGGACAGGGCTGGGAGTGCTGGGGACACACCTGGGAGTGCTGGGGACACACCTGGGAGCGCTGGGGACAGGGCTGGGAGTGCTGGGGACACACCTGGGAGTGCTGGGGACACAGCTGGGAGTGCTGGGGACAGGGCTGGGAGTGCTGGGGACAGGGCTGGGAGTGCTGGGGACACAGCTGGGAGCGCTGGGGACACACCTGGGAGTGCTGGGGACAGGGCTGGGAGTGCTGGGGACAGGGCTGGGAGTGCTGGGGACACAGCTGGGAGTGCTGGGGACAGGGCTGGGAGTGCTGGGGACAGGGCTGGGAGCGCTGGGGACACAGCTGGGAGTGCTGGGGACAGGGCTGGGAGTGCTGGGGACAGGGCTGGGAGTGCTGGGGACAGGGCTGGGAGCGCTGGGGACACAGCTGGGAGTGCTGGGGACAGGGCTGGGAGTGCTGGGGACAGGGCTGGGAGCGCTGGGGACACACCTGGGACTGCTGGGGACAGGGCTGGGACTGCTGGGGACACACCTGGGAGTGCTGGGGACACACCTGGGAGTGCTGGGGACAGGGCTGGGAGTGCTGGGGACACACCTGGGAGTGCTGGGGACAGGGCTGGGACTGCTGGGGACAGGGCTGGGAGTGCTGGGGACAGGGCTGGGAGCGCTGGGGACAGGGCTGGGACTGCTGGGGACACACCTGGGAGTGCTGGGGACACACCTGGCAGTGCTCCTGGGGACGGGGCTGCAGTGGCTGGGTCCCTCCAGCGGGTTCAGGGCGCACCTGGGAGGTGGCACAGGTAGAGGAGCAGTGCCCCAAATCCTCGCTGGCTGCCCCTGTCCCACATCTGCACCACACCTGTCCCTGTGGCAGATGTGTTGGGTGCGGAACGTGGCTGGTGGCCCTGTGTCACATGTGTCTCTGTGTCACACCTGTGCCCGTGTCCCTGTCCCTGTGCCATGCAGATCTCACAGGTGTGGAACAGGCCTGGTATCCCTGTTTCACACCTGTCCCTGTGTCCCTGTCCCCGTCCCCGTCCCGTGCAGATCTCGCAGGTGTGGAACAGGGCTGGTGTCACTGTTTCACACCTGTCCCCGTGTCCCTGTCCCTGTCCCGTGCAGATCTCGCAGATGTGGAACAGGGCTGGTGGCCCCGTGTCACACCTGTCCCCGTGTCCCTGTCCCGTGCAGATCTCGCAGGTGTGGAACATGCCTGGTGTCCCTGTGTCACACCTGTCCCCATGTCCCTGTCCCTGTCCCGTGCAGATCTCGCAGGTGTGGAACATGCCTGGTGTCCCTGTGTCACACCTGTCCCCATGTCCCTGTCCCATGCAGATCTCGCAGGTGTGGAACAGGGCTGGTGGCCCCATGTCACACCTGTCCCTGTCCCGTGCAGATCTCGCAGGTGTGGAACATGCCTGGTGTCACTGTTTCACACCTGTCCCCGTGTCCCTGTCCCTGTCCCGTGCAGATCTCACAGGTGTGGAACATGCCTGGTGTCCCTGTGTCACACCTGTCCCCGTGTCCCTGTCCCCATCCCGTGCAGATCTCGCAGGTGTGGAACAGGGCTGGTGGCCCCATGTCACACCTGTCCCCATGTCCCTGTCCCTGTCCCGCACAGATCTCGCAGGTGTGGAACGCGCCTGGTGGCCCTGTGTCACACCTGTCCCCGTGTCCCTGTGTCACACCTGTCCCTGTCCCCATCCCGTGCAGATCTCGCAGGTGTGGAACAGGGCTGGTGTCCCTGTGTCACACCTGTCCCCATGTCCCTGTCCCTGTCCCGTGCAGATCTCGCAGGTGTGGAACACGCCTGGTGTCACTGTTTCACACCTGTCCCTGTGTCCCTGTGTCACACCTGTCCCTGTCCCCATCCCGTGCAGATCTCGCAGGTGTGGAACAGGGCTGGTGTCCCTGTGTCACACCTGTCCCCATGTCCCTGTCCCCGTCCCGTGCAGATCTCGCAGGTGTGGAACAGGGCTGGTGGCCCCGTGTCACACCTGTCCCCATGTCCCCATCCCGCGCAGATCTCGCAGGTGTGGAACGCGCCGCTGCTGCAGCTGCTGCGCAGCCTGCCGGCGCTGGGGCTGGCGCGGGGCGGGCGCCAGGTGCGCTCGGTGGAGCAGGAGGTGCTGTGGCGGCTGCGGCGCCTGCCCCTGCGGCAGCTGGTGCAGCTGGCCGAGCAGCTGGCGGGGCAGGGCCACGACGGGCTCCTGCTGCCCGAGGTGCTGCGCAAGCTGGAGCTGCGCTGGACCGAGCTGGACGGCACCCGCACCGTGGTGACGCTCATGGCCAAGGTGGGACACCTGTCCCCCGCCCTGATGGAGCGCCTGGAGGACAAGGTGGGACCCGCACACCTGGGCGTGGCAGGGCGTGGCTCGCTGGGGGGGAGCCGGGCCCTCAGCCTGGGCTGGGTGGGGTCACCTGGGCTCAGCAGGCCCTCCTGGGGTCACCTGCGCCACCTGTGCTCTGTCTCCCCTCTCCCACCTGTGACCTGTCTCCCCTGTCCCTGTCTCACCTGTGCCTGTGTCCCTGTCCCCTGTCTCACCTGTTGCTGTCCCTGCCAGGCCCTGGAGCTGGCCAAGCAGTTCTGTTCCTGTCTCACCTGTCCCTGTACCTGTGCCAGGTTCTGGAGCTGGCCAAGCAGTTGTGGCCCTTCCCTGTGTCTCTGTCCGTGTCTCCCCTCTGTCCCTGTCTCACCTGTCTTCCTTGTCCCCTGTCTCCCCTGTCCCATCTCACCTGTCCCTGTCTCCCCTGTCCCTGTCCCTGCCAGGCCCTGGAGCTGGCCGAGCAGTTCTATCCCTGTTCCTGTGTCCCTGTCCCCGTTTCACCTGTCCTGTCTCACCTGTCCTGTCTCACCTGTCCCATCTCACCTGTGCCTGTCCCTGCCAGGCCCTGGAGCTGGCTGGGCAGTTTGATTCCTGTCCCTGTCTCACCTGTCCTCTCTCCCCTGTCTTGTCTCACCTGTCGCTGTCCCTGCCAAGCCCTGGAGCTGGCCGAGCAGTTCTATCCCTGTTCCTGTATCCCTGTCCCTGTTTCACTTGTCCCTCTCTCACCTGTCCCATCTCACCTGTGCCTGTCCCTGCCAGGCCCTGGAGCTGGCCGAGCAGTTCTATCCCTGTTCCTGTGTCCCTGTCCCCGTTTCACCTGTCCTGTCTCACCTGTCCCATCTCCCCTGTCCCATCTCACCTGTGCCTGTCCCTGCCAGGCCCTGGAGCTGGCCGAGCAGTTTGACCCTGACGAGCTGCGCCGCGTGGCGCTGGCGCTGGCGCTGCAGCAGCGCCGCTGCGTGCCCCTGCTGCGGGCCCTGTCCTACCACCTGCTGCAGAAACCCGCCGAGCTGCCCCTGCCCGTGCTCACCGACCTGCTCTTCGCCTTCAGTGAGTGCCAGGGGCCACTGCGGGGGCTGGGGGCAAATCCACGGCTCCGTGTCGCTGTCCCGGGGCTGGGTGTGGGGGCGGCCAGGTGAGCTTTGAGGTCCCAAACCTCTCCCGGGCAGGTGGGGTGAGGGAATCCAGGTCAGCTCTGTGTTGCAGGTATGGAACCAGGGTCATCGGGGACGCCGTTCTCGGTGTCCTGTCATTCCAGGTGTCCCAAATCCCTGGGAGTTCAGCCTGAGGCCATTCCATCACCCTGGGTGTCCCCTGTCCCTCCCCAGCTCACCTGGAGCCCCTTTAGGCACTGGGAGGGCTCTGAGGTGTCCCTGGAGCCTTTCCTCTCTGGGTGACCGTTCCCAGCTGTCACCTGTGGCGGGGGGGACACAGGACAGAGGTGCTCGGAGCCCCCTGTGCTGAGCTGTCCCCCCTTGGCACAGGTAAGCTGAGCTTCCAGCAGCCGCAGGTGCTGCACCGCCTGTCCCTGGAGCTGCAGCCTCACCTGGGCAGCCTGAGCCCGGCTCAGGTGCTGCGCTGTGCCCGCTCCTTCGCCAGCCTGCGCTGGCTCAGCCGGCCCCTCGCCGAGGCCATCGCTCAGGTGAGGCCTGGGGGACAAGGGGGGACCTCACCTGGCCATGGGGGAGGCAGGGGACACTCACCTGTGCAGGGGGTGTTGTCACCTTTCGCAGCAGGAACCGGGCAGAGCAGGTTCCTCTCACCGGTCTGGGCCGTTGTCACCTGGGAGCAGGTGGCAGTGAGGGCCCCTCCCTGTCCAAGCTCTGTCACCATTCCCAGGGGGAATCGGGGATCATTTCCCACTGGATGTGGCTCCATCCAGACCCTGCAGCTGTGACTGCTGCTGCTGGTTCCGTCCCAGTTCTGTCCCATTTCTGTCCCATTTCACCTCTCTGCACGTGCCCATCCAGACTGAGACATTCCAGGCCTGCCCTTGTAGCTGGATAAGATCCCAGGGATCCCTCACCCCTGGTGTCCCACCCAGCACGGTCCCTGCTGATGTTCCCAACCTTTTCCTTGCTGCTCCTCTCCCAGCTTCCTGCCACTTCTGGCCCAGTTCCTTCCAGGTTCGTGCCCCTGCTCTTTCCATCCACGCTGGGGTGTTTCAGAGCTTGCCCTCGTGCCTGGAGAACGTCCCGAGATTCCCTCACTCTGGTTTTCCCACCTGGGAGGTGTCTCTGGCTGATGTGTCCAACCTCTCCCTCCCGTCCCTGTTCTGGACAGCCCCACATTCCCGTTTTTCCCACAGTACTGCCTGGACAACACGCAGAACCTGTCCGTCACCCAGCTCTGCGGGGTCCTCGTGTCCTTCGCCCGCCTCAACTTCCAGCCCAGCTCCAGCGAGGAGTTCTTCTCCATGGTGACGTCCCTGGGATCCCGGAATTCCCGAGTGGTCTGGGTGGGGAGGGACCTCAGAGACCCCCCCGCAGCTACAGATTCCTTCCCCAGAGCCTCCCAAATTCCCCGTTTTCCCATGTCCTGGCACTCCAGGTGTCCCAAATCCCTCCCAGCTCCCACTTCCAGCACCGGGAGAGGCCCTGGAACCCCCTCCAGGTGACCCCCCCAAGCTGTCACCTGTCCCGGAGCGCGGGTGTCCCCCTGGCACGTTCCCGTGGGAAAGGGGCTGTTGGATGGCTGAATCCGTGGGGCGAGGGATCACCCGGGAGGGGCCCTGCGGCCCCCCCCGAGGGACACCTGCGTGATCCGTTCCCCGCGCAGATCCACGAGCGGCTGCAGGGGCAGGAGCAGCAGCTGGACATGCACCTGCTGACGGATGTGGTGTGGTCCCTGTGCGTCCTGCAGCAGCCCCGGGCCCCCCACCTGCGCCAGGTGCTGTCCCCCGAGTTCCAGGCCCGCCTGCGAGGTGAGCCCCGGCAGAGCGGGGATTCGGGATTGGGCAGGAGCTCGGGCGGGGCGGGTGGGTGGGGTCACCTGTCCCACAGGTGCTGCTGGCAGTTCTGGCAGCTGCAGCCCAGTCAAATTCGGTCCCTGTCCCCCCATGGCGGGGACCGGCCACCGGCTGCCACAGCGACCTCCGTGCCCACGTGCCCCGTGTCCCCTCCCGTGGGACCCGGGGGGCGAACGCCACTGGAGACACGGAATCTGGGAGTGCTGGGGCTGGGGGGGCTTCTCAGGTGCTGGAGTTCACCTGGGGGTACAGCCTGTCCCAGGTGTCACAGCCCCACGGCTGCTGAGCCCTTTCCAGGAGGAATATTCCCCACATCCCACGCGGGCATGCCCTGGCACCGCCTGGGGCCGTTCCCCTGGCCCTTGGGTGCCATCTGAGCCCGGGGGACACGGCCCCCGTGCCAGGTGCCACATCCAGGCTGGGGCTGCACAGCCCTTTCCATGGGGAATGTTCCCACTGCCTCCCCTGAGCCTTCCCCGGCGCCGCCAGGGGCCGTTCCTGTGTCCCTGGGTGTCACCTGAGCGCGTCCCCACCCGTCCTGCAGGTGACACCTCCCCGCGGGCGCAGAGCTCGTGGCTGAAGCTGCTGCACATCAACGCCACGGCCAGGCTGGAGGCCCCGGGCTACGAGGGGCCCTTCCTGCCCCCCGAGGTGCTGGGGAGGGACGGGGACAGGGACAAGGACAAAGAGAAGGCCACCCCCCTGCAGCGGGGGCTGTGGGAGGCACTGCCGGGGGCACTGGGGGGCCACGACCTCGTCCGGTACAACGTGAGCACAGTGTACGGCTGGGACATTGGTGAGTGCCACCCGCTGCCACCCCCGGGCCTGTCACCCGCCTGGGCACCTTACACTGCCACCCCCGGGCCTGTCACCCGCCTGGGCACCTTACACTGCCACCCCCGGGCTTGTCACCCGCCTGGGCACCTTACACTGCCACCCCCGGGCTTGTCACCCGCCTGGGCACCTTCCAGTGCCACCCACCTGGGCACCTTCCAGTGCCACCTCCCTGCCCTGTCACCTGCCTGGGCACCTTCCACTGCCACCCGCCTGGGCACCTTCCAGTGCCACCCCCGGGCCTGCCACCCACCTGGGCACCTTCCAGTGCCACCTGGCACCCCCCCCGGCCCTGGCACCCCCACCCCTGCTACCTTCCCCTCTGACCCCCAGTCCCCCCAGCCCTGTCACCCCGTTACCTTCCTCTGGCACCCACCCTGTCACCTTTCTCTGTTACCCTCCAGCCCACCCCAGCCCTGTCACCCGCCCTGTCACCTTTCCCTGTCACCCTCCAGCCCTCCTGGCTCTGTCACAGCCCTGCCACCCCCCTGTCACCCTCTTGCAGCCCAGTCAAATTCGGTCCCTGTCCCCCAGTGTCGGGGACCGGCCACCGGCTGCCACAGCGACCTCCGTGCCCCGCACGTCCCCTGTCCCCTGCCGTGGGGCCCGGGCAGGCGGATCCCCACGGACACGGCCCTTCCCGGGGTGGGGTCAGCAGAGCCCCCGGGTGGCTCTGAGTCCCCGTGTCCCCCCTGTCCCTGCAGATGCCGAGGCGGTGCTGGACAGTGACAACAAACCCCTGCCCGTGAGGGACTTCGCTGCCCCCCACTTGTCCCACTCCGAGGGGACAAAGGCACTGCCACCGGGGGCCAGGAGGTGGGTGGGGACAGCAGGGATGGGGGACGGGGGAGGCAGCAGAGGGGAGAGGAGGGGACAGCAGGGGAGGAACGGGGAGGGGATGAGGAGGGGGAATAGGAAGGGTCAGTGCGGGAGGAGAGGGAGAGGAGGGGACAGGGGACAGGAGGTGATGGGAGGGGCAGAGCTCAGGCGCCGCGGGGCGGGCTCGGGGTGCCCGCGCTCAGTGGCCGTCCCCTGTCCCGTCCCCTGTCCCCAGGGTGGCCGTGCTGCGCTGGGAGCTGCCGCAGTTCAGCTCGCGGGGCCGGGAGCTGCTGGGCCGGGGCTCGCTGGCCCGCAGGCACCTGCGAGCCGCCGGCTTCCTGCTGGCCGAGGTGAGCGCCGGGAACACCCTGGGAGCAGCTGCGTGTGCCCCGCCCTGCCACCCCGCCCAGCCCGGCCCCACGGGACACATCCACACCCAGCCCTTTCCAGGAGAAATATTCCCAAAAATATTCCCCGAATGCCTCCTGAACCTCCCTCTTGGGAGCAGAGCCCAGCCCCCATCCTGTGAGGTGCCCCCAGGTGTGGCCTCACCTGTGCCCAGCCCAGGGGACGGTCCCTGTGCCTGTGGCCACCCTGGTGGCGGCAGCCGGGTGCCACTGTCCCCCTGGCACAGCTGGGCACAGCTGGCTCCGTTGGGACGGAGGCACTGACACCAGCCTGAGCCTGGGGCTCAGCAGGGATGAGCCACCGTGATCCCCCCGGGCCACCTGCCAGCTGCTGGGGGGGACAGGGGTGACAGGGAGGTGACACAGACGAGCTGATCCTGTGGGGTCATCCAGGATTAACCCCTGGGGGTAATTATAGCCCGGGGGGGAGTGTGACAGCCACGTGTCACCCCCCGGGGTCACTGTCAGCCCCTGGTGTCGTTGTCACTCCCCTGGCAGTGTCACTGTCGCACCTGGCTGGGTGGTGGCACGTCCCAGGGTGGGCACTGGGACCCCAGATGGGTGCTGACACTCAGGTGGGTGCCATGGCACAGCCGGGGCCAGGAGGGGACACAGCTGGGACGCCCTGGGCTGCTGTCACACCCCTGTCCCCTGCAGGTGCCCCACTACGAGTTCCTGGAGCTGAAGCTGGAGCGGCAGCGCGTGGCCTACCTGAAGGACAAGGTGGCCAAGGCCCTGGCCAGTGACACGGCCGGTGACACGGCCACCGACGCGGCCACCTGACCCGCCCACGTGGCCTCCTCACCTCAGCCAGGTGGCCGCGTCCCTGTGCCAATGTGAGCGGGTCACCACGCCCAGGTGGCCCAGTGGCTGAGCCCAGGTGGGCACGTCCCCACAGCGAGGTGGCCACGTCACCAGGTCACCGTGCCTGGGTGGGCACGTCCCCACAGCAAGGTGGCCACGTCACCAGGTCACCGTGCCCGGGTGGGCACGTCCCCACAGCAAGGTGGCCACGTCACCAGGTCACCGGGCACGTCCCCACAGCGAGGTCCCCGTGTCCCCGTGTGGCTCCAGTGCTGCTGCTCCGTGTCACCAACGGCTCAAATAAACCCAGAACTGTACAGGGATGGTGGTGGCCATGGTGGCACAGGGGACAGGTGGCACTGGGGACGGGTGACATTGGGGATGGGTATCATTGGGGACATGACATTGGGGATGGATGTCATAGGGGACTTTGGGGACGGTGGGGATGGGTGGCATTGGAGACACATGACATTGGGGACAGTTGCCATCGTGCCGGGTGTCATTGGGACCAGGTGACATCCAGGCTGATGATGTAGGAGCTAGTTGGCATCATGGCCAGGTGACATTGGGGCTGGGTGACATTGGGGCTTGGTGGCACCTGGACAGGTGACATGGGAGCCAAGTGACATCCGTGGCGGTTGGCATTGGGGATGTGACATGGGGGAGTGACAGTGAGGCTGGGTGACATTGGGGTCGGGTGATAGCAGGGACAGGTGACATTGGGGCTGGGTGACATCAGGCCTGGGTGACACTGGGTGGGTGTCAGTGCCATCAGTGTTGGTGGCATGTGGCTGTGCCCGCGCCCCCCGTGTCCCCCAGCCCTGTGCCCGGGGCCGCCGGTCTGAGCCGGGATCGGCGTCAGGAGCCACCGGCCTTGATTCCCGATTATCCCGGGATTGTCCCCGGGGGGACGGGGACAGGGACGGGGCTGGCTCCGGGCTGGCCGGGGGTGGGGAGCAGGGCAGGCACCGGGGGTCTCTGACTGGGAGGGGCACGTCCCGGCTGGAGCCCCCACCGGGTCCCCCGTGACCCTCAGGCCGCGAGTCCCCGCACGGGGCAGGGGGACAAAGGTGGCTCAGGACGAGCCTGGGGGGGACAAAGGTGGCTCAGGACGAGCCTGGGGGGCACAAAGGTGGCTCAGGATGAGTCTGGGGGGCACAAAGGTGGCTCAGGACGAGCCTGGGGGTGACAAAGGTGGCTCAAGACGAGCCTGGGGGGGACAAAGGTGGCTCAGGACGAGCCTGGGGGGACAAAGGTGGCTCAGGACTAGCCTGGGGGGCACAAAGGTGGCTCAGGACGAGCCTGGGGGGCACAAAGGTGGCTCAGGACGAGCCTGGGGGGCACAAAGGTGGCTCAGGATGAGTCTGGGGGGCACAAAGGTGGCTCAGGTCGAGCCTGGGGGGGACGCACCGCGGCCAGGAAGGGCTTTGGAGACAGATCAGCGGCCACCTGGCCCCGGGACCCCTCCGGCCCCCCGGGAGGGGGACGCGGGCCGGCGGGGGGGGACACCCGGTGCCGGGGGGGGGACACGGCGGGGCGGGAGCTGCTGAGTCACCGCCCGGGGCTGTGCCTGGCACCGGCAGCGCGGGCACGGCCAGCCGGGGGGGACAATGCCCGCCCTCATCCCGCACCCCCGGTGCTCCGGGGACACGCGGGGGGGACGCGCGGCTCCCCCCCCCCCCCCCCGCTGTCACCACGCCCGCGCAGACGCTTTGGGGGGGGGCTCCGCCCTGTGTCCCCCTCCCCAATTCCGCCCAGGACACCGCGGGCTGCTCATCCCCCTTTTTTAGGAGACAAAGTGGGGGAAACTGAGGCCGGGCCCCGCCCTCGCGCCCCCCACCCGGAGCTGATGCAAGCGCTGGGTGGGCCCGGCCACCCCCCCCCCCCCCCCCCCCCCCCCGCCGCCGCAGCGCCTGGCGCCCGCCCCGCGCCCTCCGGCACAAACCCTCTATCGCGACAGAGCCGGGGCCGCGCGGGGCGCGACTCCCGCTGACATCAGGCGGGCCGGGACCCCCGCCCCCGCCCCAGCCCCGCTGATGCTCCGGCGCCGCCGCCGCAGCCGCGTCCGCCCGGCCGAGCCGAGCGGGGGGAGCGGGGGGGGCCGGGCCGGGGGGGGCCGCGGGCAGCGCCGAGCCCGGAGAATCCCTGAAATCCGCCGGGGGGGGCGGATCGGAGAAGGAGAACGGGATGCCGGAGGGAGCGGAGGCAGGTGAGGCCGGGGGGAGCGGGAGCGGGAGGATGAGGAGGGAGCGGGAAGAATGGGAGCGCAGGGATGGGGGCGCGGGATGGAGCCGGAGAATGGGGATGGAGCCGGGGCGATGAGGATGGAGTGGGGGGGGATGAAGGACGGAGCCGGAAGGATGAAGGACGGAGCGGAAAGGACGGAGCAGGAGGATGAGGATGGAACGGGAGGATGGAGCCGGCGGGATGAAGGACGGAGCAGGGAGGAGGGAGCCGGAGCCATCAGGATGGAGATGGAGAGATGAAAGGCAGAGCGGGAGCCATGGAGGGCTGAGGGATGTAGGGATGAGGATGGAGCTGGGGGATGAAGGACGGAGCAGGGAGGGCTGCAGGATGGGAGGATGAGGATGGAGCAGAGGAAAGGTGGATCGAGGTGGGGGATGAAGGACAGAGGTGCGATGATGGAGCCGGAGGATGAGGATGGAGCTGGGGGATGAAGGACAGAGCCGGAGGATGAGGATGGAGCGGGGAAATGGGGAGCAGAGCGGGAATGCCGGAGCGGGAGGATGAGGATGGAGCGGGAGGACGCGGCCCGGCCGCGGCTCTCGGCAGCCGCCACCGCCCGGGCTCCGGGCCTGGCACAACCGGGGGGCTCCGGCCCGGCCCCCCCGGCGGGGCACGGGGCACTTGGGGGACCTCGCTTCGGTGTCACCACCCTCAACCCCAGGAACCCAGCGGGGGTCGGCATCGGGTTGTGCCCCCACCGTACTGGAGGGGCTGAGCCTCGCCCCCCCCTCCGCAGCACCGTCCCACCCCCATGGTGGGAAACTGAGGCACAGCCCAAGGTCACCCCACACCGGTGTCCCCGGGGGGCCACTGTCACGTGTCGGGGGGGGGGGCTGGGGACAGCCGGGAGAAATCGCCAGGGCCATCCGCACCTTCCTGCGGGGCTGGCGGCAGCGGCGAGCGGGAGAGGGACACACCCCAGTGTCACCCTCCCCCTGTGCCTCAGTGCCCCCCCAGAGCTGAGGCTGGGCGTCCCCAGGAAAGGGGTGAGGTTTGTGCAGGGGGGGTCGGTGGGACAGGAACAGAGGGGACCCCAAAACAGCGCCCAAGGCGCGGGGCAGCCGCGGCCGGGCAGGGACGCGCTGAATTAACGGGGTCCCGGCAGCCCCCCCCCCTTATGAGGCAGAGTCCCCCCCAAAACGGCACCGGGGGTGTCGGTGGGACAGGACCCCCCCCCCTTTAATGAGCCTTTCGGGGGTCACCAGCACGTGGCGGGGGGGTTGTGCCGGACTGAACCATTTCAGACTGGGGGGGGGGGGGGGGGGACAGCGGCACCTGCCCCGCGCAGACCCCGCCAGGCCCCGCCCCCTCCCGGCTCCCCCCGCGCCGCCCCTCCCCCCCCCCCGCGCCGCCCCTCCCCCCCCCGCCCCTTTATAAGGCCCGGGGGGCGGCGGGGCCGCGCTGCAGCCGGGGCCGGGGGCGACCGCGGCTCCCACCGCCCCATGGAGCCGTCCCCGGGCGCCTCAGGTGACGCGGGGAGGAGCACAGGTGATGGGGGGGGGGGCGCGGGTGGTTTTTTGGGGGGAGCGGTGGGCACGGCAGGGCTGAGGACCCCCGAACCGAGCGCCCCGGGGAGGGGGCTGTGAGGGGGGACGCGCCCTCCGCCCCCCCCCACCCCACTGAGGGGGGGTCTGGGTCGGGGTCCCGCCTTGGTGCAACCGCGTGCCCCCCTCAGAGAGGGGTTTGGGGACGGGGTGATGCTGCTGTCCCCCCCCCCAACACCTCCGTGCCCCCCAAACCTCTCGGGACCGTCCCGCAGGTCGCTGATGGGGGTCACCCTGTTCTCCCACCCCAGCCCGCCCCCAGGGCACTGCCCTGGGTGTCCCCCGTTCCTCCGTCACGGGGTGACCCCGGGGGGGGCTTGTGGCACTCAGGGCTGTCCCCTCTCCCCACGGTGACCCCGGGGGGGGCCGTGGCACTCAGGGCTGTCCCCTCTCTCCGCAGCCCCCTCGCCGATGCCCGCGACCCCCCCGCCGATGCCGGCCAAGGAGGAGGCTCGCCCCCCGCCCGAGGGGGCCAGCTGTGACCCCGGCCCCGCCGCCGCCGCCCCCCCCGGCTCCCCGTGCCGGCCGCCGCCGCCCGCGGACCCGCTGGACACCCGCATTGTGATGGGGGAGGAGACGCGCTGCCCCCCGCCCGAGCCCCGGGGGGGGCCCCCCGTGCCTTGTCCCTTCCCCGCGCCCCCCAAGGAGCCCCCCCCGGGCCGCCCCCCGCGCTGGACCCCGAGCTGTTCTTCACGGCCCCCTCGACGCCGGTGCGGGCCGGGGGGGCGCGGCCGCCCCCCCCCGAGGAGCCGACGGACGGGGACAGCGAGGGGCTGTGCTCGCCCCCCACGTCCCCCTCGGGCTCCTACATGACGGCCGAGGGCGGCAGCTGGGGCTCCTCGGGCACCGCCAGCACCTCCCCGTCCTGCTCCCCCAACCTGGCGGCCGAGGCCGAAGGCCTGGGGGAGGCTGAGGGCGAGGCCGAAGGTCTGGGGGGGGCCCTGGTGCTGCCCCCCGGCCTGGGGGACCCCCCGGCCTTCCCCCCGCTGTCCCCCGAGGAGGAGGATGACGATGATGATGATGATGAGGACGGTCCCTTCGCCCCGCCGGGCTGTGCGGATGATGAGGATGATGATGATGATGAGGACGGGCGGACGCCGGAGGAGGAGGAGGAGGAGGAGGGCTCGGGGCTGATCCCGGCGGCGCTGCTCCCGTTCCGCGGCAGCCTCCTCTTCCAGGCCGAGGCCGTGGAGATCTCACCCCGGGCCCCCGCCGAGGAGGAGGAGGAGGATGAAGGCAGCACCTCGGCGTCCTTCCTGCGCTCGCTGTCCGAGAGCTCCATCCCCGAGGGGGGGGACGAGGCCTTCGCCTTCCGCGACGACACCGACGCCTCCTCGGACTCGGCCGCCTACGACGGGGACGAGGACGAGCGGCTCTACGGCAGCGAGCGGCACGCGGGGGACGCGGCGACACCGCCGGGGACGCCCCCGGCCTCCCCCGGCCCTGCCGGTGTCGAGCTCCACCTCCGTGCCGGCTCCCCGTGCCGCCCCGCCCGCCGGGACGCGGCTCCCGGATCCTCGGGGACGCCCCTGGCACCCCCCGGAGGGGACGCAGAGCTGGACGGCGACGCCTTTGTCACCATCACCGGGGCGTGGCCCCCGCCGGAGCCCCCCGAGGAGGAGGAGGCGGCAGCCGCAGAAGGTTCTGGAGCGGCGCTGGGCCAGGGACCGTGCCCGGAGCTGGCAGTGACCGACCCTGTGCCCCAGGCCCCTGTGCTCTGTGCCCGGGACCCCCAGAGCCACCAGCTGGGGGGGACCAATGGGGAGCCCCAGGATGGCCCTGGGGGTGACAGTGATGGTGACAATGACCTTGAGCTCAGCGCGGGGACAGTGGGGAGCCCTGACGGCCACAGCGAGCCGGACTCTGCAGCCACCGGCCTGGTGACACCGACCCCCCTGGATGACAGGGACACTGCGGCCAGTGACGTGGTGACACCAGTGACACCCAGCCTGATGGACTCGGTGGCCGCTGACCTGGTGACACCGACCCCCCTGGATGACAGGGACACTGTGGCCAGCGCTGTGGTGACACCAGTGACACCGACCCCCCTGGATGAGAAGGACGCTGCAGCCACCAGCCCGGTGACACCCAGCCCGCCTGACGAGCCCGACACTGTGGCCACTGACACGGTGACACCAGGGACACCAACCCTGCTGGACGAGCTGGACGCTGCGGCCGCTGCTCCGGTGACAGCCAGCCTGACGGACAGCACAGCCACCAGCCTGGTGGCACCCAGCCCGTCAGATGCTGCAGCCCCTGATGTCGTGGCATTGGTGGCACCCAGCCCCCCAGATGAGCCGGACACCGTGGCCACTGACCTGGTGACACCAACCCCACTGGTGGCACCCGGCTCCCCAGATGAGCCCGACACTGTGGCCACCAGCCTGGTGACACCAGTGACACCAAGCCCACCACATGAGCTGGGTATCGTGGCCACTGACCTGGTGACACCGGTGACACCCAGCCTGCTGGACAAGATGGAAGTTGTGGACACTATCCTGGTGACATCCACCCTGAAGGATGCTGTGGCCACTGACTTGGTGACATCAGTGACACCTACCCTGATGGCCACTGCGGCCACCAACCTGGTGACATCAGTGACACCACCCGCCCTGGATGAGAGTAACCCTGCGGCCACCGACCTGGTGACATCGGTGACCCCTGCCCTGATGGACACCACGGACGCTGCCCCGGTGACCCCGAGCGTGACGGACACCAAACCGGTGACATTGGTGACACCAGCCTCCCAGGATGAGCCGGCCACCGTGACCACTGATGCGGCGACCCCCGGCCCGGTGGACACCGTGGTGGCCCCCAGCCCCCTGGCCGCTGTCCCTGCCCCGTGTCCCCCGGCCCGGGCCGTGTTCCCCGTGGCGCCGGCAGCCGGGGTGGCCCCATCCCACGAGTCCCCGGCTGTCCCCCCGTGTCCCCTGGCGCAGGCGACGCTGTCACAGCGCCCTGGGGATGTCCCTGAGGAGGGGGGGGACGCGGCCACCGCCTCGGCCGAGGATTTGCCCCCGGAGCTGCCGGACGCGTCGCGCTCCCGCGCCGACTCCAGCTTCGTCACCGGAGAGGCCCCCCCGAGCCCCGCCGGGCCCCGCGGAGAGCCCGAGGAGGAGGAGGAGGAAGAAGAGGATGAGGATGCGGCCCCCGCGCCCCCCTCGCCGCAGTTCACGGCCTCGGAGCGGGAGGTGTTTGTGGGGACCCCCCCGGCCCCCCCCGAACCGCTCCCACCACCCGGTGCCTTTTCGGGGCGCGGGGCCGGGCCGGGTGTCACCGCCCCGCTCCGGGGGGCCCCGGGGGTCCTGCCCCCCGCCCCGCAGGAGCCCCCCACCCCCCGGCCGGGCCCTGAGCCCCCCGGCCATGCTGCAGGGGACACCGATGCCAAAGTCCCCCCGAGTCCCCCCGGCCCCCCCGAGCAGCAGGAGGAAGAGGAGGCCGCGGGGGGGGTCGCACCCAGCCCCCTGCCCGCCGCGGGGGCTCGGCCGGGGCCTCCTCCTGCCGAGCCCCCCTGCCCTGCACCCCCCAAACTCAGCCAAGTGCCTCCTCCTGCCGCCCTGGCCCCCAGCCCGCCCAGGCCCCCCCCCAGCCAGGAGCCCCCCCCGGGGCTGCCCCTCTCCAGGAAGCACCTCGAAGGTAAGAGAGCCCCCCAAACCCCTCATGGCTGTGGGGCTGGGCACTGCCCACGGGGGGACTCTGGGGGTCCCTGGGTGGGTGCGGCCACACGGGGGGGTTTGGGGGGCACCACCAGCTCAGCCCCCCCCACTGACCCCTTGCCATGGGTGTTGGGACCGGGGTGGGCAGTCAGGGGAGCTGGGGGTGCCTTTGGGGGTCCCAGGGAGGGCGATGGGGGTGAACAGGCGGGGCTGAGCCCCCAGAGGGGTTTTGGGGGGCCCCCAGCTCAGCCCCTCTGCCCTCTCAGCCCCCCAGCCCTCCCCGCAGAAGGAGCCGGAGCCCCGGGGCCGGGCAGGGGGCCCAGGGGCTGGGGGGGGCCGGGCCCCCCCCCGGGGGTCTCTGCAGTCGGAGTCGAGCTCGTCCAGCGAGGCTGAGGCCCCCCAGCCCCCCCCGGCCCCCCAGCGCTGCCAGCCCAACCACCGAGGTGAGGGGGGGTCCCGTGGGGTACCCCCGCCTTTGGGGGGTCCGGGGAGCCCCTCTCACCCCCCCCCCTTTTTTACACAGGGTCCGGGAACGAGTCCGAGAGCAACGACGAGTCCATCCCGGAGCTGGAGGAGCCCGAGGGCTCGGAGCTGCCCCCTGCCCAGCCCCAGGTGGGGTTTTGGGGGGTCGGGGGTGGCGGGGACCCCCGGGCTGTGGGGGCCCCGCTGACCCCACCTCTCGCAGGTGCCCCTCGGCCACGCCCTCGGCCCCGGAGAGGAACCGCTCAGCAAAGCCAAGCAGAGCCGCAGCGAGAAGAAGGCCCGGAAGGTGGGGGGGGTCCCTGGGGTGCCCCTTAGGGTTGGGGTCCCATCCCAGGGTTTGGGGAGGGGGGGGGTCAGTGCTGGGAATTTGGAGGGGCAGGTCCTCACTCTGGGGTGGGACTCACCGTGGGCTGGGGGGGCCCGTCCTGGCCGTGCTGAGGGACAGCATCCCCCATCTCTGGCTCTGTTACCCCGGGGATTTGGGGGGCTGCGGGGGGCTGCGTCTCCCCCGGCTGCTGTGCCAGGGTGCGGGGGGTCACTCTGTGCCCCCCCCCCAGGCCATGTCCAAGCTGGGGCTGCGGCAGATCCACGGCGTCACACGCATCACCATCCGCAAATCCAAGAACATCCTGTTCGTCATCTCCAAACCCGACGTCTTCAAGAGCCCCGCGTCCGACATCTACATCGTCTTCGGGGAGGCCAAGGTGGGCTCGGGGGGCTTTGGGGGGGGGAGCTGCTGGCTCGGGGGGGCGCCGCGGTGACCCCGCGTTTCCCCCAGATCGAGGACCTGTCCCAGCAAGTGCACAAGGCAGCGGCTGAGAAGTTCAAGGTGCCCCTGGAGCACTCGGCGCTCGTGACCGACGCTGCTCCCGCCCTGGCCATCAAGGAGGAGAGCGAGGAGGAGGAGGAGGTGCGTGCTGGGGGGCTCTGAGAGCCCCCCGGGGTGCCGTGGGGGGGGGGTGACAGTGCTGTGACCCCGGGGTGGCCGGGACAGGGTGGAGGTGCAGGTGTTGAGCTGGGCATGGCCGAGGCGGAGCGGCCTGGGAGGGGTGCGGGGGGGTCTCTGGCGTTCAGGGCTGGGTGTGTGCCACGGGGGGGGGTCTCACAGCGCTGTGCCCCCCCCCCAGGTGGACGAGACAGGGCTGGAGGTGCGGGACATCGAGCTGGTGATGGCCCAGGCCAACGTGTCACGGCCCAAGGCCGTGCGGGCCCTGCGGCACAACAACAACGACATCGTCAACGCCATCATGGTGAGTGGGGGGCTGTGACCCTCCTTTTCCCGGGGGAATTGGGGCTGTGATCCCCCCCCTCCTTTTCCCGGGGGAATTGGGGCTGTGCCCCCCTCCCCCTTTTCCCGGGGGAATTGGGGCTGTGACCCCCCCCCTCCTTTTCC
This sequence comes from Vidua chalybeata, assembly GCF_026979565.1. Lineage (NCBI taxonomy): Eukaryota > Metazoa > Chordata > Aves > Passeriformes > Viduidae > Vidua > Vidua chalybeata. Next base: position 610,236 of record NC_071530.1, read on the forward strand.
CGGGGGAATTGGGGCTGTGACCCCCCCCCTCCTTTTCCCAGGGGAATTGGGACTGTGACTCCCCCCCTTTTCCCCAGGGGAATTGGGGCTGTGACCCCCCCCTTTTCCCAGGGGAATTGGGGCTGTGAGCCCCCCTCCTTTTCCCAGTGGGAATTGGGGCTGTGACCCCCCCCCCCTTTTCCCAGAGGAATTGGGGCTGTGACCCCCCCCTTTTCCCCAGGGGAATTGGGGCTGTGCCCCCCCCCCCTTTTCCCAGTGGGAATTGGGGCTGTGACCCCCCCCCCCTTTTCCCAGTGGGAATTGGGGCTGTGCCCCCTCTCCCCAGCAGGAATTGGGGGTGACCCTGGAATTCCTGCCTCTGCTCTCTCCCACAGGAGCTGACCATGTAGCAGCCGGGGGTGTCCTGGCCCCCTGTATAGATGCACAGAGCCCCCCCAAATCCTTCCTGCTGCCCCCCATCCTCCTCCTGGCCCCCTGGACTGCTCAATAAAGGCCTCCTGCACCCCTTGGATCGCACCTCGCCTCCCAGGCCTGATTTTGGGAGCTTGGGGAGCCCCTTTTCCAGCAGTGGGATGGGGGGGCAGCGCCCGGGGGTGTAACTGGGAATGGGGGAGGTGCAAGGACAGGTTTTGGGGGAGTGGCAGCACCCCAGGGTGCTCCCAGCATCCTTGGGGATCAGGGATACCCCCTTCCCTTCCAGAGTTGGGGCATGGCAGAGACCTGGGATGGGAATGAAGCCCCTGAGCTCCATGGGCTGGGAGGGGAGGGAACTCTTGGTTCCCAAATCCCAGGAGTCTCAGGGACCCTCTCCTGCTCCCCATTTTCTTGGTGTTGGAAGGGGAAAGGCTGCAGGAGGGGACACTCTGTGTCCCCCAGGTGAGTCCCCAGAGGTGCCTCAGCTCCTGGGACACCTGAATTCCAGAGGGAGGGGATGGGATACCCCTGGGGAACGAGGGGGGGGTCACCAGTGGGGCACTGGTGTGGGGGGACACCCCAGGGTGGGCAGTGTGAAGGGGGCAGAGGGGTTACAGGCACTGGAGGGGATTTGGGGCCTCTGGAATGTGCTGGATCACCAAAGTGCTGAGTCAGCATCTGGCTCCAGAGGGGGGGAGGTGACAGAGCCCCCCGGTGTGGCTGTGGGGTAACTGGGGACATCCAGGCCCATCTGGGGACCCCAGCCAGGGAAGGAGCCCCCCAGGGGATGCAGATCAAGGGGGCTCTGGGGGCTCACCAAGCTCCTCTCCCCAGCAGGATCCCAGGGAGGACAAGGAGGGGGGCAGTGACTGGGGGGAATCCCAGACTGGGGCAGCTGGAATGTTCAGGAATGTTCCAATGCCATGGATGAGAGGGTGAAAAAATTCACATTGTGGTAAAACTTCATTGGGGGTGGGGGGTGGGGGCAGTTCTGGGGGGACCCGCTGTGCAAACTGTAAACTGGGGGGGAGCAGATCCCAGCACTCAGCACATCCCTCAGGAGCAGATCTGTCCCCAAAACCCAAACCCAGGTCTGTCCCCCACGTCCCAGCTGGAGCCCCTGGGGCTGTTAATGAGGCTGGGGCAGTGCAGACACCCTGCCGGAGCCCCCAGATCCCACAGGAGGGGTCCAAGGGCAGCTCCATGTTCCAGGATCTCCGTGAGGACACAGGTTGGTGTTCTCGGGCCCCTCCAAGGGCAGCTCCACAGTTCCCCTGGGGCAGATCCATGTTCCATGCTCCCCCCCGGAGGGGCAGCTCCCTGCGCTGGGGTCCCTCCAGGGCCAGCTCCACGTCCCAGGATCACCCTGGGACCAGCTCCACGCCCCACGTCCCCTCGGGGGGCAGCCCCACGTCCCCCCGAGGGCAGCCCCGAGTTGCAGGCGGGAGCAGCCGCGGATGCCTCAGGACGAGTCCCGGTCCAGGCTGCAGCCCAGGGCCTCGATGTCGCTGCTGATGTGGGAGATCATCCTGTCCCACTCGTCCTCCTCCGAGGGCACCGACTGCTCGTCGGAGCTGCCGGCGGCGCCGGTGCCGTTGGAGGCGGAGGCGGCGCCCAGGGAGCGGCGGTAGCGGCCGAAGCTGTCCGTGATGATGCCGCGCCCGTCCTTCACCCCGATGGTCTCCAGGAAGTTCTCGAAGTGCTGGCTGTCCTTCTCGGGGATGAAGGGACGCAGGCCTGGAGCCGGGACACAGCGGGGACACGGCTCGGGGCGGCACGGTGAGCACAGGGATCCGGGGGAATTCCTGAATTTCTAGGAGGGCCCGGGAGCCTCTCTGTCCCCAGGAGGGACAGGGACCTCCAGGGTCCCCCATTCATTCACACCTGAGACTGCAGCCACTGCTCACCAAGGGCAAAATCCGGCTCAAGTGGGATTTTCTGAGCTCCAAACGATCTAATTCCTCACCCGGCATCTTGCTCGGCTTTGCTGAGCTTATCCCAATAATTTGTCCCATCAGGGACATCTGTCCCGTCCCCTCGGTGTCCCCAGGGGTGAGGGGAGTGTGTGAGACACACTGCTCCTGTTCTGTGGGCAGTCTGAACTGCTGACCCCTTTCCCCTGGATGTCAGAGGCCCCAGGAGCGGTCAGACACTGCTCCTGTCCTGGGAGGATTCTGTGTTCCTGACCTGTTTTCCTAGGATACCAGAGGCCAGGTTGTTTAAATATCCCTGGCCTGGAGATTTCCAGTTCTGAATTAAATTCCCTGGCTCTGGAGGAGGTTGCTAGGTTTGGGCGAGAGTCTCTGGCCTGGAGGAGGTTCCCAGGTGCTTCACAGCCAGGTGGGAGCAGGGAACAGCTCCGAGGAGAGCCTGAAGCTGTGGGATGAGCTGGGCTGGATGGACCAGCTGCCCTCAGGAATGAGGAATCTCCACAGGAGATGGATTGGGATGCTTCTCCTCTGGTGGTGGCACCCCAAGGGCTCCCTGTGCCCCCACCCCCTCGCCCCTCCACGGCAGCCTCAGCTCTGGGCTCCCGGCTCTGGAGCCACCCCACACTCACCCAGGAGCAGGAATTTCCTGCTGTCCCCGTAGAGCTGCTTGAGGTTGATGCAGAACTCGTGGATGGAGGCCCCGTTGCGGTACTCGTGCAGCAGCATGGCAAACTGCTGGATCTCCTGCGAGGACAGCTTCGTGCGGAGCTGCGGGGACAGCGCGGCCCTCATGGCACCCGGCAAGGGGTGCTGGGAGCCTCGGGAACGGCGCTGGGAGCGCCGGGAACCCCGCGGGAGAGCAGGTGTGAGCCGTGGGGCCACCGGGGCCGTGACTCGCGGAGCCTCGGGGCACGAGGGGACTTGGATGCTGGGAATGGGAAAAGTGTAGGGGGGGGGGATGCTCCTGTGGGAAAAGCACAGAGATCCAGAGGAGGCCCCCGAGCTGCTCCAGGGCTGGAGCCCCTCTGCTCTGGAGCCAGGCTGGGAGAGCTGGGAATGTTCCCCTGGAGAGGAGAAGCTCCAGGGAGAGCTCAGAGCCCCTGCAGGGCCTGAAGGGGCTCCAGGAGAGCTGGAGAGGGACTGGGGACAAGGCATGGAGGGACAGGACACAGGGAATGGCTCCCACTGGAAAAGTGATTTAGATGGGATACTGGGACGAAATTCTTGGCTGGGAGGGTAGTGAGGGACTTGAGTGGATTTCCCAGAGAAGCTGTGGCTGCCCCATCCATGGAAGTGCCCCAGGCCAGGTTGGCTGGGACTTGGAGCAGCCTGGGCTAGTGGAAGGTGTGCCTGCCACGGCAGGGGGTGGGATGGGATCATCCTCACAGCCCCTTTCCCACCAAACCATTCCACGATTCCAGGACACGAGCCCACCATCAGGCCCCCCGAGCCCGGTCTGGCTGGGAAGGACAAGCTGTCCCTCCCGCCGGGGCCTGATCCCAAAGCCCATCCCAAATCCCCACCGTCATCATGTAGTCCTGCAGCAGCTCGGTGGCCGTGGTGCTGAGCTCGCTCTCGCTGGCCGTGGTGACGTGTGGGGACGGGCGCACCGAGAAGGAGGACGGGGACGTGTCCCCTGCTTCCAGCGTGTCTGCAAAGGAACTGACAGCGAGCACGGCTCAGCTCTCCACGGCTCCTCGGGGTGCCTGCGGAGGTGCTGCTGGGATTTTTGGGTGGCTTGTGATCCTTGGGGTGCCTCCCAAGCCAGGACAGTGCACGATTCTGGAAGCCCCCAGCTCCTGAGGGTGCCCCAGGACTCCCAGGGAACTGAACACTGCTTTGGTGACAGTGACAACGAAGCCCTCTGTGGGGAATTATCCCTCTGGCTGCTTCCTCGTTGGGAGCAACACAGGCAAAAATCCCCACAGTCCATACCTTGGGCTTAAATGTGCAGTTTTCAGTAAGGTTCCCAATTCCCCCACGTTAAACATTCCTATGTTGGCTATTCCAAGAGCAACAGTTAACCAACGGGTTTGTGTGTTAGGATTTCATCCCACAAACACTGTCGATGTTTCCAGTGAGCCAGGAGGGAGAAGTTTCCCAGATAACAAGTTTTTGGGGAAAACCCTTCTCCCAGCTCCAGCTGGTGACCCCGCACCGTGCTGACACAGGGACTGCTCGCTGTGGACAGGGCTCCTGGAATGCTGAGGGCACAACAATCCAGGCCCAGACAGGATCCGTGCCAACCCCCCCGAGGCCCGCCCGGGCTCAGCTGAGCTTCCCGTTGTGCTGATGGCAGCAGATCCGGGCTAATCCCGGCTCCAGGGGCCATGCATCACTCACAAAGTGCTGGCATCTGCCTCGAAGGGCTCCTTCACGTCCACTTTGGTGGAAGAGTCATCTGCAGGGAAAAAATTTGGGAGATGGAATGTGAGAGGCACAAACTTGGTGTCTTCCCAAGGCAGGAGAGACACAAAGCGATTCCTGACTTGGCTGGAAGGGAGAAAGCCAGGAATGAACGACTGGGTAAGAGGAAACGGCCTCAGGCTGTGCCAGGGGAGGTTTAGACTGGATCTCAGAAAGATTCCTTCACCAAAAGGGAGGTCAGGCATTGCAACAGGGAGGGGTGGAATCACCATCTCTGTGCCTGTGGCACCTGGGGACACGGTCAGTGGTGGCCATGGCAGTGCTGGGTGGGCTCAGGGGTTCCTGAGGCTCTCCCAACCTCAGCCTCTCCCAGCTGTGGCTGGGTGTGGCCCTGGGGAGGCACTGGGTGGGCTCGGGGGTTCCTGAGGCTCCCCCAACCTCAGCCATTCCCAGATGTGGCTGTGTGTGGCCCTGGGGAGGCACTGGGTGGGCTCAGGGGGTCCTGAGGCTCTCCCAACCCCAGCCTCTCCCGGCTGTGGCTGTGTGTGGCCCTGGGGAGGGGCTGGGTGGCAGCAGCAGCCCCAGGCACAGGACACACGGCCCTGGGGAGGGGCTGGGTGGCAGCAGCAGCCCCAGGCACAGGACACACGCACCGCTGTGCAGGGACAGGTGCCGCGTGGGCGTCGAGGCGCCGTCGAAGATGGCGCGGTCCAGGAAGTCGATGGTGGACTCGGTGTAAACGATCTGGAAGACCTGGCTGAGCAGGGAGCACAGCTCCTCGGCACCCACCTGGGAAGGAGCAGGGAGCTGTGGCAGATCCCACGCAGGCACGTCCCCCTCTCCCTGTGGCTCTGTGTCCCCCAGGAGGACAGGGATGGCACAGAGCCCAGGTCCATCACCCTCCCAGCATTCCCACCCGGATGCTCCAGCATCAACCCAGGAGCCCCCTGCATTCTGTGCCAAGGCTCCTCTGTTCAGCTCCCTGGGACTTTGGCTCATCCCAGAGGGGTGCAGGTGCCCAGGGAATGTCAGAGCTGGGAATGAGGGGAGTGAAGCTCCATCCTCAGTGGAGATCAGAGAGGCTGCGAGTGGAATCCCAGGATCCAGACACTGGATAAAACAAATTCCCAGGTCAGCACAGCACAGGGGAAACACCCTGATCAGCAAATTGATGTTGTGGGATTGTCCTCATGGATTCTGTGCTGCTGCAGAAGGCTCTGGATGACAGGGCCCAAGAGAAACACTTCCTGGAGACCCTCTTGTGTCCCAGGGTTGGGACAGGGATCAGGAGTCCTTCTCCAGGTGCTCCAGCAATGCCCAACCACACCTGGCATCCCCAAATCTCTGTCCCAAAGGTGTGAGAGCAGGGAGGGATCCGGATGCACCACAGGACTTGGCCACGGTGGAGTTTGTGGCTCCACCATCACCACGATCCGGGAGCCAGAAACCTCCCAGCAATGCCAGTGACTCTGAGCCCGGGCCGGGGCGCTCCCAGGGTTCCACGGAGCAGTGATGGCCATACCTTGCTCTCCGTGGCCAGGACCACCAGGCAGCAGGACTCCAGGGGCCCCCCCGCGCTCTCCGACAGCGAGCCCGACGTCAGCGCCTTGGAGCCCTCGGCACACAGGCTCTGGCTCGGCGAGATCCCGGGATCCTGAGCTGAGGGGAGAGGAGAGGTGAGGGAAGGCAGGTGTGGGACGGACTCCTGCAGGTGAGGAAGAGCCCTGAAGCAGGAGAATGGGATGAAAAGCCTCCAATTTGGAGCTGGTTTTGACAGTTGTCCGGCTGTTTTCACAGCTCAGAATTTCCAGCGGATTTCCAGCCCCTGAGGCATTTATTCCTTTATTCCACAGCCTATCCGTGAGGTTTGTACTCAGGTAAATCCCTGGCTCAGCCCTCCCCAGCTCCCTGCTCCCAAACCATGCAGGTGTGACATGCACAGAGCTGCACAGGACAGGGAACGAGGTGTCATGGAACCCTCATGGAATGCTTTGGATTGGAGAGACATGGAGACCACCCAGCCCCACGCCCTGCTATGGACAGGGACATCTTCCACTGTCCCAGGTGGCCCCCAGGGGGACAATCCCAACTCCGTGGCCACAGCTCACCTGTCTTGAGCACAACCAGGTGTGCGGAGTCGTCCCGGATGTAGGACACGGAGGCGATGTCGTGGATGGGCACCCTGAGGATCAGGTCCTCCCCGTCCCTCCACACCAGTTTGATGTTGTAGGCAGAGAGGCTGATGACGGCGTCGTGCTCCGGGGTCAGCTGCCCCGGGAGCTGGTGGGCTCTCTGGAACACCAGGATTCACATGGATTTAGTCGTGGAATGGTTGGGGTTGGGAGGAGCTTGAGGATGATCCAGCTCCCTGCCATGGCCAGGGACACCTTCCACTATCCCAGGCTGCTCCCCATCCAGCCTGGCCTGGGGCATTTCCAGGGACGGGGCCACAGCTTCTCTGGGAAATCCGTTCCAGTCCCTCACTGGGGTGCTTCCCCTTTGGGAACAGCTTTCCCTCCCACCCACGGAACAGCAGGATGGAGAGCAGCAGCTGGCCCAGGCCTGGGGAAGCTCCGTGAGCCTGGATTTGTGCCTGCTGGGAGGGAGTCCCCGAGCAGCTGAGCGCTCACCTTGGCGTTGTCGATCAAGTGCAGGATCTCCGTGCGGCTGGAGGGGTTCAGGTATCCCGGGATGGAAGTGAGCTGCCCTAAATACTGAGACAGAAGAGCCAAACCGTTACCACAGCACGGACACGATCCCGGACACGGCAGAACGAGTCATGGAGACGCTCCAAGGAAAACTGGAGACGGGTGGGAGGTGGGAATGTTCAAAGAGAAGCTCCACAGAAACTTTAGAGCCTCTCGCAGTGCCTAAGGGGCTGCAGGAGAGCTGTGGACAAGGGGGAACGGGTTCCCACTGCCAGCTGGGATATCAGGAAGGAATTCCCAAGGAGCAGGGCCCCTGCGGGTACCTTGACTTCCTTCTCGATGTAGTCGTGGAGCAGCAGGTCGGGCTCCACGCGGTCGGGAAGCGCCACCACCACCGTGTGCAGCGGCCGCCGCTCCGTCACCTTCTCCTGAGCCTTCTTATCCCGGCCCTTCTCCCCCTTCAGGAACACTCGCTTGAACGGGGACACAATTCCAGGCTGGGGAGAGGAATGGGAGCACCAGGATGGGGCTGAGAAGGGGGTTTGGCACTGGGGGCTCTGGCAGCCCCTCCTGCCCGGCGACCCTCAGTCGCATCCTGCTGCTTTTGCCCCATGGACAACGCTGGGTTTGGAGCGATAAATCCATGGCTTTCCAGAGAAAACCCTTCTCCTGGGACACAACACAGGTGGGTGCTGAGCGTTCCCACTACCAAAATATAGTGGTTTCCCCCCAAAGTCACTATGTTCAACCTTCCAGGTAAGAGAAATACAACTCTTCCACGCAGCAATATATTCCAGGTGAACAGCGGATCCAGAGGGACTCTCCGTGGTTTTGTACCTCCCTGAGGGTCTGATGGGGCAACTCAACAAGGAATGCCAAAGAAACAGGCAGGAACGTTCCAAGGAGACCCCAAACAACGAGAAAATGACCCAGAAAGCGGATTTCCCTGGGAAAAACGGGAAATTCCAAACCCTGAAGTGCCAGCTTTGGAAAACCACTGGAGCCAACACACAGCTGTCCTTCGGCATGGGAATGCCACGTGGATCTCACCAAGCTCCACACCAGAAAAATGACTGGGAACATCCCCTAACTGCCCCAATTCCAGGTTTCCCAGGGCAAGTGGATGTTTGGAGCAGACACATCCATGACTGGATCTAGGAACTCCCCGGACATGTGACTCCAGTGTCCCATTCCCTGGTGGCCTCTGCTTCCCACCCCCCAGGACAATCACATCCTGGCTTTCCTGATCCTGGGAAAGGAATGTGGGATCTGAAGGGGCAGAGAACATGCTTCCAGTGGTGGATTAATTAATTATAAAGCAAGGAAAAGCTCCTGGGACAACGGGCATTACCAGCTCACAAGGAAACACAAGGACACTGGGGACAGCCCGGCCTGGAAAAACATCCCCTGGATCAGGGAGACAGAAATGAAGGGATCTCACAGGACAGAGAGGACAGGAAACAGCTCCACAGCCCCGCCTCAGGAGCAGCAGTGTGGATTTTTGGGAAGCATCCCTACACAGAGCATCCAGGAGAAGGACCCCACGATCCTTGACCAGGATATTCCATCATCCTGCCAAGGGGCTGGCACTCTGGAGAAAAGGGAATCCTGGACACAACAGGTCAGTTTAGCAAGCACAGAGATTTGGGGACTCCCCAACTTTGGGACGTCCCACCCGAAATCTTGCCTGTCAATGCCTAAGGCTGCGGTTCCACAGGAATCTTTTGGGAACTCAAAGCAGAGCACTGCAGGAACGCCACCGGACCGAGGTCGTACCCAGACACTTCCCCCTCCGCCAGGCACGATCCAGACCCACCCCAGCCCAGAGAAACCCCCTTTTCCCTCCAGGATGTGGCTGCACCCCCAGGGCTGGGATGATTCCGTGCTCCCCTGGCTCTCCTGGGGGGAGCTGGGAACTCCAAACCCCGGGTGGAGGCACCTCCAGCTGTGACGCAGCCCGAAACAGCTTCTGCTTTCGGGGCCCCCCAAAGCGCAGCACCCACCTCGTCCTCCATGGAACTCCCCAGGAGAGCAGGAGCGAGCCGTGCCGGGGGAGCAGGGGCTGGGGGGGAGCAGGGAACGGGGGAACGCTCTCCTCGTTTTGGGGTGAGGCGCTCGGGGCCAGGAAGTGCCACGGCTTCCTCTGTCCCACGTGACAGACTGAGCTGGGGAGGGACCCACGGCCGGGCACGAGCCCGTTGCCTGCTCCCATCCTGCCTCCTGCACCCCTCAATCCCTGGCAACACCCCAAATCCTCCATCCTCTGCCACGGCCGTGCCCAGGAGGGAATATCCCCGTGCCAAGGGAGGCCTGGTTTCTCTTCCAAGCTCAGTTTTGTTCCAACACCCAGCTGGATCCCAGGCGCTGCTCCCAGAGGCTTTCCCAATCCTAAAGATCCCACAGTCCATTGAGTCCATGGGCTGGGCAGCTTCTCCCTGCCCAGAGCAGCTGGGGCTGCTGCTGATCCCTGGCAGTGTCCAAGGCCAGGGCTGGGAGCAGCCTGGGACAGGGGAAGCCCCTCCACGGCCCCAATTCCCAATCTCCCAGCACATCCACGCTCCCCCTGCATCCTGCAGCACGGACGCTCCAAAATCCACTCGATCCCAAAGAGCAGAGGGGCTCCAGCCCTGCAGCAGCTCCAGGTCCTTGTGCTGCTGGCTCCGGGGCTGGGGCAGCTCTGCAGGTGGGCTCTCACCTGAGGGGCAGAGGGGCACAATCCCCCATTCCTGCTGCCCACACTGGGGATCAGCCCAGGCACAGGGCTGGAAATTCAGGATAACAAAGGAATTTCAAGGAGGATTTCCCCCAAAGATGCGACTCCAAGCTCAGCAGCTCCTCGTTTCAGGAGGGAAATGCTGAAGCAGCTGCTGGGAGAGGCAGATGGCACCAGCCTCAGCTCTCCAGGGCATCCCCGAGCTGGAAAAGCTGGGAATTTCACACTGACAGCTGACTGCACAGGGAATTCCCTCAGGGAAACCACGCAAGCTCTGGATGCCTGGCATGGACTGTGGAGTCAGAGCAGCAGGGAAATCACTCCCAGAAAACTTCCCTCCACCCACACTTCTTCCTGGGAATAAGCACACTGGGAGCATCCATGCTCACCTGAGGCTCCAGGTGTGCCAGCAGCCCCTGCCAGCCCCGGCAGGTTCCCATGGCCCACCAGAATTCCGGGTGGATCCATCCTGCCTCCCAGAACTTGTGGGAAGTGCTATTTCATCCCAGGACAGCTCCCCCTTCCCGCTGGGATAACCACCAGGGAGATGCAGGGAACGTGAACTCCTGGAAGGAATTCCAGGGCTCCAGTTTAAACTGGAGTTTAAATTTCTAAACTGGAGTTTAAATTTTATCCAAAGCTGTACTCGGCCCCAAAGCCAGGCTGGGATTTTCCTCCTTATCCCAACCAAACCTGCCCTGAACTCCCTTTGGATCAGCACTCAGTGCCTTCACTTCGGCTCAGAGTGCTGCTGGAATGATCCACGGAGTGGGAAAAGCGGGAAGAGGAGTTCTCCCTGCAGCTGGAACACCTGAGGAAGACAAGGACGGATCTTCCCACTCCGCAGCCAAATTCTCCAGGTCTAACGGTGATCCACAGGCAGCAGCTCCAAGGGTTAATTAACCACCAAAACCATGGAAAAGTTGCTCCGAGGAAGCTCCACAAGGCCATGGATCAGCTCAGGAGAGGCCAGGTGCCAGCTCAGCCCTGCTCCTGATCCATCGGGATGGGGACAGGACAGGAGTGGGACCAGCCCCGGGAGGCTTTAGGGATCAGACAAGTTGGGATTATCCAGGTGGGATAAGAGGGTGAGGGGGACCGGCCCAGTGGGGAAGGGAGGAGGGAAGGATCCGGACTCTTCCCAGGGCCAGGAAATACAGTGGGCTGCCCCAGGGACAGGTGAGACACACCTGAGCTCTGCCGAAACCCCCTGGAGCCTTGGGAGCTGCCTGCTTCCCAAAAGCAGCCCCAGCCTGTCTCCAGGTGAAAAACTCCTCCCAGAATGGCCTCGGGGGGGGTTTAATTCCCGAACCTGACTGTCTGGGAAGCCTGGAGGGCAATTCCCCACAGAATCCCTCTCAACCTCACTCGTTCTGGAACTCCAGCAGGAACCTGCTGCCACCTCCCGGGCTCCCGGCGAGGCCAGGGGCTCCCGAAATCTCCGGTTTCTCCCCAGAACGATGGGATCAAACGCACCCTCCTGCTCCAGGCGTGCGGAGCAGCTCTGGCTGAGGACACAGAAATGGGCTGAGAGGAGGGAAATCAGGGCACCACGGGCACGGCCGGAGCTGCTGCGCCCCGGAGACACCACAGAGGCATCACTTAACAGATGAATGAATCGGATCAATTCGCACCAGTAATAATGTAAATCAATTAGCAAACTCATAAAATTAATCGCTCCATAACTAATAACCCCGTCAATTAATAACCTTCTCCGAGCCCTCAATCACAGCGGGAGGTTCTGGGCTGGGGGCTCGGGGTAGGGCCCCGGGCAGGGGATGCGGGCACTGTCCCGGGAAGTGGCAGCCGGTGACTCCCGGGAAGGGGCTCTGGAACAGCCCCGGGAGGGGATCGGGCACCGCCGGAGGGCTCCGGGCCGGGGCCGGGGCGGACCCGCCCGGGCTGAGCCACCCTCGGGGGGCACAGCGCGACCCCGGCCGCCCCTCGGCCCCCCCGCTCTCACCTTCTTGCCCTTCTTGCCCTCCTCCTCCATGGCTCCGGCGGCGGCCCGGGCCCCCCCCGGGGCATCCCGGCCCGGCTGAGCGGCGGGGCCTCAACGCGCGGCGGCGGCGGCCATGGCCCGCCCGGTTCCCGCTCCAGCCCCGCCTCCCGGTCCCGATCCCGGTCCTGATCCCGATCCCGATCCCCCTCCTGGCCCCGGCGCCGCCTCAGCGCCCGCGGCTCGGCCCCGCCGCCATCTTGGGCGGCGCCTTCCCGTGACGTCATCGTCCCGCCGCCGGGGGGGAGACGAGCGCAGCGCGCCTGCGCCAAACGGCCGGCACACCAAAGCCACGCCCTCCGCTGGAGAACACGCCCACCACCGTTTGACCACGCCCTCTATCCCCGCCTCTTTTGTGATGTCACACAACGACCACACACACTGCCTCAGACCACGCCCCTTTCTCTGGCCCCGCCCACCAGCGCTATACACCCGCTGCTCCCTCCTCCCCCCGCCTCTCTGTAACGTCATCAGGAGGCGCCCGCTCTCTCCGCCATGGCCGCCGCCGCCGCCGCAGGTGAGGGGGCACGGCGGCCCGTGCGCATCCGCCGCCATCCGCCGCCCCCCGCACCTCCGATGGTTCCCGGGGCCGCGCGGGCTGCGGCGCTGCCCGCCCGCCGGGCCGCGCGGCGCGGTGCGTTCTGCGCAGGGCTGTCCCGGCCATCCCCGGGGGTCGAGGCTCCCTCGGGAGCGGTTTCCCGCCGCAGGCTCCAGCATGGAGGGGCCTGGCGTGGCCCCTGCCATTCCTGTAGCGCTGCCAGAGCGTCCCGGGGCCGTTTGAGGCCGCTCCCGGCGCCTCCCGGGGGCGGTCATAGAATCCCCGGACATGGCCGGGCTGGGTGGGACGCGGGCGGCTGCGGGAGCCCGGAAGCCCCGGGCAGGGTCCGGTGACGTTCCTGCCCTTCCCCGTTCCAGGCTCCTGCTGCGAGCATCCGGAGGGATTCGGGGAGCCGCCGGGCAGAAGGAAGTGGATTCAAGGGACCTAGCACCGTAATTAGCCCGGCTTTGGTTAATTAAGGCTGCCAGGGCCTCTCCCCTCGTCTCCCAGGGGTGAAGTTCCGTGGGAATGCCGTGACTGAGGCGCGGAGCTGCATCGCGGCAGGAGTTACCTGCCCAGGTGAGGGCCATCCCCAGCTCTGCCCGGGGCGGGCCCGCGGGGCCGGAACGCCGCCGAGTTGGGCTCCTGGGAGCCTGCCGGGCCCTGCGGCCACCGTGGGCCGCGTGCCCACCTCCCTGCGCTGTGCCCGCGTCACCCCCGGCTCCAGCGGGGCGCTCCTGGAGCGGCCCCGAGCTGCCCGAGCGTCCCGGGGGCTCCTGCAGAGCCCGGGATCCGCCCTGCCCGGCCGCCCCCGGCTCTCCCCTCCGCAGGCTCCAGCGTGGGGGGGCCTGGCGTGGCTCCCACCGCTCCTGCAGCGCTGCCAGAGCGTCCCGGGGCCGTTTGAGGCCGCGCCCGGCGCCTCCCGGGGGCGGTTATGGAAACCCCGGACACGGAAACCCCGAGCCCGGCGGGGTTTGGGGAGGGCGGCGGGGCCAGGGGCAGCAGGGCCGGAGACGTTCCTGCCCTTTCCCGTTCCAGGCTCCCCCCGTGGTGATCCAGGGGCCTTTGGGAAGCCTCCAGGAGGAGAGAGCGGGCGCAAGGCTCTCGTCGGTGTAATTAACTCCGTTCTGGTTAATGAGCGCTGGCAGCACCAGGTGTGTGCTGCTGTCACCTGCCGGGTGTGTGCGGTGTCACCTGCCAGGTGTGTGCTGCTGTCACCTGCCGGGTGTGTGCTGTCACCTGCCGGGTGTGTGCTGCTGTCACCTGCCGGGTGTGTGCTGCTGTCACCTGCCGGGTGTGTGCGGTGTCACCTGCCGGGTGTGTGCTGCTGTCACCTGCCGGGTGTGTGCTGCTGTCACCTGCCGGGTGTGTGCGGTGTCACCTGCCAGGTGTGCTGCTGTCACCTGCCGGGTGTGTGCGGTGTCACCTGCCAGGTGTGCTGCTGTCACCTGCCGGGTGTGTGCGGTGTCACCTGCCAGGTGTGCTGCTGTCACCTGCCGGGTGTGCTGCTGTCACCTGCCGGGTGTGTGCTGCTGTCACCTGCCGGGTGTGTGTGCTGTCACCTGCCAGGTGTGTGTGCTGTCACCTGCTGGGTGTGTGCTGCTGTCACCTGCCGGGTGTGTGCTGCTGTCACCTTCCGGGTGTGTGCTGCTGTCACCTTCCGGGTGTGTGCGGTGTCACCTGCCGGGTGTGTGCTGTCACCTGCCGGGTGTGTGCGGTGTCACCTGCCGGGTGTGTGTGGTGTCACCTGCCGGGTGTGTGTGCTGTCACCTGCCAGGTGTGCTGCTGTCACCTGCCGGGTGTGTGCGGTGTCACCTGCCGGGTGTGTGTGGTGTCACCTGCCGGGTGTGTGTGCTGTCACCTGCCAGGTGTGCTGCTGTCACCTGCCGGGTGTGTGCGGTGTCACCTGCCGGGTGTGTGCGGTGTCACCTGCCAGGTGTGTGCTGTCACCTGCCGGGTGTGTGTGCTGTCACCTGCCGGGTGTGTGCTGTCACCTGCTGGGTGTGTGCGGTGTCACCTGCCGGGTGTGTGCTGTCACCTGCCGGGTGTGTGTGCTGTCACCTGCCGGGTGTGTGCTGCTGTCACCTGCCGGGTGTGTGCTGCTGTCACCTGCCGGGTGTGTGTGCTGTCACCTGCCGGGTGTGTGCGGTGTCACCTGCCGGGTGTGTGCGGTGTCACCTGCCAGGTGTGTGCTGCTGTCACCTGCCGGGTGTGTGCTGCTGTCACCTGCTGGGTGTGTGCGGTGTCACCTGCCGGGTGTGTGCTGCTGTCACCTGCCGGGTGTGTGCGGTGTCACCTGCCGGGTGTGTGCTGCTGTCACCTGCCGGGTGTGTGCTGCTGTCACCTGCTGGGTGTGTGCGGTGTCACCTGCCGGGTGTGTGTGCTGTCACCTGCCGGGTGTGTGTGGTGTCACCTGCCGGGTGTGCTGCTGTCACCTGCCGGGGCCTGGCTCACCCCTCCCTTCCCGGTGCCGTTATCCCTCAGGGCTGTGTCCGGAGGCGCGGAAGGAGCGGCCGGAGCAGCGTGGCAGATCCCTGCGGGAGAACCAGGAGGCTTCAGCGACGCCGGAGTCGGGGAATTAAACGTGAACCCCTGCTTTTAACGTGTTTTGATTCCAAAGCGTTTTTATTTCCGGCTAAAGAGGGATCAGAATGGGGATCGGGTGGGAGGGGAAGGGGATGCTGCGGGTGCTGGAGCAGAGGTTCCCCAGGGTGGCAGGAGCCCACCCCGTGTCCCCAGGGTCACCTGGGCTGGCTCAGGTGGCCCCGAACCACGGCGTCCCCATGTCCCAGATCCTGATGTCCCCTGTCCCTGCTCTGTCCCTGCTGTGTCCCCAGGGCTGGAAGCCAGGGCTCCAGAACCCACCAAAGAGCTCCGCTAACGGCTCGAACAATTAAATGAGTGCATCAATTAACGGAGCAGATAGTTATGTTAACGGGTTAAAAGCTTGCTTGTAGGAAGAACTGCTGTCACTGGTTGATGGAACAGCCCTGGGGGCTGAACGAGGAGGCCCTGGAGCCCTAAATGCACAACCGGACACTGGCGGGGCCGCGGGAGGTGGGAGCAGGGCAATTAACGGGGTGATTAATTAACGGCACCCCGATGGGACAACGCTGGGGAGAGGCTGGGCGTGGCCAGTTACCATAGCAGCTGTCCCGCCTCCGGGGCGGGGCTTCTCCGTGACAACAGCCCTGTCATCCAATCAGCGGGCGAGGCGTCCCCATGGCAGCATCGCTTGTACCGCCCCGAGTGGGCGTGGCCACACGATTACCCCTTTTTGGGGGGGCGGGGCGTCGCCATGGGAACGGAGCCGGAAGTGTCGCGCGGACTCGGTGTCCCGTGAGCCCCCGCGCGCGGTTCCGGCGGGCCGGGCCGTGCCGGGAGCGGGCCGGGATCGGTCTGGGCCGGGATCGGGCCGGGATCGGGCCGCGCCGGGATGGAGGCCGTGCCCCGCATGCCCATGATCTGGCTCGACCTCAAGGAGGCCGGCGAGTTCGCCTTCAACGCCGCCGTCAAGAAGGTGGGGCCGGGCAGGGCCCGGCGGGGCGGGGTCGGAAGGGAGCCGGGGTGGTCCGGGCGCCTCCGGGGAGCCCGGGGCCGGGGCGAGCGGCGGGCGGGATGCCTGGGGCGTCCCCGGAGCCGCCGGGGGCTGCAGCTGCGGCTTTGGATCGGGGGCCCCCCTGCCCGCAGCCGCCGGGGGCTGACGCCGTGTCCCTGCCGCCCCCGCGGGGGCCCGCTTAATTAGTCACTTCATTAGCGGCTGTAAACAAGCTCCGCCCCTGTCCGGCGCTTGCTGGGCCGCAGAATGTATGGGTGGAGAGGACCGGGGGGCTCCTCAGCGGTTGTGCGGTTTTGCGGGGGACACGGGCGGCCCCAGCATGGGGGCCCTTGGGGCCGGGGGGACCCTCCCTCTGCCCATAAGTCCCTTTTCCAGCCTCAGCCGTTCCCGGGCCCATTCCTCGATCCCAGTTCCCCGGTCCCATTCCCCGGTCCCATTCCCCGATCCCAGTTCCCCGGTCCCATTCCCCGGTCCCGTTCCCATTCCCCCGGTCCCGTTCCCCCGTTCCCATTCCCTGGTCCCGTTCCCATTCCCCAGTCCCGTTCCCCGGTCCCATTCCTCGGTCCCATTTCCTGATCCCTTTCCCCAATCCCATTCCCCGGTCCCATTCCCCCGTTCCCATTCCCCCATTCCCATTCCCCAATCCCATTCCCCGGTCCCATTCCCTGATCCCGTTCCCGATTCCATTCCCCTATCCCATTCCCTGGGTCCGTTTCCCCATTCCCATTCCCCGATCCCAGTTCCCCGTTCCCATTTCCCGTTCCCATTCCCTGGGTCCGTTTCCCCGTTCCCACTCCCCGATCCCAGTTCCCCGTTCCCATTTCCCGTTCCCATTCCCCGGTCCCGTTCCCCGGGCTGTCCGTGGGTGCCAAGCTCCGCCCAGCCGGGCCCGGTGTCCCCGATGTCCCCGGTGTCCCCGATGTCCCCGATGTCCCCGGTGTCCCCGGTGTCCCCGATGTCCCCGATGTCCCCGGTGTCCCCGATGTCTCTGGTGTCCCCGGTGTCCCCGGTGTCCCCGATGTCCCCGATGTCCCCGATGTCCCCGGTGTCCCCGGTGTCCCCGATGTCCCCGATGTCCCCGATGTCCCCGGTGTCCCCGATGTCTCTGGTGTCCCCGGTGTCCCCGGTGTCCCCGATGTCCCCGATGTCCCCGGTGTCCCCGATGTCTCTGGTGTCCCCGGTGTCCCCGGTGTCCCCGATGTCCCCGGTGTCCCCGGTGTCTCTGGTGTCCCCGATGTCCCCGATGTCCCCGGTGTCCCCGGTGTCTCCGGTGTCCCCGATGTCCCCGGTGTCCCGGTGTCCCCGGTGTCCCCGCGGGGCCGGGCGGGGCTCCCGCGGCTCCGGGCCGCTGAGCCTCTGCCGCCTCGCAGTTCGTGCTGAAGAACTATGGGGAGAACCCGGAGAGCTACAACGAGGAGCTGCGCAAGCTGGAGCTGCTGCGGCAGGTGAGGGGGGAGCCGGGAGCCGGCCCGGGGGCTCCGCGATGGCCCTGCCGCCCCCGCGGCCCGGGGCCGCTCCTCTCCCCGTCCTGCGGCCCCCGGAGCAGCCCCGCCATGATCCCAGGGATCCAGGAGCCGTGAGCTGCTGGCCGGGGGGGAGCAGGGCAGGCTCCCCAAAGCCTTGGGGTTTGGGGGGGCCCGACACCCCCAGCCCAGCACTGGGATTCCTCCTGAAGCCTTGCTGCTGTTCCCTCCCCTCCCTGCCCCAGGACACCCAAATCCCGTGGTTGTCCCGGCCCTGGGAGCTGTGCCGGGGGTGCAGAGCCTCATTTTCCTGCCCCGCTCCCCCCCTTCCATAAGGGAGCTTCCCCCGGCTCGTTTTTGGGAGAGCTCAGCTGTTCCCAGGGTCTCCAGGAGCCCTGCCCCATCCCGAGCAGCCGGGTGCTGCTGGCTCCCCGTTCCTGCCTGGAACAGGCAGTGCCCAGAGCCTCTCCCTCCTCCCCCTCCTCCTCCTCCTCCTCCCGTCCCTCCCCAGAGCGCCGTCAGCGTTCCCAGGGACTTCGAGGGCTGCAGCACCTTGCGCAAGTACCTGGGGCAGCTGCACTTCCTG
Source organism: Vidua chalybeata (assembly GCF_026979565.1). Taxonomy (NCBI): domain Eukaryota; kingdom Metazoa; phylum Chordata; class Aves; order Passeriformes; family Viduidae; genus Vidua; species Vidua chalybeata. The sequence continues at coordinate 628,454 of NC_071530.1, forward strand.
CAGAGCCGCATCCCCATGGGGCAGGGCCAGGACGCGGCCGTGCCCGTCACCTGGTGAGGGATGGGCTGGGCTGGGCTGGGGTGGGATGGGCTGGGGTGGGATGGGATGGGGTGGGATGGGATGGGGGGCTGGGATGGGGAGGGTGAGATGGGGAATACTGGGATGAGGGAGCTGGGATGGGGGAGCTGGGATGGGGAATGCTGAAATGGGGAATGCTGGGATGGGGAATACTGGGATGGGGGAGCTGGGATGAGGAATGCTGGGATGGGGGGCTGGCATGGGGGCTGAGCCAGGCAGGATGTGGCCATGCCCATCCCCTGGTGAGGAGCTGCTCAAGGAACCCCCTGGGAATGGGGTCCCGCCTGGGGTGGCACAGGGGGATCCCAGGGGACCTTTGGGGAACGGGGTCCTGCCCTGGGGGAATGGGGGCCTGCAGAGGGGGGGTCTCAGGAACCCTTGGGGAACGGGGTTCCCAGTAATTCCTGCTCCTGGGAGAATCCCTGGTTGCCCCCTGTCCTGTGCCCCCTTCCCCCCAGGACTGAGATCTTCTCGGGCAAGGCGGTGACGCACGAGGACATCAAGTACGAGCAGGCCTGTGTGCTCTACAACCTGGGTGAGCTCCCTGATTCCGGCAGCTTTGGGGCTCCCTGGCCCAAGCCCCCACTCCCAGGGGTGTCCCTGCCCCGCTGAGCCCCCCCTGTCCCCACAGGAGCTCTGCATTCCATGCTGGGAGCCATGGACAAGCGCGTGTCCGAGGAGGTAACGGCCCCGCAGCCCTCGGTGCCAGCTCTGGGGCACAGGTGGCACCTGGGCAGTGTCAGCTGGGTGGGACAGGGCAGGGACTGTCCCTGTGCTGGGCACTGGCAGGAACCTGGAACCTCTGGGGTTTGGGATGTCCAGGTACAGGACATGGAGGGGAAGGGGTGGAGCACCAGGAGGAGACAGCCCAGGGCTGGGGCTCTGCTCCCAGTGACAGGGCAAGAGGGAATGGCCTCAGGTGGGATACTGGAAAAATCCATCCTGGAAAGGGCTCTCCAGCCCTGGCCCCACTGCCCAGGGCAGTGGTGGAGTCCCCACTGCTGGAGGGATGTGACATCCCTGTGGGTGTGGCACCTGGGGACACAATCAGTGGTGGCCTTGGCAGTGCTGGGGGCTGGGTGGACTCCATGATGTGGGAAGTCTTCTGCAAAGCCAACAATTCCATCCCCTCAGGGCATGAAGGTTTCCTGCACCCACTTCCAGTGTGCCGCCGGCGCCTTCACCTACCTGCGGGATCACTTCCCACATTCCTACAGCGTGGACATGAGCCACCAGATCCTCAGCCTCAACATCAACCTCATGCTGGTGGGGACTGGGGGCACTGCTGCCACTGGGACCCCTCCAGTGTGTCCGTGGGCACAGGACCCCAGTGTCCCCCAGGGGTTCTCTGTGGGGTCTGGGCTCCCTCCCAGGGTGCAGGGGAAGGAGGTTTTGGGAGGCACTGGGGGATCAGGGAAGGCTCAGTGCCATTCCTGGGCTCTCCAGGCTCCCTCAGGGCTGGTATTCCCTGTGCCACATCCAGCCCTTGGGAAAGGCCTGGAGCCAGTGGGTCCTGCCAGGGGTCTGGGCTGTCCCAAGGGTTGGGGACACTGAACATTCCTCTCTTGCCCCTGGCAGGGCCAGGCACAGGAGTGTCTCCTGGAGAAGTCCATGCTGGACAACAGGAAAAGCTTCCTTGTGGCCCGGATCAGTGCCCAGGTGAGCTCCAGGAGCTGCTCCCAGCACGGCCCTGCTCCCACTGCCCTGGGATCAGGAGAGGGACTTTGGGCAAGGGCCTGGAGTGACAGGACACAGGGAATGGGAGATGTGGGGGCAGTATTGGGAAGGAATTATTGGCTGTGAGGTGGGTGAGGCACTGGGATGGAATTCCCAGAGCAGCTGTGGCTGCCCCTGGATCCCTGGCAGTGTCCAAGGCCAGGCTGGATGGGGCTTGGAGCAGCCTGGACTGGTGACAGTCCCTGGCTGTGGTCCCAAACACATCCCTGCGTTCCCCCCAACCATTCCTCTGGGTGATCTGAGTCCTTGGGCTGGTGCTGGTGATTCCCCATCGCTGCCCTGCTCTGCTTCCCCTGGGATCTGGAATTCCAGGCTTCTCCCCCATCCCTCTCCACAGGTGGTGGATTACTACAAGGAGGCCTGCCGGGCCCTGGAGAACTCGGAGACGGCCTCGCTGCTGGGCAAGATCCAGAAGGACTGGAAGAAACTGGTTCAAATGAAAATCTATTATTTTGCTGCCGTGGCCCACGTGAGTGAGGGGGAGCTGGGGCTGGGAGGCTCTGCCTGTGCTCCCATCCCACCTCGGGATGCTCCTGCCAGCTCTGCAGCAGCCCTGGCTGCTCCCTGGGGTGTTCCTCCCCCTCTCAAAGCTCTTCCTGGAGTTACAGAGCTCTGATCCCAGTTTTCTTCCAGCTGCACATGGGGAAACAGGCCGAGGAGCAGCAGAAGTTTGGGGAAAGGGTAAGTGGGGCCGTGCCATCCCATTTCATCCTCTCCAGCCTCTGGATCGGGCTCCTGGGAAGGGGCTTGTGTCCTGGAAGAGGTTGGGTGTCCACAGCCACGTCCTGTGTCCCGCCAGGGCCTGGGTGCTCTGGGAGGGCCGTGGGGAGCTCTGGGCCTGGGCAGAGCCAGGACAGTGCCTCCCGTGCCAAGCCCAGCCCCTGCTCTCCCACAGGTCATCTACTTCCAGAGCGCTCTGGACAAGCTCAACGAAGCCATCAAGCTGGCCAAGGTGGGTTCCTGCCCTCTGGGACTGGGGGCTTCCCCCTCCCTGGGCTGCCAGGCCGCAGGAGGAGCAGGACTGGGGTCGGTTTCAGGGGCTCAGCTGCCTCCAGGCCTCTCCGAGCCCGTCCGGAGCGCTCGGACAGCGATTCCCCCTCTCAATCCCACAGGGCCAGCCTGAAACCGTGCAGGAAGCTCTGAGGTTCACCATGGATGTCATTGGTGGGAAGTGAGTCTGGGGCACCCCAGGGTGTCTCTGTCCTTTTCCGGGGGTCAGGAATGTGGGTGGGCAGGGAGCCCGGGGAGCGTTCCCGGTGCCCTGACGTGCAGAGCCCAGCACTGCCCCAGGCCCTGGGGATGGATGGCTGCTGTGGGAATTGCTGGAGCAATCCCAGGAGAGCCAGGGGGGCTGAGCCTGTTGGGAGCGAGTTTAGGGAGCCAGGAATGCCACCTGCTCCTTCTCTCCCAGCATCACTTCTCATTTCCAGGTACAATTCAGCCAAAAAGGACAACGACTTCATCTACCACGAGGCCGTGCCTGCGCTGGACACCCTGCAGTCTGTGAAAGGTCAGGGGGGGCTTCGGGGCCCCTGGGGACAGGGCCCTGCTGGGACTGAGGGGAGCCTCCCTTCGGGAGCGGTCCCAGCCCGCCGTGTCCCTCAGGTGCCCCCTTGGTGAAGGCTCTGCCCGTCAACCCCACGGACCCCGCGGTCACCGGCCCTGACATCTTTGCCAAGCTGGTGCCCATGGCTGCCCACGAGGCCTCATCCCTGTACAGGTGTGTCCTGGTCACCCCTGTACAGGTGTGTCCGGGCTCTGGCCAGAGCGGGATGGGATGGGATGGGATGGGATGGGATGGGATGGGATGGGATGGGATGGCTGGGACTGGAGCTGGGGCTGTGGAGCTTGCTGGGTATTTCCTTGGGCTCATGGACTGTTCTGTTCTGTCCCGTCCCAGCGAGGAAAAGGCCAAACTGCTGCGGGATGTGATGGCCAAGATCGAAGCCAAGAACGAAGTGCTGGAGTACGTGAGGGGCCCGGCCCTTCTGCCCCCACGGGGTCCCAGTGCTCCCGAGCCTCTGGAGGGGGGACACTGCCACCCCTCAGGGGCCCCTCTGTGTCCCACAGCCAGTTCATGGACTCCATGCAGCTGGACCCCGAGACCGTGGACAACCTGGACATGTACAACCACATCCCGCCCGTGCTGATGGAGAAATGCGCCGCGCTCAGCGTGCGCCCCGACACCGTGCGCAACCTCGTCCAGTCCATGCAGGGTGAGGCCCCGGGACCCCAGGGGCTGGCACTGCTCCCTGCCAGGGGCCAGGGGCCAGCATCACTCCCCGCCCAAGGTGTCGGGAGTGTTTTCACCGACGGCTGGTTCTGTACCGGCATAAATTCCTGAATCCCAAAGCATTTTCCCTGCTGGATGGGAGCGGGGATGACCCCAAGGGCAGGGCTTCCCAGGAGCCCAGCACCCCAACGCCTGGGCTGCCGTGTCCCCGCCTCTGGCTGCCCACAGCCGGGTTTATTCCTGGAGCTGCCGTGTCCGTGCCTGGCTCCAGGCCCGGGGCAGGCAGGAGGTGGCCCCACGCCCACCAGCACCCCCCCGTGCCCCCCCAGTGCTCTCCGGGGTCTTCACCGACGTGGAGGCGTCGCTGAAGGAGATCCGGGACCTGCTGGAGGAGGACGAGGCGCAGGAGCGGAAGCTGCAGGAGCTGCTGGGGAGGGTCCCGCCGGCGCCAGGGTCCCCCCCGGGGCTGGCCGAGGTGAGCAAGGAGTGCTCCAAGTACCTGGAGCTGCACGAGAAGGCGAGTTTCACCAACACCGAGCTGCACCGCGCCATGAACCTGCACCTGGGCAACCTGCGCCTGCTCGGCGGCCCCCTGGAGCAGGTGCGGGCCGCGCTGCCCACCCCCACCCTCTCCGAAGGTGAGTCCCCCCCCCCCCCCCCAGCGGGGGGAGGCAGGGCTGTACCCCTTGTGTGCCCCCGGGGGACTGGCAGTGCCCCTGGGCCGGGGGAGGAAGGGCTGTCCCTCTCCGTGTCCCCCGTGTGTCACCTGGTGCTGGCACCGTCAGTGCCAGCACGGCGGGGCTTGCCCCCAGGGAACGTGTGAAGTGGGCCCTGTTTGGGGACAAAGGGGACAGGGACTGCCCCAGGCAAGGCCTGGCTCTGCAGATCCACCCCGCGGGTCCCCCGGGATCTGACCCCGCCCCACCCGCAGACGACAAACAGGTGCTGCAGAACCTGAAGCGGATCCTGGCCAAGGTGCAGGAGATGCGGGACCAGCGGATGTCCCTGGAGCAGCAGCTGCGGGAGATGATCCAGAAGGATGACATCACCACCTCGCTGGTCACCACTGACCGCTCCGAGATGAAGGTGGGCTTGGGGACACGCCTGTGTCCCCCGCGGGGACCGCTCTGTCCCACAGCCCCGCAGACCCGCCCGTGTCCCGGCAGAAGCTCTTTGAGGAGCAGCTGAAGAAGTACGACCAGCTCAAGGTGTACCTGGAGCAGAACTTGGCTGCCCAGGAGAACGTGCTCAAGGCCCTGACCGACGCCAACGTCAAATACGCGGCTGTGCGCAAGGCCCTGGCCGAGGTGGAGCACAAGTGAGTGAGGGGTGCCCTGGGGGGGGGCTCGGTGCCCAGGAACAGCCCTCACCCCCCTGGGACCACCACCAGCTTCTCCTGTCCCGCTCCACTGCTGGGGCTGTGGTGGCCTTGTCTTGTCCTTGTGCCCATCCCAGTGGGAACCGGAGGGTCCCGCAGGAGCCTGGAGCTGGGTGCCCACCTTTACCCTGGTGCTGCGTCCTGCTGAGCCCCTCTGTGCCCCTGTGCCAGGTGGAACACGACCGTGCAGACCCTGGTGGCCTCCTACGAGGCCTATGAGGACCTGATGAAGAAGTCCCAGGAGGGAAAGGATTTCTACACGGACCTGGAGGGGAAGGCGGCCAAGCTGCTGGAGCGGGCGCGGGCCGCGTGCCAGGCCAGCGAGGCCCACCGGCAGCAGCTGCTGGAGAGGTGGGTGGGCACACACCGGGGGGCAGCGAGAGCCCCCGGGGTGAGAAGGGCCCTTGGGAGCTGTGGGTGGTGGTCTGGGGGCCGGGGAGGGCTCCTGGTGCCCGTGGGGCAGCACCCGGCCCCACACGGAGCCCCCTGCCCCCTCAGGGAGCTGAAGAAGCAGCCGCCGCCCCGGCCCACGGCCCCCAAGCCCCCTCTGCAGAAGAAGCCGCCGGACGAGGCCGGGGGCCCCGAGGCCGCCGAGCTGGGCTCCCTGGTGCTGTCGGAGCTGCCGGAGGAGCTGCGGAGCCTCCCCCCGGAGCTGCTGCCCGGGGCCCTGGGCCAGCTGCCCCCCCCAGCGCTGGCCGCCCTGGCCGGGGGGCTGCGGCCCCCCGAGCCCTACATGCTGCCGGGGGGGGCGGCCAGCGCCCCGCTGCCCCCCCTGGCCCCCACGCCCCCCTTCCCGGGGCACTACCGCCTGCCCGCTCCTCCCGCCGTCCCCGGCCCCTTTCCTGCCGCCGGGGCGGTCCCGGGGCCGCTGCTGCAGCCCTCGGCCCCGGCCGGGCCTGCCCCCGGCCCCGCCGCCCCTCAGCTCTTCCCGGCCGCGCCGCTGATCCGCGCCCCGGCTCGCCCGGCCTTCGGGGGGGCGCCCCCGGTGCCGCCGCCGCGCTCGTCCCCCCAGCACGGGCCCCTGCCCGCCTACGGCCTGGGCCAGCCCGGGCCAGCCCCCGGCCCGCTCCGGCCGCCCGTGCCGGGGCTGGGGGGCCAGGAGCCCCCGGCAGCGCGCCCGGCCACCACCACGGTGGACAGCGTCCAGGCCCCCATCTCCAGCTGCTCCGTGCCCCCGCGGGGACCCGCGGGCCCCTTCCTGCCCCCCCAGCGCCCGGGGGTCCCCCCGGCGCCCTTCCCCTACAGCGCGGGGGGGGTTCAGCCCTTCGGGGCGCCGGCTCAGCCCCCCTTCCCCCCGGCACAGCCCCCGCCCGCCTTCGCCCAGGGCCCCCAGCAGTTCCCCCCGGGTCCCTTCCTGCCCCCGGGCCGAGCCCAGGCCCCTCTGCCCTTCCAGCAGCCCCCCCGGGTCCCCCTGGCCCCCCCGGCCCAGTTCCCCCAGCAGCGTTTCAGCGCTCCGGGTGCCCCGCTGCCCCCCCAGCTCTACCAGCTCCCCGGGCAGGACCAGCTGCCCCCCGCGGGCCTCGCCCCACACCCGGGGGCCGTGCCCTTCCCCAGGACCGCCGCCCAGAGCGGCCCCCCGACCCTGGGGGGGCTCCAGCCGGTGCCCCCCGGGTCCCCCGCCCTGCCCTTCTGCCCCAGCCCGGCCCCCCCCAGCGCTCAGCTGCCCCCCGGGACCATGGCCCTGGGTCCCCCCGCGCCCGCTCCTCCCAGCCAGGCCCCTTCTCCCGGCCCGCTGCCGGGCACCGTGGTGGTCCAGGGCCCGCTGGTCCCGTCCCCGGCCCCGTCCCCGTCCCCGGCCCTGCCCTTGCAGCCCCCGGCGCCGCGGCCCCCTCCTGCGCTGCCCCCGCCGGGCTCCGGGGACGCGCCGTTCCCGCGGCAGAGCCCCTGCCCCGCCGACCTGCTGTCGTCCAGCCCCGAGAGCCAGCCCGGCGGCTCGGCCGCGCCCGGGGGGCTGCTGCAGCCCACTAAGGCGGGGGCGCAGGAGGGGCAGCGGCCGCGGGCCGTGCAGCTCATCGAGGCCGACCCGTACGCGGAGCCCGAGCGCATCCGGCGGCTGCTGGCCGAGCTGGAGCGGTTCCGCGCCCTGGCCGAGCGGCTGGAGCGGCCCGCGCCCGGCGGCGGCTCCGAGCTGGACGCGCTCTGGAAGGAGCTGCAGGAGGCGCAGGAGCGCGACGCCCGGCAGCGCTCCATCGCCATCGCCCGCTGCTACTCCATGAAGAACCGGCACCAGGACATCATGCCCTACGACCGCAACCGCGTCGTGCTGCGCTCGGGCAAGGACGACTACATCAACGCCAGCCGCGTGGAGGACCTGTCCCCGTACTGCCCCGCCCTCATCGCCACCCAGGCCCCGCTGCTGGGCACCGCCGCCGACTTCTGGCTCATGATCTACGAGCAGAAGGTGTCCGTGGTCGTCATGCTCGTGTCCGAGCAGGAGCTGGACAAGGTGCGTCCTGTCCCGGGGGCGGGACACGCTGCCCGGTGCCCGGGGGCGGGTGTCCGCAGGCCCCGCGGCACCCGAGGGTCCCCGGGCCGTGCTGACAGCCTGTCCCGCGGCAGAAGGTGCTCCGGTACTTCCCGTCGGAGCGGGGCCAGCCCGTGGCCCACGGCCCCCTGACCGTGGTGCTCACCGGCCTGCGCGTGACCCCCACGCACGTGGAGCGGATGCTGACGCTGCAGTACCGGGACCAGAGCCTCAAACGCACCGTGGCCCACCTCCAGTTCACCTCCTGGCCTGAGCTGTACGCGGGGGGGGGACAAAGGGAGGGGGGCTTGGGGGGGGCCCTGATCTTCTGCCGGGGTGGTTCTGGGAGCTCGGCCCCGGAGTCGGGGAGGGTGTTTGGGCAGCCCTGACCCGTCGGGGGGCCTGAGTGCGGAGCCCCCCCCCGGCGAATGTGTGTTCCCCCACCCCAGGGGCCTGCCCGACAGCAAGGGGAGCCTCCTGCGCTTCATCCAGGAGGTGCACGGGCATTACCTGCACCAGCGCCCGCTGCACACCCCGGTCGTGGTGCACTGCAGGTGAGCCGGGCCGGGGGCTCCCGGGGCGGGGGAGAGGGGCTCCCCCTCGTCTCCCGGCTCCGTCACGGCTCGGGGGTCTCTCCGCAGCTCGGGCGTGGGCCGCACCGGCGCCTTCTGCCTGCTGTACGCCGCCGTGCAGGAGGTGGAGGCCGGGAACGGCATCCCGGACCTGGCGCAGCTGGTGAGGCGGATGCGGCAGCAGCGCAAGCACATGCTGCAGGAGAAGGTACTGCGGGGCGGGGGGGCTGCAGCTCCGCGCGTGTGGGGCGGGGGGCTGCACCCCCCGGGCCTCACCGTGCCCCCTCCCCTGCAGCTGCACCTCAAGTTCTGCTTCGAGGCCGTCCTGCTCCACGCCGAGCAGCTGCTGCTGCGCCACGGCGTGGGCGGCCCCGCCCCAGCCAAGCCCCCCAACAGCACCTCTCCCAAGGTGGGTGTAGGGCCGTGCCGGGGGGTTCTGGGGAGCTCTGCCCCTGCCGGGGCTCACGGGGCCGCTCTCCCGCAGCTCTACTTCCAGCAGGACCCCCAGGACCTGGTGCTGGGGGGGGACGTGCCCATCAGCTCCATCCAGGCCACCATCGCCAAGCTCAGCATCAAACCGGGGGGGCCCAGCGCCGAGCCCGGGGAGGGCTGGGGGGTGGATCCCGCCCCCGCCCCGGAGCCCGCGGAGCCCGAGGTGCCGCTGGCGATTCCCGACGGCCTCGTGGATGGTGTCGGTGCCCCCGACCCCGAGCCCCCCGCCCCGAGGCTGCCCCTCCCCGAGGCATCGGCTGACACTGAGAGCAGCAACCACGTAGGGGGGGAGAGCCCCGAGGGGCCGGGGGGGCCGCCAGAGCCCCCCGCTGCCCCCCCATCCTCCTCCTCCTCCTCCCTGGAGCTCCTGGCCTCGCTGACGCCCGAAGCCTTCAGCCTGGACGCGTCCCTCAAGGGCAAACAGCGCATGAACAAGCAGAACTTCCTGCAGGCACAGCCGGGCGAGGGGCTCCGGGCGCCCCGGCCCAGCGACGACCCCCTCAGCATGCTCGACCCCCTCTGGACCCTCAACAAGGCGTGAGGGGGGCGGGGGCCCCCCGGCCCCCAGCCCCGCTTTGTTTGACTCCAGGTAGAACTGACTTTTTCAGCTCTTTGCTACTAAAATAAAGCGAGTTTATCTGCAGGGCCGGGCCCTGGTGCTGCCGGGAGCGGGGAGGGTCAGGGCTGAGCCAGGCTCGGGTTAGTTCCGTTTAATGGATGTTCCTGCACACGTTATAAAACACGATCGGTACAAAAAGCGTCCCCTGTACAGCACAAAGGTACAGCTGGGCGAAGGCCACCCGCGGGGGCTGGGCCGGGGTCCCGGGGGTCCCCCCTGCCCCAGGCCGGCGCCGCCTCTACAATCACCGGGGGTCGAGAACAGACGTCAGGGGCGGTTCGGGCCCGGGGGGAGCCCCGGCCCGGGGGGAGCCCCGGCTGCTGCCGCGTCCCTGGCTGCGCACCTTGGTCCCGCTGTGCCCCCGCTCGGGTCCCTCCCCAGCGCCTGCAGGAGGGGGGCGACAGCTCCGCCCGCTCCCAACCTGAGAAAAGCTCCTCTGGCCCCGCAGCGGGAAGAGGAGGAGGAAGGGGAGGAGGAGGAAGGTGCTATTGCTGCAGACGGGGCACAGGAGGGAGCCGGGCAGGGCAGCTATGCCAGGGCACGTCAAGGGCAGCACTGCCGGGGCTGGACCCCCGCGCCCCCTGCCCCAATAAATAACTATTTACAGCGTATAAATAAATAGAGTGGGGGCAGCTGCGGCCCCGGGCGGGATCGGGCGGGGCCCTGCCGCGCCCTAAGGCACGTGGGGGCCGAGCCATGCTCGGGAGGGGTCGGTGCCGGCCCTCCCCCGGCTGCCACCCGGGCCCGGGGCTGTCCGAGGGCTGTCCCGTGTCCTGGGGCGCTGCGGGGTGTCCAGCCGGGAGCCACCACACTGTCCCCACTCCCGCCCCGTGTCCCTCTGCACCGTCGCGCTGCCGGGGCTCCCCGGGACCGCTTGGAAGATGCCGGAGCAGGCAGAGCAGCAGGAGGGCGGCGGCCCCACCCCGCTCGGTGACCGGAGTCGCTCCGGTGGCATCGATGGAGCCAAGGAGCCCGCGGCCCTGTCCCCTCTCCGGCACAGCCCCGAGCCCCGCCTCAGCCCCGCCAGCCCCTGCTCCTGCTCAGTCCAACTTCTCCAGCACCGAGGGCACGTAGACCAGGCTGAGCTCGCTGCCGAAGTTGCAGACGATGGCGGCGTTCTCCAGCACCAGGATCTGCCGCGCCGGCTGCGACTCGTTGCTCTTGCCCAGGTAGACGGTCTGGAGCAGGTCCCCGTAGCCGATGTCCCAGAAGGACACGCAGCCCTGGCCCCCGGTCACCAGCAGGTTGTCGGAGATGACGCCCAGGCTGGCGCCGCAGCCCAGCTCCTGCGGGACAGAGGGCGCCGAGCTGAGCTCCGAGGGCGGGAGCGGGGCAGAGCCTGAGCCGAGCCTTTGCATGTGGCAGGGAGGCTGTTCCAAGCATGCCGCGCTGGAGCACAGGCTCCTCAGCCTCCAAGCGCAGCAGAGGTGCCTGCAGGGACTGGTGGGGGCCTGGAAAACCCAGGAGAACCCCTGAGGGTGCGAGATGGATCTGGGAAGGGGCTCAGCCTGGAGAAAAGGAGGCTTAGGGGGGACCTTGTGGCTCTGCACAGCTCCTGACAGGAGGGGACAGCCGGGGGGGTCGGGCTCTGCTCCCAGGGAACAGGGACAGGAGGAGAGGGAACGGCCCCAGGCTGGGCCAGGGGAGGTCAGGATGGACAGCAGCAGGAATTTCCCCTTGGAAAGGGTGATTAGACTTTGGAAGGGGCTGCCCAGGGCAGCAGAGCAGTCCCCTTCCCTGGAAGGATTTAAAAACCCTGTGGATGTGGCACCTGGGGACACAATCAACGGTGGCCTCGGCAGCGCAGGGGGGTGGTTGGGCTCCATGGTCTCCGAGGGTTTTCCAACCCAAGCAATTCCTGGTTTCCTGGCTAACCCTCCCCAGCTGCCCCACAGGTCCCACCTGCTGGATGGAGTAGAGCTTGATGCCCGAGCTGCGGTCCCAGATGCTGATGACGTCGTCCAGGCCGCTGCTGATGACGCAGGACGTGGTGCAGGTCAGGGAGGTGACGTCCCCACGGTGGGCGAACATGTGGCTGACGCGGCTGCCCGTCAGCACGTCCCACAGGCAGATGGCCCCGTCCTGGCCACCGCTGGCCAGCACCATGGTCTGCAGGACACCAGGGCCACGTCAGTGCCAGGGCACGCGCGGTGCCACCAACGCTCCGGCGCTGCGGGAGGCGAGGTGAGCGCGGGCTGGACCCCTGGACTGCCAGCCCAGGGCTTCCCTGCCTGTTCTGTGAGCCTGAGCAGGCTGGGGGAACACAGCCCAGGTCCCCCAGGAGCCCCAAGGTCCTGGGGAAGCACCCGAGGTCACTTCTGTGGGGTGGGGGCACGCGCTGCTGTAGGGAGCACACTGGGGCCTCCCACTCCTCCTGGGGACTGGGGGCAGAGCCTCCCTGGGGGCTCAGGCCCCATTTCAGGCCTGTTGAGCCCCAGCTGACAGTGCAGGAACAGGGATTTCCTGCTCCAGAAGGACAGAGAAGCAAGAGATCTCCAGGGAAAGAGATTGCTGAGCTCGCAGTGAACTGGGGGAAAACTCTGGCTTGGCCAGAGAGAGATGGAGGGACCCAGGTGAGTGCCTCCAGGTGAGTGCCTCCAGCTGAGCCACGGGCTCAGGGATGGCACCAGGGATGGGCTGAGGTGTGATCTCAAGGATGGGCTCAGGTATGAGCTCAGGTGTGAGGGCTCAGGCCCAGCAGCCCCCCGTACCTGGTCGATGTACACGGCTGTGATGGCTCCCGAGTGGCCCTGCAGGGTGAACAGGCAGCACGAGTCCTCCAGCCGGAACACCTGGGGCAGGAGAGGCCCGAGTGAGGCTCTGGGGCCAGCTGGGCTCGGGGCGGGGCCACCTGAGCTCCCCAGGACACAAGAGGTCCCACCTGGTCCCACTGTGGCACAGCCAGGGGCCCCGGGGTGCTGCAGCCCAGGGCAGGGCCACGTCATGGCTGGTGGGCAGTGCCAGGGTGGTGACAGGGCAGTGACTGCACAGCTGAAGGGGGAGAGGGGACATCCTGGAACCTGGATCTGCTGCTCAGGGCATGTCACAGCAACCTCATGGAACGTTCTGGTCTGGGCACACAGGAGCTGGGAGAGACCCTGGGGTGCTGGTGGATGTGACCAGCTGTGCCCAGGTAGGCAAGAAGGTAACAGCACCTGGATTGTATCAAAACCAGTGTGGCCACAAGACCAGAGCAGGGATTGTTCCTCTGTGCTGGCCCTGCTCAGGGGCCTCAAATCCTGGGAGCTGCTTTGGGTCCCCCCTGACAGGAAGACTTGGAGCGTGTCCAGGGAATGGAGCTGGGAAGGGGCTGGAGCCCCAGGAGGGGCTGAGGGAGCTGGGAAGGGGCTCAGCCTGGAGAAAAGGAGGCTCAGGGGGGACCTTGTGGCTCTGCACAGCTCCTGACAGGAGGGGACAGCCGGGGGGGTCGGGCTGTGCTCGCAGGGAACAGGGACAGGAGGAGAGGGAAGTTTAGGTTGGATATTGGGAAAACTCTGTGGGAAAGGGTGGTCAGGCATTGGAAGGGGCTGCCCAGGGCAGTGGTGGAGTCCCCAGCCCTGAAGGGATTTTAAAGCCATGTCAATGTGGCACATGGGGACATGGGTTAGTGGTGGCCTTGGCACTGCTGGGGACTGGACTTGATAGTCTTGAAGATCTTTCCCAACCTCCATGATTCCGTAACTCTTTGAAGTCACCCATTCCCAAGGCACGAGGGTGCCACACTCAGCTCAGGGTGACACTCACCAGGCTCTGTCCTTCAACTCTTCCCATGCCCCGTCCAGGCAGGGAACAGACCCCAGAGAGTTCCCGGAGCCCCCCTCCCTGCGTGCCCGGGCAGCTGCCCCTGCCCCTCTTACCTGCAGGGTGTGGTCCCTGTCCCCGTCCCTGTCCCTCCCCGCTCACCCGCAGGGTGTGGTCCCTGTCCCTGTCCCCGTCCCTGTCCCTCCCCGCTCACCCGCAGGGTGTGGTCCCTGTCCCTGTCCCCTCCCCGCTCACCCGCAGGGTGTGGTCCCTCTCCCTGTCCCTGTCCCCTCCCCGCTCACCCGCAGGGTGTGGTCCCTGTCCCTGTCCCCTCCCCGCTCACCCGCAGGGTGTGGTCCCTGTCCCTGTCCCCTCCCCGCTCACCCGCAGGGTGTGGTCCCTGTCCCTGTCCCCTCCCCGCTCACCCGCAGGGTGTGGTCCCTGTCCCTGTCCCTGTCCCCTCCCCGCTCACCCGCAGGGTGTGGTCCCTGTCCCTGTCCCTGTCCCCTCCCCGCTCACCCGCAGGGTGTGGTCCCTGTCCCTGTCCCTGTCCCCTCCCCGCTCACCCGCAGGGTGTGGTCCCTGTCCCTGTCCCCTCCCCGCTCACCCGCAGGGTGTGGTCCCTCTCCCTGTCCCTGTCCCCTCCCCGCTCACCCGCAGGGTGTGGTCCCTGTCCCTGTCCCCTCCCCGCTCACCCGCAGGGTGTGGTCCCTGTCCCTGTCCCCTCCCCGCTCACCCGCAGGGTGTGGTCCTGGCTGCCGGTGACGAGGCGGCCGGCGGCGGCCCGGAGCGCCGTGATGGGTTTGTGGTGCGCGCAGGCCACGCTGTGCGTCAGCTGGCAGCGCACCGCGGCCCCGCGGCACAGCTCCGGCGACGGCGGCAGGCTGCTCCTGCCCGGGGCACCTGCGGGCACAACGGGCCTCAGCCGGGGGAAGGGCACGGGGGGCTGGGAATTTGGGGCTGGCACCGCTGCGAACCCTCTGTGCTGGGAATAACTGGAGCGAGGGCCTCAGCAGGGTCGGAGAATTCCTGGTTTGGGATGGAAGAGCCCCTAAAGCCCATCCAGTCCCACACCCCACCTGACAGGGGCAGGGACACCTTCCACTACCCCAGGTTGCTCCTGGGATAGCCCCGTCCAGCCTTGGATGCTTCCAGGGATGGGGCAGCCACAGCTTCTCCAGGAAATTCATCCCAGTCCCTTGCCCTTCTCAGGGAAGAATTTCTCCCCAGTATCCCATCTGAATCGTCCCCTCTATTCTGCTCCAGAAGCAAAGGAACCCCGTGCTCCAGCCAGTTGCCCCCGTGGGCCCCTCTGGGCTGTGCTGTGGTTGTGCCGAGGGCTCGGGCTGTTCCCGGGATGGGAACGAGCGAGACAGGGAGAAAGGAGAGGGAAGTGGAAGGAGCTAAGGGCAGAGCAGGCCCGGGATGGGGGATGGTGTCCCAGCACAGGGAGCTCCCCCAGCAGCCCTCAGCTCGGCACAGCTCCGGCTGCTTTTGGAGAATTGCCACCAAAGGTGAAGGGGGTGTGAGGAAGACTCAGCTACGAGGAGGAAGAGGGAGGAGGGGAAGGCAGGAGCCCAGGGCAGCACGCCGACATTCCAACACCTGCTCACCTCGGAACTGCAGGTGGTTCAAGGACGTGTGTGTCTCCAGAGAGAAGAAATCCAAGGAGCCATTCAGCCGGGCAGCCACGATCCTGAGGGAGAGACGTGGGGGCTGAGGAGAGGCCCCTCCCTGAGCCCCAAACCCGGACACCCCCGGGAGGAGGCTGCTCGGAACTGGGCTGGGAGACCGGACACAGCTCTGAGCGGACTGGACAAAGGCAGTGCCTCCAGAACAGCAGTGACCCCAAGGTGCCCCAGCCCTGGAACCCTCGGGATATTCAGCTACTGGCAGGACTGAGGGCTGAAGAAGTGGCTGCTGGAGCAGACCTGGAGCCAGGAAAGCTGGTGAGAGGTGGATACACAGAAGGATTAGGCTGGATGTGAGGCTGGATAGCAAGAAAAGGTGGTTGGGCACTGGATGGGCTCCCCTGGGAATGGTGACAGCTCCAACCCTGCCAGAGCTCAGGAGCGTTTGGACAAAGCTCTCAGGCACAGGGTGGGGTTGTTGGGGTGTCCTGGGCAGGGCCAAGGGCTGGACTCCATGATCCTTGGGGGCTCCTTCCAGCTCAGGATATTCCATGACACAGATTCCAAGGCAGAGGCATCCCAGCCGAGCCTCTGCTGCCGGCAGCTGCCGTGGAGGTTGGGGCTGGGGATCTCCCAGCACCTGCACAAGGAGTTACCTGTTGTTGAGGAAGACGAGGGCTGTGATGCCGGATTGTCCTTCATCATTGCTGCTGCGGAGGGTCCCCTCGATGGCATCCCACACCTGGGGCAGGAGGGACAGTGCGGTGACACTGGCCAGAGGAGCACTGGACACAGGGGGATCTGGGATCCTGAACAGCTCTGTGTGCTCTGCTCCTGGGCTGAGTGAGCAGGTCACAGCTCCCTGTGCCATGCTCCCAGGCTGTGTGACCTCCTGCCTCCCATTACTGCATCCCTGCTCCTCATCTCCACCTCCCTGTCACTGTGTCCCTGCTCATCTCCACTTTCCTGTCATTGTGTCTATTCCTCATCTCCACTCCTGTTACTGTGTCCCTGCTCCTCACTCCCCCTCCCTGTTACTGTCTCCCTGTTCCTCATCTCTCCCTCCCTGTTACTGTGTCCCTGCTCCTCACTCCAGTTACTGTGTCCCCGTTCATCTCCCCCTCCCTGTTACTGTGTCCCCCCTCCTCACCTCCAGCTTCCCATTACTCCTGCCAGCCACGATGAGGTTCCCCTGCAGTTCCAGGCTCCAGATGGAGCTCTCCAGGTCCCCTCCCCAGGGCTGCAGGGGTGAGGATTTGTCACATCCCGCGCACGCCTCGTCCCCCGGGCTGCGGTCCCCGAGGCTGCGCCGGCGGCCGCCGCAGCCGCCCTCGTCGGAGCCGCCGCTCCCGCAGAGCCCGGCGGGGCCGTGCGGGGCCGGGAGCCCTGGGAAGTTCACGTTCCTGCAGCTGGAGCCGCCGTGCTCCTCGTACACCTTCCCAACCAGGCTGCTGAAGTCGTATCCCGAGTCCTTGTGGCGAGCGCCCACGGCCCGGAGCCGCGGCTCCGACTCGGCCGCCTTGGCGTGCTCCAGGAAGTTGGTGTCGATGAGGGAGGTGAGGTCGGGCTGGTCACAGAACAGGGGGGGCTGGGGGGGCCCCAGCAGCCGTTTGAGCTGGTGGCTGCTCTCAAAGGAGTCCTCCAGCCCGTTCTTGCCATCCGGGCTGGGATCCCAGCCCTCCTGGTAGTCGAAGATGCCGCTGCTGTCCCTGCGCAGCCTGCGAGGAGGGACAAAGCTCAGCCCCTCTGCTGGCGGGCTGCTTCCTGGGAGCTCGGGGCCGTGGGGACGTGGGGACACGGGCAGGGCCAGACCTGGGCTTGGGGATGACGGTGAGGCAGTCGCCCGTCTGCGCGTCCCACACGCGGATCTGCCCCACCAGGCAGCAGCTCACCAGCAGCATCCCGTCACTGGCCAGGCACTCGATGTCCTGGGGGGAAGGAAGGACAAGCACAGCTCAGTGTGGTGCCACCAAGGCCTCTGGATCCTGACCACAGCCTGGTGTGGCTGCAGAACTGCAGGGATGATGGATTTTATGTCAAAACTGGCTGGTTTAGGAACTGAGGGAGGGTGAGGACATGGATATCCCTGGAAGGGTCCGAGGCCAGGTTGGATCCCAGGTTGGGGCTGGGAGCAACCTGGGATAGTGGAAGGTGTCCTTGCCAGGGCAGGGGTGGCACTGGATGAGTTTCAAGGTCCCCTTCAACCCAAACCACTCTGAGATTCCAGGATCTCTGCCCAGAGACCTCAGTGTGCACTGGACTGCTGCAAATCCAACAGACTCCATCTTGTCTTGCCTCCCTTAAAAAATTCCGCCCCAGTTTGAAGGCAGGCTCAGGAACAGAGATACAGCTTTTCTGGGAGACACAGCACAGCACTGTGAACTCGTCTGAATGCCCAAGAGCTTTGTTTCCTCTCAGAACAGGAGGGATCCCAGGCTCATCCCGGCTGGAAAAGCCCTCCCAGACCACTGAGTCACACCTGTGCCTGACCCCCAGCTCCGAGTGCCACACCCAGCTGTCCCTTGGAGCTCAGCAATGTGCAGATATCCCAGCAAAGCAGGGCATGGAAGCCGGAGGCGGTGGGAATTGCAGACAGCGAGTCCCAGGAGGAGATGAGACCGTGCTGCAGGAATTTCACGCCCCAGTAACCTCTCTCTACGTACTTCCTCCCGAGCTGGACCTACCATGAGGTGCCCCCTGAGGACCAGGGGCACGATCTCGGTCTCGGGGGGCGAGTAGCCGTAGTCGTCGCAGGGCAGGTCGCCCCTGCGGCGCCGGCCCGGCCCGTTCTGCCCGTAGTTCTTGGGGCACAGCACCCGGTAGAGGCAGAACAGCAGCAGCACCAGCAGGATGCCCGACGCCAGGCCCAGAGCAGCCACCCTGCGGGAGACACACACACACACACCGAGGCAAGGAGGTGAGAAAATAAACTCCAGTTTCTAGCCCACGGATAGATCTGGGGAGTCTTGTGCCAGGATTACTCATGTGCTGGTTTGAATTTCTCAGCTGAGAAAGCTTTTCAACAAATTACGGAGGTTTGTTGGAAATTAAGGGGGGGTTTAATGGGAAAATGACAATTTCAACAAGATTTTTGAGGCTTTTCAGTAAGGAAAGTAATGAGCAACTAAGGTTTTAAGAAAACACCAGCTGGGGACTGGGATAACACAGTGTGTTCAGCACTTGCAGATTCAGGCAGGGGTTGTGAGCTGTTCTCTCCACAGAGAGGGAAGTTCCTTGCACCACAGTTTGATCTAACCCCCAATAAATCATTATCAAATTATATCCAGGTGGTGGCTGCCCCTGGCTCCCCGGAAGTGTCCAAAGCCAGGCTGGATGGGGCTGGGATAGTGGAAAGTGTCCCTGCCCATGGCACAGAGTGGGACTGGATTGGTTTAAGGTCCCTTCCAACCCAAACCGTTCTGGATGTCTATGAAATCACATTCAAACCCCCAAATTGACCTTCTGTCCTCGTCACCCCGTGATCAGCCCCGTACTGCAGCAGGAGCACGAAGGGCCTCCGTGCACAGCCCATTCCTGCCCTCAGCTGACGGAGAGCTGCCAGGACACATCCATTTCGCCTGGCACGGAGCATCCCGAGCATTGGCACGGAAGCCTCGGGAGCTTTCTTGCCTCCCAGCAGAAGCACCAGCCCAGAGCAGCTGGAGGCAGGACACTTTACTTGTAGAGGGTGACGTCCTGGTGGCCGCGGGGCTGCGCGGCGCGCTCCGGCTGGGGGCCCGTGTCCGCCAGGAAGGGCTGGTAGCGCGAGGCCTCCTGCGGGTGCCGCACCTCCAGGGCCTCCTGCGGCTTCAGGTACAGCGTGACGGGGATGGCCGGCAGGATGCTGATGTACCTGGGGGCACAGGGGGAACAGCTCGGGGCCGCCACGAGGGCACGGGCAGCCGCGGCACGAGCCGGGCTGCTTTCGGTGCTCTGAACTCCTGGGAAGGATCCCCCTTGGAAATACTCTCCTCTAAAGCTATTCCCCAGGTTTTAACCCTTCGAAGAGCCAAAAGAAATGAAGTCCTGATGAGATCAAGAGGATCCCGTGAATCTAAGTCTGGTTTCCTGTGTGCTGCAGGCTGGGAGGTCTCACCAAGAAGCTTCTTCGGCTCAGCTGTCTCTTCCTCACATGTACTATTTCCATCCCTTACAGATGATTGTATCAGACAACTGTGGAATTACTGAGGCTGCAAAAGCCCTCTGATGCCATCAGCTCCCCCTTGAGCTGCCAAGGCCACCACTGACCATGTCCCCAAACCCCACATCCAACAGGGCTTTTAAATCGCTCCAGGGATGGGAACTCCACCACTGCTCTGAGCAGCTGTGCCAGGGCTGGAGAGCCCTTCTGGGGAAGGACTCTTCCCAATATCCACCCTGAGCCTGCCCTGGCCCAGCCTGATGCCGTTCCCTCTCCTCCTGTCCCTGATCCCTGGAGCAGAGCCTGACCCCCCCGGCTGTCCCCTCCTGGCAGGAGCTGTGCAGAGCCACAAGGTCCCCCCTGAGCCTCCTTTTGTTCTGCAAAATTTAAAACTTCACTTGCAGGGTCAAGGAAGACACAAGACACCAAGCGCATACAACACCCAGGAGCACAGAGTGAAACAACCCTGATTCCCAGAGGAACAGCCCTGGAGGGTTTGTGAGCTCTGCCCACCCCAGGGGACCTGCTCAACAGCTCCTCCCTGACACACCTGGAATGAACCCCAGGGAAGCAGTGAGTATGGAGCACGAAGGACAGCAGCAAGACAAACTCTTGGGGTCAGCTGCCCAGACCCCAGTGCCGGTGGCACTCCGTGCCAGCCCACTTGCCTCTTGGCCAGGGTGATGTTGTAGTAGCTGAAGAGGGCTGGCCAGTGCCTGAAGGAAAGCTTCCTCCAGATCTCCTCATCCTCTGCTCCCCAGGTAACCTCTGCCTCTGTTCCCAGCTCCACCTGCCCGTTGCCTCTGCCCTCGGGGCCCTGGGCCCAGGTGTGCTGCTTCGGCTCCAGCCCCGCCTTCTGCTCCCGCTGCTGCGTCTGGTTCTCCGACAGCTGGATGGGCTCCGATGGGAACACTGAGAGGTCGATCTTGGGGTCCCCAGCAGGCAGGACTCCTCCAGGAACGGGCATGGGAGGCAGACCTGCGTCCCCCAGGGGACTCTGCTCGGTGACCTGGGACGTGAGGTAGGTGCGGAGCCCAGCAGGATCCGTGTAAACCAGGATTCCAATCCAGATCACTGTCCCAGCCTGTGCAGGATGAGCAGAGACACAGCCCCTTCAGTGCCACCACCCTGTCCCAGCCTGTGCAGGATGAGCAGAGACACAGCCCCTTCAGTGCCACCACCCTGTCCCAGCCTGTGCAGGATGAGCACACAGCCCCTTCAGTGCCACCACCCTGTCCCAGCCTGTGCAGGATGAGCAGAGACACAGCCACCTTCAGTGCCACCACCCTGTCCCCTGCCTGTGCAGGATGAGCACACAGCCCCTTCAGTGCCACCACCCTGAGCCCTGCCTGTGCAGGATGAGCAGAGACACAGCCACCTTCAGTGCCACCACCCTGTCCCCTGCCTGTGCAGGATGAGCACACAGCCCCTTCAGTGCCACCACCCTGTCCCAGCCTGTGCAGGATGAGCACACAGCTCCCTTCAGTGCCACCACCCTGTCCCCTGCCTGAGCTGACCCATGGCACCCCAACCACAGGTACCCCACGTTTCCTGCAGCCTCACTCCCAGCACTGCTCCCTGGGGGAAGATCTGGAGCACTGCCCAGCACACACAGAACCTGGACACCACTTTTCTGTGATCCACGTGATGGTCACAACCCAAATTCTCTCCCCAAACGCGCAGCAGGAAGGAGACTCCGTGCTGGCAGCTGGGACCAGCACATCTGGCAGCTCCAAGCAGGGCTGGAAAGGCTCAATTTGGGTTTTTGGATCCACACTCGTGCAGGACCCGCTGCTCTGGGACCATGTGGGGATTGAACTTAGACTGCCAGTGTTGGCTGATGGGGCTGGGAACACAGAGATCCCTGCAATTCCATTAGAGACATCCAAAACAGAGACAGGGGAAAAGCAGGGCCAGAACTGGTGTGGCTGCAGCAGCTGTAAGGAGTGGAACCTTGAGCAAAGGATCTCCTAAATGCCTTTAGTCCACGTGTGCAGGGACAAACTGTGACTTTTTGTAAAATCATCTCCGGACTCAGCCAGCCTTGGAAATCTGCCTCTGCATCCCACGGGGCAGCACCAGCCTCGTGTGGGAAGCAGGACGTGGAGGTGAGTCACGCCTGGTGGGGGTGCCAGCCTGGCAGAGGTGCCAGTCTGGCTGTCTGGGTGCCATCCTGGCTGCCTGGGTAGCATCCCAACCATCTGGGTGCCATCCCAGCTGCCTGGTTGCCATCCTGGCAGTCTGGGTGCCATCCCATCGGTCTGGGTGCCATCCCGGCAGTCTGGTTGCCATCCCAGCAGCCTGGGCCCCATCCCAGCTGCCCAGTTGCCATCCCAGCTGCCCGGTTGCCATCCCATTGGTCTGGTTGCCATCCCATTGGTCTGGTTGCCATCCCAGCAGCCCGGTTGCCATCCCAGCAGCCTGGTTGCCATCCCAGCAGCCTGGTTGCCATCCCAGCTGCCCGGTTGCCATCCCAGCTGCCCGGTTGCCATCCCAGCAGTCTGGGTGCCATCCCAGCTGCCCGGTTGCCATCCCAGCTGCCCGGTTGCCATCCCAGCTGCCCGGTTGCCATCCCAGCAGTCTGGTTGCCATCCCATCGGTCTGGGTGCCATCCCAGCTGCCCAGTTGCCATCCCAGCAGCCTGGTTGCCATCCCAGCAGTCTGGTGGCCATCCCAGCTGCCCGGTTGCCATCCCATCGGTCCGGGTGCCCAGGGCAGCACGTACCATGATGAGGCGCTGGGCCAGGCGCGTGCGGGCGAAGAAGTAGATGACGCGCAGGCGCTTGGGCAGGCGCAGGTTGCGCAGCGAGGACGGCTGCAGGGTGATGGTGTGCGGCGTGTGCGGCGCCGCCGGGCGCAGCGCCGCCGGCCGCGCGCGGCACGGGGCCTTGGCCAGGCACGACTCGGCGGGCAGCCGCTTGTTCAGGTCGGCCAGCTGCAACAGACGTGGGAAGGGAGGGTCAGGGGCTGGGGGGGGAGGCAGGAGGGGAGCCAGGAGGGTCCCCCGGGGAGGGATTCTTGCCCCAGGGTCGTGGTGGTGACGCCTCGGGGTGCCCTCCCAGCCCATTTGCCCCAGTCAGCACAGTTACAGGCTCAGGGAACCACGGAATGCTCGGGATGGAAGGGACCTCAAAGCCACCCAGTGCCACCCCTGCCATGGCAGGGACACCTCCCACTGTCCCAACTGCTCCAAGTGTCCAGTCTGGCCTTGGGCACTGCCAGGGATCCAGGGGCAGGCACAGCTGCTCTGGGAAAGCTGTGCCAGGGCCTGCCCACCCCCAGAGGGAAGCAGCTCCTCCTAATGTCCAACCTAAACCTTTTTTCTGTCAGTTTGAAGACATTCCCCCTTAATCTGTCCAACGTCTCTCCCCATCTTTCTTGTGGGCGCCCTTCAGGTCCTGGAAGGCCACAAGTAGGTCTCTAAGCTTTCCTTCTCCAGGCTGTGTAATCCCAATTCTCTCAGCCTTTCCTCAAAGCAGGACTGCTCCATCCCTCTAATCAACTTGATGCCTCCTCTGGATTTGCTCCCACAGCTCCATGTCCTTCCTAAGAGTGTCTTTTCCCTCAAGTGCTCTGTTCCCAATCCCTGTGTGTGTAACCAAGCAGAACTTTAACAGCTCAGGATGAGAGGAAACAGCCTCAAGCTGACCAGAGGAAGTTTAGGTTAAATACTGGGAAAAAATTTTCTGGAAGTTTAGGTTAAATATTGGGAAATTTTTTTTCCTGGAATGGGCTGTCCAGCCCTGGCCCAGCTGCCCAGAACAGGGGCACAGTCCCCATCCCTGGGGGGATTTAACAGCCATGTGGATGTGGCACTTGGGGACACGGGTCAGCGGTGAGCACAGTGGTGCTGCTGGGACACGGTTGGCCTCCATGATCTCAAAGGCCTTTCCAGCCTCAGTGAGTTTATGATTCTGTTCTGTTCCTCTCTGGGAGGGGGATGCTGGGGCTGTGCTCCCCTCCTCCCCCGGGCCGTGCTCCTTGCCCACCTCCATGCGGCGGATGTCGATGGACAGCACCGTGGTGAAGAAGAACATCTGCAGGAAGAAGTCTGACACCAGCCCCACCACGGCGAAGAGGCAGAACTCCTGTGGGTGGGACACAGGGATTAGCTCCACTGGGAACGAGGGACACCCAGCAGTGCTTCCCTGCCAAACCCCGTGATCCACCTCTTGTGCTGGCTCTGAGCTCAGCGCTCGATGAGTCCACGTGAGAATCCAAGGATATTTATTCTAATTCACATTCTTGGTTCTTTTTGGCCACAATCCACCAAAACCCCGGGACTCTGCTCCCAGGGAACAAGGGACAGGATGAGAGGAAAAGACCTCAGGTTGTGCCAGGGGAGATTTAGATTAGAAATTATGGAAAATTTCTTCCTCAAAAGGGGCTATTAGGCATTGGAACTGCCCAGGGCAGGGGTGCAGTCCCCGTGCCTAGAGGGATTTACCAGCTGTGTGGCTGTGGCCCTGGGGGACGTGGCTTAGTGGTGGCCTTGGCAGTGCTGGGGAACAGCTGGACTTGATGGTCTCCAAGGCTTCTCCAAGGCAGCCAATTCCCTGACTCTGTGACCCTGCCCAGTGCCTCCCTGCAGCGGTCAGGCTCTGTCCTGCCAGCCCCTCTCACCTGGATGGCCGGGACCAGGGTGAAGTACCCGATGAGGATGATCCCCAGCTCCGTTGCCATGTTCTTCATGATGGACCAGCTCTCATTGCTCAGGCCTGGGGAAGGGCAGGGACAGGTCAGGGGAGCCTCTTCACTGTGCCAGACACGAACACAGCAAAAGGAGCAGCATTTCCCCTCTTTAAAACCAGGAATTTACAGGCAACAGGCCAAAAAGGCCCTTCCAGGCTAAAATTCCTGAGTGCAGAGGCCCAGCGGAGTTCTGAGTCCTGTTTCCCATTTAGGATCCAAACCACTTGTATTTTTAAAGCTAAAATCAGCATCACTCTAGAATCTCTTCTCCCTGATGTTTAGAAACAGCTTTGAAGGTTGCGAATCCCATTTATCCACGGTGTGAGCACACTCAAATCCTTCCACAGGCACAGAGCATTTACAGAATGGAGGAGATAATTTTGTCACACATTCAGGGGAATTTTGTAGGACCTGTGTTCTGCACTTCTGCTATCCATGACCTGAGGAAAGTGCTCAGTATCCACACCAGGAGATCTCTCCCCTACTAATATTTTTTATATTTATTTAGCCTGTTTCAGTCAACAATCCCAACAAGCAGTGCCCACAACAACAGCATTATGTTCTTGGAATTCAAAACAAAAGGCTGTACCACTCCCCTTGTTTCCTTCCCAGAATGAGACCATTCCCCCTCTGCCAGCCCCTGGCTCTCCCCACTTTTCCCTCTCTGCAGCCTCCCAGAGCAGGATCCCACCTTGGGCGATGCGGAGCTTCACCTCCAGGTCCACGGGCGTGGACACAACGGACTTGGTGAGGACCAGCACGTTCTCCAGGCCAATCACCACCACCAGGTAAGGGAATATCTCTCTGGAGGAAACAGAGGCACAACTGAGGAGGAGATCCGTGGGGAAAAAGAAGGGGAAGAGGCAAGTTTGGAGCAAACAGAGCCCTGGGAGTCGAGGTGAGGAGACACCACCCTGTGCCCCAATCCCTTCCCTCGGTGTCACGCTGCACAAGGAAAAGCTTTGTGCTTCCTCTGCCTTGGGCAGAAATCACCATTTTTGCAAAACTGCAGGAATTCCTGGGAAATGCCCATTGTGGAGCACCACTAATTTAATCTTGGTGCTTCCCAGGGACAGAGCCCTCTGCTCTCCAGCATCGGGTCCAGCAACAGAGATGCTGCTCTGGGAAATCCATTCCAGTCCCTCACCACCCTCACAGGGAAGGATTTCTTCTGTCTATCTCACCTAAATTTCCCCTCTTTCAGTCTGAACCATTGCTCCTTGTCCTATCACTGTAGTTCCTGATGAGGAATCCCTCTCCAGCTTCCCTGTAGGCTCCCTCAGACACTGGAAGGGGGGAATGTCAGTGAATGTCCACAGTGAGTGAAAAAACCACCAACACAGATGAGCCTCTGCTGGGCAGCCTCAAGAATCCAAAATGCAGCAAGAGCAACTCAGGCCTGCCTTTAATTAAAGCATTTTCAGCTCATAACCCTTGTGAGCCCTCCAGGCAGCAGCAGCACAGGACAGAGATGGGAGATAAGCTCCTTGGGAATCTCTGAGCAGACAGAATGGAGCTCCTGCAGGAGGGGCTGTGGGAGAGCCTGCTCAGCTCCAGGAATCATGTGTTATCCCAGCAATTCCTCCTGCTTCGGGCACCCAGAAGCTCAGCAGGAAGGAACCTCCAGGAGGTCTGGCCAGCAGAGGAACACCTCCCCTGACGGTGACCCTGCCCAGCGGCGTGTCCAGCACCACAGGAGCTGGTTCCAGGCGGAATTCCCCAGGCACTCCCCTGGCAGGGCTGGCACGTACCCGCCGTTGAGCGTGGGCGTGAGGCCGAAGAGCGTGCAGAGCCCCACGGACATGAGCAGGGAGCTGAGCACCGTCACCACCGCCGCCAGCGCCAGGCCCCACTTGGACTTCACCATGTCGATCTTGCCTGCAAAACAGCCCCAGGCAGGTCAGCAGGGACACATGGGCACAGAGGGACACACACGGACACACATGGACACAGACGGGCACACATGGACACAGACGGACACACACGGACACACATGGACACAGACGGACACACACGGACACACACAGACACACACAGACACAGACGGACACACACGGACACACATGGACACAGACGGACACACACGGACACACACAGACACAGACGGACACACACGGACACACATGGACACAGACGGACACACATGGACACACACGGACACACACCGACACACACAGGCACAGACGGACACACATGGACACACATGGACACAGACGGGCACACACGGACACAGACAGACACACATGGACACAGACGGTCACACACGGACACACATGGACACACATGGACACACACGGACACACACGGACACACACAGGCACAGACGGACATACACGGACACACATGGACACAGACGGGCACACATGGGCACAGACAGACACACATGGACACACATGGACACACACGGACATAGACGGACACATATGGGCACAGACAGACACACACGGACACACATGGACACACACGGACACACATGGACACACACGGACACACATGGACACACATGGACACACATGATGGGACACCACGCTCGTCCTGAGCGGCCCCAGCAGGTCCCAGGACACCCCCAGCCCAGGGGGAAGGTGCTGCAGGGCTCCTGTCGGAAGTGCAGCTCCCACGGCCTCCCAGGACACGCTGGGACAGGGGCCAGTGCTGGGCCACAGCTCACAGCAGCCCCAGCGCCGCACCGAGGCGGGAAAAGCCAAACTGAAATGTGGCCAGAGAGGTGGAAACCCACCAGCTCCGAACACGTGTCTGATCCGTCTGATAATGGATGGAACACACTGGGGAAAAAGGCATTCCTGTGGCATCTAAGGGTGCACAAGGCAGAAAGCACCTTGGAAGATATCAAGGAATCGTGGAATAGTTTGGGTTGGAAGGGACTTTAAAGATCGTCCCATTCCACCCCCTGCCATGGAAAGGGACCTTCCACTATCCCAGGCCTTGGACACTTTGCAGGGATAGGGAAGCACCTCCAGCTGGGAGGTGGATCACAAGGAATAGCAGCACACTGGCTGAGAGGGGCAAATGAGCAGGAATCAGGTATGCAGCTCCTAACTGTCTGACAGCTCGGGGCAGAATCCCACCACCACCTCTCCTGCGCAGTGCTGCTCCGGACAGGAGCCTGCACCCCGCAGCCCGGCGCCCCCAGACCTACGTGTGGAGAAGTAGATGTAGGCGAAGAGGATGATGTAGGTGGTGACGAGCGGGATGAGCTCGGCGATGCCGATCTCCTCCTTGAAGTGCACGTGGACCACGCTCTCCTCCCGCAGGCTGCAGTTGGGGCTGGGGTACAGCAGCTTCAGGCGGGAGCGCAGGCTGCTCAGGAACCTGGGGAACAGCAGCACGTCACTCCGCTTTCCCAGAGAGAAAAGCCAGCATTCCTGCAGGAGCACGGCGGGAGGGAGCTCCAGGGCTTCAGGTGGAGCAGCAAAGCAGGGTTCTCTCCAGGCCTTGCTCCCAAGCTGGCTCCTTGCTGGCCCCAACCACCCAGACCCTGATTTCTACAAAGATCTGCTGGGCTGACTCACCAAAACTTTGTTTAAAGCAAAGGCTCAGAAACCACAATCTGGGCCTGTGGGACAGAACACGCCACGGCCTCAAACACTCCCAGAATTTTCCCAGAATCACAGAATTCTGTGTAAAAATGGCTGATGGAAGGTGCCACACAATGGCCCTCAGGGCTCAGTGCTCTGGAAGAGCAAGTTTAAACTCCCGTGCTGCCAAATCCATCCCAGCATCCCTTGGGGAATTCTGTGCAGCTCAGAGTCCTCAGATCCACTCGATCCATGCCGGTTTGGCCAACGCTGCCAAAGCGTTTTCAGCAGGTGAACCAGTGCTTACTGGAAAGCAAACCAGTCTGTATACAAGGAACTGGGTCAAACCAGAGCCACTGGGCCCTGGATGCCACAGGAACTCCCCCTGTCAGCTCGGGATGTTCCAGACACCGCTTGTGGAGAGGAGCTGAGAACCGAGAGCGTTTTGTTACCATAAACCACAGCAAGCTTTCTCCCCAGAAAAGCACCTTCAGAGATGCCGGATACTCTAAACCACAGGGAAAGGGAGGGCAGAGGAAACACCGTGGAGGGGACAGCAGCAGCAGTGGCTGGAGCAGCCCTCACCTGGAGTCGTAGCGCTGCAGCCCCAGGGTGACGGTGTAGGACACCACGCGGCGCCGGTTGTACAGGCTGACCCCGCTGTACCGGCCGGGCAGCCCGAAGAGCAGGTCTGCAGAGACAGGGGTGAGGGAGCACTCAGGGAGCAGCACTCAGGGGTGCTCCCTGCCAGCAGCACCAGCGGGAATGGCTGCTGCCATCCCTGCTGCCATCCCTGCTGCCATCCCTGCTGCCATCCCTGCTCCCATCCCTGCTCCTATCTCTGCTCCCATCCCTGCTCCCATCTCTGCTCTCATCTCCCATCCCTGCTCCCATCTCTGCTCTCATCTCCCATCCCTGCTGCCATCCCTGCTGCCATCCCTGCTGCCATCCCTGCTCCCATCCTTGCTCCCATCCCTGCTCCCATCCCTGCTCCTATCCCTGCTCCCATCCCTGCTCCCATCCCTGCTCTCATCTCTGCTCCCATTCCTGCTCCTATCCCTGCTCCCATCCCTGCTCCCAACTCTGCTCCTATCTCTGCTTCCATCTCTGCTCCCATCCCTGCTCCCATCCTTGCTCCCATCCCTGCTCTCATCCCTGCTGCCATCCCTGCTGCCATCCCTGCTCTCATCCCTGCTCCCATTCCTGCTCCCATCCCTGCTCCCATCCCTGCTCCTATCTCTGCTCCCATCCCTGCTCCCATCCCTGCTCTCATCTCTGCTCCCATTCCTGCTCCTATCCCTGCTCCCATCCCTGCTCCCAACTCTGCTCCTATCTCTGCTTCCATCTCTGCTCCCATCCCTGCTCCCATCCTTGCTCCCATCCCTGCTCTCATCCCTGCTGCCATCCCTGCTGCCATCCCTGCTCCCATCCCTGCTCCCATCTCTGCTCCCATCCCTGCTCCCATCCCTGCTCCCATCCCTGCTCCCATCCCTGCTCCCATCTCTGCTCCCATTCCTGCTCCCATCTCTGCTCCCATCCCTGCTCCCATTCCTGCTCCCATCCCTGCTCCCATCCCTGCTCCCATCCCTGCTCCCATCCCTGCTCTCATCCCTGCTCCCATCCCTGCTCCCATCTCTGCTCCTATCTCTGCTCCTATCCCTGCTCCCATCTCTGCTCCTATCTCTGTTCCCATCCCTGCTCCCATCCCACACTTCCCGTGCTCCAGGGAGACCCCCTGGACAGGGTCACACCGAGCTCATGCTCTGGATGTTCAAAAAGAACCTTTAAAGCAAGCTTCCTTTAGGGCTGCAAGCCCCTTTTCAGACACGTAATACAGTACGTCACACACTGCCAGGTCTCTGGAGTTCCTTTAAAACCAGAGGATCCATCCTGGGTTTAAAGCAGCATTTCATGGAACCACTAACGATCCCACGCATGGTCAGAGGGCTTCTTTATAGTTAAGAGATAAAAATAGTTTTATGATATCCATTGTCAGCTCGGGCTGTGTGCAAGGAATTAGAACAGACAATGGGGCAGGATGAATGTTGATTTATCTGTGACAATGAGACAGCCTTTGTGCGTGACAGAGGGAAAAGCCAGGCTGGAGCATGTGTAGAGTGAGAGGAACAAAACCCTGCTATTTTTGCCTGCAGAAAGAAGCCTGACTGAGTGATTTGTTCACTTCTCACAAATACAGATCAGGGCTCCAATACACACATGAAATGAGAGACAACAAAGACTGGGCAGCTTCGGCTGCTGTGAATGAAAAAATACTGCCCAAATTGGCACAATCCAGGTGTTGGAATTAGTGAGGATGGAATAACAATGAGGCTGTAGGCAACTCTCAGCCTCCCTGGCTCTCCTGCCCCTCACCTTTGAGCGTGGCTGACGTCTGCAAGGTCTTTGGTTCATGCTGGTGGATGGTTTTGATGATATCTGGGTCGGCGTTGAAGCGCTCGCGGTCGTTCTGCCAGAAGTTGCCCGGGGACAGCAGCAGGCAGCCGTGCTCCGGGAGCAGATTCCGCAGCTTCCTGAGGCCGGGCAGCAGGTCTGTCACCTGCAGACAAACCTCCTCCAGGCTCCTGACCCCGGAGCTGAAAGGCAAACACAGCCCTGTGGGACCCACCCCGGCAGAGGCGAAGCTTTTGGAGAGGAGCGTCCCAGGGACCTGCGTCAGGTGTGGCTGCTCTTCCTCCTCACAGCTGAGAGCAGCAACTCCCTGGAACTGTGAACGGGCTCCAGAACTCCAGCATCATTCCTGAGGGCTCCTGGCCCCAGAGCTCTTGCTCCTTGTTGCTATTGGACACGAAGTGAGGACACAGACGCTTGGCAAGTTCAAAAGAGAAAAAAGAGAAAGTTTTATTTGTGCATCTGGTATTTATAGAATTCTAGAGCTGGTCATGGATTGGAGGATGGAATTACCACATTTCTAACTACACTGGTCAGACTAACAGTCCATCATTTCTCTCTTCCCACAAAGAAGAATGGAAAACAATCATTATTTACATGAACCGTGCATGAGAACTCCAGTAGAAATATGTAAACCAATTAGAAGGCTGAAGAAGTTTTATGAGAACTTTAAAACTTTCAAAAGAACTATAAAAGAAAACTTAACACTTTTAAAAATCAGGGCAACAGCTCCTCACCCATCTCCGGTACCACACTTTCCCTTCCACATTTAAGACACTTCCACCTGACAGAGAAACTCTCTCTGGAATTCTTCCAGACCTCAGTCCCCTCTCTGCACCTCTCTGCACACATGCATGTTTTACAGGAGCCCTGGTCAGCCTTCCCGAGGTGGATCCTTTGAGGTGCTCTAAAATGCAGCCAGGATTCAATGTCTGCTCCTGGGCGGTGTGTCCTGATTCCTGTGCATTATTGTGTGGAAAGGAGCATTCCTGAGGGGTTCAGGACTGCACACAGCTGTAACTGGTAGGAGCTGGAGCCTGCACCATCCTTAGCAACCACCAACTCAAGCAAGACCCAGCCTGGGTGTACAACAGGCCCTGCTGGGAAGGGTGAGTGCCAGAGCAGCTGCTGGGAGGGACATCTCGGGGTGCGGGTGTCGAGGTGAGCCCGAGAGGGTAAAAGTGTAAAAGTGTAAAAGTGTAAAAGTGTAAAAGTGTAAAAGTGTAAAAGTCCTTGTTCCCAGCCCCACAGCCACAGGAGGAGTCTGAACGCGCAGGGTCGGCTTCTCAAGGGTGTTCATTTTCCCTTCTCTAGAACATTCTCTCTCTGCCCTGCTGAGCTCTGTCCAGCAGCTCGGCCATGGCATTCTGTCTGCCCTCAGGGCAGTGTTCACATTTTATACCAAAAACTCCGTGTGCCATGGTTACAATAACGTGCCAATGTCTGTCATTGGTGTTGGACAGTGTGTCTGTGCCTGAAACCAACAGAAAAGTGTCACCAGCACAGCAAGACATGGAGGGCAAGGAGAAGGAGAAGAAGGTCAGGACACACCCAAATCCCTCCATCTTGCTCCATCTTTTCCCCTGAACCCCATTCTAAAAACCCCAAAATTCTACTTTTTCACCCTGTTTTTAATATATATAATATATAATAATATATAGTTGATATGTAGTTGAAATATTAGTTATTTCACCTATCACACTACTCAAACCCTTGTGGCTGGTAATTCCTCACACAGAGTTGGCAGTTTTTTCCAGGAGCTAAAATGGAAGCCACAGGTGTTTTTGACTTTGTGCCAGGGTCTGTGAGCCCCTGCCAGGGTCTGGAGCCAGCCAGGGCAGCCAGAGGGGTATCCTGGGCTCCCACAGGACACACAAGTGTAACAGGACATGTCACCCCAGCAGGAGCTGCTCTGCTGCCTGGCACCTGCTCCGTGACCAGACAGTGCAAGTGTCTCATGGGAGTCACTGTTACTGTCTGCTAGGAGTTATCCTGGCTCCAGGGGGTTAACACTGCCCTGCTGTCTCCCAGCTGCCCAAAAACACCTCACTGCTGAACTGAGGCCTGGGACACACCTCAGCAAACATCCCCAAAACAGAAACCCTCTGACCATTCCCTGGACAGCCTGTAACATCCTTAACTGACACCGGAGCTCAGACCTCTTTAATTACTCCCAAGGATGCTAAAAAGCTACATTTACATTTTCAAAATAGGGAAGTTCATTTAACTGGTTTTAATGGAAAAAGCATTCTCTGTTACACCACCAAAGTGTGTTTATGGTTACCTGGGGAAAAGTGAATGACTTCACACACATTTGTGATGGCAGATCATGAAGAAAACATTTTAGGGCATGACATCCTTAAAGGGAAGCTTTGCCAGTTACCAACCAGGGATCTTTGGTCCTTTGGACCCAACAAAAACCCCAGAGTAATCTTTCTGGGAAGGGTAGGAAAATCAGTCTCTTAAAAAGGGCTCCAGTTTTACCTGTTTCTAACTGACATTAAACTGTTCCCTGTGCCTCCTGCAGCCAAACAAGGGATAAATGAAGCAATGAAGGATTTAGAACAGAGGGCCACTATATTTAGGATGCATTCACAATCCCCCTGCTGGACAGGTGATAAAAGAAGACAGGAGCTGGCATTTAGCAGTTGATTATCAAAGGCTCGATGCTGACACAGAAGCACTCCCTGCAGCAGGCCCAAATGTTGCAAAGCTCACTGCTGCTCTGCAGGAGGCTGCACACAAAGGCATGGCAGCCTGGCAAAGAAAAGATGTTTTTGATGGTCCCAGTTCAGGAAGAAGATAAACCCAAACCTGCATTCACTTGGGAAGGAGCACAACCCGCCTTCAGCTGCCTGCCTCAGGGATTTATGCACACGCCCAGCAGAGCGGAGCACACAAGGCTTCAGCTGAACTCCAGCAAAGAAAACCTCAGGAAGGAGAAGAGATCTTTCACTACATTGCTGGTAGGAGGTGAGGAGGAAAGTGCAGTAAGAACAACAGCACAGGATATGCAGAACAGATTAAATGGGGAGGGGATAGAAGTGCCCTCAGCTAAGAGCCCAGGCCCCCCTAAAGAGGTGGAATTCCTGGGAACCTGGGGGTAGCAGGCCAAGCTGCAATTCCAGCTGAAACCATTACAAAATTAGATGCTGTATCTACCCCCACTACTGAAAAGGAACCTCAAAAGATACTTTGGGCTACTGGAGAAATCATATTCCTGGGTTTTCTATAATAGCAAGACCCTTGTACACATTTGTGAGGAAAATCCACAACTGGGAATGGCTCGACAGCCACCGACAGGCTTTGCAAATGCTGACAGAAGAGTTACAAACATCAATCACTCGGGCCAGCTCATCCTGCAACAGCTGGATGGGATTTTGCTGCACATGGGACTTTCTGTAATTTGTACCAGAAAGGGCCACACGGACCCAGACAACCATTAGGGTCCAGTTCCACAGCATTTGAAGATACTGAAAAGAGAAACACTGCCTGGGAGGGAGAAAGGATGATTGTCCCTGACCCGAGCTCTTGAACAAGTAGAAAAAATTCAACAGCACCATCCTGTGAAGAGCCAAGGAGCTTTCAGTCTGTTGGCCAGTGGTAAGAAGGGCAGCGACGCAGAGGGAATTGCACAGAGTGACAGTGCACACATGGGGGGTGTGTCTGAGATCAAAGGGCCTAAAACCCTACAAAATCCCAGAGCTGGGGCTCCAGACAGGTCAGACAGACAACAGCCACGGAGCTGCTCCTACCCTGGGTGCTCCTGCACTCCCTCCAGGCTCTGAAGCTGCAGGTGTCTGGCTCCCTGGGGCTCAGCCAAAGGCAGGGATGGGCAGAGCAGCTGCTCTGAGCATCGGGACAGGAGAGGAAGCAGTGCAAAAAGGAACTAGCAGCGCACGGGTGGAGAGTTAAAGGCTGTCCTGCTGGCAGGAAAAGAGAACAAAGACAATCTCTGTGGATTCTTACACGCCCTGGGCTGGTGCCACAGTGGCAGTGGGAAGCACTGGACTGGCAGGCAAAGGGAAAATGTGCCTGTTGTGTTATGAATTAAAGGGATGGGACTGCGATCAGACTAAGAGTGGTTTCTTGCTTGGATAACATCAGTCTCAAAGGCCATGAGATTTATAAGGTGGTAAGTAGCTGGTCATGGTCTGGGACAGTCACAGGTTCTTTGCTGTGAGATGGTGTGTGACCTTCTAATCCGAGGGACAGTCAGCACAGAGCGTGGTTTGCTTTTCTCACCTGCCCCTTTACTTCTTCCTACTGCAATGTGGATACTTTTGGCTAATAAGGTCTGGCTACATGTACACATTTATGTCTCTATTATAATATCTAAACCCTTAGCTTATTCTGTATAATCACATTACTATGTTACTATAAAACCCCTCTTTATCTAGCACAGTTTCTGATTCACTTAAGGCATATTCTTACCTATAACTATAGGAACATAAGTGTATGATTTCTCCTTTTAATGTCTGCTTTCACATCAATCTAGGCTTCTTCTAAGGCTGTAAATCAAACTCCTTTGTGTTTGTGAGGATTTCTATCTCTCCGATTCCCACAGGAAAAGAGGCTTGGCAGAAGGGAGATGGGAAGTGCTCGTTGTTACAGGCTCAGTGCCGTGGACAAATCCACCCAGGATGGCTCCGAGCTCGTGCAAGTGGCCAGACTTTACAGACAACAGGGTGGACCAGCTGACAAAAAGCAGGCAGATGGAAACGGATCACTTGGAAGCTCCACAGCACTGGTAGGGACTGGGTGGGTGGTTACACCCAAAGGGGTACAGGGGACAAAAAGCTGTGCTTTTGGGAGCACAAAGAGGGGCTGGCCCTGCCCAGGGAGAGCTCCTGCCCGGGCACTCGGCTGCTCTCCAGCCTCCCTGTGCCTCGCTCCCCTCAGAGCCACTGACTGCCCTTCACCACGGCGACGCTGCCACACTGGGCCAGAGAAGAACCTATGAAACGGGGCTTTCCATGCACCTGATTACCCCCCAGCAAATGGCACGGTGCAGCGTGCCAGCGGCTTGCTAAAGCAGGGCCTTAGGCCACGTGAACGTGGCTGGGACTAAAGGTTATCTCTGTTATGTCAGACATAATAAACAGCTTCTATCAGGCATCCTAAATAAATAAATAAATAAATAAATAAATAAATAAATAAAATTTTATAATATATATATATAAAATAAATATAATAAAAATAAATAAATTTTATTTAATAAATGCATATATTAATATATTTTTATTTAATAATATATTTTTTATTTATTTTATATGTGCATTTGTATTTGTTTTGTATTAGCATTTGTTTATATGTATGGTTTTATTTATGTGTTCATTTGTGTTTTATTTATTTTATGTGTGTGTTTGTTTTATTTATTTTATGTGTTTGTGTTTGTTTATATGTGTTTTGGTTATTTTATGTGTGTGTTTGTGTGTTTTATTTATATGTGTGTTTGTGTTTGTATTTGTTTATATGTGATTGTTTATTTTATGTGTGTTTGTGTGTTTTATTTATTTTATACGTGTGTTTGTGTTTGTTCATATGTGTGGTTTTGTTTATGTGTGTATTTGTGTGTTTTATTTATTTATTTATGTGTTTGTGTTTGTATTTGTTTATATGTGTTTTTATTTATTTTATGTGTGTTCGTGTGTTTTATTTATTTATATGTGTTTGTGTTTGTATTTGTTTATATGTGTGGGTTTGTTTATTTTATGTGTGTGTTTGTGTGTTTATTTTATATGTGTGTTTGTGTTTGTATTCATTTATATGTATTTTTGTTTATTTTATGTGTGTGTTTGTGTGTTTATTTTATATGTGTGTTTGTGTTTGTATTCATTTATATGTATTTTTGTTTATTTTATGTGTGTGTTTGTGTGTTTATTTTATATGTGTGTTTGTGTTTGTATTTGTTTATATGTGGTTTTGTTTATGTGTGTGTTTGTGTGTTTTATTTCTTTTATACGTGTGTTTGTGTTTGTATTTGTTTATATGTGTGGTTTTGTTTATTTTGTGTGTGTTTGTGTTTGTATTCGTTTATATGTGTGGCTTTGTTTATTTTATGTGTGTGTTTGTGTGTTTATTTTATATGTGTGTTTGTGTTTGTATTCATTTATATGTATTTTTGTTTATTTTATGTGTGTGTTTGTGTGTATATTTTATATGTGTGTTTGTGTTTCTATATATGTATCTATACCTACATCAATACAAGTAAAATTACTGGTTTGGGCTGTCCTCTGCTACCACGAGCACTCTGGCTTTAATGCTATACCTTGTCACTGTAACTGGTTTTTTTCAGTAATCATTATATATCTACACCTACATCTATATCTCTCTGTAGCTATGCAAATATATTTTTACAAAAATATAATAAATAACCAACGGCTTTGTTACATTGTTATATATTGTTTGTTATATTGCTATACTGTTATATATTTTGTTAGAGACCAACGGGTAGCCCTGTTTCAGGAGCTCTCCTGAGCCCCGTGTCCCTTTTAACAGCTCCAAATGACAAAATTGAAACTTTTCAGTAAAACTGACGGGGTAAAACCACTCATGCTGAGGCCAGCCCGGCCTGGGATGCTGCTGCTGGCTCAGAGGGCAATCGAGGCCCGAGGAGGGAGTGAAAAATCCATGCTTTATGATTGGCTTTTTGCAAATATTACAATGAATATTATAGGTGTGATGTTAGAAAGTTCTGCTGTATTAATTCTCTTGAGTGGTGTGTTAAATATAGTTTTAGGTTATAACATAATGTTAAAATATAAACTCTGTGATGTAAGGTATTTTTAACTAGCTCAAGAAAAGGGATAAGATAATCAAGAAACCCTTTGAACAGAGATAACAGCCACAGGGCACATAAAGAGTTACAGCCTCCTTATCAGAAAAGACAAACATCCCTCCACCTTCTCTCCTCTTTATGGAACCACCAGGATTAAGAGGAAGACAAAAACCAGAAAAATTCTTAATTTGCAAGGAATTTTGCACCATGTATGAGATGTATGAATATGCAACAGGCTGTTGCTTTTCAGGGTTATCCCTTTGTTCACAGGCATGGTTTTGGCAGCTCAGTGCCCAAAAACACCCAGACGTCCGGAATTCTTTGCTTTTTATTGTCTTGTAATTGTCCTAACTCTAAACTTTTGTTGCTCTAATTGTATTACTATTTTTATAACCATTTTATTCTTATTAAACTTTTATAATTTTACAAAGCAAGTGATTGGTGTTTTTCACAAGGGCAGTCGAGGCCGATGCTCGGGTGGCTCTGGGTTCTGAGGCACAAGGAGCCCCCGAAGGAGCCTCTGCTCCACATGCCAGTCCCAGGCTGTGTTTTGCTTTGTGGGAGCCCAGCTCATCCCTGTGGCTGCCCTGGCTGGCTCCAGACCCTGGCAGGGGCTCACAGACCCTGGCACAAAGTCAAAATCACCTGTGGCTTCCATTTCAGCCTGTGGGAAAAGCTGCCAACTCTGTGTGAGGAATTACAACCACAAGGGTTTGAGTAGTGTGGTAGCTGAATTAACACAGGGTGAAAAAGTAGAATTTTGGGGTTTTTAAGATAAGGGATTCAGGGGACAAGATGGAGAGATTTGGGCGTGTCCTGACCTCCTTCTCCTTCTCCTTGCCCTCCATGTCTCGCTGTGCTGGTGACACTTTTCTGTTGGTTTAAGGCACAGACACACTGTCCAACACCAATGACAGACATTGGCACGTTATTGTAACCACAGCACACGGAGTTTTGGGTATAAAATGTGAACACTGCCCTGAGGGCAGACAGAATGCCATGGCCGAGCTGCTGGACAGAGCTCAGCAGGGCAGAGAGAGAATGTTCTAGATCAGGGAAAATAAACACCCTTGAGAAGCCGGCCCTGCGCGTTCAGACTCCTCCTGTGGCTGCGGGGCTGGGAACAAGGACTTTTACACTTTTACACTTTTACACTTTTACACTTTTACACTTTTACACTTTTACACTTTTACACTTTTACACTTTTACCCTCTCGGGCTCACCTCGACACCCGCACCCCGAGAGCGACCCGCGCAGCGCCCCCCGGCCGCCCCCGCACCGCCCCCGTGTGGCGCCGGCCGGAACTGCGCCGTGCCGCGGCTCCGCGAGAAACTCCGCGGGCACCGCACGGGCACCGCGGGCACCGCACGGGCACCGCGGGCACCGCACGGGCACCGCACGGGCTCTGTGGGCACCGCAGGCACCGCACGGGCACCGCGGGCACCGCACGGGCACCGCACGGGCTCTGTGGGCACCGCAGGCACCGCACGGTCACCGTGGGCATCACACCAGCTCTGTGAGAAACTCCGCGGGCATCACACGGGCACCGCACGGGCTCTGTGGGCACCGCAGGCACCGCACGGGCACCGCGGGCACCGCACGGGCACCGCACGGGCTCTGTGGGCACCGCAGGCACCGCACGGTCACCGTGGGCATCACACGGGCATCGCACGGGCACCACAGGCATCGCACAGGCACCGTGGGCATCACACCAGCTCTGTGAGAAACTCCGCGGGCATCACACGGGCACCGTGGGCACTGCATGGGCATTGCACGGGCACCCCGGGCATCGCACGAGCTCCGCGGGCATTGCACGGGCTCTGCAGGCACCATGGGCACCGCAGGCACCGCACGGGCACCGTGGGCACTGCGGGCATCGCACAGGCACCCCGGGCATCACATGAGCTCCATGGGCATCACACGAGCTCCGTGGGCATTGCACAGGCTCTGCGAGCACCACAGGCATCGCACGGGCACCATGGGCACCGCGGGCATCGCACGGGCTCTGCAGGCACCCCGGGCATTGCACGGGCTCTGCGGGCACCACGGGTATTGCACGGGCTCTGCGGGCACCCCGGGCATTGCACGGGCTCTGCGGGCACCACGGGTATTGCACGGGCTCTGCGGGCACCACACGGGCACCGTGGGCACCCTGGGCATTGCACGGGCACCGTGGGCACCGCGGGCATTGCACGGGCTCTGCAGGCACCATGGGCATCGCACGGGCTCCGTGGGCACCGCACGGGCACCCTGGGCATCGCACGGGCTCTGCAGGCACCGCAGGCATCGCACAGGCTCCGCGGGCACTGCACGAGCTCCGTGGGCACCACAGGCATCGCATGAGTCCATGGGCATCGCACAGGCCCACGAGCATCGCACGGGCTCCGCGGGCATCACACGAGCTCTGCGGGCACCGCACGGGCTCCACGGGCACCGTGGGCACCACAGGCTCGGCGGGTTTGCGCTGCCCTCGGAAAACTGGCCGTGCATGCGGGCGGGCGCCGAGCAGGCGCTGGGGCAGCAAGGGAAGCGCTGCTGGGCACCGGCAGGGCCGCGGCTGCTCCTGGCACTCTCCGGGGCAGTGAAGGCAGAGGGAGCCCAGGGCACAGGCCGAGCCAGGGCACAGAGGGGCCGAGCGTGCAGCACGCTGCGGAGCTGGGAAGTGACAGCCACTGTACGGCCACGGTCAGAACAGTGCCCTTAACCCCACAGCACCCCTGCTCTGCCAGCCGTGCCAACCCCTCACACAGCGATTGCACGGGAAAGGAAAGGGAGCAGGGCTGCTTTTCCTGGGGCCACTCCAACACAGCACACACAGAACCAAGAGCACCTGACCCTTGCAAGAGAAATTCCCACCCGAAGCTCCTGCAACACTGCTGTCACTGCTCCTGTGCCACTGGCAACAACAGCAACTGCTGGATTTGTTCTCCGTTTACACTCATTTCATGAAAATATTTGGATGATGGGAATTCCACACCAAACACGTTTTCCAGTGGCCTTCCTCCAGCTGGAGTGATGCTCCTTCTGGAAGGAATGACAGCCCAAATCTACACAGTGGTAAAGGTAAAGCCCTGGTCAGGACGGTTAAGGTGCCAGAGCATTTGAGCTTTCAGTTGTTTGGATTAATGTTTGCTTATGGTTTGTCCCAGCAGCTTTGCAGTGTATATGAGTTATTGCTTTAGAATGCTTGTGTCTTCAGTCTGGTTGTCACAGGGGGTAGAAAAGATTTCCCCCTGAATGTAACCTGAATTTTCATCTGATTCTGGAATGAGATTTGTGCACCTCTTCCTACCTCCTCGGGGTAAGGTATAAAATTCCCCAGTGCAGCAGGTGGGAACAATTTGAGTTTTGTTCCCCCTGGGGCTATAACCAGATTGTTCTGCAGTACATGCACATTTGGTCAGGTTATTGCAGGTTATTGGCCAGGTTAGAACTGTCTAACTCTTGATATGGTGAGCAAGGGCATGTGAAATGCTGAACTTCACCGAGCAACGCTGGACTAAGAACCATGAATGGAAGTGAAGGGAGTCACTGACCCATCACTGAACTCTTCCAATCACTGCAACTGAAAAATTAACTCCAGGAACTTTTCTTGGATCCTGATTTGCATCCCATCTTCCCTATGATTTTTAACCTCAAGGGGTGGGAAACATCCTGATCCTCACTGGTAACAATACAAGTAAAATTACTTGTTTGGGCTGTCCTCAGCTACCATGAACACTCTGGGTTTAATGCTATACCTTGTCACTGTAGCTGTGTTTTTATCAGTAATCATTATATATCTATATCTACATCTATCTATCTATCTATCTATCTATCTATCTATCTATCTATCTATCTATCCATCTATCTACCCATCCCCTGAGCAGGGACACTGCTTTGCTCTGTGGTTACTCCAGGGGCTGAGTGAAGGAACCTGAACATCTCCCCATTTCCCTGGGAAGCTCCATTTGACTCCCAATCTTTTTTTTTTATTCCTTTGCCAGCTTTAACAGAGGCACCTCGATATCTGCAGTGTTTCTGTTGTGCTGTGATCTACTGGCAGTTCTTCAGTTTTATACTGGGGAGTGTTTGTGATTGAGATCTTCCAGCTGTTATTTCCTGTCTGTTTAATAAATAATTCATTTTATAAAGACACTTCATTTGCCATCACTAGAACATGTGGACCAGAGGGAGTCCTTACATTTAAAATGTTGCCAAAGTCTGAGGCTCTGGCTCTGGCCCTGCACATCACAGGAAGGTGCTTCCAGATGGCAAATGAACTGAAGCCTTTGTAAAATCCCTCTCCAGAAGAAATTTCTCCTATAATAACTACAAAGAACGAGCACAGGAATTCAAAAATGATGATTTGTCTTTGTGAACGCTCCCTCCACAGTGTGGACCCTGTGGCTGCATGGCAGGACACCTGGACAAGTCTCAGCTGTCAGAAGAAAGCAATGGAAAACGGAAAATACACCTCCAAAAAATGGTGTTTATAGGGACCAAAGCTTTGGGAATGAAAATTTGAAGGACCTGATGCAGTGATGGCTCTGGAAGGGGCTCCAGGAAGAGCCAGATGAGCATGGTTTGTGTTTTATCAGCTCTGGAACGTGGCAGAGATAACAGCTCATGCTGCAGATGAGGCCACGGCCGTTCCTCTCTCGAGGCCACGCTCCCAGCCCGTGTCCCTGTGGGATGCTGGGGGTGCAGAGTGACACCAAAACCCACAGCTGGGGCAAACCACAGATTCCAGGTCACTCCTGACTTTTACACAGATGAGTGCTGGGATCTGCAGCCAGTGGAAACACACCCACGGTGTGTTTCCTGCCCAGGTGCACTTAACAACCTTCAGCTCCCTCCTGGAATATAAAAATAATACAAAAGCTACATAATAGAATAGAAAAGAATACAAAATAGAATACAAAACAAGCCAGTTTGCATGTAAAAAAAACTATTTCTGCTCAGCTTTGTTACTGGCAACAAACAAGAAGAACTTCATCATGACTTTTGAGGTAATTGCAGAATTTATCTCAAAATTTGATGTTTCCTGAAATATCTGAATGCACCTCCAAAATGGTAACCTTGCCCCAAGGTTTAGGTCTAAATGTTGAAGTAATTTTCTTCTGGTGGTATGAAGAATAATAATAAAAGTAATAATTTTGTTTCTGTGTTGCATCACTGCTCATCAAGGGCAATGCCAAGGGGAGATAATGAGAATACAAGGAGAAGACAAGGGAGATAATGAGAACACAACACAGGGCTGGGAGCACGTTGTTTCTGACTGTAATTGGCAACAGATGATTATCCCATAGGATAAGGGAGGAGAGGGACTGAGCACACGCACAGAAGGTCAGTGCCAAGGCTGGGGGAGCTGGCACGGGGAGGAAAGCTGAGGAAACCTGAAGAGCAAAAATGGCATTTCTAAAGCATGACCTCTGAGAGCAGCAGCTGGGTCCCCAAAAGGACAAATCATCAGTTAGAGGAGCAGGGTGGTCATTGATCATTTATCAAAAATGATAAATTTAATACCCCTTCTGTTAACAGCACAAAGATCAAGACCCTGCTTGGGGGTAAAAAGAGTTTCTGCTTTGAGGTGGGAGCTTGTCAGCTGGAGAGGACAGAAGGACGTGGGGACATTAAAAAATCACCTCTTAATGTGCAAAACGGATGTGAGTGGCCACGAGGAACAGCCTTGTGACCTCAGAGGTGTTTCAGGAAAAGCCTTTCCATGGAAAACACCCCACAGGTGAGACTCCTCTGACAGTCTGTGTGTGGTTCTGCTCTCCCACCTTCAGGAATGTCACACTGGCAGCAGTGCCACCAGCAGGACCCAGGATGGCACACGGAATGCTGAAGCCCAGAGTTTTCTGTTTGGCTTTTAACAAAGAGGGGGCTGGGCTGGGGGGTGGGAGCCCCCCCTGCAAACACCTGGAAGCTGAGGAAAGCTGTTGTTGTATAAAGGATAAACCCCACAGGATAAAACCAAGCAGGTGTAAAGTGGTCCTAAAAACAGCCAAAGAAAGTCAGGAGAAGGTTCCTAAGCAGGAAATTCCAGCAGTGGCCCAGAACTCCCTGGGATGCAGAGCTGGTGTGAAGGAATTCTGAGACACTGCACCTGCATCACCTCGCACGCCCCTTCTGGACTCTGACCAGAAAATTCCTGAGGGTTTTCAGTGCCCTACCTGAAGCACAGGTGTTGCCCTGATTTTTAAAAGTGTTAAGTTTTCTTTTATAGTTCTTTTAAAAGTCTTAAAGTTCTTATAGAACTTCTTCAGCCTTCTAGTCTATTTATATATTTCTACCGGGGTTCTCACACACTATTCAAGTAAAAAAAAATTGTTTTACATTCTTCTTTGTAAGAGAAGAGAATTAATAAACTGTTGGTTTACCCAGTGTGGCTAAAGAAGCAGCAATTCCATCCTCCAATCCACAGGCACCTCTAGAATTCCATAAATATCAAATACTCGAATAGAACACTCTCCTTTTTAACCTTTAAGCTTGCCAAGCCTTTGTGTACTTCCCTCGTGTCCAACAGGCACGCGCAGGAGCTCTCCAGCACGAACGTGAGCTGCTCCAGGCGCAGGACGCCGCTCACCCCATCTCTCACTTCCTCCAGGACAGCAGCAGCCCCGAGCCCCTGGCCAGCCCCGGGGCAGCCCTTGGGAGGCAGGTGTGCCCAGCAGCAGCTCCCTGAGCCTCACCTGTCTCTCAGGGCGTGGTTCCTGATCTCCTCCACCAGCTGGAAGACGCGGGACAGCGGCGACCGGAACACATCCACGGCCAGGAAGCTCTTCTGCCACGGGGACACGGTGGCTTTCACCAGGATCTGCTGGATGTAGGCCACGGGAGCTCCGACGTACTGCGGGGAGACACGGCAGCCTCAGGCCCCGGCCCCGGGCACTGCTGGCCAGGGCTCTGTGCACAAAGCCCCGGCGGGGCGGGAGCAGCGCGCCTCGAGCTGCTTGTCTCCTCACC
This sequence comes from Vidua chalybeata, assembly GCF_026979565.1. Taxonomy (NCBI): domain Eukaryota; kingdom Metazoa; phylum Chordata; class Aves; order Passeriformes; family Viduidae; genus Vidua; species Vidua chalybeata. Next base: position 671,912 of record NC_071530.1, read on the forward strand.
ACCACCCTCCTCACGTGGTTGTGACAACGGGCAGGTGCCAGCAGCTCACACCCCCGGCAGCAGACAAAGAACTCAATGTCATAACTCACTTTAAAAGCTTTTTCACCAATCACACAAAGCAAAATCATATGGACAGTAGCTCTATCCAACCACTGTAAGCACACCTACCTTCAGTTACAACAGTGCTTGCTTATTTTGAATACAATATCTGCTTCTAAGCCTTAAAACACAATGCACAGAGCTCCATCATTAAGCTTAGAACTTCCTAATATCTTGCTAGATATACTTTCCCAAAACCCTCTGATTTTAAAGATTCCCACAACTAGGGAGCTCCCAGAGAACCAGAGCAGGAAGGGCTCTGCCAGCCTCTGTTTCCCCTTCCCAAATCAAGAGGTGGGACACGACAGGGCTCAGCAGGCAAGAGCAAGAGGAGCCTGATTCCCTGTTTGCATCGTGGGGACCTTACACCCCATGGGTGCCATGGGCAGGGACACCTTCCACCGTCCCAGCTTCGTCCAACCCAACCTTGGACGCTTCCAGGGCTGGGCCAGCCACAGCTGCTCTGGGCCACCAGGTGCTGGGGCAGCCCAGCAGGCCCGTGCCCCCTCCCCAGTGGCCCCAGCAGGACTCACCCAGTCGGGACGCTCGCCGGGGTCCCCGTGCTGCGGCCCCGCGCCCGGCCCCGGCGGAGCGTAGTCCTTCACCGGGGTGCTGAACTCCACGGGGCCCGTCCCCGGCAGCGGCAGCTTCAGCAGGGGGTAGCTGGGGGGACACAACCAGGGAACTCTCTCACTTTGGAGGCCCACGGACGTTTATAGGCAGAAGAGTTAAAAAAAATGAGCGGGCCCGCTTCGGCAAAGCCGAGCTGTGCAGGACAGGAGAGCCGGCGAGGGGGCTTGGCTTTCATGGGACAGGCTGCTGTCCAGGAGTCCTTCTCCCTTGGAAAGGGAAGGAAAAGTCCTGGGAGAGAAAGCAGGGAAGGCCTTGCAGGGCCTCTCCTGAATTCCTCCAGCCCAGTTAGCTGTGGCAAAAGCACTCAGAATGCTCAGTGACTGTGCATCCCACCCAAAGCCCAGGCACTCCGGGTGTTCCAGTGGCTGCTTCCCTGCCCAAATCCTTTACAGTCCTCTGCTCTTCCTCATTTAAATTCAAACTATTTCCAAAACTCGTCATTAACTTCACTGGTCCTCAAAGCACTTTTAAGAGCAGCAGTGAGGCACCAGAACTATGAAATCTTGATGTTCTTGCTGCTTTGCCACCACAACCTGCGGCGATCGTAGCTCCTGTCCCAAAACAGAGACTGTGAACTATTCAGAAACTGAGAAAACGAGGTTACAGAGAGTTTAGAACAGGAATTTTACCTCCAAATGTTCTCAGAAGTGGTTAAAAGCAAATCAGAATTGAAGTGGTGGGAAAAGCAAGGCTGCTGACACACAGAGAGCCATTGAGAATCTGGAACTGTCAGCACCAAACTGAACTGGAGAACAGAACTTCAGGCTCTCTGGGGCCTTACAATTCCCCATGTATTGTCCTGTTTGTAGATGAATTTTGTGGCAATACTGACACAATAAATAGAAAGGCCTTGGAATTGTTTTCCTGCAAGGCTCTGCCCACTTCATTAGGGATTAGCCTGGCTCATCAAAGGAGGAACAAGCAGCATCTAAACACAAGGCTTCAGAGAGAACAACAAACAGCTGAAAAAGAACAATGAAATCAGAAGCCAAGCTTGTCAGATTTGCTTTTTATTGGTCTGACAGAAATACATCTAATTATTAGCATTTCCTTGTGCAAGGGCAGGGAAGAGAAAAAGGAATAATAAGATCAAGCATAAGTGATAAACAGAGCAGAGCACATTCAGTAGATGATTGAGGAGGAACTATTTTTTCCCTAAATGATTTCAGTGTTGGTGACTGTGTCCAGAAATCCAAGGAAAAGACTTGAGATTCACAGAAGATGCTCCTGCAGAGGGGTATTCCCTGTGAGTTGTGAGGAGACACAACAGTTTTTTGTGGAATTTGATCAATTTTCAACCAGAGGCTGTTCAGATTTATTGTGACTGTGGAGGGTTCCCCCTGGCCTGGCTGGCTGTGCTGGCAGTGCCTGGCAGTGCTGCTGCTGTCCCAGTGCCTTTCCAAGGACATCTGTCACCCGTGGGATCCCCCAGGGCAGCAGACTCCCCTCCAAGGGCAGGGGCTCAGCTCTCCTGCAGGGCCAGTGACAGGTGCTGACTCCAGGTGGGATCAGCAGCTCTGGGGTGAGGCCAGAGCAGGATGGGATTCTCTCTGAGCTCTCAGTCCTGGCTCATGGCTCAGCCTGGAGGGAAAAGGGGCTCCCTGTGTGAGCTTGGCCTTTCTTTGGGACCCACCAGGTGCTGGGAACACGGAATGCTGGAGTGGTTTGGGCTGGAAGGGACCCTGAGGAACATCCAGTGCCAGCCCTGCCACGGCAGGGACACCTCCCAGTGTCCCAGGCTGCTCCCAGCCCTGTCCAGCCTGGCCTGGGGCACTTCAGGGATCCAGGGGCAGCCCCAGCCGCTCTGGGTGTGCTGTGCTGTGCCAGCTCTGGGTCACTGACACTGCCCAGAGGGAAGAGCAGCCCCACCTCAGCCCCAGGGAAAGCATTTCCAGCACTGGGGTTCGACTCTCCTCACATTTCTCTTTGTTAGGGATTTTTTTTTTTGAGCAGCAGGGAAAGAGGGGAACACGAGAATGGAAAGCACAGAGAGAGGAGGGAAGAACAGCAGGACCTGAAATGGCCACAAAGCCAAGCACACCAGCTCCAGCTCAGCAGGAGGAAGAGCCTCTCTCCATGGAGAGTCCCAGCGGGGCTGGAATCATCCCAAACCCAGCTGGACACATCCCAGGTGACCCTGCCCTGGCAGGGGGCTGGCCTGGGTGACATCCAGACCCTCCCAAGCCCACCCATCCTGGGATCTATCACGGAGGACAGGAAAGCTCAAGTTGTTCTGGCTTTGGGAAAGGCTCTTTTTAGATGCTCCTGAAACCCCTCTGAAACCCCAGAAGAAAGGGAACACAGCTCCTGTAACCAGCTGGAACTGGTGAAGTGCATTTCAGCCAGCAGCACGAGGGAGGTGCAGGCAGAAGTGCTCATCCGAGCACCTGACACATTCTCAAGACAGCTCAGGGGGCCAAGATGGAGCTCCAGGCAAACCCCTCCCTGCACATTCCCCCTTCCCAGCCACTGAGGGCAGAGGGAAGCAGGGAGCTGCCAGGTCTCAGGTAACAGGAAAGGAGCTGCTCCATGGAATTAAACCAGCTCCCAGCAGGACAAGCTTTTGGCCTGTTTGCAGCCAAGACAGACCAGCCTGGAGTCCCACTGCTGAGGAGGGAGGGAATCTGCTAACAGGGTCCTGCCAGAGGGCTGGCAAGGCCAGGACCTGGCAGCAACAGTGCCTTCTTAGCCTTGGCAAGTGCACCCACAGCCTGTTCCTGAGCAAGTGGGGGTGGCTGTGCCCTGCTTCCCTCTGACAGGGCCTGAAATTCTGCACTGGGAAGGAGATTCCCCTTTCCTGTGCAGCACAACCTGCTCCCAGTGTCGTGCTGAGACCCCAGAGGAGACTCTGTTCTCTGGGCATCTGGAACGTGAAGAGTCTGACTCGAATTCAGGTCCTCTGGTTACCACACAAATAGTACAGGCCTGTGCAAGAGTGATAGGTTCTTACAGAAATAATTCTAAATAAATATCCACACCCACACCTCCCAGGGGCTCTGGTTCCAGCCAGTTCTGCCATTCTTCAGGAGCAGAACCTGATTTTTTTTTTTCCAGTTAAATAACAAACCCCTGTTTAATTGCCCTAAACCTGCTGCAGAGTCACCTGGGTCATCTGCAATCCTTACCTGAACTAAAAACTGTTCTTCAGAGTGACACTGGGATTTCAGGTTTACCCAATGGCCACATTTCCAGGTGTCACCTGCTCCTCTCTGGGCTGGTATCAGACAAGGTTGGTGACACTCTCATTCCAGGGAAAAATGCAGATCCCAGCAGAGATCCATTCAGGTGGGATGAGGAAAATGAGTGTCACCTACAAAGGGATTTATAGCAGGACAAGAAAACTCTCCCTCTGATGTGGGGACTAACTTGGATTTTCAGACTTTAGGACTAGAGAGTAAGAATGAGTCACAGGATTGTTTTGCTTTGGGTATTAATTTATTATCAAACCCAGGGATGCTGAGTCTTGTCTGCCAGTGACATTAAAAGCAGGGTCTGTACAAACCCTTCCAGGAGTAAAGGCACCAACCAGCCAGCCCAGACTCATTCCCTGCATGGTCACTGCCCTCACCTGCCTGAGGCCAGAACCCCTGGTGCATAAATTGTGGACCTTGTGCTTTACTTCAACTTTTAAAAACTGTCTGCACGCAAAAATGGCAGGGTTTGACTGGAGCGAGGGGGAGGAAAACCACAACAACTGAGGTCATCCTGTCTGCAGCAGAATTCCACACGCTCTCCTTGATGCCAGGTACAGCAGACAGGACTGGTCCACCTCTCCCTCTGAAGAGCTCAGGACCCAAGACCCACTGTGGTTTGCAGGAATGTCTTTATTACCCACGTTTCAGGCTGAGGAATTTCAGAATTTCAGAAGGGGAAATCCCAAATTTCAGAAGGAAAATCCCCTTCTGAAATTTTCCCAATTTCAGAAGGAAAATCCTGAATTTCAGAGGGGAAACCCCGAATTTCAGAGGGGAAATCCCGAATTTCAGAGGGGAAACCCCGAATTTCAGAAGGAAAATCCCCTTCTGAAATTTTCCCAATTTCAGAAGGAAAATCCCGAATTTCAGAAGGAAAATCCCGAATTTCAGAAGGGAAAATCCCGAATTTCAGAAGGGAAAATCCCAAATTTCAGAAGGAAAATCCTGAATTTCAGAAGGAAAATCCCGAATTTCAGAGGGGAAATCCCGAATTTCAGAAGGGAAAATCCCGAATTTCAGAAGGAAAATCCCCTTCTGAAATTTTCCCAATTTCAGAAGGAAAATCCCGAATTTCAGAGGGGAAACCCCGAATTTCAGAGGGGAAATCCCGAATTTCAGAGGGGAAATCCCAAATTTCAGAGGGGAAATCCCAAATTTCAGAGGGGAAATCCCAAATTTCAGAGGGGAAATCCCAAATTTCAGATGGGAACATGCCGAATTTCAGATGGGAACATGCCGAATTTCAGATGGGAACATGCCGAATTTCAGAAGGGAAATCCCCTTCTGAAATTTTCCCAATTTCAGAAGGAAAATCCTGAATTTCAGAAGGAAAATCCCCAATTTCAGAAGGGAAAATCCTGAATTTCAGAAGGAAAATCCCGAATTTCAGAGGGGAAATCCCGAATTTCAGAAGGAAAATCCCGAATTTCAGAGGGGAAATCCCGAATTTCAGAAGGAAAATCCCCTTCTGAAATTTTCCCAATTTCAGAAGGAAAATCCCGAATTTCAGAAGGGAAATCCCGAATTTCAGAAGGGAAATCCCCAATTTCAGAAGGGAAATCCCCAATTTCAGAAGGGAAATCCCCAATTTCAGAAGGGAAATCCCCAATTTCAGAAGGGAAATCCCCAATTTCAGAAGGGAAATCCCCAATTTCAGAGGGGAACATGCATGTTTGGACCCCTCCCAAAGCACAGCACTTTGTGGGTGACCATTTCTCACTGCAGCACTCGTCCTGCATTTGCTGCCTGCGGGAGCTGCAGTGAGGAGCCCGAGCCCATGCTGGGGAGCCATTCCCAGGCAGCAATGAGGTGACACAGTGACACTCGTGGGACGCTGCTTTGCTGTGAAAAATGTGTATTTTATGATTGGCTCTTGGCAAATATTAAATTGAACACCGTATGTGTTATGGAGGGTTATTTTGTAATACTGTGTTAATCCTTTTTAAGTAGTGTGTTAAATATAGTTTTAGGTTACGACATAATGTTAAAATATAAACTCTGTGATGTAAGGTATTTTTAACTAGCTCAAGAAAAGGGATAAGATAAACAAGAAACTCTTCACACAGAGATAACAGCCACAGGGCACATAAAGAGTTACAGCCTCCTTATCAGAAAAGACAAACATCCCTTCCACCTTCTCTCCTCTTTATGGAACCACCAGGATTAAGGGGAAGAACTGGACAAAAACCAGAAAAATTCTTAATTTGCAAGGAATTTTGCACCATGTATGAGATGTATGAATATGCAACAGGCTGTTGCTTTTCAGGGTTATCCCTTTGTTCACAGGCATGGTTTTGGCAGCTCAGTGCCCAAAAACACCCGGACGTCCGGAATTCTTTGCTTTTTATCATCTTGTAATTGTCCTAACTCTAAACTTTTGTTGCTCTAATTGTATTACTATTTTTATAACCATTTTATTCTTATTAAACTTTTAAAAATTCTAAAAACAAGCGATTGGCGCTTCTCACACTTGGCTTTGCCGGGTGCAGCTTCCAGCTGGAGAAATGCCACTGGAAAGGTGCAGCTGGCAGAGCTGGAGCCAAAACACAGAGCTGCTCCTTGCACTCATATCCACGATGGAGAAGTGTAGGAACCACTTGGCTGGGCCTTGGAGAAGCTTCAAGTTCTACAGGACAAGGGGCCAGAGACGAAAACTGTCCCTGAAGGTTACGAGGATTCCCGTGGAGCAGTGACAAAGCAGGAAACAACACCCCCAGTGCTGCTCCCAACCACAAAGGGCTCCATTCCAGGGGTTCTCCATGTGTGAAAATCCTCCCTTGGACAATGTTTTAACTGAGATGTGCAAGCTGCCACCATCACAGCTCAGAGGAAAACCTGTGTGTGTGCCATGAATTTGAAAAGTAAAAACCTAAAAACCTATATTCTGCCACATAGACTGTGACTAACAGCAAGTTTGTCTCTCTTTGCAGTTTAAAGGATTTGATCCCAACATACTGTGCGTAGCTACCTTGCTCTTTGAGGGCGACAGAGAGAAGGTTCTTCAGCATGAGAAGCAAGTCTATGATATTGCACCAAGTTTGGGTATGCTTTTCAAAGAACATGTTCAGTATGAAGCTGGGAATGAACTGTCCAGGAAAAAATTGGACTGCCATATTTTTTTAGAGCTTTTCTCCAAACAGGGGAGCAAATCATCACAACAGGTTTATTTTGCCCAAACACACAAGGGAATGAAACCCTGCAAGGCAGAATCTGCACACGCACATTTGTGTGTGGTCTGGGGACAAAGGTTTGCCCAGCCCCACAGTGCCCTGCTGGAGATGGTTCCCAGCCCGTGTGACATCCCTGGGAGTAAAATTATATCCACCTGCAAACTGGGCATCCAAATTAGGGTCCATAAGGAGAGCAGGGAATCTACTCCCACACAGGCGTGCCAAGGATGAAACAGAAGAGCGCAGGCTCCGGGGAGAACAGGACAGGCAGGTGTGCAAAGAAAGATCAGCTTTCCTCCTCCCCATTTTTAATTCATGGGTTTGGAGTCCACTACCAGGTGCCTGAGGGTTACTTTCATCTCATTCATTGCTTCACTTCACTTATTCAATTAGTTCTCACTTATTAAACCAGATGAAGACACTTCATCCCTGTTGTTTCTTTGGTCCCACAACAGGAGAAACAAAACCTACAGATTCTGAATAAAACCAGAGCTTCTGGGTGGGCCCAGGAGAAGGCTGCCAAGAACCCCCCGCGTGCCACGAGGGCGGGCAGGACTCACCAGCAGGCCAGGATGCAGAGGGCAGTGAAGAGGATGATGGGGATGGGGTAGGAAGCACAGAGCAGCCCGTGGCTGTAGAACGCCCGCGAAATCCTCTCGCGCAGCCTTTCAGTCAGGGTCATCCTCGGCCGCCCTCACCTCGAGGCCATCCCGGGACACGGCAGCGGCTCGGGCACTTCCAGCATGGGCAGCCCTCCAGGGAAGGCACTGGCTCCAGCTGGGGAGGGCACAGGGAGAGAAACAGATGAAGGCAAGGGAAAGAAACACCATCAGCTCCTTTTAGAAAGCATTCAGCAAGGAATTGTTCCCTGGCAGGGCGGGCAGGCCCTGGCACAGGGTGCCCAGAGCAGCTGAGGCTGCCCCTGCACCCCTGGCAGTGCCCAAGGCCAGGCTGGACAGGGTTTGGAGCACCTGGGACAGTGGGAGGTGTCCCTGCCATGGCAGAGGTGGAACTGGATGGGCTTTAAGGTCCTTTTGTAGCACAAACCATTCTGGGATTTATTTCTTGATCCTATGAAATGACTGAGCAGATCTCAACCTCACTGTCAGGACTGGACCATCCCTGTTCCAGGAGGAACTCAACAACAACATGGATATGCTGCTCCTGTGGCAAAAAATACATCACAAGTGGCTCTCTGACCAGCCTGAGCTGCCAAAAGTTGCTCTGGGGAGGAGCACAGCACTGGCAACAGCTTCTGGTAATTTCAAGGAGGAAAACTTTCTATTTACTCTCCTCACGTGCTGTCCAACAGCAGCACTCTGCAAGAAAACACAGAGCATTCCAAAGCTAGTATTTCTTTATCACTTGAGGAGGTTGCATATTAAAATCTGGCATCTTTATTTGTTTTATGCTGTGACAGAGCTCCTAAGAGTGAACAGCAGGAACTGTTCCTGCTCCAAGGCATTTCTGCAAACAGAGATCATCTAAGCCCAAATAAAGCTGTGGATTGCAGGACAAATGTTAAAGGAGAATTTCTTGCCTCTTGCATGATGACTGCAGATCCAAGACAAAGTTTGCCTGGAAGCACGGGGGCAGCAGGATGTGTAACCTTGCAGGCCCACAGGTGACATTTGTGGCTCAGGTACAAGAGATGGACACACGGCACAGAATCCCAGGATCAGTGGGCTTGGAAAAGCCCTCCGAGGTCACTGACCCACCCTGTGCCCCATGTCCACCTTGTCCCCAGCCCAGAGCACCACACCCAGGGACACCTCCAGGGATGGGGACTCCAGCAGTGCCCTGGGCAGCCCCTTCCAACACTGAACCACTCTTCAGTGAAGGAATTTCCCCCATGTCCACCCTGAGCTCCCCTGGCCCAGCCTGAGGCCCTTCCCTCTCCTCCTGTCCCGACCCCACCTGGCTCCTGTGTCCTGCACCCCTGCAAGAACAAGGCTGACCAGCAGAAGGAAGAAATGTAAAACTTCCTTCTGCAGGAAAAATCAACTCAAACTTGCCACTTTTCCCCAGACAAAAGCTTTCATCTCACTCAACAATAGTTACATGTTGCAAATTCTTTACATTTCTGTCTGAAAGGCTTTACAGCCTTCCCAGGAGCCTCCCTGGACACTAAGGGCAGGGAAACACAGCAGAGCCCGCTGTGAGCTCAGAGGATAAACTAACAAAGGTGGGAAACTTTCCCTTTTCTAACACACAGTCACCTGGGGTTTTAGGCGCACTCAACTCCTCAGTTTCCCACAAAATGTTCTGGAAGCAGGCCCCAGCATTAGTGTAATAAAAACATACAGCTGAGCCAGTGAAGCCTGGAGGGGGGGAATACAAGGGAAAATCTGAAATAAATCCCTGCTCCACAGTACTTCTCTTGCACTTCAACACATTCAGGAATTCGCTCCATCATGCTGCCTGTATCTGAACCTCCAACGGGAATTTCAAGCCAGCCTTTTCCATTTAGAGCCCCAAGCTCAGGCAAGCAGGAACAGAGCCAACACGGTCCTTCTGCCCCCACAGCCCTCTGCCAGCATCCCACCAGGACCCACACATGCAAGGGCTGACCTGGCTGCCCACACCTGCTCTGCAGGTGGAACACCCCAGCCCGGCAGCAGATGTGGGATCTGAGGGCCTTTCCTGCCAAGGCCGTGCTTGGGGAAGGACAGGGGAGGAAGGAATGGGAAAGAAGGAAGGATTTGCTAAAAATGAGAATTTATGAAGGTCACTGGGTTGGTCTGTGCTGTTGCCCAGGGAGCAGCTCAGTGCCATGCTCACACACCTGAGGGCCAGGTGGGCCAAGGACCACCAGCAGCAATTCCCCCTCCTGGTGCTGCAGTGCTTGTATCCATCAATCCATCAATCCCACACAGGCTCCGGGGGGATCAGAGAACCTCCTGCCTTCAGAGCTGCCCCAGCACACGTGGAAGCAGCAGGACTGGCACCAGACCACCCCAAATTCCTGCTCTGAGCGACACATCTCACCTGGGCTCCAGCTCAGATCCTGAGCCAGGAACGTGCAGGACAGTCCCTCCTTGGTGCCACGGGTCCCACAGCCCGTGGGAGGTGTCACAGGAGTTTCCCCCACTCCTGGGCTCCTCACAGCACACACAGAACACAGAATTTCCTGGGCTCCTCACAGCACACACAGAATTCCCTGGGCTCCTCACAGCACACACAGAACACAGAATTCCCTGGGCTCCTCACAGCACACACAGAACACAGAATTTCCTGGGCTCCTCACAGCACACAGAATTTCCTGGGCTCCTCACAGAACACAGAATTCCCTGGGCTCCTCACAGCACACAGAATTCCCTGGGCTCCTCACAGCACACACAGAATTCCCTGGGCTCCTCACAGAACACAGAATTCCCTGGGCTCCTCACAGCACACAGAATTCCCTGGGCTCCTCACAGCACACAGAATTCCCTGGGCTCCTCACAGCACACACAGAACACAGAATTCCCTGGGCTCCTCACAGCACACACAGAATTCCCTGGGCTCCTCACAGCACACACAGAGCAGAGAATTCCCTGGGCTCCTCACAGCACACACAGAACACAGAATTCCCTGGACTCCTCACAGCACACACAGAGCAGAGAATTCCCTGGGCTCCTCACAGCACACACAGAGCAGAGAATTCCCTGGGCTCCTCACAGCACACACAGAACACAGAATTCCCTGGGCTCCTCACAGCACACACAGAATTCCCTGGGCTCCTCACAGCACACACAGAATTCCCTGGGTTCCTCACAGCACACACAGAATTCCCTGGGCTCCTCACAGCACACACAGAATTCCCTGGGCTCCTCACAGCACACACAGAATTCCCTGGGCTCCTCACAGCACACACAGAATTTCCTGGGCTCCTCACAGCACACACAGAATTCCCTGGGCTCCTCACAGCACACACAGAATTCCCTGGGTTCCTCACAGCACACACAGAATTCCCTGGGCTCCTCACAGCACACACAGAATTTCCTGGGCTCCTCACAGCACACACAGAATTCCCTGGGCTCCTCACAGCACACACAGAATTCCCTGGGCTCCTCACAGCACACACAGAATTCCCTGGGCTCCTCTCAGCACACACAGAATTCCCTGGGCTCCTCACAGCACACACAGAATTCCCTGGGCTCCTCACAGCACACACAGAATTCCCTGGGCTCCTCACAGAACACAGAATTCCCTGGGCTCCTCACAGCACACAGAATTCCCTGGGCTCCTCACAGCACACAGAATTCCCTGGGCTCCTCACAGCACACACAGAACACAGAATTCCCTGGGCTCCTCACAGCACACACAGAATTCCCTGGGCTCCTCACAGCACACAGAATTCCCTGGGCTCCTCACAGCACACACAGAACACAGAATTCCCTGGGCTCCTCACAGCACACACAGAATTCCCTGGGCTCCTCACAGCACACACAGAGCAGAGAATTCCCTGGGCTCCTCACAGCACACACAGAACACAGAATTCCCTGGACTCCTCACAGCACACACAGAGCAGAGAATTCCCTGGGCTCCTCACAGCACACACAGAACACAGAATTCCCTGGGCTCCTCACAGCACACACAGAATTCCCTGGGCTCCTCACAGCACACACAGAATTTCCTGGGCTCCTCACAGCACACACAGAATTCCCTGGGCTCCTCACAGCACACACAGAATTCCCTGGGCTCCTCACAGCACACACAGAATTCCCTGGGCTCCTCTCAGCACACACAGAACACAGAATTCCCTGGGCTCCTCACAGCACACACAGAATTCCCTGGGCTCCTCACAGCACACACAGAATTTCCTGGGCTCCTCACAGCACACACAGAATTCCCTGGGCTCCTCACAGCACACACAGAATTCCCTGGGCTCCTCACAGCACACACAGAATTCCCTGGGCTCCTCTCAGCACACACAGAACACAGAATTCCCTGGGCTCCTCACAGCACACACAGAATTCCCTGGGCTCCTCACAGCACACACAGAGCAGAGAATTCCCTGGGCTCCTCACAGCACACACAGAGCAGAGAATTCCCTGGGCTCCTCACAGCACACACAGAATTCCCCGGGCTCCTCACAGCACACACAGAATTCCCTGGGCTCCTCACAGCACACACACAGCAGAGGAGCCATCACCAAACCCAGCTGATCCACAGCCTGCAAACAGCTCCCAGCCCTCCCCACGGCAGCACCCAAACTCAGCCCACAGACACCCCAAAGCAAGGGAAATCTCGGGTTCCCTGCAGGTGCAGGAAGCAGAGGCTGGATTGCTCACACCTCATAAAAGCTGCTGGATTTTCTTGCCCTCTGCTGGGCCCTGGAGGTGGCTCAGGGCTCTGATGCTCGGAGCCATCACTCACTGCTCCCACTGCCGGGGCAGCTCCCACAGCTCCCATTCCACAGAGGGAGGAGGGAGGGAGAGAGGCACGGAGCTCAGAACCCAGCTCTCCTCTCCTCAGCAGGCACGGACCGGCCCCCAGCGAGGGCCAGGGAACATTCCCCAGGACTTCAGAGGTGGGAAAACAAGGGCCTGGCTCCACACAAGCCTCCCTCACAGCAAAGCTGCACAATGGGCTCTAACACCAAGGTCCTGCTCTCCCCTGGCATTCCCATGGGAAGAATAACGGGCTTTGTGCTGCCAGAGGACGCGGAGGTCACGAGGAACAGAGCACTTCCTATGGGAAAATCCCAGCCCTGCACTAATCCGGGAGGCTGCTGCCTGCAAGGGGTTAATCCCAACACTGCTGTGGGGAACAAGGCTCCGGAACAGGTCCTAAAGGGATTGTCCTCACAGAAGGGGCACTTTCCATATTCAAAAGGTAGAAAATGACATTGCTGAGTCCACTGCCTCCCTGCCAGTGGCTACAGCAGGGCTGAAAGTCTGACACAAGTCTTCGAACCACATTTCAATCCCCAAAATGTGCAAACTTACTTCACTTTACCTGTTCTGCCTGACTTTGCCAGTTTTGCCCCACTTCTTCTTGCTTTCCTCCCTGTACAACACTCATTTATGGTCTGAGTTTAAGAGTTCAGAGGCTGTCTGGAACAGACCCCATTTTGTAAGTGGCATTTCACTCACATTGCTTATTATTAACATCTCTTGAAAAGCTGGAGTAGCAACAACAACAAAGATTTACAGAGAACACTTCAATAATCACTACTTGTCAGATAAAGTTATCTGCTCCCAAAACAGGGGCTGACATTCAAAATCAGTTTCCAAAACGGTTTTCAGGACATTTTTAAACTTTTCTGCCACAAGAGAAGAACCAGAAGAAGCTCAGTCACACTCCTGCTTTGGAAGTCATTCACTGAGGGTGGTTTCTATCCTTTCTTCCTTCCCAAAATACTCCCAACAGCACCAGACAACAACTTGTTGCAGTGGATGACGAGACAGGATAGGATGTTCCACATCAGAGCCACAAAGCACAGAAGTTTGGGTTTTGTGACCAAAAAATATCCAAATTTAGAACAAACATGATTTCAAAGTTCACTCCTCTTGCTGCATCCAGCCAAGGGGAGCTCCCTTGCACATGAAGAACAGGCTCCAAACACGAGGAAACATTTCCCAACCCCTTCTTCTGCAGCACAGAGATCTTGCCCCACCCTGCCAGTGGGAATGATCCACCTCCACAGGCACAGAGCCCAGAGTGGTTTGGGCAGGAGGGAACCTTAAGGACCAGCCAGTTGCAGCAAATGGGATGTGATGCACACGGGGAAAACACCATCCTGGGATCCCGTCCTTAATTCCCTGAAGGAGTGACAGGATGCAGTGTAAAACAGGAAATCCTGTGTTGGGAATGAAAAATGGAATGGAATCAGGATGTAAATCCATCCTCAGCCGTGCTAAGTGAGCATTCCTGCTCTTCTTCCTCATCACACACAGCACTGAGCATTCCTGCTCTTCCTCCTCATCACACACAGCACTGAGCATTCCTGCTCTTCCTCCTCATCACACACAGCACTGAGCGTTCCTGCTCTTCCTCCTCATCACACACAGCACTCAGCATTCCTGCTCTTCTTCCTCATCACACACAGCACTGAGCGTTCCTGCTCTTCTTCCTCATCACACACAGCACTGAGCATTCCTGCTCTTCCTCCTCATCACACACAGCACTCAGCATTCCTGCTCTTCTTCCTCATCACACACAGCACTGAGCATTCCTGCTCTTCTTCCTCATCACACACAGCACTCAGCATTCCTGCTCTTCTTCCTCATCACACACAGCACTGAGCGTTCCTGCTCTTCTTCCTCATCACACACAGCACTGAGCATTCCTGCTCTTCCTCCTCATCACACACAGCACTGAGCATTCCTGCTCTTCCTCCTCATCACACACAGCACTCAGCATTCCTGCCCTTCCTCCTCATCACACACAGCACTGAGCGTTCCTGCTCTTCTTCCTCATCACACACAGCACTGAGCATTCCTGCTCTTCCTCCTCATCACACACAGCACTGAGCATTCCTGCTCTTCCTCCTCATCACACACAGCACTGAGCATTCCTGCTCTTCCTCCTCATCACACACAGCACTGAGCATTCCTGCTCTTCTTCCTCATCACACACAGCACTGAGCGTTCCTGCCCTTCCTCCTCATCACACACAGCACTGAGCATTCCTGCTCTTCTTCCTCATCACACACAGCACTGAGCGTTCCTGCCCTTCCTCCTCATCCCACAAGGGACAGGGAGAGCTCAAGCATGACCACAGGCAGAGAGCAGCCTCGGGAGGCTTTTCCAGCTGGAGATTTGATCAGTAACTGGACCCCAGGCGGCCCCAGGAAGGCCCGAGGCAGTGGGGCAGCAAAGGGCTGCCTCTTTTATCCCGGGATAACTCGGCATCAAAGAGTTATTAGAGTTATCAACTGCAGAGCAGCAGCTCAACTTAAACACGAGCTAAGCTGGGGAAATCTCCCCAGGCCACCGTCCCCGTCTCAGGGGTGACACAGCCAGCAGAGTGAGCCCCAGGCCACTGTCCCCGGCCCAGGGGTGACACAGCCCCAGGCCACTGTCCCCAGCCCAGGGGTCACACAGCCCCAGGCCACTGTCCCCGGCCCAGGGGTCACACAGCCCCAGGCCACTGTCCCCGGCCCAGGGGTGACACAGCCAGCAGAGCTGGCACTGCTGAGCACAGGCAGGCTCCCTTGGCTCCTGGAGCCCCCAGGACACGAGCCCCTGGCTGGCTGCAGTGCCCAGCAGTGCCCAGACTGCTCTTGGTGCACTCCTGGCCACGCTCAGGAACCAGCCAGGGACCCAGAGGCTGGGAGCTGCCCTGGCAGCTCTCCTTACACACTGCATGCCACGTGATCCCTTTGGAATAATCTCCTCCTTTCTGTTTATCAATGCAGCCGCTCCACAAGTGGCTGGGGAATCACTTTCTCCTAAAAATACCAGAGACTGATGCAACACCCCCGGGCAGTTACATCTGAGAGCATCCCCAGCGAGCCCAGCTGTGCAATGCCACCCTTCCCCTCTCCTGGCCCTCCATCCCAGCCCAGTGCCAGGCACAGACACCAGGGACTCCATCAGTCCTTTGCTCTGGGCTGGAGCCTTGTGCAAACAGCTTGCCCAGCACACACCTGCAAACGCTCTTCCCTCTCTACTACACGTAGTATTTCTACTCATGCTCTTTTCCAGTCCTCTCCACCAGACCAGGGTCAACATCTCAGCCCAAGCATCTTGTTTGGAGTATAAAATAGGCAAAATGCTTTTGGATCATCGGCCTGGACTTGTGCAAAGTCTTGGGGTCCAACAGCAGAAGGACGTGGAGCTGCTGGAGTGAGTCCAGAAGAGAGGGCTAGAGCCAGGCTGGCAGAGCTGGGAATGTTCCCCTGGAGAGGAGAAGCTCCAGGGAGAGCTCAGAGCCCCTTGCAGGGCCTGAAGGGGCTCCAGGAGAGCTGGAGAGGGACTGGGGACAAGGGATGGAGGGACAGGACACAGGGAATGGCTCCCACTGCCAGAGGGCAGGGATGGGTGGGAGATTGGGAATTAGGAATTGTTCCCTTGGGGTGGAGAAGCTCTGGAAGAGAAGAAGAAGCTGCAGCTGCTCAATCCCTGGATTATCCAAGGCCAGGCTGGATGGGACTTGGAGCTGGGATAGTGGCAGGGAATGGAACAAGATGGGCTTTAAGGTCCTGTCCAACCCAAACCATGGTTCTCTGGTTCTGGGTCATTCATGGAATGGTAACTCAGTCTGATCTGTGCCATCCTGAGGTTCTGGGTCATTCATGGAATGGTAACTCAGTCTGATCTGTGCCATCCTGAGGTTCTGGGTCATTCATGGAATGGTAACTCACTCTGATCTGTGCCATCCTGAGGTTCTGGGTCATTCATGGAATGGTAACTCAGTCTGATCTGTGCCTCCTGAGGTTCCCAGCACTGCTCATGTTATGGACAAGCAACAAAGAGCCCAGGCCACCCTGAGTCCCCAGCAAAGCCCGTGAAGGACACAAAGTGCAGCTGAGCCCTTGGGCACACCCCTGACAGCTCCCTGGGCATCACCCAAGGCCAGCCCTGAAGGACACAGCACTCCTCATCCTGCTGGCAGTGACAGCCCCTTCTCCCACTGCACAGAGCCCCTCGGAGCAGTGACAGTCACAGTGGCAGCAAGGACACGGGGCTGGAGTGACTCTGGGGGCTCTGTGCACACTCAGCATAACGAGCTTTGCTCCCATTATTCCCAACAGACGTTTATCCATTTGCCCTTAAGCAGTCCCAGAAATGCCTACAGGTGTCAGAGAGGGTTTGGGAACTTCTCCCCCGGGCCCCTCTCTGCTGTTTAACCCCTTTCTGCTCCCACGGGCACAGCCAGCCCCAGCAGTCCAACTGCTCCCACAGCACTGCCAAGGCCACCACCACCAATTTCCACACTCCAACTTTCACCTCTCCCTTCCCACATGCACAGGAGGTCACCAGGTTCCTTTTAATTGGGGATTACACCTCACCAATTATCCTCATGCCTGCAGCTGGCTATTTTTGCTTTAGTCCAACCTCAGCACTGTCCTTCCTCGGCACCAGCCCATTTTCAGGCCACGTTCAATTGCTCATTTCTCATTCCTGAGTCACACGTGCAGCCCTTGCCTGCTTTATGCCATTTACAACTTGAATGTGCACGGTCTGTTCTGCCACCTCAGTGATGAGTGAGACCCCTGAGCCCCCCAGGGCCCCCTCAGAACACCCAGGCCCGTTAACAAGGCTGTTACTGCTGCTCTGAATACATTTCTTTAACCACCGGAGACTGGCACCTTCTTAGGCCTGGGGTTTGTTTTAATTGGACCTACTCAAGACTCTAATTTGGGTAAAAATCACACCTTAGGGGATTCATGGCCACGGCTGCTTTTCTGCAGCCAGAAGCAGCTCTGGTATCTTATCCTAGGAAGAGCAAACCCACCTTGCCAAGGAGTACCTGTGGCAAAGCAGCACCAGCTATTCTGCACTCCTGTACCTTGCCAGGTGCTTTTCAACCATTTCCCACCTGCTGCAGGATTTTGGGACGACTACTACTCCCCATTCTCTTTGTCCCATCCACACCAACTGCTTGCTCTCCTCCAGGCTTTAGAAACATCCCTGACTTTCCATGTCTCGAACGCCTCCTAAAGCTTTTCAGGTCTTTTTCAGTCCGTGCATTGAGCACACAGACAGAAACACTTCACTGAAACGACAGCTTGCAAAGCTGCTCTTCCTTTTTGTAGCCTGCCACTACCACCAGTTGCTCACCAAGAGTCAAAAGGTGCTGACCACTCCAGTTTTGGGATGCCAGACATCAAGTTTTCCTCTCTGCTCTTTCCTTTACCACCTTCTTGCCATGAGGACATTCCCAGAATAACTGTGTGTCCCTCCATGCCCTCTGACAGCCAGGTTTGATTTTTATCTTAATCCTCCCTTTGTGGCCCCGCTGCTCTTCAAAGGAGGAACAGAAACACCTCTGGGTCTGAATCAGCCTGACTGCAGGGGTGCTGAAAGCACCGATAAATCAGCGCTTCAACGATTTCTGCCCAGCTCCAGCTCTGCTTTTGTGAGGCAGAGTTTGCCTGGGAAGCACCAGGAGCCTTTCACCATCCCCAGGAACCCAGTGGAGCTTCACTCTTTTCCTCAGTTATCTTCCACCTCAGCAAAGCAGGATCTGAACTGAGCACAGTTTCTTTCTCCAGGGCTGGGCTCCTCTCCCTGCAGAGGACATTTCCTGGCTCAAACCTCTCCTTCAGAACAGAAATCAGCACGGATGGTTAGTGACCAATATTAGGAAATAAAACCCAAACCAGCCTGTTTAATGTAGGCACACACATCCTGTCTGTATGGTTTGGTGCTTATTTCTCAAAGTTCAAATTCATGTCTGGATGCCTGAACTGCACCTTCTCTGCAACTCTTTTTAAGGGATGTGCCACGACAGATGCTTCCTTGCTTCACCCCACAGTTTGACAGGCAGGGGCAGTTAAAGAGGACAGGAACACCTTCAGGAGTGCCCAGGATGGGCAAACACCGCCCATGGAAGGAACTGGAGCTCCTTTCCCAGCCCTGCTGTGTCAGGTCCCTGCTCCAGCCCCAGGAGCAGACAGCAGCTTCCCCAAACCCTTCCCAGGTAAACCACATCCCTGTAAACCCTCCGAGCAGAATTCTGCATTTTCCAGACCCACAGCCCATTGGGGCCCATCTGCCTCTTAGAAGAAAATCCCTCCAAAACCCCCTCAGAAATGACTTCTGAGTAGCATGAAACGTCCCTGCAGCAAAGCCCAGCTATCACTGGCAGGAGTTTCCTGACCTACTGTAACTAGAGCTGGGTCAGACAGAGTTTATCCGTTAGGCACTACCATTTCCCTGGAAAATACGTTGTGGAGACATAAACCAAGAGTGCTCCCATCGCAGAGGGAGGGCTGGGGGTGCAGCACCACTGGGTCCCTGCGAAGTGAAGGGTTTCCACAAGCCCTGGATTTGGCAGGAAACCAGAAGCGTGCCCTTGGCTCTCTGGGGAACACGTTCTCGTTTCCACGCAGAGCCAGCCAGAGCTTCAGCCGTGCTTCCACCCTGGCCTCTGCAATTCTGCAATTCTGGGGTCACTCATGTACTTACCAGGGATCCCCTCACAGGCACGATGGGCAGGATGACAAAAGGGAGAGAAACCCCACAGTTCTGACCATGAACCCATGAAATAAAAAGCAAAAATGTAGACAGAGCCCTGAGCAGGTATTCCCCTGCATGGTTCCCTCAGAAATGACCCCCAGAGCGTTGCTCAGGACAGTTTTCCCTGGTTCAGGAGTCTGCACTGCCAGGCCTTTGGGGCTTGCAAAGGGCCCCCAGAGGGACACAGCACCTGTAAGGTGACGCAGCTGCCTGGGATTGGTTTTCCACGGGTTCTGGGTCACAGCAGGAGCAGCGGGCAAGGCTGAACACACCAACTGCCAGGGCTCCCAGCCCCGAGCAGGGCATCCCCAGCACCACACACAGCTGAACATTCTCCTCTCTGATCATCACCAGTTAGGAAGCCAGGCTCAGGAAATCACTGCACTCTTTCTCCCAGATGGAGAAACGATCCCAAAACTCCTCTGTGAGGCAGCAAGTCCCCAAGTCTGACTCGGACATTGTCCTTTGTAAACAAACCAACTATTATTCCTTTATCACAATGCTCCATACAAGATTAATTCAGATTTAAGAACTGGAATCCTGCTCCCCTCTCCACTGCTCACCACGCTCTCACTCCAGCTGAAACCACTCATTTCCTGGGAGGAGAACTTTACTTTTTCCCAGTTATGCCAAAAGGCCAAGGCTGTGCTGAGCCTTTGGGGCTGGGTCTTCACCTGAGGACATGAATTAAAAGATTCCCTCCAAGACAGCCACCCTCAGGTCCCTGTTCCTCCCTGCCCTGGGATGTGAGCAATAACACTCCCAGACATGGGAACAGCAGCTGCACCACCAGAGAACTGCTCAGCGCTCCTCCAGCTTTCCTTTCTCACCCTTAATGCACTGCACAAGGTGGGGAAGGGGATCCAAAGGAACTGTAATCACAGACATTAGAGCCAAGGAAAGCTGCTTCCACACCTCCTTCCAGTCTCAGGAGCCCCCTGTGCCGAGTGCCAGCGGTGCCTCCGTGCCCCCAGCACAGGGACTGTGCCCCCAGCACAGGGACTGTGCCCCATGTCCCCAGAGCTCCCTGGGGTCTCCTGTGAGAGGGGAGCAGGGTGCAGCTGCCTGGCCTGGAAAGGATTCCCAGGACTCAGGACCTGCTGGAAGTGCTGTGCTGCTGCTCCTCACCGACTACATTCCACCGCAGGCAGGTAATGCTATTTTTGTTCCTCAAGTTGTACCTGTTCTACTTTTTAAATTCTCATCAGAGAGGGGGGGAAAAAAAAAGGCGTTTTTGGTGCATAATGATCCAAGCTCTGATGCCAGACAGGCCCAGCAACCCCCTGAGTGAAAACAGTGTTGAGTAACTCAGTGAGAGCCTGACTAATTCATTCATCATAGGATTCTGACACTTAAAATACTATTTTAGTGCTCCTGAGACAAACCCTGATTGTTCGTGGCTCTTTTGGGATGCTGTATTTGAATCATGATTGGAAAAACAAACCATGCCAAGCTGTACCTGGAAACACAGAGCTGAGCCACACGTTCAGGGAACATCCCGGGGTGTTCTCCTCTCTTCCCAGTCCCAGGCAGCTAATCTCCTTTCTGCATTACACAACAGCTCGTGTAATCCCAAATTTACCGCCCTCGTCCTGCCCTCACAGCTCTGGTTTCACAGAGAGGGAGCTCACGCCTCATCTCTGCCCCTCGAGTGAAAAGAAACTCGGTTTGCCTTTCAACAGCCCGGAAAAGCACGTGCATGCTGCATTCAGGAAATTCTGGCACTAAGGCCAAAACCTTCCCGGAGTCCTCTCCTGGGGATTCTCCCAAACGCAGCCCCACGGCTGCCTCAGCATTCCAAAAGCCCCTGGCTGGTCGCGCTAAAGGTAAAGTAAAGCTGTTCATTCCGACTCGCACGAGGAAGCCGACTCCGAAATTGTGACCAAACCCCGAAGCTCGGCGAGGTGCGGGGGGCGAGGGGACCGCGGGGAGCACCGAGGCAGGTCCCCAGAGAGCCAGAGCAGCACACCCGCCGGTGCCGACGGGCTCGCTGCCCCCTACAAACCCCGAGGAGTGTTTCGCTCCTGTCCCTGCCTTCCCCCTGCGTATCCCATCGTTTTCCTCCTTTCCCACAGAACGCTTTCTCCTCATCCTGCAGCAGAGCCCACCGACCCCTCCTCTCCCCCCTCACTCCTCGCACCTTTGAGGCCCCAGAAGTTCCTCCCGCTCTCTGCCGGCTCGGGAATACCGGCCAGATTCCAGAGGCAGGTGATCATCCCGAGGGCAGGGACCGGCAGCGCCGCGCCAGGTCCCGGAGAGCCACGGCAGGAAACCCGTCCGGCAGCGGCAAGCCCCGCGGAACAAACCGCTCCGCGCTCCCATCCTTCCCCGAACGTATTCCTTACAAATTTCACCCAAACAGAGGCGGCGGGAGGGCAGGCGCGCGGCCCCGGGCCCCGCCGGGAGGGGAAACTGAGGCAGGGGAGGGCTGGTGAGGGGTCATTTCCACACCCGACCGCGCAGCCCCCGCCCGCCCCGGTCCCTCCTCACCTCACCGGGAAGCGGCTCCTTCCTCACCTCCGCCCTTTGACCTCCCAGCAGCCGCGGCTCTCGTGCTCCGTGGTGGGAGGGTTTTTCCGGCCTTTTTTTTTTTTCTTTTCTGATGTAGGACGTTGTGGGCTCTATTGGCTCCAGAGCCGCGTTAATCCCGAGCTTTTCCGCCCGTTCCCGGCCCGGTTTCTCCCTCCCCCTCCCGCCCTCCCCCCGCTGCCGCCGGGCCCCGACCGCGCGCGCGCAGCGCCGCACGCCGGCCACGCCCCCCGCCGTCGGCGTGGCCACGCCCCCAAGAGCGCAGTTAGTCCCCAGTATGGGCTTTATTTGCATGGCCACGCCCACGCGACGCAACGCACGTCCTTATTTGCATAACCACGCCTCGAGCCACACACCCTCTTTCCACCGGCCACGCCCCCGGAAGCGGCGGGAGCACGTGGAGCGGGGACGGCGCGGCGGCGCCGGGAGCGGGCCCTGCCCTGCCCTGCGGCGGGCCCTGCCCGGCGAGCGGAACCGGGCACCGGCCGCGCTGCGGCTCAGGCCGAGAGCGGAGCCGGCCCGTGCACCCGCGCATGGCGGCGCGGCCGCGGCGGCGCCGGGAGCGGGCCCTGCCCTGCGGCGGGCCCTGCCCGGCGAGCAGAACCGGGCACCGGCCGCGCTGCGGCTCAGGCCGAGAACGGAGCCGGCCCATTGGCGCATGGCGGGAGTGCGCGGGTCAGGCGCCGGCAGTCCCGAGTATCCCGGGAGGGACCGGAGGAGTCGATGGCGGGGATTGGGCATGAGGAGCCCTGGAGCATGCCGGGGCAGAGCACACCGGGAGGGAGGACCTTGCAGCGGGAGCCCTGGCTCGGTGCAGGGGGCAGAGGTGACTCTGGTTGCCGGGAACAGAAGTGGGCCAGGCACTGGCAGCGCTGGGCACACGGGAAGGGACAAGCAGTGCCCAAAGGCCAAGGGATCTTTCCTTCTCCCCCAGCCATGCCCCTGCTCCCCTGCCAGCACGGAGTGGGATGCTGCGAAACACACGCCCTGCTCCTTCATCTGCGGGGGCTGAGCCTTTCCAGAGCCCTTCTTGCAGCTGTCGGTGCAGCAGTCCCTGCTGCCTGCAGTTTTCCCAATACAACACGTCCCCTTCTCCCAGGGCCCTGCACCCCCGACCACCAGCCCCAGCCTCGGTGGGACCTCCCCTGCCTGCAGGTCCCTCCGAGGCCAGGGGGATGGAGAGCCGAGCCCTCAGGCCAAGTCCTGAGCCCCCAGGCCAAGTCCCACCCCAGTTCTCAGCGTTGCCCAAGCTCGGGCTGGCACACAAACACGGGCTGGCACACAAACACGCCCGTGGCAGCGGCCCTGAGCACGCAGCTGGCGGCTGACCCCGGGCAAGGCCAGCCTGTGCTGCCACCGATGGCACCATTCCTGACATCCACTCTCCGGCTGCCCTCCCGCAGCGTCAGCTCACAGCGAGGCCTCGGCCGGATCACGGCCGTGCCGGTGGCCTTGGCTCTGCACAGCTGCCCCGTCGTGTCCCGATGGCCAAGGCCACTGCTGGACATTGGGGCTGGGCTGGCTTTGGGCCTGTGACTCAGTGGCCCTGTCCAAGGTCGCAGCACTGCACAGTGCAGGCAGAGAGGCTCATTCCAAAGGGCTCGGATGCTGGAACAGCCCCTGCATGGGGACGTGGCTCCTCAGCCCATTTCTCGGATACAGGCACCAGTTAAGGGCAGAAAGAACCAGGCAGAAGCCAGCAGTGTGTCACACAGCCATGGTGTCACACAGCCATGGTGTCACACAATGACCCTGCTGGTTTCAAAAGAGGGAGGCAGAGCCAGGGAGCCAGGCTTTGGGATCTCTGCAGGGATAACCATACAGGTATTACCCCAATTATACACCATTCTGTGCCCCTCACGGATGCACTTTCAGCTGCTGCAGTGCCAGCAGCTGCTGGTCCTCTCATCCTCCCTTTGCAGATTGTGACAGTGCACTGACCCCTGGGCACTGCCAGCACACTGGGACAGCAGCAGTGGCACTGGGCACTGCCACAGCAGAGCACCAAGAGACCCAGGGGACACCAGGGACGAGTGATCCCACAGCACACATGTGGCCTGACTCCCCTCCCTGCTTGTGGCTTCGCCACAATCCCTGGAGCCTGCCTGGCTTCCCTGGGCTGCCACTGATCAGCAGCCACAGCCCCGAGCTTGCCAGGGTTCCCAAAACTCTAAGGCAAAGGGCACTTTCCCAAACCAGCTTGGGATGGGTCACTGAGTCTACGTGGAAAATCGGGAATGTGTCCCACTGACAGAGCTGCTATCCCAGCTCTGGAGCTGCAAGGACCTGGCAGACTGCTCTGGACTCTCACAAGTGTGTGGGATGTTTTGATCCCCCAGGAGAAATGTGATATCCCAGCAGGAGCAGCTCCCAGGAGACCTCCAAGCCTGAGCTCTGCTCCCAGGGTTGTCCCTGCAGCCATGGGGAAGGCCCTGTCCTCATCCAGGCTTGGGAGATGCCCATTCCTGCTCCCTGCCAAGGAGCAGGCGGGGAGCAGTTCCCACCCAGAGATCCGCGGTTACTCAATCACTGTATCCTTATCTCACTAAAATTACAGATTATTAATAGAAAATCTGCTTCAGCACAGACAGGTCATGTAACTGCTAGTCAGGGTTGGGATGAGGAAGCAGTGGCTGAGACAGGCTCCCAGAGGGGTTTATCCAAGCACAAAGCCCAGGATGAGCTTGGGAAGCCGCAGGGGATAAAGCACAGCAGAACCCAGGTCTCAGCAGAGCCAGGTGAGGGCTATACACGAGCTGTGGATTTTCCAACTGCATGGAAGCTGGGAGTTGGGCAAATCTCTGCCAGCCAGAGCTGGGAGCAAGGAGAGGATTGCGCCAGGCTCCTGGACCATCCCTGCTCCACCCGCTGTGTGTCATCTCCTCCCGTGCCAGCGGGAGGGAGGGGTGCTCCCTCCGTGCAGTGCCTGGCACTGCCACGCTGTGCCCAACACACCGGAAAGGGTGAGGCGAGGCACACCCAGCCTGCAGGGCACCCCCTGCCTGTATTTACATGCTCTAAGGGCCATTCTTGCAAGTTCTTGCTCCCTTTCTTGGCCTGAGCGTGTTGGGAACGGGGTGGGAGGACAAAGGGATGCAGCAGGCCCCAGGCAGGCTGATCCCACGTTGGCACCACTGCCAGGTGTGTCTGAGCTTCCCTCCCGGGTCAGTTGGCTGTGCTGCTCCTCAGAGGTGCTGGTGGTGCTTCTGCAGAGGCAGGGACTGACACTGCCGGGCTCTGCGCTGTCACAGGACTGCAGCCGACAGCCCCCGCGCGAAAAAGGTGACGTTCCTGTCCTGGATCTTGTACTGGTAGATCTGCACCAGATCCTGCTCCGCCGCCTGCCGCAAGGACAATCTCTTGATTATCTTGATCTGCAAAGGGAAAGGAACAGAACATTGTCCCTTTGGCTGCCCAGAGCATCCTTGCCCCCCATGCCTCTGGCTGGCCTGCAGGGAAGGGGCGTCACTGATAAACAATGCATCAGCAGCTGCCTGTCCCTGTGCCTTTGGTGGCAGCCCCTGATGAGGGATCACACAAGTGTCAGTACCCTCCAAGCCCTGCAGAGATCACCACAGGCTCAGATGCACCGTTTGGGGAAACTTCCCAGCAAAGTTTTCCCTCACCCTGGCGTGGGAGAAGCCTGCACTGCAGCTGCTGTATAAACCCTGGAAAGCTTCCAGAGGTGGGGAGTCCCAGGTGGCAGGATGTCTCTGAATATCCCCGCGGAAGCAAGTGACAGCTGGGTGCTCCAGCACATCCTGGTGCCCACGGGATTACTCCCTAAGCACACTGCAGCCTGGGCTGTCTCCCACAACCCTGAGGTGTTGTAGGTGGCAGGGACATGTGCCACCTGTCCACGCTCTGCTGTGCCTCACCTGCCCGTGAACATCCTTGCAGAAGCCAGTGGCCAGCCCCTCTGCCCACAGGATGAGGTCGCTGTGATGACACAGGGAGTTCACAACCAGTTCGTTCTCCTCATCTTCCGAATCCTCGTTGCTGTGAACCAGCACCACCACGTTCCCCTGGAACGGGAGCAGCAGGCAGGGATGAGCCCCTGGCTGGGCCTAATCCTTTAGGGGAAGGATGGGAGGGGGTCGCAACAGGAGCTTTCACAAACACCCCATCTAAGCTCCAGCTTGGTCTGAATTCCACTGGGAAAATAACCAGCAGCTGCTAATGGAGAGGGAGCTCATGCCCCCAGCCAGAAACCCCCATACCCTGGCTGATCCCCAGTGTGGGCAGCAGAGGAGGGGGGATTCTGCCCCACTCAGGTGAGACCCCCCGCCCTGCAGAGCTGCCTCCAGCTCTGGACCCAAACCAAAGGTGTCCCTGCCCACAGCACACATGATCCTTATGGTCCCTTCCAACACAGGCCATTTTGTGACATACAAACACTGAAGAGCTCACTGTACATTGTGCACACACACATACATGTAACATGAAGTCTAAAAATACCTCTGGCCTTTGTGAGGAGACAGTGGCTGAACCAGTCTGTCAGGCTGGGCAGATGGCACTGACTGAATTCAGAGCAGGTAAATAAAGAGGTGGCCAAAGGGCTGCAGCAACGCTCACATCCTCACAGCTCTGACAGGGAGCAAACACCTCCCCAACACACCGACTCTATTAACATCCACCTCAAGAGACTGCCTCAGCCCATGCAAGCGCCAGTGACTTAAAATAACACAAATTCTCAATCAATTAAAATGTACTTTAAAGCTTCAGAACACCTCAGACAGAAATAGCAAAGTGTTAGCAGGGTTTATCATCTTTTTTAGCTCTTTGGAGGTAAATATTCTCTGCAAGCAGATCATCCCCTGTCAGCACGTACAGCCCAACACCCTGCACCGTGTGAAGTGCAGGGTGACAACACCCGACACCACTGGCTCATTCCTCACTCCTGCAGGGAAGCGCCCAGGGAGGGAACGCTGCCTGTGATGGCAGAGTTTGGATGTGACTGTGAACACTTCTGGCTGTGCTGCTCTCAGGAGTCCCCACATGGCTGGGAGATCTCTGTAGATCATCACCCCACCTTGGAGACCAGCCACGCTGGAGGGTGGTGGGAGTAGGGGCCCTTCATTTCTGTCCCCTGTGAGACTCACCAGCCCCTCACATGACCCGTTTCCACCCCTGCCTTCCCACACAGGGTTGTGAGTCAGGATCTTTGGAGAGCCAGGAGCTCCAAAAACCACCATTTTACATCTCAAATCACTGTTCATACATCAGAGACGCACAGAACCCTCTCTGGGCAGCATCTCCCAGGAATCCAGCTGAACAGGAGCCTGCACAGGTACTCAGGGACCCACACCGTTCCCAAAAGCGGCCCCAGAGCAATGGACAGCCACAGCCTTTCAGAAACCTGGGCACGGTCAGCTGGAGAGAGAAAATGAAGGCAGGCTTTGCTCTGGAGGCTCTGTGCACAGCCAGAGCCCAGGGGAGCAGTACCTTCAGCTGGCAGCACACGCACACGCGGCAGTAGTGGATGAAGTCCAGCACGGCCACCGGCGCAGCCCCCAGGCTCAGCAGGACACTGAGGTCATCCACCAGCAGCACGGGGCCTTTCCAGGAATCAGCGGCGCTCAGGGACACCCGGACAAAGTCAAACAAGGCTCGCAGGTCACACGTGCTCCCGCTGGAAGACATGAAGGAGGTGTCAGGGGCTTGGCACTGTGCGTCCCTCTCCTCACCCACTGACCCAGAGTGGGGATCACCAGCCTGTCCCCTTCCTGCTGTCCCCAGTGCTGTGACAGTCAGCATCTCACTGCCCTTCAGCCCCTGCTCCTTTACACCTGCGTGTGGTGAAACCCTCCTGCCCTGCTCCAGGGATCGTGGAATGGTTTGGGTGGGAAGGAAACTCAAAGCCCATCCAGTGCCACCTCTCTGCCATGGCAAGGACACCCTCCACTATCCCAGGTTGCTCCAAGCCCTGTCCGACCTGGCCCTGGACACTGCTGGGGAAGTGTTTGGCCTCTGCTGAGCTTCCCAGGGAACATGGAGAAAATGACATGAGAATAAACCCAAAAGCCAGCATGGATAAAGCAGCACTGTTCTCTTGGATAAGAATAAAACTCAAAAAATATGAAAAAGGGAATAAAACCACTTAGTTGGTGTTTCATTTGACACAAATGTGTGGAGTGCTGAAATAAATGTTCTTCTAGACCTGTGACATGCTTGGCAATGAGAATGGTGGTGGAAGTTCCCCTAAACTTCTGGAAAGCAGGACAGGATTCCCCCCGAGCAGCAGCAAGGGACAGGCCAGTACTCTTAGGGGGATGTGCACAATGCTGGCATTTCCCTTCACTTGGTGTCCAGCTGAGCCCTTGGCCCTTGGAGGGGAGTGCAAAGAGCAGCAGGAGCCAGTCCTGGACCTTGGGTGGTGCTCTTGGTGGCAGCAGATGTGAGGGGGAACACTCCATGCTCAAGCTCACCTCAGAAACTGCAGAGGACTGGGCTGTCCTGGCTGCTCCTCCTCCCCAAACAGGAGGTCAAGGCAGGACTTGAGGCCCTCCAGGAAGACAAGCTGTCCCCGCTCCTTGGCAGCTGCCAGACTGACTCCCTTGAGAGAGGAAAACATCAGGTTTCAAAGTGAACACTTATGGAAAATGGTGCACACAGAACCACGTGGGTCAACAGCCAAACTTTCATTCTTATTTGAATCAAATCTTATCTAAATGTGCTTATAATGTCAGTGCTTCAGGGATGAAATGGACACTTCTGTTACAGTCACTGGTGGCATATTCACTCTTCTGTACTCTGCCAGGAGATAACAAAAACACACTGTGATTTGGGGGCTCAAACACCCTGGAATTCCTTCTGGGAAGCCAGCTTGGTGTGCAGAGGCAGGGGGAGAATGGCCCAGGCTTCTCCAAGGGCCTGCTGTGAGCAATTCCTTCACCTCCCTCCGTGGGTGGTGAAAACTTTTGTTTTCCACTATCTCCAGATCACGGCTGTGGCAATGAGGGCTCCTGGCACAGCCCACGCAGCTGAGCCTGGCACGGCTTGGATCCGGAGAGCGCCGTGGGCTTGGCATCCCGACACTTGCACAACACCTGGGAGAGGGCAGCCAGGGCTCCCACGGGAAGCAGCCCTGACTCCACCTGGGGGAGGAGGAGGACCGCGACAAACGCCTGGGGCTGCCACTCAGACTCAAACTCGGCTGGCTCGCAGCCCTGCCTGCTGCTGAGGCTGATCGAGAGCCACGTGCTGGGAACGTCCAGCTCCACGTGCTGGGAACGCCCAGCTCCAACGGAGACATCCCACAGCTGCAGCAGACATGGAGAAGACTCCAGCTGGAGATCACAGAATTCTAGAAAGGTTTGGGTTGGAGGGATGTTTAAAGATCATCCAGTTCCATCCCTCTGCAGGCACACCTTCCACTGGACGAGGTTGCTCCAAGCCCTGTCAAGGGCTGAAGGAGCTGGAGGGGCTCAGCCTGGACAGGAGGAGGCTCAGAGGGATCTTCTCGCTCTCCACAGTTTATTCTCAGGCATTGGAAGGGGCTGCCTAGGGCACTGGAGGAGTCACCATCCCTGGGGGGATTTAAAAGCCTTGTGGATGTGGCACTTGGGTTAGTGGTGGCCTTAGCAGTGCTGGGGGACAGGTGGATGCAATGATCCTTGAGGGCTTGCCAACCTCAATGATTCCATGACCACGTGCAGTACAATTATTTCCTGCAGGATTGGACTAGGTGACCTTTTCAGGCGTCTTCCAACCCAAACTATTCCATGATTATCTTCCTAGGCTCAATTTTGTAGCACTATCACTTTGTAGCAAGGATATTAAGAATAATCTGAGGCCTGACTGAACTCCCATCTGCTGGCATCTGTTCCCTGCTTTAAAAGGAAGCTGCTTGGACTCCCGACCCTGGGAATCCTGCTGCCTGAGAAGAATGCTTCCTCTATTTTCCTTCTACTCAGCTGGGAAGGAATGTATGCCTGAATGCTCACTCCCTCTTCAGACTCCCCCTATAAAGCAATAGATTTTTTTGGGCACTACCCCTCAGTAACAGCTTCAGAAATAGCAGCATTATTGGGCAATTCTGAGCACACACGATGGAAAACTTCCTAGCCAAGGACAGAACCACCTTTATGTGGCAGGTGAGGAGCAGGGAACAGCCAGCAAATAAATACCTGCCACGCCATAAAGAAGGGCTGGGATGCACTGAAGCCTCACAAACCTCATTCCCTCAGGGATTTCTGCAGTCCATAGGACTGGGAACTTGCAGAAATGCTGTGACTAAATTCACTATTAATATCAATAATTCAGCAACTGATTTTACCTTTGCTTCAGCCATTTCTTCCTGCACACACAAACTCTCTGTACCCCAGATCTGCAAGAAGTGTCCCCTCCTTCGGTGCTGTGACACCAGGGCCTGCCTGGGAGACAGAGAAAGGCCACAGCAGCCAGGGGCACAGTGCCTGTGTGTCAGACCAAGAATTCAGCCCCCCCAGTGCCATGGCACGGACCCAGCAAGTCCAGATTCATTTTCCAGCAGGAGAACAGGTCCCAGAGAGACCTAAACTCATCCACTGCAGTCACCTGCCACAGCAAACCTCTGCCTGTCTCCCTGCTGGCAGCCCACCAAGCGGGACCTCTGGAAGCATCAGACAGCTTGGAAAAGTGGGATAAGTGCTGCAAATGGCCAGTGGCACCTTCCTGAGTGCACGGACAGGGCTGATATCGCCGTGGCAGTGCCCAGCACCCAAAGAGCCTGAAGGTTTTCACAGTGAGCCAGCATCCCGCTCCATTACCCTGGAGCACAGGACATTATCTCTGGCATGCTGTCAGCCATCGACCCAGCCCAGGAATGCTCCTGCAGCAGCAGCTCAGCTGCTCCTGTCCCTCTGGGGAGCTGCTGGAGCGTGGTGCCCCCCGGCCTGCCAGCAGTGACAGCCCCTCAAAGCAGAGCTGCGGCTCACCGCTGGCCATTCCACACGGGAAAGCAAAATATCTGAGGGACAGAAGGAATGGAGTGTGCAAAGCAGGGGGAATGAGCTCATCAGCAAACACAGCTGTGGGACAAAGTGTGGCCATCAGTGATCAGGCCACACCACGTCCTCCAAGCTGTGAGCTTGGAGTAGGGGACAGGAGATGGGCATCAAATGGGGACAAATCTGGTTTCCCTGTAAAACAAAACAAACTTTGTACAAGTGAGGCTGGGAACACCAACCTGGCAGGGTGCCCTGCTGCTGTTTGTCCTGATATAGCCCTGCATGTTCTCTGCAAGGTCAGGGCCAGTAACATTGACTGTGCCTTAAAATGAAGCGTGGGTCCTCAGGGAAAGAGGACACAGGCACAAAAAAAGCCAGGGAAGTTTTTTCCTGCAAGTAAAGATACATCCCTGCATTTAGCTAACACATAAGGAAGTGGTTTGGGACTTGTAACACCTGGTACACTGGGAAAGCAGCAAGTCCCTGGAAACATCACTTCAGCTGTGTATAAATATTCACTTTATCACCACACATCAGTGCTACAAGTGTAACTGTACAATCCACCCTGACTCCAGGAGCCTCCTCCTGGGCCTGGGACTGCCCTGCTCCCACAGAAACTGGGGCATTGCTCAGTTCTGAAGCTCTTCCATGTGCAGGCATAATCACAGTTGCAGAACCACTGAGGCTGGAAAAGTCCTCTGAGTCCATCCAGTCCAGCCATTCCCCCAGCACTGCCAAGGCCACCTCCACAAGGATTTTAAATCCCTTCACCAACGGGGACTCCACCATGGCCCTGAGCAGCTGTGCCAGGGCTGGACAATCCTTTTGGGGAAGGAATTTTCCCAATATCCAACCTGAACCTCCCCTGGCAACCCTTGAGGTCCCTGCTCCCTGGGAGCAGAGCCAGAGCCCCCCCAGCTGTCCCCTCCTGTCAGGGAATAGTGCAGAGCCACAAGGTCCCCCCTGAGCCTCTTCTTCTCCAGGCTGAGCCCCTTTCCAGCTCCCTCAGCCCCACCTCCAGAGCCTTCCCAGCTCCATTCCCTTCCCTGAACACATTCTGTCCTGTACCTGGGGACCACAAAATTGCCCCCAGGACTGGAGGTGCCTCAGCAGTGCCAGCACAGGGGATGGACGCTGCCCTGTGCCTGTGGCCACATCATTACTGCTCTCCAGTAAAAATCTACAGCAGCAAATTCTCAAGCAAATTTAAGAGTGAAACTACCTGGCCAAAAAACACCTTTTCTGAGCCTGACGTGTTCTTCTTTGCAAAGAAGGATTAAAGCAAAGAAATGTGATGGAAACTTGGATATAAATAACTGATGTTGCGACCTCCAGCTCCTCAGAGCTTGGGAGGAATTCACAGCAAGGACCACAGGGGCACCTAGGAAGCTGCACTGCAAGCGTGACTCAGAGCTGAAAGCAGCTCAGCACTTCTGAGCCACGCTTATCACCTCCTTTGTGGCAGCCACCTTTTGTTCAAGTATCAGACAGCAAATCGCCCCCATTTGCATCGCACGTGTGCTCCAGCTAATCCTCACGCTCTGCCTCCTCAGCCTCCCAAGCAGGGAGATGTCAGCAGCTCCCACTAAGTACACCGGGAAATCTCGGCACAGGGAACACGCTGGCTTCAGGAGCAGGCAAGGATCCCGTATTTAACAGCTGCATTTCCTCCCCACACCGGTTGCTGGGCCCCATTTCCTGCCCCACTCAAGTTCCCTCCACGATTTCCTCCTCCCTGCACCACAAAGGCCAGGACAGCTCTGTGCTCCTGGGGGGTGGTTTGTTCGGCCAGGGGGATCTGCTCTGCAGGGGAATCACACCTTGAGTTACAGCTCCGTGGGGGAACGCCTCATTTGCTCAGCCCACTGCATGGACCCCGGGCCACTGATCAGGTAAAAACTGAGCAGTAAATAAAATGCAGTTGTTTAGCAGCACCATGTTTACACTGGGGAATACAATACCTGGTTCCTCAACACCTGGGAGTCTTTATGAGCAGGATTCACAGCAGAACCAGAGGAGGGAGGAGCACTGCAAGCCCTCATCCCTTCAGCCCTGGAAGGTCACCTGCACTTCCCACCTGGAGCATTTCACCTTGGAGTGCTGTACAAAGAGCTGAGTGAAGCAGTTTGGAGCTCAGACAACATGCTGACATGCAGAATTACCCTGCCTGCTTTGTCTCTGATTCCTCATTTCAGAGTACACATAATCCTTGTCCAACTCACCGTGGGAAGGAAATCCCTAGGAACTTACCTGTGGCTCCTCACAGAGCTCAAAGGCATGGCTCAGCCCAGAGGCCAAAGGAGGCACACAGGTGTCCTTGTAACTCATCCCTCCATCCCAACAGGTACCAGAGGACAGGGGACAAAGTCACCTCAGGAGCAGGGGTGCAGGGGTCCTGGGAACACTGACACCACAGCATTTTCCTCTCCAGGGGATTAAGGAACTTCCATCTACCAGTCTGTGCCTGTTTGGGGAACGCTGATCCCCAGAAAACACTTCTAAGCACAAAGCAAGCAGCCATCCAGCTCTTGGCAGGGCAGAGCCCGTGGGGCACCTCACCTGCAGGTTTTTGCCCCAAAGTGCTCTTTATCCCCATCACAGGAGCACCAATCCTGACTGTCCCCATCAAGACCTGGAAACATTTGCTCACACACAATTCCTGCTCCCCATTCCCATTCTTTCCCATCCAACAGAAACTACCTGGACCTGTAACAATGAACCTATGCCAAGAGACTCACCAGCTTCTGCGCCACGATGTTGTAGTGGCTGAAGGACTGGAGCAGGGCCACAAAGCAAACCTTGCAGCCAGCTGGGGAGGGACAAAAGCACACATTAGCAGTTCCACTTTGCAGCTGACATTATCAAAGCTCATAAATCACAGCAGCCAGGCCACACATCTGTCTGGAAGGACCTTGAAGTGATGCAGGTCTACACAAACCCTCCTTTGCTTTCAATTTCCACCCTTCTAGAGGATATCTGAATTAGTGAAAGTGTTAGTTTAAAAAAGAGAGGGAAAGAAGGAAATAGTTGACTTTAAAAAGTGTAAGGCCCCTTTTCTGTCTCGTGCCAGGCCAGCCTGGCACCTCCTGATCCTGTTTGCTGGCGTTACAGTAAGAAGGCCATGGGCCAGCTGTGACACTGAACTAGTGAAACCACAGACATGCCAAAAAATCCCATTTTGGCTCTCACAGGGCAAGTGACCTTGACTGGAAAAACACAGAACAGGGAATTGTGTCAGACACCTAAATAAAAAGTGATTTTGGAACACAGTTTGGGTATGAACATAACCATGTTTGTTGGACGTGGATTTCAAGTAGAACAAGTCAATGGCCCCAGATGAACCTTCAGATCTCCCAAAGCTTTTGGGCACCAAGTGGACAACATGGGGGTGCTGCAAACAGGGAATAACTGCACCCAGGTCCTGGGCCGGAGAGGGGCAGGTGACAGCCAGCACACCTGTCCTGAGACACATTAATGTCCCAGGGCTGCCCGGGGCTATCATTAATGCCCACCCACCAGGGATGGAAGGCTTTTCCCAGGCACACAGGCAGCTCTGGACAGCGACTCCCAGGGCAGTGCTGCAGGGCAGGACATCAGCAGAGCCCGAGGCAGTGTCTGGCAGGTCTCTTTGAACCATTCACACTGTTACCAACCCACTTTCCATGGGATTTCCTTCGGTTTCCCTCTGTTCCATTAAGTAAAAAATATTTCAAAGCAGGGTGAAGCCCCAGTTGAGGCAGTGGCAGCTCTGGGGGCACAGTGTCCTCATCCCATGCCCTGCCCAGCACTCTGAGCTCCCTTTCAGGCCTGACAGCACCAGAGTTACTGGGCTGGTGGCTGTGCCAGCAGAAAGCTGGAGAGTCCCTGAGTCCAGTGCCTGCTCTGCAGGGGCCAGGAGGTTACTCACAGGGGAAACTGCTCCCAGAAAAGTAATTAGCCACCTTGCCAGGATCTGTTTATTTCTTGACTCACTGTGAGCTTATCTGTTGTTAATTGGTCCTGATATGTGTAATTACATCATAAAAATGGCTGCAGTGAGGGAATTGCAGTGAACACCTCCCTGTCAGAGCCTGTGTGATTTACAACCATCACACAATCCGTGATGAAACAAGGCGCAGAATTATGGGATGTACCCAAGGATCCAGAGGAGTCCCAGGAACAAGTCAGGACTGGGATCCATAAATCCTAACCCCAAAGCTTTGTGTTTATCCAAGGATAACTCACACTCTGCAGAACTGCCCTCTGCTCATGGAGCAACCCTGAGGGAACCTCCGAGGTGTCCCTGCCTCAGGAGTGCTGCTGCTGACCCACCTCTGAGGTAGAAGGAGAGGAAGTGGTGCACCAGGAAGCTGCCATCTGTCCGGGTGTCTCGCAGCAGTGTGAATTTACCCTGGAAAAGAAGAAGCAAAACAACAGAGTAAGGTGAGGGCACAAACTGCTCTTGGTAGACAAGATGCTGGCTCCAGCTGCAGGAATTCTACTCAGAGGAAGAAGTGGACAAGCCGAGCTCCAGCTGCCTGTTTACAAAGGGAACCCAGCACTTCCTCCGGACACAGCCCACGGGAAGGCATCTGAACCACAGCATCACTAAGGCTGGAAAAGCCCTCTGAGCCCATCAGGTCCAACCATTAACCCAGCTCAACCATTAACCCAGCACTGCCAAGCTCACCACTGAACCACGTCCCCACATGCCCACCAGCTAAAAACCCTTGTGCTCACCTGCGAGCCCAGCTGGACCCCCAGGTCTGTGCCCACCAGGTGCCACCCCCTCCCCTGGCAACAGCAGACGTGCAGCACGGCGTTCCCAGTGCCGCCACAGCCGGAGCCTCTGGTGCTGGACACCACCAAGGGGCTTCTGGGCGGTTTCCACCTCCCAGCTTTGTGCCCTCTCCTCCAATTCACAGGCATCTTTCTTCTCCCAGTGGCAGGGGAACACCAGCCACTCACTCACTCCGTTCCCAGCCCTTCTCCCCCTGCCACAGCCAGCATTGCCAGTGTGTTTCAAATGCCAGCACCCCTAGAGCTGCTGCTCCTCCTGTGCCCTAACAGCCCTCCGCGTCCTCCCTTCCAGGTTTACCTCCAACATTCCACCTTTGGGGTAGAAAACCTTATCACCAAAATTCTGTAGTGCAGCAGAGCTCTCAGCACAAGGCATAAACCTTGTTTTGATCAGGCAGGAAATTAATTCTGTTCATTAGCACACACTCATTATCAGCCCCAGCCTCATCAAGGTGTTTGTTTCCATTAAAATCTTAGTCAGGATGTTTCTTTAATCAATACAAATCATAGACGAGCTGCTTGGAAACACAAAGAACTTATCAAAGTGGGAGGTTTTTCTACTCCCAGAACAGAAAAAGCCTTTCGCAGCAACGAGCCCTCTCCGCAGAGGCAATTCCCAAGCCATCCATCAGAACAAACTCCCCGGTGCCTAAAGCCTAAAGCAGAGCGAATGGAACGCAAACATTGGACATGACTGCAGGGAATGCAAAGCAGAGGCCAGGGCAGGGAAGCTGCTCTCCCTCAGCTGGAGTGAGAGCTCTTCCCCCCAGAAAAGGGTTATGCCTCAATGGCCACTGCAGCGACAGGGACACTGCCCCAAGACGTGCCCTCCATGGAGGAGACTTGTGCTCAAGCAGCTCAAACCCAGACCAGGGGTTTATCTTCTGCAACTCCAGCCCCTCCAGCTCCCCTTTTCCCCAGGGAAGAGCAGGCCGAGCGCTCCCCGAGTGCCCTCCCTGCCAGCTGGCTGCCAGGGGCTGTGCTGGCACGCTGGGATTTGTCACTCCGAGCACACGGCGTCATGCTGTTCCAAAGGCAAAGCCTTCCTGTAGCATTTCCTCCATGAACCCCAGCCCCTTCTTGTCCATGCTGTGCCCTCACACGCTCAGCACCTGCAGGCTGTGAGGCAGAAGCTGCAGGTACTTGTTAGGAACTGCCGAAATCCCTCGCGGGGGCAGCAGTGGGTGTCACAACCCCACGGTGACACAGCCACACTGGCAGCAGCTCCTTGCACGCAGCAGCCCTGCGGGGACAGCGCCTGTCAGCCCGGGAAGCGGCAGGGCCCAGCTGTGGAGCTGCAGGAATCGGGATGGCAGCGCCGGGAAGGTCAGGTCTGCAAAGGGCTGATAGTGCTACAGCAGAACTCCGGGCCAGGCTGGGGATCCCAGCACTCTCCAGGGACTGGCGCTGCTGAGGGGACTCGCACACACACCTACCCATCACTTACTACCAGAGTAAACCAGCTCTAACACCACGAGTATGGCAGGAAGTCAGTTCCCCACTCCAGCACTGGGGACACTCGCTGGCAGCCAGCCACGCTGCTGTGACACCCGGACAGAGCTGTGACCCCTGGACAGAGCTGTGACACCCGGACAGAGCCGTGACCCCCGGACAGAGCCGTGTCACCCGGACAGAGCTGTGACCCCCGGACAGAGCCGTGTCACCCGGACAGAGCCGTGTCCCCCGGACAGAGCTGTGACCCCCGGACAGAGCCGTGACACCCGGACAGAGCCGAGACCCCCGGACAGAGCCGTGTCACCCGGACAGAGCCGTGTCCCCCGGACAGAGCTGTGACCCCCGGACAGAGCCGTGTCACCCGGACAGAGCCGAGACCCCCGGACAGAGCCGTGACCCCCGGACAGAGCCGTGTCACCCGGACAGAGCCGTGTCACCCGGACAGAGCCGTGACCCCCGGACAGAGCCGTGTCACCCGGACAGAGCCGTGACCCCCGGACAGAGCCGTGTCACCCGGACAGAGCCGTGTCACCCGGACAGAGCCGTGACCCCCGGACAGAGCTGTGACCCCCGGACAGAGCCGTGACCCCCGGACAGAGCCGTGTCACCCGGACAGAGCCGTGTCACCCGGACAGAGCCGTGACCCCCG
The DNA here is from genome assembly GCF_026979565.1 of Vidua chalybeata. NCBI lineage: Eukaryota > Metazoa > Chordata > Aves > Passeriformes > Viduidae > Vidua > Vidua chalybeata. Next base: position 709,466 of record NC_071530.1, read on the forward strand.
GACAGAGCCGTGTCACCCGGACAGAGCCGTGTCACCCGGACAGAGCCGTGACCCCCGGACAGAGCCGTGTCACCCGGACAGAGCTGTGACCCCTGGACAGAGCCGAGACCCCCGGACAGAGCGGAACCCGCCGCGTGTGGCGGGATGGGAAGGGCCAACCCAGTCCAAGGAATTCCTCACACAGACGAGGCCGTGGTCGGCTCCTGCTCTGGCTGCCAAGTCCAAACCCAGGATCCTGAGGCCAAACTTGGGTTTTTGCTCTGTGGAATTTCCTGCTCACACCAAGGTGAGTTCCTTGCCTCAGAACCAAGCTCGTGGATGACCACATTCCCGCTCATCCCAGAGCTCCACCACCTTAGAGCACAAACTCCACCAAGCACTCATCCCATAGTGCTTCACGGGCATTAAAACCCCAACACCAACCCACAGGAACCACAGGGCTTTGGGACTTTGCACACTCAGACTATCCCTAACTACCACCGAGCCTCAGCCAACACCTCCACCAGATCTGCTCTGAGGCACTCTCAAGAGCACCAGCCCAAATCCCCCTCAGTACTGTTTGACCATCAGACCAGAACTGCCCCACTCCAGCCAGCCTGACAAGCAATGACCTCAGAATCCTTCCAGATCAAGGAGAAAGCTTGATTCCCATCACAAGCTGGTAGTAGGGCAAGGGGGAAACTGGAGACAAAGGGGGAAACCCAGACTTGTAAAATAAATTATCACCCCAAACTTGCTTTTATTATCTAGGCTCGTAACTGTCAGGAGAAACGTGGAGCAGCACACAGGTAACTTATTAATAATTATTGATGACACTGAGCTGGTGGTGTGATCACACGCCAGAGGGACGGGATGGGGCATCCAGAGGGACCTGGAGAAGCTGACGGAGCGGGTCCATGGCAACCTCAGGAGGTCCAACAAGGCCAAGTGCAAGGTGCTGCACGTGGGTCAGGACAATCCCCAGAACGAGCAAAGGCTGGGGGATGGAGGGATGGAAAAGAGAGGAGCTGCTCCAGGCAGAGCTCAGAGCCCCTTGCAGGGCCTGAAGGGGCTCCAGGAGAGCTGGAGAGGGACTGGGGACAAGGCCTGGAGGGACAGGACACAGGGAATGGCTCCCACTGCCAGAGGGCAGGGATGGATGGGATAATGGGAATTGGGAGGGCGGGCAAGTCCTAGAATAAAATTCCCAGAGCAGCTGTGGCTGTTTCTGGATCCCTGAAGCATCCAAGGCCTGGCTGGACGGGGCTTGGAGCAGCCTGGGATGGAGGAAGGTGTCCCAGCACAGGATAGGAGGCAGGACTGGATGAACTTCAAGGCTCCTTCCAGCCCAAACCACTCTGGGATTCCACGGCTGACATTTTACCTGCACAGCTCTCACAGAGAGCGAGCCTGTTTAGTTCCTGCGTGACTTCATTATCACAAAACCTCCCTGGAAAAACCACATTAGTTAATTTAGTGCCCTAAATGGCAAGTATCTCTAGAACAGCTCCCCGGTCCGGAGCAGTGCCCGCCAGCAGGTTAAACGCCCAGTTCTGTGTTTATTCCCCGCATGGGAGCACAGACACACCGCGGGAACAGAGCTCGGCCGCTTCTCGGCGGCGGATGCTGCAGCCAGAGCCGTGAGAGGCGACGGGGAGCCGGGAACGGGAGATGGAAGGGCCGAAGGCGGCTCAGCTCTGGGACCGGCCGCAGCCGCCGCCTCCGTCTGCGAAGGCCGTGCTCCTCCCAGCGTGCCCCGCCGCTCCCGGCGGCCCGGGGCCGTCCCTCCCGCCCTCTCAGCGCCCTCTCACCGCGTCCGGGCGCTCCGGGGAGGCCCCGAGCAGCTCGTTCAGCTCCGCGAACATGGCGGGCGGCGCTGAGGGGCCGCGCGGGGCGGGAAGCGCCGCGGGGCCGCGCATGCGCCGCGCGGGTGGCGCCCCCTGCTGGCGGGGTGCGGCCGGAGCCGCCAGTGGCGCCCCCTAGGGACCCGGGAGCGCGGGCAATTAACGGGGCTGGATGGGGAATTAACGGGGGGATCGGCAATTAACGGGGGGATCGGCAATTAACGGGGGGATCGGCAATTAACGGGGGGATCGGTAATTAACGGGGGGATCGGTAATTAATGGAGCTGGATGGGCAATTAACGGGGCTTGATCGGTAATTAATGGAGCTGGATGGGCAATTAACGGGGGGATCGGTAATTAATGGAGCTGGATGGGCAATTAACGGGGCTGGAGCACCAAATAATGGGGCTGGGCCCGCGTCCCACCGTCAATTAAAGCGGCTGGATCCTCACCTGTGTGGTGAATTAAAATAGCTAAATGCTATGATGGATCCTCATCCCATCATAATTAATGGGACAGGATCTTCATCCCATCATTAGTTCATGGGGCTGGATCCTCATCCCATCATAATTAATGAGGCTGGATCCTTATCCCGTCATAATTAACGGAACTGGATCCCCATCCCATCATGAGTTAACGGGGCTGGATCCCCATCCCATTGTTAGTTAACGGGGCTGGATCCCCATCCCATTGTTCGTTAACGGGGCTGGATCCCCATCCCATCAGTTCACGGGGTTGGATCCCCATCCCATCAGTTCACAGGGTTGGATCCCCATCCCATTTTTAGTTCACAGGGCTGGATCCCCATCCCATTTTTAGTTCAGAGGGTTGGATCCCCATCCCATTGTTAGTTCACAGGGCTGGATCCCCATCCCATTGTTCATTAACAGGGTTGGATCCCCATCCCATTGTTAGTTCACAGGGCTGGATCCCCATCCCATTGTTCATTAACAGGGTTGGATCCCCATCCCATTGTTCTCCATGAAGGGCACGCTGGGTCTGGCTCCCCGCTCCCAGCACCAGTGCTGGCCCCAGCTGGCTTGGTGGCACTGGTCACCCCTGACCCCTGGTCACAGGGTGCCCCTTTCCAAACCCCTGCGCTCCTGTGGCAGATTGAATCCATCTGGGAAGCATCTGGGACACTTTGGGACATTATTTGGGGTATTTGCGAGGGTCTGTTACTCTCTCACTGTTTCCTGTTTCATTATCAGCACATTTGGCAAGTGCTGAACATCCACTGGGCACCTAAAAATGATCTGCAGTAACAGCAAATTTACAGCCCATAGCCACCAAAATCCACAATTCTTTGGTGTCATTTTTTTGCCTCTGAGCGTGAATTTGAGTTTTTTGGCACTTAATCCACCCGTCCATTTGCTCCAGCAAAGGTTTTGTAACGTTTCATCATGAGTTTCATCATGGAAGCAGGGATTGCCCTGCTGAGAGTTATGCTGGAGCTGGAGAGCAGGTTCTGGAGCCAGGGATGTGCCAGGGGGAATGGAGAGAGGATTCTGGAGCCAGGGATGTGCCAGAGGGACTGCAGAGCAGGTTTTGGAGCCAGGGATGTGCCAGGGGGACTGGGGAGCAGGTTTTAGAGCCAGGGATGTGCCAGGGGGACTGGGGAGCAGGTTTTAGAGCCAGGGATGTGCCAGGGGGACTGCAGAGCAGGTTTTGGAGCCAGGGATGTGCCAGGGGGACTGGGGAGCAGGTTTTAGAGCCAGGGATGTGCCAGGGGGACTGGGGAGAGGATTCTGGAGCCAGGGATGTGCCAGGGGGACTGCAGAGCAGGTTTTGGAGCCAGGGATGTGCCAGAGGGACTGGGGAGCAGGTTTTAGAGCCAGGGATGTGCCAGAGGGACTGCAGAGCAGGTTTTAGAGCCAGGGATGTGCCAGAGGGACTGGAGAGAGGATTCTGGAGCCAGGGATGTGCCAGGGGGACTGCAGAGCAGGTTTTGGAGCCAGGGATGTGACAGAGGGACTGGGGAGCAGGTTTTAGAGCCAGGGATGTGCCAGAGGGACTGGAGAGAGGATTCTGGAGCCAGGGATGTGCCAGGGGGACTGCAGAGCAGGTTCTGGAGCCAGGGATGTGCCAGAGGGACTGCAGAGCAGGTTTTGGAGCCAGGGATGTGCCAGAGGGACTGGAGAGAGGATTCTGGAGCCAGGGATGTGCCAGAGGGACTGCAGAGCAGGTTCTGGAGCCAGGAACGTGCTGAGACGCTGCTGGAGGCCGGGATGCTGCGCTGTGAGCATTAGCGGGCATCCCACGATGTGATAAGAGCAGGGAACCAGGCACGGAGGCGCTGCCGGGGTTCAGCTCCTCGGAGCCGCGGAGCATCGAGGGACTGTGTGGGCTTGGGAGTGGGTTCCGTGGGAGAAGGGGACAAGCTGTGGAAAGCAGGGCTGTCGCCATCTGGGGAAGCCCCTGAGCTGCAGATTCCTGGGAAAAGAGCAGCGGGAACACGAGAGGTGATCCCTCGGTGCTCCCTCACCTTCCCACAGAACGGTTCCTGTAGGGAAGATGGGCAGGGTGAGGGTTTGGCCGAGGCACTGCGGCCGCCCTTCTGCCCTTATTCCCGATGTCTGCGTGTGTGTTAGCTCTGAAATTCCCCATCCTGCTCTCCAGCCCAGCTCGGGGTCTCTGGCGTGCCCCGGACCCCGCCGGTGCCGCCCCTGCCTTGCCGCGGCTCGCTGGAAGGAGCTGCCTCTCTGCTTCCCTTGGATGCCTTCCGTCCTGCAGAAGCTGGGGCTGAAAGCTTCTTTAAGAGCCCAGATCGCTTCGCTTTTGTTCTCCCAGCCTTTCAGGGGGCTGGGAGCCCCGCTCCGCTCCCGGGGAGCGCAGAGCCGCTCCCTGCCCCGTGCCGGTGCGGCCGGAGCGGAATTCCGCCGGGAGAGAGCCTGGCCCCGACCTGGCCCCTGGGTCACAGGCCTTGTGAGAGCCCATTCCGCCGGCCGAGGGGGCTGCCCGGCCCGGGGCAGCTCCTGGAGGTGTTCCTGGAGGTGTTCCTACCTGGCTGCATTTGTATGCGAGCGGAGCCGCCGCTCAGGCTCCTTTTGTCTGCGCTGTCACGTTTCCCTCCCTGTGGCACTTCCCTCCCGGCTCTTCAGGAGCCGCAGAGCCCGAAATGCCTTGTAAATGAAACGTCAAATCCTCTCTTCTTCTCTCCACAGTGGGAAGGGGACCAGAACCGCATGCAAAGTGCAGCTGCATCTCTCAAAACACCTCTTGTCCTTCCTAATATATTCCTTCCCACATCCCAGGACTTGTTACCGTGCGAAGGCAGTGAGGATTTTGCTGTTAGAACTGGTGCCCCTTCCCTCCCATCTGCTCCGTGCCTATTTCCAGTATTTATCATGGAGCTCTTTCCCAGAGGAGCCATATGGGATCCATAGGTATCCACGCTGCTTGCAATGAAGCCCCTGTGGCAGAGCAGTGGGTGAAAAGCAATTCATGCCCAAAAGTAGAAAAAAAACCCACAGCAGAACAGATAAAACCGATTAATCTTGCAGTGTTTGAGGTGATTCCCAAGAGCCTGGCAGGGAAGGGGAGCTGAAGCCACCAGGTTTCACGACGAGAGTGTGTGGAAAATGTTTTTTTTAGGGAGAAAACACTTTGATTTACCTCCCGTGATTGTTGCTTATTGCTGAGCTATCCAGGATGGATTTCAGCGCACAAATCCCATTCCACCCCAGCAAAAGGAGGGTTTTCTTCTCTCGGGACACCTCGGCTGTTGCCGACACAATGCCAAGTGCTCTGGAGTCATAAAGGATCACCGGAGATGTGGGGCCAGCGAGGGTTAACGGGAGCAGATGTTGGCCGAGTCAATGGCCAGGGAAGAAAACAATGGGACACGTTCCGGGATAAATTCCACCTCCTCAATGCCCGCCCCGACGCGGCAAAGAGGAGCTGGAAGGAATAATGGACGAGCTGAACCAGGTGGTGAATTTCTCTGCAGAAATGCAGGAGCCAGAGTTTGAAAAGAATTGCTCAGGCAGGCGAGAGGTCCCGCCCTGTGCCGAGGAAGGAGCAGATCCGCTGGGACAGGCAGGGGTGTGCCCGGTGCCTCCAGCCCTCCTGCCTTCCCAGAGCCCTTTTCTCTAGGAAAACTCAGGGAAAACCGGTCTCTTTTGGAGCCTCCCCTCTCCTTTAGCTTGGCTGGGTTGGGAAAAGTGCTGCCAGTGGAGCCAAATCCTCCAGGTATTTACAAACGCTCTGCTCTGGGTTCCGGGGCCGCACGCCATGGAATAGTTTGGGTTGGGCTGCAGGGACAAAGCACAAAGGATGGGACAAGGAAAATTAATATGGATTTAGATCCTGAGGGCATGGTAAAATGGCCAGGACACCTGAGCTGCCTTTAAAAGATTCCACAGAGTGGCATCAGTTCCTGTCTCCCTCCTTTACCTTCTCCTTCTACTGTTTGCCTGAGGCCAAATCTTCAGGATGGAGTTATTCTCACCTCGAGGTATTCCTCGTGCTGGAAGATTTCATGGGAGACTGATACAACTGGAAAATACAAGAAAAATAGAGGAAATTGATGCTTATTTTTTTTTCCCATTTTAAATCTTACTTTTTGCTTGCTTGTATCCATATAAACAAATGTATCTCTGGTGAAAGGAGCAACTGTGAAAAGTGTTGGAAAGAATAATGAGGACTGAGCTGATAAACCTGCTCTGCACGCCCTGGCAGAGGGAGGGAAGGGCTGAGCTGACATTTCTGATGGGAGAAAAGCAGGATCACTGAGCATGAGGCCAGAGGGACTTCGAGAGGTCGCTCAGATGAGGCAACACCTGCCGCCAGCAAAATCCGCTCAGCTTCAACCTTCCCTGGCAGATGTTTGTCCAGCCTGCTCCCAGAAACCCTCGGCAGCCACGGCTCCACACCCTCTCCTGGCATTTCTTCCCTGCCCCCCTTCATCCCCACTCCACATCCCCGTGTCACCCAGGCATCCTTCGCTGGGTTTGTCCCTGCTGCTTTTGCTGATTGCTCCCGGCTGTGGAGAATAATTCACAGCCTCCGTGAAGCAGGGAGAAAAACAAACCAGTCTGGATGCAGTTTTCAGCTCCCCGTTAAAATCCACTTGACCGTTTCGAAGCAAAATGCCACTGGCTCTCCACGAGGGATCCCCAGGCATTTTCCAAAGGAGACTGGAGAATCCCTGGGAAACGTGCTGAATCCAGCAGGGATCTGGCAGCAAAGCTGTCTCAGCATGAGGTTCCTCAGCTGTCTTGGCAGGGCACCACCGAGGTCCTGAGGATGGCTGAGAGCCAGGTGGGATCAAAGCCAGCAGGGAAAGCGCTGTCCCCTCTCCCAGACCCAGGTGTTGGGCTCCCTAGAGCCACTGCCCTCTGCCAGATCCTCTGTGCCTCCTCATCCCTCACTCTCCTCGCTCCTTTGGCTGCCCCTTCTCCTCATTTTGCCCCATCCTGCTTTCCCCCTCTTCCCTCTGACCATGCTTTGCAGCACTTCCATCTCCCCTCCCAGGTCCTTTTTTCCTGCCCTCTCCTCTTCCCACAGATCCCATGTACAGCACTCAGCAGCCTGAGGACCAACAGACACCTTCAGAGATCCCCTTCTCCCCCACACCTGGATCACCATGCACACCTGGAGATTGGAAGCTACAAAAACAATCTCTGCATTTTCTCCCAAATCCTTCCTGAAATCTCCTCTTTTCCAACAAAACCCCACTAAGTTTGCCTGGTCTTGTCTGCCGTGGCAGCCAGTGTTGTCTCACTGCTTCTCCGTGCTCCTCAGCCCACCAGATTGTCCCATCTGCCGTCTCTTGCCTCCATGTGAAATTCTCAGCTCTGACACCAGAGCTGCATTTTCACGCTGCATTTCTGTAGCTCCCAGTAAAAGGTGATGGAGACTCCTGGGTGCTCCTGCAGGATGACTCCAGATTCCTTTAATAGACGCAAATTGCACATGCAGATTGAAACACTGCGTCCTGGAGTGGGCTGGGTGGGAAGGGACCTTAAAGTTCATCCCATTCTGGGGACACCCTTCATTATCCCAGGCTGCTCCAAGCACCCCATCCAACCTGGCCCTGGACACTTCCAGAGATCCAGGGGCAGCCACAGCTTCTCTGAGCAGCTGTGCCAGGGTTGGACAGCCCTTTCCATGAAGGGATTTGCCCAATATTCAGCCTGAGCCATTGGCACAGCTTGAGGCCATCCTCCCTTGTCCTGTCGCTGTTCCCTGGGCTCAGAGCCCGACCCCCCGGCTGTCCCCTCCTGTCAGGGACCTGTGGAGTCCTCCGGACGCTGTTCCCATGTCTCCCTGGCTCTCCAGTTCTCCCCACCACTCTTTCCTGGATCTCTCTTCTTGCTTCTCCTGGACCTTCTCCCGTGGCTTCCATCTTTCCTTACATGACATGCCCCAAACTGGACCAGCTCCTGTAAACCCTCAGCCATCCCTTGTGCTGCCAAACAGCTCCCAGGTGCCTTTAACTGGTTTCTACCAAACAGTTCCCAGGTGCCTTTAACTGGTTTTCTAAGCACCCCAGGATGAGGTTCTGAGAGTGGGAAGCAGTCTGGCTGTGCTGTTTAATATTCCCATTTTTCAGTCGCCGCTCTCTCGGTGGCAGCATGGCACCTCATTATTGTGGTGGGCATCTGCTGGCACTTGGCACCTCTAAAGGCTGGGGTTTTAAGAGGTTTTACAACAAGCCAGTGATCCCGTTGAATTCCCAGCCTCCTTTGCCAGCCGCCTTTCCTCCTTCCCTGGGTCCAGACCAACGCTCCCTTGCTCATTCTCCTCCTGCTGATGGAGCCTTTTCTTCTTCTCCTTAATGATTCCTCCCTATTTCCATCTCAATTTGGCCTTTCTGATGTCTCCCCACATGCTTACGCTCCCCTTGTAACTGTCCTTAGTAATTTGACCTAGTTCCCACTTCCCATAAACCTTTTTCTCGAGCCTGAGGTCAGCGAGGAGCTTGTGATGCAGCCAGGCTGGTTCCTGCTACGTTTCCTATTGGGATGGCTCCTGTGTGTGCTGCCTGCAGCATTCCTTTGAAGTCCCGCCAGTTTCCTTTGCTCCTTTCACTTCTAAACCTGCCTCCCACCAGATCCTGCTTCCCGCTTCTCCAAACATCTCGGTGTCCCCTGTCTTTATTTTTCCCTTTTCTCCCACACCCCTCCATGAGGGGTGTGAGCTTGGCCGCCCCACGCTCAGCCTTGGCCACTTTTCCTGCTGCCTTTCTGTTCCGAGGCAGTCTCCGGTGCTGGGTGCTGGCCGTGCCCCGCTCTGTCCCCCTCCCAGTGGCACCAGTCAGCCCAGTGGCAGCGGTGACACAGAGCAGCCGCCGTGCCCGCAGCCAGCCCAGCCCTCGCTGGCGTCAGCGGGCGCATGCCCAGCTCCTCGCTCCCACACTGGGCATTTTACAGCTCACCAAGTTAAGAGGATTTTGCTTTCCTCCTCTCTTTAAATCCAGCACTGAGTGGGTTTAGTACTGGAATCGCTCCCTGCTCCAGCCAGGCTGCGGGTAATGGGTGATTGGCGTTTCCCAGCGCTAAACACGGGGATCCCGGCGCTTTCTGGCTGCACAAATACCAGTCACGGGCCCCTCCCAGCCAGGAGGCAGCCCAGCACTGGTGGGAACGCCGGGATGTCACCACAGCTGCTCCCAGGAGCTCCCCACAGTGACCTACAGGACATGTCCCCTCCCAAACCTTTGGCTCACTGGGAAGCATCCCAGGGCTCACCACACAACGCTCCTGTGCTGGGATCAGCAGAGCTGCTCCCAGGGATGGTCCAGAAGGGTTTGGGAATTGTTCCTCAAGCCTGACCCTCCTTCCCCTGGGATCTGGAGCTGGGACAGCAAGGCTGGGATCCATCCCACCACTGTAGCTGTGTGTGACTGGAGCCACTGGTGAGCGGAGCCAGACCGTGCCGGGGTGGAAGATGGGGGACAGAAGCACCAGGCAAGGGAAGGGACACAGCCTGCCTCATCTTCCAAAAATGCCTCCAAGGGAAAGGCTGTGGAGCCAGCCCTCAGGCAAGGAAATGTCCTCAGAGGTGTGTAGAAGGGGACAAGGGACAGACATGGCTCTGCCAGCTCCTGGCAGCATGGAGCAGTGTCCTGTGCTGAAGGTGTCGAGCACAGCCTGGGGTGTGTGGGGGCTGACGGGGATCACTGAGCTGCTGCCACCTCCTTCTCCAGCCCTTCATGCTCCTGAGCAGCATGGTGAATCGGGACACCTGGTTGGTGAATCGAGATTTGGTTGGCGAGTTGGGACTTTTGGCCGTTGAGGACTCAGCCAGCGATGGGCACTCTCAGCTCCAGGTGAGTCTGCACTCAGACCGTGGATGTGGACTCTTGGGTGGTGAATTGGGACCCCGGGCTGGCGAGCTGGGCCTGGTTTGGTGAATGGGGACTCACCCAATGAATCCCCACTCCGGATATTTTGTTGCAGGCAGCCGGAGCTTGTCAAGGGAAGAAAGGCTCCTTGTCTCGGGGTCGTGGCTCCGGTCCTGTTGTGTGTCTGCAAGAGAAAAGAGGACGGCCGAGAGAGGAGGACAGGCCCACTGCCGATGCCAGCTCCCTTCCCGCAGCCCCTGCCAGCCCTTGCTGGCCACAATGGGCCCATCTCCCCTCCCAGCAAACCAGCCAAGCATTGAAATTTAATAGCTCTGGCCTCTCTGCATCCCAGTGATTAGGTCTGTGATTAAAGCCCGTGCGTTGCTTTGCTTGCTGGGAGGCAAATTCCTCCGCAGGGCCCGTGAAATCGGCTCCGAGCACGGTGCCCGCTCCTCGCCCTCTCCCGTGTCCAGCAAGGCACTGATGGGAGCCCTCGGATAACCCCGTCCATCCCTGCAAACCTCGCTCCTCCCTCCTCTGGGAAGGACAGAGGGGATGGGAGCCCGCGGGCTGGGGCCGGGCTGGTGGCCCCGGGGCAAACGGAGGCACAGCGAGGGACGCTGACCCCAGAGCCAGAGGGGCTCGGGCTCACGGCCGGCTGGAGGGGGCAGGAACGGAGGCTGTGCCCTCCCGGGGAAACAGGAGCGCGCCGGGAAGGTGAGTGGGGTCCGAGGGAGCGGGAACAGCCCCGGGGAGCGATGGGCTCAGAGCCATGCCCCAGGGCAGGGGGACGGGGGACAAACCCCCCCGTGCTCCCAAGCTGGGCATGAGCAGGAGCATCCTTAAACCTGCTGAAATCCTTGTGACCCGCTTTGGTCCTGAACCCCAGGAAATCCCTACAGCCCACGGGGGCGAGCGGCTGCAGCCGAGGATGGCTCCGGAACCCAGGACTGACCCCTCTGTGGGTCAGGACTCCTCTGTGGGTCATCCCTCACAGCTCTGAGACAGGGAGCTGAGCAGCCACTGCCCGCCTTTGCCGAGGGGACTGTCCCACCACTGCCACCCGGCCACGCTGGGCTCCTTGGAAGGGACAAAAACGGGTGGTGAGGGAATGTGGGCACTACTCCAAGGTGGGCAACTCTGTGTGGAGCCACGGCAGGTCCAGGAAGGATGGGCTGTGCCAGGCTTGAGGGTCTGTGCCATGTCACCCTCAGCTCCGTGGTGACACTGTGCACGATGGGCTGTGCCACTGTCACCTGCACAGTGACACCAGCCATGGTGGATGGGCTGTGCCAGCCTCACCTGCACAGTGACACCAGCCATGGTGGATGGGCTGTGCCAGCCTCACCTGCACAGTGACACCAGCCATGGTGGATGGGCTGTGCCAGCCTCACCTGCACAGTGACACCAGCCATGGTGGATGGGTTGTGCCAGTGTCACCTGCACAGTGACACCAGCCATGGTGGATGGGCTGTGCCAGCCTCACCTGCACAGTGACACCAGCCATGGTGGATGTTCTCTGCCAGCCTCACCTGCACAGTGACACCTGCCATGGTGGATGAACTGTGCCAGTGTCACCTGCACAGTGACACCAGCCATGGTGATTGGGCTGTGCCTGCGTCACCTGCACAGTGACACCTGCCATGGTGGATGGGCTGTGCCTGTGTCACCTGCACAGTGACACCTGCCATGGTGGATGGGCTGTGTCACCCTCACCTGCACAGTGACACCAGCCATGGTGGATGGGCTATACCAGCCTCACCTCCGTGGTGGCACTGTCCACACTGTGCTGTGCCAGCCTCACCTCTGCACTGTGACACTTGGTGACACCATGGCCGGAGTCTCCCCAGGCAGTGTCTGGCTGGACAGGCACCATGAGGGAGGATCCCAGTGAGGAGCAGACGGTTTCCAGATCCCACCACACAGCCCTGGCTGGCCTCACTCCTTGGCTGCCCCACCCCACTCCGTGTCTCCCTGCAGCCCACCTTGCTGACTCCCTCCAAGGGCAGCTGGAGATGAGGGGTGGCCTTGCCCATCCTGCAGTGCCCCTTGCCCATCCTGCCCTGCCTCACCCCCAGCACTGCATCACTCTGGGATTGCCAATCCCCTCTGAGGTCCCTGTCCTTACACAGCCATTTCTTCTCCTCATACACAGATCCTCTCTGGTCACAGCCATGCTGGTCCCACTCCAGCTCCCTTTCCCTCCCTCCCATCCCACGGGAAGCCTCTGCCCATGCCAGGACATCCCACCTGTCCTTGGTGTTTGCTCAGACATCAGCATCTCCTCTCTGCTCCACCAGCACACCCCTCTCCCCCCGTGCCACCCTTTTTATTGCCGTGTCCACGTTCCCAGTGCTTTTTCCATGGTTTTACCTGTCCTAGAGCTCCGTGCTGGAAGGGCATGGCAAAGAGCAAACCCCGCCGGTGCAGGGTGACAGAAATGCTGCAACCAGGGGGAAGATCCTGAGGATTCCACACCGGTGAGCCGCTCGCCGTGCCCGCCGGGATCGGCTGCCGCCTCCCAGCACCACTCCTCGGTTCTTAATGCCCCGAGCAAGCCGAGAATTAATTATTCAGCGGCTCCCAGGACGCACCGGGAACATCCGATCCGCGCGGGGCTGCGCCTTTGGCTCCCCCTGCCCCGGAGAGCGCCGGCCGCGTCCCCGCCGTGCCGCACGCTTAACACCCCCGGCTGTGGGGATTAATGGCCTCGTGTCCTCTCTCCCAGGGAGCCCGGAGCGCTGGCACGTGGATGAATCCCTCTCCAGAAGAAATCCTGCTGGAAGCAAGACGGAGCCGCGGCCGGAGGGGAGGGTGGTGGGAGTGCTGGGGGTCCCTGGGGAGAGATCCCTGCGCCATGCTCGACCCCAGGGGATGGCGGCAGGGCCGGCCTGACCTTGCCAGAGCCACTGGGACAGTGGCACCGGTTCTTCTCCACGCAGATGGAAACTGGGAGCTGGGGGGATGATAACCCTGGGGCGTTTCATCCCAAATCCCACCGACACCCTGGGCAGCTCCGTTGAAGGAGCCTGTTGGAGCAGGAGTGGCTGGGAGCCGTCACCCCGTGCGCAGCCACGTTGTCTGGGGGGACCTGACGGGGACAGGGATGGAGCAAACCCTGGCACAGCCCAGGCACCTCCACCAGACATCCCAGGGTGTTCCATCTGCTCCCAGCTGTGTCCAGGGTGGCAGGACGTGCTGCACCCCTGGCCTGGCACAGGCAGGAAGGTGCCTGGAGAGGGTGACAAGGGGGGGACCACACACCCACCACCCCCGGGTGACGCTCAGATGGGACCCTGTGGAAGGAGGGGCTGAATCTCTGTCAGGAGACATGAACGTCCATGCTGGGAGACCGCAGGCACCGGCAAGAGGCTTAACTTTAAAAAAAAAAAAAAAAAGGTTTATTTATTTCAAGATCTTACTTTTTTTTTTTTTTTCTCCTTTTTTGTCGTTTTTACCTGTATTTCAAAAAAAGTGGGGCAAAAGTACAAAAAAAGTCAGTTGCGGAACGGCAAAGGTTTAGAAATCACAGCGCGGAACGAACCCAAGCGAGAAACACGGAGCACGAACCAAACACCCCCACGACACGGCCGAATTATCACTGGGATTTTTGTTTTCCTCAGTACAAAACACACCAAAGCATGCCACGGAGCGGGAAGGGAGGCAGGGCGGGAGGAGAGGCTGCGGCTGCGGGGGGAGCCTGGCTCCGGCCCCGCCGGCCCCGGCCCCGCCGCTCACGTCAGGTTGTTCTGGAGGCAGTTGAGCTCCCCCACGTCCTGCTCCCCTTTGCCGCCGTCGTGCTTGGGCGACGTCGAGTTGTGGATGTTGAACGGCTCCTCGTCCTTCAGGCAGGATTTCAGCGAGTCCTGCAGCTTGTGGGGAGCGCTGGGATCGTCCTGCGGGAGAGAGGGGGGTCAGGGCAGGGCCGTGATGGGGGCGAGACGCACTGGGGGCTCCCATGTCCCACTGACCCCTTGCGGAGAGCCACTGGAGGGGACAAATGCCCCCTCCCAGCTCAGATGGCGGCACGGGGGGACCGCGCTGCGGGGACAGGGTCCGACCGCCCCGCGGTGACGCCGTCCCCCAGCACAGCCTCCCCACCTCGGGGTGCTGCGGCTCCCAAAGCGCCCAGGAGCTGTGCCAGCCGTGCCAGCCGTGCACATCCCCCCGGCCATCCCGCCCACCGTTCCCGCCCGAGTCCTTTCCCAGCCCGGCGCATCTCCTCGTCCCCGCGACAATCAGCCACTCCCGGCGGCGCTTGGCAGGAGCCCAGAGGGGTTGGCTTTATTGCGGTTCCTCAGCGTACAGCCGGTGCCCCCGCGCCGCTGGCAAAGCCGGGCACGCCTCTTCCCGACGTCCCCCCGCTGGAGCATCCTCCCGCGCCAGGGCCGGGCTGCGCCCCGAGTCTGTCCCGCACCCACGGGAGGAGCGGCCCCGCCGGCACCGGCGCCGGGCTCCGGCCCTCGGGGGGCGGCTGTGCCCGCACGGTCCCGCTGCGGGAGCAGGGCAGGGCAGGGCAGGGCAGGGCAGGGCAGGAGGAGCCCTGGCCTGGGGGCTGCCAGGGCGGGCCGGCCCGGGCCGTGCTGGTTACGGTGCTCCCGGTGCCACGCCGAGAGCGGCGGACGGACGGGGACACCAAGGGCCGGCGTCACACAGGGACAGGATTCTCATCTCCTGGGCAGGGACGTCCGGCCAGTCCGGAGCTGGTGCCATTGGCTGCAGGATCCCCAAAAACCCCTTCCCGGGGGTGTTGACCCTGCTGGCCCCTCCTCATCCTCGGAGTGCTGCGTCCCAGGCACCGCGTGCCAAACCCTCCAACTCCGGAGGGGACGAGGGCCGTGTCAGAGCCCGGCGAGACGCCGGGGAGTGGCACCGAGTTCATCCCGCGGTTCATCCTCTCGGCAGCGGGGAGGGAGCCGGCCCCGGAGCCTCCTGCCAGGGCGGCCGGGCCGCGCCGACGCTAGGGCTGCTAAAGGCGCTCGGAAGACGGGGAACAGCGGCCGCGGACAGGGGAAGGCTAAAGGGACCTACGCTCCTCCTCCGGCTCGCGCTCCGCAAAGCCCTTCGCTTCTCTCTGTTCCGAGTCGAAAGACAGCAGGTCGGAAGGGCATCCGGGGGATGCCGGTGGGTGCACCCCAAGCACGGCAGCAGCCCGGAGCGTGTCATCCTCCAGCACCGGAGCCATCTGCTGCTCCTGCCCAGCGATCCACAGCCCGGGAGCAGCGCCCGCCCCGGCTGCCCCCTCCCTGAACGCTCCCTGCCACCCTCACACGGAGCCAAAGCCATCGGGAACTCGGGATGGTGGCTCCCGGGGAGCCACATTGGCAGGAGGGGACAGGGAAGGGACAGGGGGGTGACACCGCCCCCCTGCCTGGCCTAGGTCCAGTTTAGGACCCACCAGCGAGGGGACAGAGCAGTGACCATGGCAGGATGGGGACGGGAGGGCAGCGCTGAACCATGGAGGGTTCAGAGGTTGTCAGACAGAGGGACAAGGACGGGATAGAAAGAGGGACGGGGGGACGGTGCCACACAGCTCCTTACGTTTGGGTGGGAGCCCTCGGCGATGGTGGAGAGGGAGAAGTTGTCGTTGTGCAGCTCGGACGGGGTGCGGTATCTGCGGGGTCAGGAGAGCAGGGGTGAGAGCAGGACCCCCCACACGGCCCCACTCACGTTTTGGGGTGACCCTGGTTTTGGGGCGGGGTAACTCTTCCCAGCGCTGGAGGTCTGGGGGGGTAAATGTCCCCAGAGATGGAAGTCTGGGCTAAATACCCACAGATCTAAGGGCTTTGGAGGGATAAATCTTCCCTGCTGTGGGGGTTTGGGGTTTTATACCCCCAGCTCTGAGGATTTGGGGAGCTAAATGTCTCCAAGTCTGGGGGACTTGGGCACTTAGTATACCCAGAGATGGAGGTCTATGGGCATAAATGTCCTGAACTCTGGAGGTTTGGGGACTAAATATCCCCCGGGATTGAGCTGGGGCTAAAGGAGCCCAGTGTGACATTTTGGGAGGCTCAGTGCCCCCAGCTCTGGGGTTTTGGGGGTAGCTGGGCTCTGGGCAGGAGAGCAGGAAGGGCAGCCCGGGGCAGGGCTGGAGAGGGAGACCCGGGAGCTGGCAGGGAGCTTCCCTGCTAATTACACTTGGCATTTCCAAACACTAATTAACAGCTCATTAGGGACGGGGCTGGGAAGGCTCCCTCCTCCCTGCTCCAGGAGCTGGGCAGCAGTGGCTGGGGCGGGGGGGGTGACCCCAAACCCTCCCCTGTCAGCCCCCAGCCCTGTCCCCAGCCGGGCCGTCCCCGATGGCCGCCCAGCCGGTGTCCCCAGCTCCCAGCGAAGCAGATTAACTGGTGCCAGTCAGGAGCAGCTTTAAGGGATTAACCGCGGAGCAGGAGCCACAGCCACGTCTCCCGCCTCCGGCAGCTTTCCCACCCACCGTCACCGCGTCCCCACCGGCCCCGGGGGTCCCGGTGACGCGAGGAGGACGGGCTGGCACCGGCAGGGCAGGGGTGTTCGGGGCCGGCCCGGGGCGTCCCCGTCACTCACTTGGTCTTGCGCAGTTTGCTGTTCTCCGTCTTGAGCAGGTAGAGCTTCTTGGCGAAGAACACGGTGAGCATGAAGAGCAGCAGCACCACGAGCGCGGCCGAGCCCACGGCCACGCACATCACCTGGAAGTCGGTGACGATGGACTCGCAGCGCGTGCCCTTGTGCCACGTGTAGTCCTGCGTGTTGCACCTGCCGGGGGGCGCGGTCAGAGGCGTCCCCCCGCCCCAAAACGAGCCCCCGTCCCACAGAGCATCCTCGGGGGATGCGGTGTTTGTGCCTGGGGGGGGTTACGGGTGTCCGAGGGGGATGGGATGAGCGGTCCCGAGGGGGGTGACACCGAGTGACATGGGGACACTGGGGCACGCCGGGAGCGGGGTCGGGGTCTCCCAGACGGTGCTGCTGCCCCGCACCAGTGGCTTCCAGCCCCAGCGGCGGCGGGAGCACGGAGGGGTCCCCCGGGTCCCCCCGAGCGGGCGGGCCCGGTGCCAGCCGCAGGGCACATCCCGGTGCGTGCGGCACAGCCGGCGTCGCCTCCCGGCGCAATCTGCCGGGGCCGATTAGCGCGGCCGCCCCGCGGCCTCGGCTGCGCGGCCCTGACCTAATTCCTGCCCAGCCGCCGCCCGGGGGGCAGGGAAAGCCCTCCGCATCCCGGCGGGATGGGGCTGCGGGGCACCGCCGTGGGCCGCGGGGGACGGAGAGCCCGGGAATGGGGGTGGAAAGGTTCGGAATGGAATGAAAAAGGATGGAAAGACTGGGAACGGAGTGTCAGGGGGATGGAGAGCCCAGGGATGGAGCACAGGGAATGGAGAGCCCAGGAATGAGGTACTTGGGGTGGGACAAACTAGGAACAGGGTGAAAGGGATGATAGGCCAGGAATAGGTTGCAGGGAGATGGAAGCACTGGGAAGAGCTTGCATGGGTGGTGGAGAGCCCAGGGATGGGATGCATGGAGTATGGAGAGACTGGGAGTGGGGGTGCACAAGGGCTGGAAGGACTGGGAATGAGATACACAGGAATGGAGAGCCTGGGCATGGAGTGCAGGGGATGGAGAGCTTGGAGATGGAGTGCAGGGGATGGAGAACCCCGGGACAGGGTGCAGGGGTCGGTGAGTCAGGGATGGCGAGCCCCCACGCCCCCAGCCCGCCGGGCCCCGGCCCTTACCGGCAGAAGGCCCCGTGGCTCTCCACCAGGTAGCACTGGCCGCCGTTGTGGCAGTAGCTGGGGACGAGGTCGCAGAGGGAGCGGCAGGAGCTGTTGTGCCGCACGTACCCGCTCCGGCACTCGGAGCCGTTCTCGGCCGGGCCCCGCTCCCCCGGCCGCGGCCAGGCCGTGGGGCTGCCCCCGGACAGCCCGGGCGGCGGCGGCGGGGCCGCGGCGCGGTGCCCGGTGGGCCGGGGGTCCCGCGGGGCCGGCGCGGCGCCGGGCACGGCCGAGGCGGGCGGCCGGTAGCCGTTCTCGTCCTCCAGGCCCCCGTCTTCCTCCTCCTCCTCTTCCTCCTCGTCCTCCAGCTCGTCCTCGTCGTCCCCGTCGGCGTAGAAGGAGGTGGTGGGGTAGAAATCGGCGTCGTCGAAGGGCGTGAAGTCGTCGTAGAGCTCGTGGAGGGCCCAGGGCGTGGCCGCCCCCTCGGGCTCCCGCCGCCGCGCCGAGCCGGCCGCGCCCCGGCCGCCCCCGGGGAAGCCCCCCAGTCCCTCGCCCCCCTCAAACAGGTCGTAGTAGTCGACGTCGATGATCTCCGAGCCCGTCCGGTCGGCCGGGGGCTTGGGCGGGCCCGTGGCGGCGGTGATGGGCTCCTGCAGCCACGTCAGGTCGGTCCAGCCGCGGGCGCCCTGCGCCGGGGCCGGGCTGGAGGCGGCGGCCCAGAGCTCCGGGGGACCCCCCGAGTCCCCCCCGGCGGCGGGCACGGGGCTGGGCTCGCCCAGCACGGGGGTCCGCGGCGCGGCCGAGCCCCCGGCCGCCAGCAGCAGGTCGGATTCGGCAGAGTCGGTGGCCAGCTGGGGCCCGGGCGGGCCGGGCAGGGCGGCCGGGAGCCCCCCGAAGCCCCCCGGGCCAGGCGGGGAGGCCGGCGTGGGCCGATCACCGCTCCCCGGCTCCTCGGGGCTGCCGAGGGCCACCGGCACCGTGCCCCCGTCCCCGGGCCAGGTGACGGCTCGGGGGGGCACGGCGCTGGCCTCGCCCTCCCCGGCGCACCCCGGGCACCCCTCGGGCACGGCCGAGGGCTCCGTGGTGGCCGTGCCCCCTCCGGGGGGCTCTAGCTGGGGTCCTGCCGCGGCCCCCCCGGCGCTCGTGCTGTTGCTGGGTCCCCCCGGGGGGTCTCCACTCGCCAGGTCCCATTTCGGGGGTCTGCTCTCCAACGAGCCCTCCCAGGCTCTCCCCTCGCCAACGCTGGAGTTTTGGGGGGGCCACGCGGATGCTGGGGGGGGGTGCAAGGAGAGAAAGAGGTGTCAGAGGTGCCCCCGCACCCCTGCGAAGACGTGGCAGCCTGGGGGGGTCCAACAGGTCCCCACCTGCTCCACCTTGCACCCACCTGGATGCACGACAAGGACCCTGGGGGGCGGGGGGGCTGCACCCCGAATCCTTGAGCCTCTCCCGGGGACTGATGGGGTGAACCCCACAGAAGCCCCCAGCTCTGTGGGTGCCCCCACAGCCAACTCTGTGACGCCCCCCCTCAGCACAGCCCCCCCAACCCAAGTCTTCCCCGGCCCTGCCCCCTCAGCTGCCCTTCAAGGGGGATCCATCCCCCTGCAAAGGGATGCAGCCCCCACTGCAAGGGGAGCCAGCCCTCCCCGAAAGAAACCAGCCCCCCATAAGGGGATCCACCCCCCCCGCCCAGGTAGATCCAGCCCTCCTGTGGTTCTTCTAAGTGCACTCCACAGACACAACGGGCTCCAGCTCCCTGTGCTGGGATCCAGCCCCGCTCCCCGCCCCACGGACCCGTCGCTCAGTGCGGGGGGATCCAGCCCCTCTGGCTGCTGCGGATGCAGCCACTACACACAGCGGGATCAGCCCCTGCGGCGGGATCAGCCCCTCTGCAATGGAATCCAGCCCCTGCCGAGGGGATCAGCCCTCTCTGCCTCCCGCATGTCCATCCAGACACACACCAGGATCCAGCCCTCCCCACAGCGGGATCCAGCCCCCTGCGAGCGGATCCAGCCCTCCTCCGGTTCCTGCAAGCGCGCCCCATACACAGACCCGGATCCCGCCCCTGCAAGGGGATCCAGCTCCCTGCAAGGGTATCCAGCCCCTTTCCAAGGGTATCCGAGTCCCCCTGCAATGGAATCCAGCCCCTTCCAGGGGGATCCACCCCCCCTCCGGCTCCTGCAAGTGCACCCCATAACCCCAAGAGGATCCAGCCCCTGCAAGGGAATCCGGTCCCTCCTGCAAGGGGCTCCAGCCCTTCCCTGGCTCCTGCAGATGCTCCCCCTGCACACACGGGGATCCAGCCCCTGCCGCAAGGGACCCGGCCCCGGCAAGGGGATCCCGCCCGCCCTGCAAGGGATCCGGCCCCGGCAGGCGGATCCAGCCCTTCCTCCAAGGGGATCCAGCCCCACGCACGGGATCCGGCCCCCGGCAAGGGGATCCCGCCCGCCCTGCAAGGAGATCCAGCCCTTCCCTGGCTCCTGCAGATGCCCCCCCACATAAAGGGGATCCAGCCCCGCAACAGGATCAACAGCATCACCCCCCCGCAGTGGGATCCAGCCCCCCGCCCAGGGGGATCCACCTTCCCGCGGGGCTGCAGCCCCCGCCAGTGGGATCCAGCCCCGGTAAGGGGATCCCCCCCCCCACCCCGCAGCCCCCGCCCGGACCGCAGCCCCCCCCCCCCGCTGCCCACCCGGGGGATCCCCCCCGCCCCGGGATCCGCCCCCCCGTGCCCGTGCCGTGTGTCCCCGGTCCCGGTACGCACCGAGGGCGCCGATCGCCAGCAGCAGGGCCAGGGCGCGGGGGGCGCGGGGGGCGCGGGGGGCCATGGCGGCATGGAGGGACCCCGGCTCCGCCACGGGGCCGGCACCGGCAGCGGCTCCGCCCGCCCCGCTCCGAGCGAGCCGCGCCGAGCCGAGCGGAGCCGCGCCGAGCCGGGGGGCCGGGCCGGGCGGCGGGGGCGGGACCGCGGACGCGGCGGCGGCTCCGGGCACGGGCACGGCACCCCCCCGGCACCCCGCGGGCAGCGCCGGGGGGCGCATCCCGGAGCCCCCCCAGCATCGGCGAGGACACACCGCGGTACCCCCCAGCATCGGGGAACGCACAGCCCGGTACCCCCTCCACCGGAGGGGGACAACGGGGGACACATCCCGACAGCCCCCAACACCGAGGGACACACATCCTGGCACCCCCAGCATGGGTATCCTCGGGGGGCACCGGGGGGCACATTTCGGCGCTCCCAGCAGCGGGGGGACACCCCCCGGAAGGCCCCAGCCATCCTCGGGGAGGGACACCGGGGGACACATCCCGGCACCAGCATCGCTGGGGCAGGGGACACAGAGGGCACACCCTGGCACCACTGTCCCTGGGGGGACACTAGGGACACATCCCGGCACCCCCCATCAGCAGGACCCGCCCTGGAGCAGGACACCGGAGACACGTCCTGGCACCCCCCAGCAGAGGGGGAACCTATCCCCGAATCCCCCAGCGCCGGCATCCCTGTCTGACCCCCAACCTGCTCCTGCATGGATGCAGTTAATCCTGCATCCCCGCACCAGCGCCGGGATCCCCTCCCAGTATCCCCACCTGGTGCGGGGGGACCCCGCCCCGCACCCACAGCCCACCCCCGCTCCGCCCGGGGGCACCGCGGGGCTCTGGCCCCCCCAGCAGAGCCCGCAGTGTCGGCTTGGACCCTCCTTGCCCCCCGCGTGGGCGCCCCACGGCCCTGGCATTGCTTGCCAGCTGCCAGTTGCCACCAGCTGCCGCCACGGCCTCTGTCACCAGTGGCCTGTCCCCCGGGCTGGCTCCCTCCCACGGGCAGGGTGCGGGCAGGGGCTGCTCCGGCCCCCGGCCCATTGCCCGGATGAAGCCGGGGAAGAGCCGGGAGAGGAGAAGGGCGCGGACCCGCCCGGCCTCGCGGTGGCCACGGCCCCCGGGGACCCCCGGGCCCTCGGCCGCAGACCCCACCGCCGCAGGGGCAGCACCCGGGGACAGCCCGGGCTGCTCTGGACCCGTCGGTGGGAGAGCAGCCGCTCCTCGGCTGTCCCTGCACCGCTGGCTCCAGGGATACCTGCCAAGGTCACCGCGTGTCCTTGGACACCTCCACCTGCAGCGCAGGAACGTGTCCGTCATGGCTGCTCCGCAGCCCGCATCCCACAGCTGCGTTCCACATCCTGCACCAGGATCCTGCACCGTACAGCCCAAATCCCGCTCTGGGCAGCCCACGGGGGATGTCTCACATCCCACATCCCCAATCTCACATCCCACATCCCCAATCTCACATCCCACATCTCACATCCTGTATCCCAAATCCCGTGCTGGGCAGCCCATGTCCCAGATCTCACATCCCATATCCCAAATCTCACATCCTGTATCCCAAATTTCATATCCCATATCCCAAATCTCACATCCCGTATCCCAAACTTCACATCCCATGTCCCAGATCTCACATCCTGTATCCCAAATCTCACATCCCATATCCCAAACCTCGCATCCCATATCCCAAATCTCACATCCTGTATCCCAAATCTCACATCCCATATCCCAAATCTCACATCCTGTATCCCAAATCTCACATCCCATATCCCGAATCCTGCATCCCACTTCGGGTGTCCCTCATCAGACATCCCTTACTCCACACCCCACACCACCCATGCCAGTGCAGGATGCCGGGGGCTCCCTGGGGGCCCCATTCCAGCGCCCCCCACTCCCCTGTGGACCCCCTCGTGTCCCCCCACTCCCACGGGCCGTGTGTGCGGGGCCGGGCTGGGGGAACGCCGGGAATGGGGTCCCCTCTCCCCCCAGCAGCCGTGGCTCCTGGCTGGGCTCCGTGCTGGGAACAAGCCCCGCTCTGTCCCTCTCAAAGGGGGATTGAAGGGGCTGCACCTGCTTAGTATTCCCCAGGCTTCCGGCCCTGGATGCGTTTCCAAGGGGACCGGCCGAGGGGCCGCCCGCGTGGATGGGGGGACACGGCCCTGAGAGCTGGGAAGAGGGCTGGGAAGGGGCTCAGGGGTCCCAGGGCTGAGGGGTCCCTGGGGCTGAGGGTCCCAGTGCCAGGTCCCGGCCTGGCAGCAAGAGGCTGAGGGAAGGCGGGTGGGATCTGGGAATGGGGACAGTGCTGGGATGGAGGGAGTGGGATCCAGGAATGGGGATGGTGCTGGGATGGAGGGAGTGGGATCTGGGAATGGGGATGGTGCTGGGTGGGATCTGGGAATGGGGACGGTGCTGGGATGGAGGGAGTGGGATCCAGGAATGGGGACGGTGCTGGGATGGAGGGAGTGGGATCTGGGAATGGGGATGGTGCTGGGTGGGATCTGGGAATGGGGACGGTGCTGGGATGGAGGGAGTGGGATCCAGGAATGGGGACGGTGCTGGGATGGAGGCTGGGCAGGGCAGCAGCCCATGGAAGCTTCCAGCACCCACAGTAACTCCTGGGAGCAGGAAGTCGGTGGGACTGGCAGGGACCCCTGGGACCCCTGTTCCAGGCCTGGAGCCACCCAAGGTCACATCTTGGGTACCTCCATGGCCAGAGGCTTCACCAGCCCCTGAGCAATGTCCTGGAGCACCAGCTCCTCCCCTCCAAGGGTTGTGTGGCCAGTGTGCCACGAGAGCCCTGGGGCACCTCATCCAGGGGTGCTCCCCATCCCGGGGATCCCTCTCCCACCCTCAGGCTCCCCTCGGGGCATCGACATCCCGGGGGCTCCAGGCAGTGTCACCCCAGGGTTCAGAGCCCCATGAGGAGGGACCTTGTGCTCCTGGGGACGAGAGGGTGCTGGCATCCCCACCCTGCCCAGGGGACAGGGCCGGGACATTCCCTGCAGCCATCCCTGCTCCCGTGGCCCTGGATCAGGGTGGGCAGGGAGGAGCGAGGGTCTCACCCCCCTCGGGGCAGAGCTCACAGGGGGCAGAGGGTGCTGTGCACAGGCAGGAACATCCAGCTGGGAGAGTTCCAGAGCCTCCCTGTTCCCAGGACACCCAGGGGGGCAAAGGGGGGCCCGGCCCTTCCAGCACTGTGCCCGAACCCAGGAGCAGCCGAGCCCAGCTCGGGGTCAGAGCCAGACCCCAGCACATCCCTACAAACCTGCCCTGGACTGGGCTTCGTCAGCAGCAGAGGGTTGGATGAGGGGTGGCAGGACAGACGGACAGACAGGATGGACAGACAGATGGACAGCAATGGCTCTTCGGTCTCGAAGGAGAAATCCAGCACCAACTCCCTGACTTGGGAAGAACCAGCTGCTGATGCCAAGTCTGGCTTTTCCTGGGGGAATTACTCAGAATATCAAAGATGATTTCAATTGCAGGCACCATTTGGGGCTCTTCCAGAGCAAATCCCTGAGCCCTGTCCATCCATGCAGTGATCTGGGGAGGGATCTCATCCCAAACCCCTTCCCTGCCCACTTCAGCACTGGAGTGGAGTTTGCCCGTGGATCCTGCCCTGCCTTGGGATCCCCAAAAACCCAAGGGAGGGGCTTTGCTCCCCAGTCCTGCTCCACGCTCCTGCCAGTGCTCGGCTCAGTCCCAGCCCTGGGGAGCCTCAGCTCCATCCCTCATCCCAGCTCATCCCAGCTGGCAGCTCCCGTGTCCCAGGGGCTGTGGGGCAGCCCCACACCAACACCTCCCTGCTCCCTCAGGGCCACTGGCTGCAGGTGCCAGGCTGGATTGTGATCCAGCATCCCATGGGGATGGACAGACAGACAGACAGGGCCCGGGGGAGGCACAGGCTGGGCTGGGATCCTCACCTTCCCAGCTCCCTGCCACCGGCTGAGCACCAGGAATCGCCTCATTCCTGTGTGCAGTGGTGATCCCCAGGGGCACCCAGACCCATGGGATAATGGGGGCAGTGGCATTTCCCCCAGCTTCTGTTCCTCCCATGGCCTCTCCCTGGGCTGCCTTTCCCTCCCCCCTCAGCCAGGTACTGGAGAGGCTCAAATTACCTTTTATCCTTATTTCTTCCATTAACAATATTGGAAAAGTGCAAAGAAAATGAAGAATTGGAACAAAGAGCCAGGACTGAGGTTGGTGTTTCCTGCCCCGGCTCGGGCACAGCTCTCCTCAGACACGTGAACCCTTCCCTGTCTCACAACATCCTGGATGTGGAGCCTGAGCCCAGGGCTGAGCCCAGCTCAGCCAGGCGGGATTTTAGGGACGGCTTTGTCCTTGATTGGGGCTGGCACCGCCCGGGCTGGCTCCGAGGTGACGAGTCCCGATGCGACACCGATCCCTGGAGGAGCCGCTGCAGCACCGACCTTCAGCCACAGCATCCAGCCCCTTTCTGCAGGGAACAGGCTCCCCCTCCCCGCATCAGGCACACGCCAAGCTGCTCCCGACACCCGGCTGATCCAGAAATCACCGTAATTCAAAGTCCCCGAAGCAGGAGCCGTGTTTGGGATCGCAGGAGCAGTTTGGGGAAGGAGGCTGGAGGCACAGAAACACACAGATCCACAACCTCTGCATGTACTGTGGAGCTGGAGTCGGGATCTTCCCAAAAAACCCTTCCTGACCTGCACATGGGCTGGTGCATTCGGGTCTATAGAGGCAGAGCTGGCCCGGGCAGGGGCAGAGTCCCGGTGTCCGAGTGACCTCCGGCTCTGCTGGGCCTGCCCGAGGGGCAGAGCCCCTGGCTCCTGCTCTCCCGGCCATTCCCGAGCCACATTCCCCTGGGGCTGCAGAGGGAAAAGGTGGGAGAGGTTTAAAAATCACCTGTCACAGCTCTGAGCTGCAAGGAGCAAGGACAACCCTGAGTAAAGCGAGGCTGAGCTTTGGGGAGAGGAGCTGGCAGGGAGCTGCACCCCAGGGATGGAGCTCTGCACCCCAGGGATGGAGCCCTGCACCCCAGGGACTGAGCTCTGCACCCCAGGGAGGGAGCCCTGCACCCCAGGGAGGGACCCCTGTATCCAGGGATGGAGCCCTGCACCCCAGGGATGGAGCCCTGCACCCCAGGGAGGGAGCCCTGCACCCCAGGGAGGGACCCCTGTATCCAGGGATGGAGCCCTGCACCCCAGGGATGGAGCCCTGCACCCCAGGGAGGGAGCCCTGTATCCAGGGATGAAGCCCTGCATCCAGGGATGGAGCTCTGCACCCCAGGGATGGAGCCCTGCACCCCAGGGAGGGACCCCTGTATCCAAGGATGGAGCCCTGCACCCCAGGGATGGAGCCCTGCACCCCAGGGATGGAGCTCTGCATCCAAGGATGGAGCTCTGCACCCCAGGGATGGAGCTCTGCATCCAAGGATGGAGCTCTGCACCCCAGGGATGGAGCTCTGCATCCCAAGGATGGAGCCCTGCATCCAAGGATGGAGCTCTGCACCCCAGGGATGGAGCTCTGCATCCAAGGATGGAGCTCTGCACCCCAGGGATGGAGCTCTGCATCCAAGGATGGAGCTCTGCACCCCAGGGATGGAGCTCTGCATCCAAGGATGGAGCTCTGCATCCAGGGATGGAGCCCTGCACCCCAGGGATGAAGCCCTGCATCCAGGAATGGAGCCCTGCACCCCAAGGATGGAGCCCTGCACCCCAGGAATGAAGCCCTGCATCCAGGAATGGAGCCCTGCACCCCAAGGATGGAGCCCTGCACCCCAGGGATGGAGCCCCGCACCCCAGGGAGGGACCCCTGTATCCAGGGATGGAGCCCTGCACCCCAGGGATGGAGCTCTGCACCCCAGGGAGGGAGCCCTGTATCCAGGGATGGAGCTCTGCACCCCAGGGATGGAGCTCTGCACCCCAGGGATGGAGCCCTGCACCCCAGCACACATCACACCTGGCAGCTGTGCCCAGCTCCTGTTGTGTCTGTGAAGGTGCCGTCTGCACAGGTGACAAATGAAGCTGTCCCTGAGCAGGATCAGTCACCGTGAGTGCCAGCACTGCTCCCACACCTTCCTCCTTCCCGCCCGCAGGAGCCGGTTTAGTACTTGTGATTTAGCCAAGAGGGCACTAAAGGCCCTTCAGAAAAGCTTCTCAGCCCCAAGGCTTTGCTTTCGTTAGTGCCGGGAGCGCGGCTGAGTCAGGGCGGCTGTTTCACAGCCAGGACGGGGAGGAAGACACAGCTTCCTCCCCTGAGATGGAGGCACAGGGCTGGGGAAGGGCTGAGCTAAGCCCGGGGCGCTGAACACGAACCTCGTCCCTCCCACGGCCGTTTAAGCGCCCCAAACCCGAGCAGCAGAGAGAAGCAGACCTGCAGGGCACCGAAATCCACGCGGGGCATCCTCCGAGGGCAGCGCCCGCCTCCCGGCCACTGGGACCACAACACCTGGTGCTGGCACTGAGAAGGAACGAGGGAATGCCATGGAATGGATCCTGGGCATCTGGAGGCTCCCCAGCAGCAGCTGGACCTGAGCTCAGCCAGGAGATGTCCCTCAGGTCCCGCCTGTGCCTGGACGTGGCTCCAGGTCTCTGTCAGTGACACGGAGCTGGGTGGGCAACCTTGGTCCTGGCACATGGGGACCACCAGCTCCATCCCAGGGCTGGAGTTCTGGGAGCAAGCCTGGAAGGCTGCTGGCTTTGATGGACACCAGCTTGTTTTTATCATGCTGCAAATTAAAAAGACAGAAAATGAGGGATTTGGGGGGGGAAAAATTCCCAACAATCAGCCCTCGGTTTCTCCAGGTGACGCCCCGAGGGCTGCTGGAAGGGACCCCAGCAGCATCCTGGGGTTCCTGTGGAAGGGGAAATTCCCAGCACAGGCGGCCGGGCGGGAGCTGGTGCAGACAAAGGGGGTCTGTTCTTGGAGAGGTGGGCAGTGATGGCCCTGGCACAGCCCTGGCATGGCCCTGGCACAGCCCTGGCAGGGCCCTGGCACGGCCCTGGCACGGCCCTGGCACAGCCCTGGCAGGGCCCTGGCACGGCCCTGGTATAGCCCTGGCACGGCCCTGGCACAGCCCTGGCAGGGCCCTGGCACGGCCCTGGCACAGCCCTGGCACGGCCCTGGCACGGCCCTGGTATAGCCCTGGCACAGCCCTGGCATGGCCCTGGCACGGCCCTGGTATAGCCCTGGCACAGCCCTGGCATGGCCCTGGCACGGCCCTGGCAGTGCCCTGGCATGGCCCTGGCACGGCCCTGGCACGGCCCTGGCACAGCCCTGGCACGTCACCCAGAGCCGCCGTCAGCCCTGTCTGGGGCCCGTCTCCTCCTGCCGGGATCTGGGGGGATTATCCGGGGTGGGCACCGGGGTCAGCCCTGTACACCTTCCTGTGGAGTGAGAAAAGGAGCTCCCAGCCCTCCAAACCCTTCCTGTGCAGGATTTCTGTGAGAAAGGCACAGGGAGGAAGCAGCAGTGAGGGGACAACGTGCACTCAGACACCTCCAACTCTCCACGAGCCCCAGGGTGCATTTTGGGCTTGAAATCGGCCAGAAAAGGACAAAAATGCAGCTTTTCAGGCAGCCGGGGTGCAGTTGCTATCCGAGGCAGGACACGGGAGGTTCAGGGTGTTTTGGGGATGGGCAAAGGCTCTGCCAGTGCCTGCTCCTGCTCCACCAGTGCTGAGGAACAATCCCAGGGATCACCTCTCCCTTCTCCAGCAGGAGCCGATTACTGGGATCAAGATGCAAACCCCTCCCAGCTGTACAGGCAGGAGGGACAGGGAATTTTCTGGAGCAGGCAGAAGAGCTCACCCTGAGCAGGTAATTCCCTTTGTCCTAAGGACCTCTTGGATTGAAGTGATGCCAGCAGTGGTTTTGGAGCACACTCAGCCAGCTCAGAGCCCTGTCCTAACGCCTCTTCCAGCTGCTGCCCCCACACCAGGAAACAGAAGAGCCATAAATTCACTCCCTAATCCCACTCCCTGCTCCAGCAGCAGGAGCAGCCCCGGCCCCACCCCATGCCCAGCCCAGCCGTGGGGATCCAAACACTCCAGGATGGTTTGGGAGGACCTCAAAGCCCATCCAGTGCCACCCCTGCCATGGCAGGGACACCTCCCACCGCCCCAGGCTGCTCCAGGCCCAGTGTCCAACCTGGCCTTGGGCACTGCCAGGGATCCAGGGGCAGCCACAGCTGCTCTGGGAATTCCATCCCAGCCAGGAATTCCCAATTCCCAATCTCCCATCCATCCCTGCCCTGTGGCAGTGGGAGCCATTCCCTGTGTCCTGTCCCTCCCTGCCTTGTCCCCAGTCCCTCTCCAGCTCTCCTGGAGCCCCTTCAGGCCCTGCAAGGGGCTCTGAGCTCTCCCTGGAGCTTCTCCTCTCCAGGGGAACATTCCCAGCTCTCCCAGGCTGGCTCCAGCCCTGCAGCAGCTCCAGGTCCTTGTGCTGCTGGATCTGGGGCTGGTGGGGTCTCACCTGAGGGGCAGAAGGGCACAATCCCCCATTCCTGCTGCCCAGGTTGGGGATCAGCCCAGGCACAGGGGGGGGTCTCTGGCCACTCCCTCACCCACCAGCATTCCCAAAATTGGGATCCCAAAGCCCATCCATTCTTCTCTCCCTCACTCCAGCTCTGCCCAGCCTGGCCTCGGTAGCTGCTGTGACCACGAAGATTTGAAGTCTGTAAAAAGAAAACTTCCAAAGCAGACATGTATGATTTACCACTTTCTGTGCATCCCTCAGGAAAACGATCTTCAGGATGAGGAGAAATGACCATTGCTGGGACAAGCCTTGCTGGAATGCAAAGATCCAAGAGCTCCTTCCCTTTTCTTCCTGCCCTGTGCAGGAGCAGCTCCAAGGAGCCCACAGAGGATGTTCAGCAGGAGACCCCAGCCCTGGAGACCCCCAGCCCATCCAAGGAGGAATTCCCAGTTAGGATTGTGGCTTTCATGGCATGTCCTGAACTCGGGGACACAGCTCTATCCCTGGGCTTTTCCTTCCTAGGGAATTAAGGACTGTGGGCATTATGGGATGCCCAGGAAGAGGTGCCACTTCTGAGGCAGAGGCTGCAGGAATGGCTGCAATAAAATCCAGACTGGATCCTGGTTTCAGCTTCATCAGCACCACAAACCCTGCTGGCAGCCTGCAGAGCCCGGGGGGAGCGCAGGGGAGAGCGGGACGGGCAGCAGGATGGGAGAGCAGGGGGACAAGGCCTCCCCCAGCCCATCCTGGCACGTCAGAGCTGCCCTTCCACAGTGATCCGAGCGGGGAGCAGGAGCCCAAGAGCAGGGATGCAGTGAGGCTGCAGCATTGCTCTGCTGCAGCCATCCCCGAGCTCTGAAACCCTGACAGGACCTGTGCCCCCAGCACACTCCCACTGTGGGAGGGTCTGAGCTTCCCCTGCATCTCCCCCGAGCTCAGGTGTTGTGTTTGCTCCTCTGGAGTTCACACTCGGCCCCAAAACAGCCCCGGATCACAGAGACAATTCCCAGCTCTTCCCGCACACAAAGGCAAAGGAGACTTCACAAACTCCACAGGCTTTGTACAAAAACCGCTTTTTTTTGCTTTTATTTCACAAAATTGGGTGGCTGCTGCAGGAATCAAACCGGCCCTATACAGAGATCAGGTGAAAAAGTGGGCACAGGGATTATTTATACAGAAACAAAAGAGAGCCCAGGATCCAGGTCCTCGGCAGGACCAGCACTAGGACAGTAAAAAATAGTCTCCACCTGGATCCTGGGAATCGCTCACGCTAAAAACAACCTGAGGTTACTCTAAACTGGACTAAGGGCTGCACCAGAAATCCCACGCTCACCCCGAAGACCCTGGAGGGGAAGGAAGCCTTGGGAAGGGGAATGGGAAGGCCCCAGCCGCTCTCTGCACGGAGTCGTGCTGGAAGACCTGGCAAATCCTTAATTTTTAAATGGTGGATGCAGTTCTGGAGGTTCCAGAGATTTTGGGAGCCTCTCTCCAGCCCAACCTCAACTCCCACCTGGACAAAAGCCACCCCTGAAATCAAGGAGCAGCATCCAGACCCTCGGCAGGGAAACCCCAAACGCTCCTGGGCCAGGATGAGGGCAGAGAACCCGAACCACGGGCAGAAAAGGACTTTTTGCAGGACTTTTCCCCAAGTTTTGGCAGCCTGGAGGTGTGCAGCAGCAGCTCTGGAGTGCTCCCAGATCTGCCTGCTGCAGCTGTTCCCCTCCCCACCCCTCCAGCTGCAGTGGGGGGTGACAGGAGCTGTCCCAGCTGCCGCCCCGGCCGTCCAGAGGTAGTTCTGGCATTCCCATCCCAGCCATCCCAACCCAATCCCAAATCCTAGCACTTCTTCGCTACCTACTTTTTTTTTTTGTTTGTTTGTTTTCTTCATTTTAAAAAGTACAAAGTATATGCTCCAAAAAGAGGGACTAAAAATGGGGGGGTTATTCCTCAGTTGGCTACTGCACCGAACTACTCAGGGAAGGTCCAACTACCACCTCCAAAGGCAAAGGAAAGGTGAAAACCGGAGCAAGAGAACTCCTACCATTGAGTGGTTTTATTCCGATTGATTTGCTCCTGGTTTCATTCCCCTGGATCAATATTTCCTGTAATAAGTTAGAGGCAGCTCTGGCCACAGCCACCAGGAACCCCTGTGGGCACGGCTGCCCGTGCTGCAGCACGCCCTGCTTCTCCTGCTCTGCTCCCAGCTCTGGTTTGGCCTCTCCTCTCGGTGCTTTGCTCTGCCCAGAGAGCCTGGAACACCCAATCACCCCGGAGGGGCACGTCCTAAACTCAGCTCCTGCCCTAAAACCTGGCTTAAACGTTTCACCCCTTCCAGGAAAAGCCCAGCACCAAGAGGAAGGAAACCAGCGTGGAGCTCTGCAAGGCAAGCAGGCCAAGGGGTAAAGGACTTCCCAGCAGCAACACGGAGGCACTCCTGGCATCCCTGCCTGCAGCCTTCCCAAGGGAATGCCGAGTTCTGCCGGGCTGCCGAGGGGAGCGGGGAACGCAAATCACACACCCGCGGCCGGGAGAGGAGGGGACGCCTCCCCAGGGAACAGAAGGGAACTGAGGAATTCTCTTTTGGTCACCACTGTGCTGCTGTGGGAGCTCCTTCCTCCTGCCTCGGCTGCTTAGGGAGCGGCTGAGGCCGGCGGGGCTCCGGCCGGCGGCGGGGTCACTCCTTCCGCGGGCGGCGGTGGCTGCGCCGGGCCGGGATCTGCGGGGACACAACGGGGACAGTGAGGGGTGGGGGGCACAGGGAGGGACAGGGGGGACAGCAGGGGGGACAGTGAGGGACAGGGGGGACAGCAGGGGGGACAGCACACAGAGAAGGGACACAACGCCCGCGTGTCTCCAGGCCACGGGACAGTCTGTCCGAGGGGGATTCCTGCAGCCGGGAATGGCACCATGGTGGCTCCTGAAGCTCTGCTGCACCTTTAGTTTGCTTTTCCACAACCCAGCACCTTTTCCAGGTGAAAGAGGAAAACATTCCTGTATTTTTACGGACAAGATGCTGGGGATGCAGCTCAGCAGCTGGCAAATCCATGCCAAGCAACTTCCAGAGCTGGAATTGGCACCTCTCACCTCCCAGCTCTGCGCTCGAGCCCAAATTACAGCTCTTTTCTGTTTAAAACAGATGGAACAATAGGTTTGATATAAACAGAGGCTGCTCCTCCCTCTGAAGGATGGATGTAGGTTAAAGCAGAGGAATCCACGGATGCAGTGAGCAGGAGGGAATAAAGGAGGGATACAAAGGGCCAGCCTTGTGCCCAGAGAGGAGATGCTAATGGAACATGACTGACTTGTTTAGTAGGGGAGGAAAAAAAGGAGAAATTAAGAGAAGGGAAGAGAGCAAACAGGAATATAACCTGACACAAGACATTCCCAGTGGTAAAGGCTCGTGAAGAAGGATGGAGAAGTAAGTAAAGCTGGGGAGCAGAGGAACAGGAGCAGTGCCCAAACAGAAATAGCACAGGCGGAGTTCTCCCGCTGGGGCTGGGAACGCCCGTGAGTCACAGCTCGCAGCAGCTCCTGCTGCTGGAGCCAAAACCAAAAGGGCTTTTCCCAATTATTTCTTGGGAGAGGCACTACAAGTGATGACAATTCCTGCTCGTCCGGTGAGAACCACACCGAGCATTTTGGGGGTGAGGATTCCTGAGCAGCAGCTGGGCCAGGCTGCAATTAATAATGGCAAATTTATTGAGGAATTCCTGATGGAGAATTCCTCAGTCATTCCTCCCTGTGCCAGCTTGTCTTCTGCCTTCTGGGCTTGGCCACACTCTCACACTCATTCAAGCAACTCCCACACCATGGCTCCTGATCCAGCTGCTTTTTTGGCTGCCATAAATCAACTTCATTTTTAGAGGTACAGATTTTATAGTGGGAATGTTCTTTACGTGGTTTATCTTCTCCTTTTTCCTAATCAGGACTTCCTTGCTCCAATTCCAGGGTGCCAAGTTTTCAGTATGGAATTGCTGAACCAGATCCTACTCTGGCCTCCACTATTTAGAAATTACAGTTAATTCCTGACCCTCCACTGAAGTCAGGGGAGGCTTTTGATCACCACCACCAAGCCTCTGTATCGTTATAAATAAAATAAGGGATGCTATAAATAAAAGAAAGGGCAATGTGCTGGGACACGCAGAGGGCCGAGGAGCACGTAAAGCCTCCAGCACAGCCCTGGCAGCACTCTGGGGCGGGCACAGATGCTGCAGGGCTCTCCGGGGCACAGGAGCCCCCAGGACTGTCCCAGAGGGGAGCACTTACACATTCCGTTGGGGGCGGCCAGCGGCACGCGCGGCCCCATCAGGCTCCCGGCCATGGGGGCCATCCCGGGCGGGGCGGCCCCGCCTGCGGGGTGGATGCTGGCAGACATCATCCGGCCTGGCATGGGCTGGCCTGGCAGCATGGAGCCAGGCCCTGGCAGCTGACCTGCAGAGGGGGAGAGACGCGGCCGTGAGGCGCCGGCACTGCTGCGAGGGGCTGTGCGCCCGGCCCCGTGGCAGATGTGGTGCCAGCTGTGCTCCACGCCCCCAGGAAACGCCTCCTCACCCCCCCCCCAGCACACCCCCAGGAAGGGCCAGGGGGCACCTGGAACCTCTTCACGAGGGAAAAGTGGGAGAGAGCACAGCCAAACCCAACGCTGGCACTGCAAGCAGAAGGGGCATCCATGGAATCCCAGCGCTGGGAAGGAAATGGAGCAACAAGGCATCAGAGGAAGAGCCTTGATGGAGAGGAGCAGCCACGAAGCCTCAGGTTTAAATTCAGTGGGACAACTGAAATTATACAGTTAAAACTGGGCTGCACAGGGATTCCTACTATGATTCCCTGTCTTGCTGTGAGCGAGGATTCCAAGGCTCTTCCTCACAAACCAGCTCTGTGGGAGACCTCCCTATTCCAGCTACAACACCCAGCCTTGGGCACCTCCAGCTTGGGGTTGATGCTTTAAAACCTCATTTGAGGGATGGTTTGGCATAATCCAATTCCATTTTCTTCGACACACTTCCATGGAGGGACAGTATTTTAATGAGACAGGGATGGAAACGGCTCCTTCCCCAAACCCCAGGCAAGGGGGAAGGACCTAAGAGCCAAAGGGGCTCCAGGAGAGCTGGAGAAGGACTTGGGACAGCACCCAGGGCATGGCTTCTCACTGCCAGAGGAATGGGATATTGGGAAAATCATCCAGCTCCAACCTCCCAAAGACTCAGAGGCTTTGTAGCAGAAGGAGAGGATATTCACAGCTACAAGGAGTGTCATTCACTGGCAAAATTAAGGTTGATCAGGGAGCAAAAATATAAAAACTGGAACAATACAGCTGTGTTTGAGAGGCCCAGGAAAGGTGGGAACTGAGAAATTCTCATTCATCCCTGAACACCACGGGCCTACGAGAGTCTCTCTCGCTAACGAAGTGATTAATATTAAAATCCCTCTTCTGAAACACCTGAAGCTGAATCAGACCTTACTACACACTGAGTGGCTTCACATGAAACTCCAGCACTGGGCAAGGATTGGATTCCTTCAGGGAGAGGCTGCCAAACCCACAGGGATGCGAAGATTCAAGGATGTTTTATATGCAAATCAACCCCAGTTGAGCTAAACCTGAACAGAAACTAAATCTACTTTATAAAATGTCTTTTCTTCATAAATGCAAAGTGTGCCCCTGGATCCCTGGCAGTGCCCAAGGCCAGGCTGGACAGGGCTGGGAGCAGCCTGGGACAGTGGGAGGTGTCCTTGTCGTGGCAGGGCTGGCACTGGATGATGCTTAAGGTCTCTTCCAACCCAAATCAACTCCAAATCTCCCAGCAATGCTCAGTGGTAAGCTCCCTCCTCCCTGGGCCATGGAATGCCCTGAGCTTTTTTCCCTGTTAAACCTTGCAGGTTTAAAACCAAGTGGTTGAAGCTGAAGCTGTCCATAAGCTGAGAAGCTCCTCTGTGTGGGGCTTTGGACGCCCATTTTTTCCCTTCCTGACACGGGCTGTAACATTTTTATCTCAACATTAGCTTAGGGAGCTGGCAGAGGGACAAGGCCATCCCATCCCAGCTCCAAAACACCCAAGCTGAGAGCACCCAAGTGCTGACCCCATCCTGAGTGGGATTAACCAAGGGGAAATCACTGCTGCCACCACAGCAGAACCAAAGCCCTGCTTCTACAGAGATGGTTTGCTTTTTTTTTTTTTCCAAGAGAAAGCGCTCCAAGACAGCGGCTCAAGCAGAAAATGTGGAAGTGTGACCTACATAGGGGGGAGAGCTTAGGAACAGCAGCTGCAGGAAGAGATCCAGCCCAAAGGTTCAACACAACGAGATTTAACTGACTGAAAACCCCTCACACGGAGGGGCTGGGCAGGTTCACCTTCCCCTGCTGCCAGTGCAGCTCCACATCCCAGGGAAACGGGGAGGAACTGCCTTTAGAAGCTCTCCAAGGTATTTATCGCCATTAAAAAGCCTCTCCCTCTATTAAATCAGCACTTGAGGAGCACTGGGCTGATAAGCAGCCAGAGGGGTTTTGTTTTGATGCACGAGGCTTGGAGCTGATCCAAATCCTCGGGCACCTCTCCCTGCCCAGCCTGTGCAGGGAAAACCTGTGGACACAGCCAGTGCTCCGTGCTGGAGTGGGCAGGATTTGGGAGGGCAGGGAGAGCTCTGGGGGTGAGCCCAGCTGACACCCTGCTCTGCTGCTGGAGGAGCTCTTTCCCAGCTCAGGAGAGGCAGAGAACAGCTCCAGGGAATGCCTGCTGGCATCCCAAGGTGTGCTCCTTCCCACTGGGAACGGGTTTCACGGGCTCTGGGAATCCTGCAATGGTTTGGGTTGGAAGGGACCCTAAAGCTCATCTCATCCCACCCCTGCCATGGGCAGGGATGCTCCAACAGCAAATCCAACCCTTCCCTCCTCCCTCCCAGCCAAGCAATGTGAATAATTAACCACAACAACTCATTCAGCCTGGTGTCTCGGGGAAGGAGAGGCAGAATTTCCACTTCAGTGGCATGCAGCTGCTGTTTGTGCCCCTCACCTCCCGAGCCAGGCCGGCCCCGCTCCGGGCTCACCCTTCTCAGCCTCGGGGGAAGCACGGAGGGTGCACTGGCAATGTCTGGGGAGCTGCTCTGCCCCCCTCCCAGAGGAAAAGATCCTCCAGCAAACGTGCCAGGGAGAGCTCAGCCCTGTGGAGGGGAGGGCACACGGTGCTGCTTGCTCCAGAGGAGCTGCTGTCCTGAGGAATTCTGAAATACAGCAGGTATTTCCTCCTCCTAGTCACTGCTCCAGCCCCAAACACCTCTTGCCTGGGGCAGCTTTCCAACAGGCAAACTGCACCAGAGAGAGCCCAATGTGGTGTCAATGCTCCTGTGTCACCAGCAGCCCTCACAGCTCCAATCCCAAATTACACCCTGCTTACAAGGCCATGGATCAGCTCCAGCCCCGTTCACCACCCCCTGACTTGGATTTCCTTTCATCCCACTGCTCCCTGCACCTCCCCAGCAAGCTCTGCACATCTGATGGGCAAACAGGAAGCACTGACAGCTGTTAGGGAATATTCACCTAAAGGAAGGGAACTCAAAATCCTTTTCTGCACCCAAAAAGCCCCCTGGAATCATCACCAGTCCAATAAGGAAGCAAATAGCATCCAGCAACTTAATTTAAACCCACAAATAATTAAATGCTCAGCAGCTGGAAAACCCCAAGCCCAAAATTCCTGACAAAGTCTTTTTTTTTTTGAGTATTTCAACCATTGACAGAAAATGAGGTAAAATCTATCAGGGAGAGGGTTATTAAAGTTGCTCATCCAGCTGTGGTGGAAGTGCATCCTGCCCTCCTCATTCCATTTCTGCCTTAGGTCAGAAGTTATTTACCAGGTGAAAATGCCACCTGAAGGAAGAGTCAATAATGACAGCTACTAAATCCCAAATATCTCATTTTCTCCAAGGATTTCCAGAAGTTTCTCCTATTCCACACCATGGGTATCACCAGAACCAGGAGTTCTCATCCCACTGATCACCAGCCCAGAGCTCGAAGAGAAATCAGTGAAGTGCCAAAAGTGGTACCATGGGAAGAAACTGGGAATTTGATTTCCTATTACAATTACAAGGTGCAGCTTTTCACAGTGGAACTGGAATCCCACTTTGTTTTCCTATTCTAAAAGTTTTCATTCCAGGGCAAAGGGGAGAACAAAATAAGCTCAGGGAAAATGGATTCTATGGTCCAGCAGAGCCAGACACAGCCATGCCAAGGAGAAGTGGGTGACCCTTGGCTGGAGATGTTCTCCTGATGGGTCCAGCACAACCCTGCACTGGAGATGTTCTCCACCATCATGTCCAGACTGGGACCTGAGCTAAAAACCATACTTGTGGGAAAAGCCTCACTTTTAACTTTTAGGTACGAGCTTGACTTTACTGCTTCTGCCCCTGAGCAGGGATTTTTCCTGCTCTCTTCAGTGCCATCTAAATCCTCTCCTCCCTTTGCTTCCCACCATCCCTTCAGCTCTCGTCAATCACTCGAGGATGGCGACACCACGTTCTGCTCACGGCCTGCTGAGCCCAGGGTGGCACCTTCAGCTGCTGCTGAGGTCAGAACCTGTCTGGAACCACCAGTGAGCACCAAGGTCTGCAGTGAAAGCTGGCCAGCACAGCAGGAACTGGGCAGGTGTTCCCAGCCCAGCTGCTCCATGGTGCTCCCGGATCACTCTCAGGGGTTTGGGGTTTCTTCTCCCTATCCCTGGCACTGAGGCTTGGAGTTCAACCCAAACCATTCCAGGACTCCGTGATCTCCTCACACTCACCAAATTTTGGGATCTCCACAAAGGCCGCAGGAGACTCGGGGGCAGATCCACTGAGGGAACTCACAGGTGTGGGGACCACAAGCTGAAGTTCTCCAGTTTGCCATTTCCTCTCCATGCTCTCAAGCTAGAGTCACTCTACTGTGCAGCCAGGGAGCTTTGGCACCCCTGGCTTGCCAGGCATTCCTAACAAACTTCCTCTGAAGAACTCAAGGCAATGAGCCTCCTCTGCTTTCTAGGCAAGATCAGCTGGGCTCTGGTGGAGACTCAGAGGGGTTTGCTCCAAACCTGGAGCGGGCCTCAGATTCTGCCCTTTACAAGAGCACCAAAGCAGAGAACTGTCAGAGGAGCTGAGGGCAGATCCTGGTCCTGGGGCCAGGAATGAGGGGCTGCTCCATGGAATGAGACAGCTCTGGGTGCTGCTGGGAGCCAGGAGAGCTGAGCCTCAGCCAGGGCTTTGCTGCCCTCAGCCAGGGGAGGTGCTGCTGGGAAGGTCAATCAGTTGAGCAGCTTTAATCAGACCTGAGAGAGGTGTTCTGACTGATGAACAGAGCACATTCCCTGTCCCTGCTCTGGGAGGGACATTCCTGCTGGGAATGCAGAGCCTGGATGGCTGCAGTGACCCAGGGATGGGACACATCAGCACTCAGGAGTTACCAGTCCCCAGGGAACAAATACAACAGTGCTTTAACCTTGTCCCACTCCCTGTCTCCACAGCAGCCTGGAAGGGAGAGCTGAGTATGGATGTGCCAGGATTCCCTCCTTTCCTCTGCTCTCATTTGCCACTTTTCCCTTCCCAGGTTATTCCATGTGAGCAGCCCTGAGCTGTCCACACCCCACAACAGACCCAGGGAGCCAGGATGTTACATCTGAGTCTAAAACTAGACCTTGCTTTTATCACACTCCCAATTTAATTCCAACAAAAAGCAAACCAGCTCCCAGTCCCAGGGATTTTTGTCCACAGTAAACCCAGGAACTCCCTGAGCCTCAAAAACAGAGTGAGCCTGAGCCTCACCAGACAACTCTTCCTGCCCAGTCACCAGAACTCTGCACCTGCTGAGGGAACCCACTTGGATTATTCTGCAGATCCACTTGGATTAGATACTTCCCATTTTCCTGGTCACCTGCAAATCCTGCTGTTTTCCTGTGCCCTTCTGCTCCTCCCCAAACCACTTTTTGTCTCAAGAGGAAAACTCAAGTTTCTGCAGCTTCTTGTTGCCATGTTCTACGTGGATTATGACACCCAAACATTCCAGCTTCTTCAGCAGCCGCCTATGAAAAATCTTCCCAAATATTTCTGGCTAATAATTGATCAGGTTTTCTTCTGGAGAAGGTTTTGGTCAAGCTTCTCCTTGGCTGTACCCAGTCCCACAACCAGGTTCCTACATACCTGGCACTATTATTTAATTTTAAATTACCATTTCAACCACTTTCAGCAAGTAAAAGCTGCCAATTGACATCATCACCTGATCACCCCACCCTCTGGAATCAGGAGTGCCCACCCTTGGAGACAGCCAACCCTCAGCAGGACAAGTGCCCTGCCAGCAGGAGAGGCTGGACTGGAGACTTCCAGGTGACCCCTCTGACCAACACGGTCCTGTGACCCTCCCCTGGCTCTGACACATCCAGGCAGGAGACAGGGACCTCTCACAGCCAGGCCTCCTGCCAAAGAAGGTCCTTGAGGAGCTTCCTGCCTCTGCTGCTCGTCCCAGTCCTTTCCCTTCATTTCTGTACATTTGGTGTGCCATGAACTGGAGAATTTGAGGAGTGATTGTTTTTGAAGGAGCATCCACTCAGATTACCCAGTATAAAAACTCTAAGGAAATACAAATAACCTAAAAACATCTGGAAGTGCTTGGGGCAGCTTCATATTTCACTTTACTTTAGAGCTTGAGTATCCCAGGCAGGGGACTCCCAGCCCTGCTGGACAATCTGCTCTGGGGCTGATGAGCCTCCCAGGGAAAAAAGTGTATTCCTGTGGCTGGAAGGCATTTCTCCTGCTGGTGCCCCCTGGCATCCCCCACTCCTGACTTCTGGGGCTCCCACCCTCCCTAAGACACCTCCTCCACACATCTGGAACGGGGCTGGAAGCTCCACGATGAAGCTGCAGAACGTGCAAAGCTCACCTTTCCAGCAAACTCTGTCTGACAGTGGCACCATTATAAACCAGTACCCCAGAGCACCCAGGGCCCCTTGGGCAGCCTCCCCTGGCAGCTCCTCTCCCTCTGGGCCCACTCCTCAGGGCTCAGGGCAGGAATTCCCTACTCCCAGCTCTTACCTGGCTGAGGTGGGTGAGGAGGTGGCATCTGGTGGTGCATCATGGGGTAGGGTGGGGGCTGCTGGTGGGGCAGCAGCCCTGGGTGTGCTGGTGCCCCCAGGGGGGTGATGCCAGGCCCGCTGGGGTGCTGGTGGGGCTGCTGGGGGTTCTGGCTGTGCTGCTGCTCCATTTGCTGGCGAGCCCTTAACTCGGCGTACTTGAGCTGCTCCATGTGGAAGTTCTGCCTCTCCGTCAGCAGCTGCTGCCTCTGCTGCTCCAGCTGTGCCAGGACAGGACAAAGAGCAGGGGTGAGTGAGCAATGATGCATTTCCAACGTGCCTCTGCTGCTCCAGGACAGGACAAAGAGCAGGGGTGAGTGAGCAATGATGCATTTCCAATGTGCTCCTGCCTCTGCTGCTCCAGGACAGGACAAAGAGCACAGGTGAGTGAGCAATGATGCATTTCCAATGTGCCTCTGCTGCTCCAGGACAGGACAAAGAGCAGGGGTGAGTGAGCAATGATGCATCTCAAATGTGCTCCTGCCACTCAGTGGGCTGGCCTGGAAGAAGCCTCTCATCCCAACCCCACGGAACCCAAAAGGAACTGCTGTCCTGTGGATGTTTGCAGCAGGTTCTGGGAAAGGCTCTGCAGCTCCTTCTAGCTGGAACCCATGAACTCACCTTGTTCTGTCCTAAAACCTCTCAGCAACTCTCAGTTACTCACTGAGCTCTGCACTGAGGACTCAGCCCTAGCACAGCTCTGGAACAAACTGGGGGTTTTTCTCTCCATCTTCTGCTTGCTGGAATGAGGGAGAACAGGAATCCCAGGGGATTTTCTAGGTAAGCCTGAAGCAGAACGTGTGTGCAGCTGCAGGACTCAGGGATCACAGGCAGGATCCTTCTCCATCCTTTGAGGGCAGGAATTGGATGTCACAGCAGCCAGACACAGATTTGCACTATTAAGAGCTTTATGTAAAAAACCTCATGTCATTTAGGCCAATTAACATCAAATAGGCTACTTTGATTAATTATGAAGTCATGTGGAGAGCGAGACCTGAGCAACCCGGCCTAGGGAAGGTGCCCTGCCCTGGGTGGAACTGGATGATCCAGAAGATCCTTCCAACCCAAACCAGGCTGAGATTCCATGAAAAGACAAAAAAAGCTACAGAAAGCACCTCCTACCATTGGGCATTTGAGTGATGGATCAGGTCCTAGTGAAGGAAGTGATACTTGACTTATTTCAGGAATATTGACCCATTCCCACATTAGCACCGGACCGGGGCTTGCGTGACTCGTTTACAAATATTTCAGCAGTGTTTGAAGGTAGACTCCACAATTCAGCTGAAAAGCAGGTTGCCAAGGAGACTCTCACCTAGCAGGAGTTCTCCAAAAATCCCAAAGCTCCCTCAGTAGCCGGTGCTGGCAGGCTGGCTGCTGACAAGGCAGGGATGGGGAGGGCAAGGCAGCTCCACAGAGGCGGCATTGAGCAGCCCCAGATGGGCCGAGCTCATGAATTAAACATGATCCTGGCCGGGTGAGGCTGCTGCCGGCCACAATGGCATCATTCACGCT
Organism: Vidua chalybeata; assembly: GCF_026979565.1. NCBI lineage: Eukaryota > Metazoa > Chordata > Aves > Passeriformes > Viduidae > Vidua > Vidua chalybeata. Next base: position 751,121 of record NC_071530.1, read on the forward strand.
GCCCTGGCTCTTTTCTGCTCTGACACAGCTGAGGGAAGCACCCGACAAATCCACCCCACCGGGGAAATGGGGTGTGTGGGGAAACATTCCCGAGGGGGCAGACAGCTGGGAGAGGAATTCCTGCAAATGACCCCAAACAAAGGCTCAGGCAACACTTTTTTGTTCCTTTGAGACCCTTTTGTGGCCCTGCTTTTGCTCTCTTCGTGGCACCCCATCCCGTTACAGTTTAAAAGAGTCTTTACAAGGATGCCCAAACAGCAGCCAGTGCCTGAAAATTCACATTGGAGAACAAAAACCAGGGAAAACTTCCCTTCTACACAATCCCTATGCTTGGGATGAGGAAGGACAGTTGGGCAGAGGAAAAAGGCACAGAAAGACAAGTTATAACATGAGCTGGTGCTAAAGCTGAGCCCAGCTTAAGCTTGGGCTCCAGTGCAGACCCAAAGCCCTGCTTCTGCAGCAGACTCTGTCACCACCTCAGAGACAACCCCAGCTGTCCCCCCAGCCTGGCATTAAACCAGCTTTTTCCAGGACCACATTTCCAGTGGGAACTCCATCAGCAACTTGCAGCTGCTCTCCCATCTCAGGCATTCCTGCAGCTGGAACGAGGCAGGAGCGAGGCTGAGAACCTTCACCAAGGTCAGCTCCTGCCATCAAACCACCCCAGAGCTCCTGGGCTGGGGGCTGGATGTCACCCAGGCCAGCCCCCTGCCAGGGCAGGGTCACCTGGGATGTGTCCAGCTGGGTTTGGGATGATTCCAGCCCCCCTGGGCAGCTGTGCCAGGGCTCTGCCCCTCCATGGAGAGAGGCTCTTCCTCCTGCTGAGCTGGAGCTCTTGTGCTTGGCTTTGTGGCCACTGCTCCTTGTCCTGGCACTGGGCAGAGTCTGGCAGCCTTCTCCTGGCACCCAGTTTGAGAGATTTGTGTGCATTGGTGGGATCCCCTCTGAGCCTTCCCTTCTCCAGGCTGAGCAGGCCCAGCTGCTGCAGTCTGTGCACAGCAGAGATGCTCCAGAGCCCTGAACAGCTCTGTGGCCTCTGCTGGACCCTCTCCTGCAGAGTCTGCCCACAAGAGCCCACTCAGGAAACGAGCTGGAATTCAGGGAGGTGGTTCTGGGTGTCACACCTGACAATGCCCCAACATCCAACACCCCCTTCTGTGCTGCTGTGAAAGTGGTGCACCAGCAGGGGCAACTACAAGCACTTAATGTCCACTCATACAACAAAATCAGTGTGCTGCAGCTTCATCTCCAGCACAGAACTTCCTTTCAGGGGGAATTTCCCCATGGAAAGGGTGCTCAGGCCTTGGCAGGGGCTGCCCAGGGAGGTTTGGAGTGCCCATCCCTGGAGGAGTCCAAGGAACGCCTCCGGGCTGGGGATTGGGCACAGCTGGGACTCCATGGTCTGGGAGGGCTTTTCCAACCTCAGGGATTCAAGAATTCCTCCCTGAACAGAACCAGCAGAGCTTCAGGTGCCATTAGAAATTCTGGGTCAGCCAAGCTCCACCAAGAGCCCCTGGTTTCCCACACTGAGCACTGGCACTGCTGACACTGCTCAGCTCAAACACAAATAAATGTGTTTTGCCTGAAATGTAACAGCCTGCAGTCTGCAGCCCTGATTCCTGTCAACACTCAGAAGCCCTGCTCCTTCCCTGCAAGGAGAAGCCAGGGCAGCAGCAGTGACAGGCACAGTGTGCAGTGGCAGCAAGGAGGTTTTGCTGCTTTAATTATTCCACTAAATATCCACAATGACAGGTGAAAAGAGCGGATTTAACCACCAGGAAGCCAAGGGGAAAATCTGCATGCACATTTTTAAAAAGGGAAATGTCATATGCCTCAAAAGGGAGGAAAAAAACCTCCCTGTCACTAATGGAATATATCCCCCAAAGAAAGAATCTGCAGGGAACCTTTCCAAAAGAGTTGGGTCCATTTCCTGAGCTGCCAATCAAACACAGACTGAAACAGCAGAGAATGTGGAGCAATCCAGAAATTCCTGCTGACATCCTGCTCCAAGAGAAGTCCACGTCTTGTCAAACTCCATCAGTGTGATCAGGGGAACTCTGGATTGGAAAAGGTTCTCCATGGAGGGGGGGTCAGGCTCCCCAGGGATGTGGCCGTGGCATCAGGCCTGGCAGGGCTCAGGGAATGCCTGCATGATGCTCTTGGTCACATGGCTTAGTTCTGGGTGCTGTGAGGAGCAGGAGTTGGACCTGGTGCCCTTTCCAGCCTGAGACAGGGTTCCATGAATGCCAAAGGGGGTGTAATTCCATTCAATTCACACAGAAGGGCAAATGCAGAAATCCCTGGAATTATGAATCAACATAATCCAGGTTGAATCTTCAACCCACCCATAGTGACTGTCTACTCACAACAACGAGGCAGCTACACAACAGAAGAAAGAAATTAAGAACTGGGAATTCTGATAGAAATGAGATTTTGAGTCATCTTTCAAGCAGCTGCAGAGGAAACACTTCTCCAGTGCCTCTGGCACTACACGTGACACAACTGCTCGTAATTCCTGAGTAATCCAGGCCCAGACAGCTCCTCCCAATGTCCTGACCTCACTCCCTTCCCCTCTCCTGAAGCTGCTGCTGCCTTCCCAGCTCAGGCAAACCCACCACCATCACCACAAAGTGAGGCTGCCACTCCTGAGCATTCCCCTTGCACCTCCACATCCCATTTCCACTGCTTTCCCAAGAGCTGCTCCGAGTGCCCCCCAAAACCTGAACTGTCTGCTTGGAACCCCCTCTTCACTGGGGTCAGGGGGAAAGGCTCCCTCCCCTAGGGAAGGGAGGGGTCCACCCCTTTCCCTCTTGCCAGGGAAAAGCTGCTCTTAGGTCAGACACAATCCGTGTGAAAAGGCCACACAAAGCTCAGTTCCAGTTCCTGCCTGGAGCAAGGATGGAGAGCAAATCCAGGATACCCCCAGTGTGCTGCTTATGGAACAGAGAAAGCACAGGACAGAGGAGGACAGGCTCAAATCCTCTGTGGGAGGGAATTATGGATTGCAGCTGAAGGAGAAGGACACAAAGGAGAGGAGAGCAGCTGCTGGTTTTCCAGATGCTGGCCCACAGACCTTTGCAGAGAGAGATTTAATCCCAAATTCCACTTACTGCCTCTTTCTCCCGGTCCATGATGGTTTCCAGCTCCTCAAAGTGGCGAAGTTTTATCTCCAGCTTCTTCATCTGAGTCTCCACCAGAAGGGCCACCAGGGACTTGATCTTCCTCTCCTCCACAGCTGCCAGGTGCTGGGGATGAAACACAGGGGTTGCTCTGTGACACTGGGCACAGGAAGGGGCTTGGAGGGAGGGAACCATCCAGCTCCAGCCATCCTGTTCCACTTCTGGCAGGAAACAGGGAATTAGATTATAAATTTGTGCTGGGAACCAGAGGCCCTTGGAAGATTATTAAGGTTTTAATCAAATAAATAGGTGTGAAGGTTTCATACAAGAAGTGTGGAGGATGCTCAGAGCAATCAAGCACTGGGCACATGGAGCACTCCCAGTGGGAATGCAGATGAGGGAGAAGGAAGGGTCTGTTCAGTGGAATCAGCTGAGGGGCACCCCAAAAGCTCCCAGCAGGACACACACAGGAGGCTGTGACCCAGAGTGACCCCAAACCAGGGAGATGGCACTGCTGTGTCTTTGCCATTAAAATAGATTTTCCTCAAGCAGAAGGCAAACTGACTTTTATAAGGATTAACTTCATGCCATTTATATCCACACATAAATAACCAGAGATCTGTGTATATATATTTGATACACGAGGCAGCCATGGAAGTGTTTCACACCCTCAGAGTGTGACAAGTGTGGTCATGATGCCTTTCCCTGTTTCTGTTAAAAACCTGCAGCTCGGCATGAGAACACCCTGAGAGTGAACCCTGCTTGGGGGCTCTGAGCTCCCAGATGTGTCCAAGGGAAAGGTGAGGGCTGAGGGCAAGAGGGAAACAAGGAAAAGCTGGAGCTCATCCAGCTCCAGCTGCAAGCAGACCCCTGCAGAGGGAGCTGGGCCCCAAACTGGCTCAGAACTGGGACAAACACAGAGCTGGAGCAAAGCAGCATGAAAAACCTCCCTGGAAGCCTGAGCAGACCCTGAATTTCTCAAACCCATGTGATACTGTGCCATTCGACAGCGTTCAGCTCCCTGACCCAGTGAGGGAGGGCTCAGCAAATGTGGGTAAATGCACTCCTGACTCTCTACAGTGAATTTCAAATCAGGTCTGAGAGAACCAGAGTGACCCCAAGCTCATCCAACACCACATCCCAGAGAAATTCCAGCAGCTGTTCCAAAACTGACCAAAGTGCTGCACACAGAATAATGAAACAAAGCTGACAGAACAGGAAATTTCATGTCAAGTAACACTGTTTAGTAAAATAAACTCGTTTGTATGAAAATTCAGAGTGAGGGAATCACCTGGTGATACAGAGTGATCTACAAAACATTTCACTCTGCTTCACATGTGCAATTTTAAAAATGAAATGGGTGAACATCTGAGCAAAGCATGTGATTAGGTAAAGGACAGGTCTCAAAATACACTTTGGAAAGGAAATTATCCCTGAAGTTTTTCCTAGAGAGACTCAAAGAGGCTCAGCCTGGCATTACCCAGGGGGTTCCATGGGTAAAGGACAAGTCCCTACAGCTGCAGCTGAGGAAAATCAGGAACACAAATTCAGAGGTAATTTGAAATGCCTGATAAACCCATCACTGCACCAGCCTTGAGTCATCAAGTGATCCTAAAGGGCTTTTCCAACCTAAATGATTCTATAAAAAAGAATCATGGAATGCATGAATGGTTTGGGTGGGAAGGGACCTCATAACCCACCCAGTGCCACCCCTGCCATGGCAGGGACACCTCCCACTGTCCCAGGCTGCTCCAAGCCCATCCAGCCTGGCCTTGGGCACTGCCAGGGATCCAGGGGCAGCCACAGCTGCTCTGGGCACCTGTGCCAAGCCTCACCATGCTCATAGCCAGGAATTCCTAATTCCCAATCTCCCACCCATCCCTGCCCTGTGGCAGTGGGAGCCACTCCCTGTGTCCTGTCCCTCCATCCCCTGTCCCCAGGCCAGCTCTGCTGGAGCCCTGCTGCACCACTGGGATCAGCAGCTTCTAGGAATGCTCTCTTCAGTCCCAGCCACCTCAACCAGGAATTTGGGGAGGTCATGAGCTCAGTGCTTGGCAGGATGTCAAGCTGGGACCAGAACAGTTCTGGGAAGGGGCAGTGGTGGATCAGGAGCAGCAGTTCTGCAGCTCAGTCCCAGCTGGAGCAGAGCAGGAGCCATCAGGGATACTTTTGCACAGACAGGAAAAACCAGCTCACACTGGGTGTCCATTGAGAGGAAAATGAGCAGAAGGTACTTAAATTCTAATGGTGTTTGTTCAGACACCAGAACCTGTGAAAACACATTTCAGTTGTTGGTCCGTATGAATTGCAGAGTCTCACCCTGAACATTCATGTTCATCATTTCCCAAACAGCACAACTCAACTTTTGGAAGCCACTGATGCCAAAAGAAAAAAAGAAAAAAAAAAAAAAAAGAAAAAAAAAAAGAAAAAAAAAAAAAAAAAAGAAAAAAAAAAGAAAAAAAAAGAAAAAAAAAACCCCAAACAAACAAAACCCCCACTTCAATTCAATCCCTTGTCTTTAACCCCCATCTTCACTCAGAATCCAAGTGCAATATTGCTCTGATATAAAATCCTAAGGAAAACAGCTTTTCACATGACCAGGCCTAGAGTTTATGATGAAGAGTTTAATTACTCCCTCAGACAAGACACAGACCACCCAAAGCTCTGCTATTGTCTGGCTTTTTAAGGGAGTGGGAAGAGAAATCCCTGCTGAACCTGAACGCTACTCTGAAGTGTCAACCTCCTAATTACAATACATTATTCCCTGAAATGGAAAGCTGAAGCTCTTCCAGAACATTATTCCTGCCATAATGAAAAGTGCCACCAGCCAGGTCCCTGCTCCTCCAACTCCTTATCTCCAGGGGAAGGGAGCAGCAGCTCCTCTTCACTTGGAGCAAGTGGCCTTCCATAAAACACAGATCAAATCTCACGTCTCCTCATACAGATCCAGGTTTTCCCAACTTGGCTGAGGATATCTGTGAGTCTGATGAACTGAGAGCCACTCTGGGCTCTGCACTTCACCAAAATACTGAACCTCAGCTTTGCCTGCAGTTTGGGATTTTAATGGACAGGGAGCTGTCTGCCATGTGGGATTTTACAGCCTGCTTTGAAAGGTAAGAACTAAAACATCCTCCATCTCCTGGGCTCAAAAGGAGGGACTGCAAGGACCCACTGTCCTCACTCTGGGGGATGCAGCTGGGGAAAAGTCTGAAGTTAAAGAGCCAAAGATCAGAGTGAAAAAGTTAATAGAACACACACCACCTCCTTCTATCCATGGAAATCCATCAGCAATAAACACCCAAGCCTTGCTCTTGGTTTCTATAAAGCAGGTGGACGTGGAATGTGGTACTGAATCCAAGAGCTATTAAAAAACCCAAATTAAAACTTGAATCCAGAGAAATTTGTAAAGAAAAAAACAGATTTGAAAAAGATAACTCTAAAAGCAACGAAAGCAGTGTGGTTCCTGCAAAAAGGAAAGGCAAGACAACGTGCAATTAGTAATTAGAGGGTAAAGAAAAGCTGATTCAACACAGCTCATTAGAGACCACACACAAACAGGAGTTTAAGGGGACACACCAAGGTGCTTTTAACAGAACTGGGAACAAAAGACAAGAGCATTAAGGTGGCTGTGGAAGCTGCAGGGCCAGGACTGAACAGGGCCCCACCCGGAGCCCAGGGCTTTGTGTGGAGCCCTGGGGCAGCAGGAGAGGACATCAGAGGGTTTGTGCCCCTCAGCACCACAGCCAGACCCCCCAGCAGCCAAAAGCCTTGCCAAGAAGTCCCACACACTTCGGGGCTATTCCTGAGGGATGTTCATGCAGCCCATAATCGCCCAGGGAGCTGCTTAATTAAAACTGCTCATTATCTTCCCCAGGGGCTCAGGCAGGAGAAATTAAGGCAGCTCTTGAGCTCTGTGAGGTGTCAGGGGTCACAGGGTGACCTCCACAGCGCTGGGACCAAGGGGCACTCCAGGCAGAGCTCTGCTGTCCCCGGAAGCCAGGCCCATGTCAGAGCCCAGGACACCCCTGTGGCTGCCCTGGCTGGCTCCAGACCCTGGCAGGGGCTCACAGACCCTGGCACAAAGTCAAAAACACCTGTGGCTTCCATTTTAGCCCGTGGGAAAAACTGCCAACTCTGTGTGAGGAATTACCAGCCACAGGGGGTTTGAGTAGTGTGATAGGTGAATTAACACAGGGTGGAAAAGTAGAATTTTGGGGTTTTTAGAATGGGGTTCAGAGGACAAGATGGAGGGATTTGGGTGTGTCCTGACCTTCTTCTCCTTCTCCTTGCCCTCCATGTCTTGCTGTGCTGGTGACACTTTTCTGTTGGTTTCAGGCACAGACACACTGCCCAACACCAATGACAGACATTGGCACGTTATTGTAACCACAGCACACAGAGTTTTTGGTATAAAATGTGAACACTGCCCTGAGGGCAGACAGAATGCCATGGCCGAGCTGCTGGACAGAGCTCAGCAGGGCAGAGAGAGAATGTTCTAGATCAGGGAAAATAAACAGCCTTGAGAAGCCGGCCCTGCGCGTTCAGACTCCTCCTGTGGCTGCGGGGCTGGGAACAAGGACTTTTACACTTTTACACTTTTACCCTCTCGGGCTCACCTCGACACCTGCACCCCGAGAGCCCCAGGCTGCTGGACAGCACCAACCTTGGCTTTGGTGGCAGCAGAGGCCAGGGCAGCAGCTGCAGCTGTGGCCACGTTTCCCTCGGAGATCTCATGTTCCACTTTCTTCTTCCCAGCCTCAGCCTCTTTGTCCTTGCTGCCGTCAACATTCTCCTTGTTCTCCTCTGCCTCCTTTTCCTCTGCAAGACATCCCAGCCCCGTCTGTTACACGTGTGCCCAGGAAGGGAGGGCACCACACTAATTACTCAGGCACTAATTAACTCACCCCCAGTTCCAGCACTGCTCCCCATCCAAATGCTGACAGGGGAACCCCAGTTTGAGAGGATCTGATCCAACAAATGGGGCAACTTCAAATGCTTTTCATTGCCATCCTCTCAATTCAGCACCTGCCATCAGCTTCCCCTCATCATTTCCAAATCAACTCCATTAAATCCAAATGCTCCTTATGCTACACAGGGCTAAAATCCTGAATCTAACAAATATATCCATTCCCATCCCTGGTAGTGGCCAAGGCCAGGCTGGACAGGGCTTGGGGCAGCCTGGGATGGTGGAAGGTGTCCCTGCCATGGCAGGGGTGGCAGTGGATGACCCTTGAGGTCCCTTCCAACCCAAAACCTTCCATGATTTTATGAGGCACAGGGGAGATGACAAAAAGAATAAGGTTTTATGTAGATGCTGTTACTCCTCAGCCTGTCAAAATCCAGGCTCTGCATCACTTCCCAGGGAAACTGAGCTGAAATATTAACTTCCAAGAGGAGAAGTGAGCAGAGAATCCCAGAATGGTTGGGTTGGAAGGGGCCTTAAAGCCCACCCAGTGCCACCCCTGCCATGGGCAGGGACACCTCCCACTGTCCCAGGTTGCTCCCAGCCCTGTCCAACCTTAAACACCTCCAGCAGTTCCACTTCCTTGCATCCAAAGTGATCAAATACCGTGGAATTTGGGCAAACCCCCCCATTTCTGTGGCCCACAGGCACGTTGGGGCTGCAGCTGCTCCCCCATGCCCAGGGCTGGATTTGGTGCCTGAGCTCTGCAGGGAGGTCGGGGTGGAACCCGCTGCTCTGCACACAGCGCAGCCGAGGTGCCAGGGCAGCCAGGTGCCAGGTGCCAGCCCAGCTGGGGCCTGTCCCAGGCACTCTGGGGAGGAGCTGGAGCAGTAGCAGCTGTCACTGTCACCTGTCTTGGGCTCCGCAGCCCCTTCGCCCTCCGGCTCCTTCTCCGCGTTCCGCTCGTTCTCCCCTTCCGGGACCTTCTCCCCTTCCTCGGCTTCGCTCTCGGCTTTGCTCTCCACCTGGAGGGGATGGGAGTGGTGGGACAGTGGCAGGGAGAGAAGATATTCACTGTTAACTTTGTTCATGGCCCTCCAAGGGATTCAGTACCACAGTGGAGGAGATTGCATTTTAAAGGGCGGCTGCTGCTTGAGCCGAATTTGATGAACAAACCCAAAATGTGAATAAAAGTAAATGCTAAACTGGACCAAGTGCAGTGACCCAGGCCAAGCTGGGGCACTCTGTGGGCACAAAAACTCCTGAACTAAGATCACAGAATCATGGGATGTCTGGGAACATGCAGATTTCCAAGCCCTGAGTGGGTCTTCCCCACTTATCTCTTCCCAAATGTCCCTGTTTATCAGGGAGGCAGAACTACCTGAAAACAGAATGGGAAATAACCCCAAGGCTGCACTGATCAGCCCCAGGTTAGTCTGGACTCTTCATCTGGTGAAGGAGGCAAGAAGAAATATCTCTTGTTGCTGCAGATTCCAGAAAAAAACCCATCTCCATTTACTTGTCAGGAACGTAGCAGGAATTAAATAATAAATAAATAATAATTTAAAAATTAAATTTACATATACAATCAAAACATTAATTTATTATAATACCTATTAAACATCATTATATTAATACATAAACAAAATAATAATTATTTGAATATTAGAATAATTTAGCAGGTAAATTCAGGATTTAAGTGCCAGGAGCCTCCTGCCAGCAGACCCAAACTCACCTTCTCTGCTGGCTGCCCCTCTGCCTCCGTTTCCATCTTCTCCTCCTCAGCTCCATCTGAGAAACAAAGAGGGAGGGTTTCAGAATTGCCCCCACAGCCACTCCCCACACTCACTGTCTGTTTTGGGCTAACTAAAATCTGCTGCTCCAACCCTGCCCTGCCCGGGGCACTTCCAGCCCCCTCCAGCCCTAAACCAGACCAGACAAGGCAGGCTGGATGGCACCAACACGAGGACAGAAGAAGGAATAATAGAAGGAATAATAAAGACAATGATTAAGGAGTCACTGTTCCAGGTGCTGGATGGGTGCACCTCGCAGCAGGAGTGCTGCAAGAGCTGGGAGTGCATCCCTGTGCACCATTTGGCAATTCATTTCCTGCTTTAGAACACACTGATTTCACATGGTCCTGTAAAGCCAGCTGGTTCTGGAGATCAGGAGTAACAACCAGCCATGGAAACACCATGGATGTGCCTGGATCATGTGCCAGAATCCCTGATTTTCTGTGGGATTGTTTAGGAGTTCAAGAAATCCCAATTTATCCACAGCTCTGCAAGGAGGGACAGGAGGAAGCACAACCTCGTGGTCCTGGCCAAGGATTTCACAATTTATACAGAGGCATTAAAGGAGCTTATTTAGATCCTGGACTGGGGTGATGCAGAACTGCTGGTGACAAGCCCTGATCCATCTCTAAGCTTCTGAAGACATCAGCTGGTGCTGGGGGCTCATTTTCAGTAATCCTCATTTTCCTGCTAATTCCTGTGTGCTACACTGAGGAAAAACAAGGTACGAAGTGTTCTTCTTGAACAGCAACAGTTCTGTAGAGCAATTTTTACACAAGTCCCTTCCATATGTAAGAAAAACCAACTAAAATGTCTGACTGAAGGGTAACAGTTTTCCTCTTGGCCTATTTTAAGATGATAAACCCACTTATCTGAACTATCTGCCACCATAATTCAATTTAGGGAGACTGGGGACGTTCTCCCTCACAGGTTTTATCTCAGAGTTAGGATTTAGTGACCCAATAATGTCACAGGGAAAATCTCGATTAGATTTTGTCAGACAGCTCTTTCAAGCCTAGAAGCAGAGTTTCAAACTGGGCTGGAAAGTGTCATTCCTCCCAGGAAAGGGAAGGATTTACAAAGAAAGCTGGATTCAATCCTTTAAGACAAAAAAGGGGAGACAAAGTGCAGAACAGTCCGAGTGTGTCCAGGTTGGTGGAACTCAAACCAAAAAAATACTGCATAGAAATACATAATTTCCTTTTTTGGGTGGGGAGGATCATTGAGATCATCCCATTCCCACCCTGCCATGGGCAGGGACACCTTCCACTGTCCTGGGGTGCTCCAAGCCCTGTCCAGCCTGGCCTTGGACACTGCCAGGCAGGGATCCAGGTGGATCCAGGGGCAGCCACAGCTGCTCTGGCCAGGAGACCATGGACCATGGGAGCTGTTGAGGGACTGATGCTGCTGCTGTGGAGAAAGTCACAGGATCCCAGGATTACTGAGGCTGGAAAAGCCCTCCCAGCCCCATCAGGTGCACCCTGTGCCTGATCCCCACCTTGTCCCCAGCCCAGAGCTCCGAGTGCCACATCCAGGAATTCCTGGGACACCTCCAGGGGTGGGCACTCCAAACCTCCCTGGGCAGCCCCTGCCAAGGCCTGAGCACACTTTCCATGGGGAAATTCCTGCTGGTGAGCCTCCCCTGGCCCAGCCTGAGGCCATTTCTCCTGTCCCTGTTCCCTGGGAGCAGAGCCTGACCCCCCCAGCAGGTAGGAGTTCCAAACAAACTGGACATCCCAGAAAGACAAACTGCTTCCCATCCTCTCTTCAGAGAGGATTTTCTCAAGGAAAAGCACACAGAGCATCTCCAAGTGCTCCCAGAGCCTCCCTTGTGTCAGGACACATTGATGGACACCACCCAAACCCAAGTGCTCCTTCCCATCCCAGGGACACCTGGGAAGGAAGGGACGTGTGACACCAGGATTATTGCCAACATCCTGATTTAACCTCGCTCCCCTGCTTCTGGCTGCAGCAGCACACGTGAGGTCAAAATGAGGCTGGCAGCTCCAGACAGGTTGTAGTCAATGGGTTTTGAAAAGAGTTTTCCTGCATCAGCTGCAGAGCCCTGACACGCAGCGACAGCACGGTGGCTGCAGCTCCCAGGGCCACCACGGCTGGGACAACGCGGGACACGGGGACAACAGACTCCATCACCTCTTGTTAGTCTGGGGGGAAATGAGTTTGCCTGGGTGGAAGCAGGGTTTTGGTTCTAAATCCTGCTCAAACACGCTGCTCAAAGGATCCCAGAGTCATTAAGGCTGGAAAAGACCTTCAGGACACTGAGTCCAAGCTGTGTCTGATCCCCACCTTGTCCCCAGCCCAGAGCACTGAGTGCCACATCCTGGGACACCTCTGGACTCCACCACCTCCCTGGGCAGCCCCTTCTAATATTTAACATCCCTTGCCATGAAGAATTCCCCAAAATAGTAAATAGTCTGGTAAAACTTAATCTGTAATTCCAAAATGAAAGGGTGACACAAAGCCCAAAGCATGCCTGACCTTCTGCACAGCCATGACAGAATTGCCTCTGGCCCCTGGCACAGGCACAAACACAACTGTACCGATTTTACTGTGTGAGCTAATGAGCTTAATGAAAATACATCCCAGAGGAATTGATCAGTTGGAGATCCGTGTCCCTGGGACAAAGGGGGAAGCCTTGACTTTAAGGAGAGAGCTCCTGAAATCCCTTTCCCCTGCACCAAAGATGCTCTTGCACTCTCTTCAGCAGGTTTGATGTTGCACCTTGCAGGATGTGGGAATCAAGGATCACAGAATCCCAGAATCATTAAAGCTGGAATACATCCCTGAGACCATGGAGTCCACCCTGTGCCAATGCCCACCTTGCCCCCAGCCCAGAGCTCCGAGTGCCACAGCCAGGAATTCCTGGGACACCTCCAGGGATGGGCACTCCAACACCTCCCTGGACAGCCCCTGCCAATATTTAACAACCTTTCCATGAAGAAATTCCTGCTGCTGTCCACCCTGAGCCTCCCCTGGCACATCCTGAGGCCGCTCCCTCTCCTCCCGTCCCTGCTCCCTGAATAAAAGGACAGTTCTTAGGTCAGGAAGAGGCAGATGGTTGTGAGCCACCCCAGGACACCTCTCAAGAGGGAAAATCCACTGGGAGATGAGGAATCATCACCTCTCCAAGCCCCTCTTTCCACCTGAATCAGCAGGTATTCCATTTCTGTGGAATTTTGTTCCGTTTTGCACATTTTCTCCAAGAACACTGAGCCATTTTTTCTAACACATGAGGAACTCGGAGCTGAGCTCTGCCCAAGCCAGTGACTTCAGAGAGAACTTAAATGGACTTTAGGTCAACAAGGAAACCTGTGAAACATCTCCCTGCTAAGAACTCCCTGCGTTACCGAAGAGATGCAGAAGCGGCAGACCCGGAACCTCCGCTGTCGTGAGAGGAACAAACAAAGCTCTGCAAACACAAGTGGAGTCACCTGCCTGAGCTTCAGCTCAGCAAACAGTTTAAGATGCCCTCCAGACTCCTCTCTTCTCACTGAGGCAACACACAACCTGTCACAGCCAGGCTGGGACATTAATATTTAATTGAGAGGAAATACACTATAGCTGTGGAAGCATCCCAGCCCTGGGTATGATAATGATGCTGTTATCTAAACCATCATTTACATTTCCCACAATAAATCAGGGCTGCACAGCCACCAGACCTGCCTCTGCTCCTGCCTCACACAGCCTGGGGCTCAGCAACAGGGGGGCTCCATGGGGAAGCCTGGGGAGCTGGGAATGCTGCTGGGGGAGCTGGAAAAGCCACAGCAGCTTTTGTGTGAGACACAGAACTCACCAGGAGAGGAGTGATGGGCTCAAGCCCCCAGTGGTGCAGACTCAGGCACCAGGGCACACCCAAACCTGTATCATTCTTAATATTATTATATTCCAGGCTCTCTGGAATCCACTGCTTTAGAAATGCTTCCATCACCTCAGAGCTCTCACCCTGGAGAGCAGCAGAGAAATCTCCCTGCCAAACATGCCTAAAACAACTGTGTGCATGTGCCCTCCTTGTGTGTGGTTTCCTAGAGTGTGTGTGTGGGAATGAGTCAAACCCATGCTCAAAAAGGTGAATGTAACCCTCCTCTGGCACTGTTTGCAGGTGATGGGATGCAGGAAATCAAACCACAGTCCCTCACTGGCACAGAGCAGCCCCAGCCTGAGGCCCCCAGGACTGCTGTCAGTGGAAATACTTGTTGGAGTAAGACCTGAAATGCTCAGGTACCCCACACAGCCCCTTCAGAGACATCAGTGTCATTAACCAGCTTGGAAAGACATGAACAAAGGCTTCCTAGAAATGATTAAACACCACAGGTGTGCTGCACATTGCCCTTCTCTGGAGCTCAATCCCAAGCTGAAGAGCTGGATCCCCCTTGGCTCCCCTCGGGCCCTTGTCACCGACACAGCTGCAGAGCAGCTCCCAGCATTCTCCCACAGCCTGCACTGGGGCAGGACTCAAAGCTCTTGGCCTTTATTGTGGGAACTGCTTTAAAACCTTAGAGCAGACTGTCCAGAGCAGCTGTGGCTGCCCCTGGATCCCTGGCAGTGCCCAAGGCCAGGCTGGACAGGGCTTGGAGCAGCCTGGGACAGTGGGAGGTGTCCCTGCCATGGCAGGAGTGGCACTGGCTGGGATTTAGGGTCCTTCCAACCCAAACCTTTCTATGACTCTATGAAAGCAGGAGACAGAGTCCACCACTCTCACCACAGCATCTGAACCACTCCAGTCTCCTCGTAACTCCACTGAAGCCTCACTTTATCAACTTAAAAGGAATTATCACCAGCTCTTACAAAACCTAACAATGAAGACTTAGAAGAAGAGATTCTTGGGTATTAACTTAAGCTCCTCCAATCTGTTCCAGTCATTTTCCCTTTTCACATTCCATATTGACTATAATTCACTGATCTTAAATACTTTTAAAATTATTATGGAGCTCTGATATAATTTTATTTTTGAAATATAACAACTAATGAACTTTAATTCTAGTATGGAACCTCAGGCAGATACTTTTCTTTCTCCATAGTTGCATTTAAATATAAAACCAGCATTCTGTGATTCCATTACAGAATGGATGGAGGGACAGGACACAGGGAATGGCTTTGAAGAGAAAGAGGGCAGGGTTAGACTGGATATTGGGAAGGAATTGTTCTCTGTGAGGGTGGGGAGGGACTGGAATAGATTTCCCAGAGCAGCTGGGGCTGCCCCTGGATCCCTGGCAGTGCCCAAGGCCAGGCTGGATTAGGTTTGGAGCAGCCTGGGACAGTGGGCAGTGTTCCTGTGGCACTGGATGATCCTTGAGGTCCCTTCCAGCCCAACATCCTTTGATTCTCTGCCAGTACAACAGCCAGTGGACCTTCAGTGCCACGTGGAAGCCCCAGCAGGCGTTTCCATCCCTGCACAGCTCTGGGGTACAATCCCCCAGTGTCCGAGCCACGGCCACAGCCCGTGGCACCACCTCTGCCATGGACACTCGGGGTGCCCGTGCCCAGCTCTGGGGGGTGGGAGGCACCACAGATTGCTGAGTGACCCAGTTCACTCGGGCTGAGCAGCTCCCCCAGGGAGAACCATCTGCTCCTGCCCTAATTTATTCCATTAGTCACAGCCCAGCAGAAATCGCATTAACGCCGCCGGGGCAGGGCCGGCCCAGCTCCCCACACTGCTCACCCACAACTGCCTGCGGGGTGGCACCAGCCCCGAGACCCCCAGGCACCACTGCCAGGCACCTCACAGTCCCCACTGCCAGCTCGGGCACAAACTCCTCCAGAGGAAGGGCCAGAAAGGGCCAAGCTGCAGCCTGGCAATGGGGAAGGCTCCAGCAGCGAATGTGTCACAGGGGGACACGTTCAGGACAAGAGGGAACGGCCTCAGGATGTGCCTGGGGAAGCTCAGGGTGCACAGCAGCAGGAATTCCTTCGTGGAAAGGGTTGTTAAATACTGGAAGGGGCTGCCCAGGGAGGTTTAGAGTCCCAGTTCCTGGAGTGTCCCAGGCTGGAGATGGCACTCAGTGCTCAGGGCTGGGGACAAGGTGGGCATCAGGCACAGCTTGGACTCTGTGACCTTGGAGGGCTTTCCCAACTGAAATGATCCTGTGACATTCTTAACAACCCACAGTGACACCTGTACTGGGAGAATATGGGAAAGGGGAACAAAGACTGGAAGAAAAATTCAACTTCAACTGACCTTATTTCAAAGCAACTATGAAATTAAACTCGGCCCCAGATGGAGTAACACAGAGATTTGGTTTATAGCTGACTTGTAAATAAACCCCAAAGCTTGTCCTTCCAGCAGAGCTTCAATGCCTGCTGTCAGCTCTGAGGAACAGGGAGCATCAGATGTTCCAGATGTTTCTCTTCCCTTTCCAGCACACAATGCCACCATCGCAGAGCACCGAGCTGCCTCATGGCAAGTCTGTCCCACTGAGTGCAGAACTGAGATGTGTGACAGAAGGGCTGAGTGGTTTGTTTGCTTCTTTTCTAATTAAAAACTATCTTGGTGATTTAAATGGCATTTTGCAATCTGATTTACTGGGTGGTTTTGCACTGGACATTAGGTGCCATAAACAGCAGCCCTCTGTGGGCAGCAGTTGACAAGTGAAGAGCACCGAGCACAGCCCCTCGTGATGCCAGCCCACGATCTGGCACCTCGCTCGTGTCCCTGGACAGGGTGACAGCAGGTCAGCTCTGCAGAGCAGGAGCACATCCCAAACCCAGCCTCCCAGTCAAGCTCCATCCCATCCTGCTCAGCTTTAGCCACAGCCAGACGTGCCTTTTCATGTCCAGTCACTAAAGTCACTGCAATCATTTGTGATGAGCTGAACAAAGCAGGAGCCAACAGGGCTGAGAGAAAGTAACAGTGACAAGACTGTGGATCTGTAACCAAATGAGGAGAGCAAAGCC
This sequence comes from Vidua chalybeata, assembly GCF_026979565.1. Classification (NCBI taxonomy): domain Eukaryota; kingdom Metazoa; phylum Chordata; class Aves; order Passeriformes; family Viduidae; genus Vidua; species Vidua chalybeata. The sequence goes on from NC_071530.1 coordinate 767,848, forward strand.
TGAGAAAGCCCTGGGGATGGAGTAAACTGTGTCTGCTCCTCCTGCTGGGGGGAGCCACCAGGGCCAACAGAGAGGGCCACACAGGGCTTCACTTCCCAGGGAGCTGCTTTGACACTCCAGAGCAAGGAGGAACCAATTTGCACCAGGCAGGGTTTCAGAGAAGAGACTTAATAGCAGAGTAATTGCTGAACACAACAGGAGTTAAACCAGAGCTTGTTAACACACACAGGTAAAGCCCAGCAGAATTCCAGCCCAACCAGAGCCAGGACTGGATTATCATGTGCCAGTCCAGCACTTCATCAGGAATTCCTCTGCTGCTGCCTCTCCAAGGGAGCAAAACACTCAGAGTACCAGATCCACCCTAAAACCCACTGCCCAAACCCCTCAGCTTGCTTTAACACCACAAAGGCAGCATCCTCCAACAGCCCAACCACTGGAATATCCTGCTCTGGTATTTTTGGTCAGTCCACTCTGTGCATGCCAAGCAACAGCATTTCCACACAGCGAGAGCAGGAGAACAAACTCCTACAGCCCTAAATTCCTTAGTTAGTACCCAAGTCAATCCTGCAGTGAGCAGAACGACCCATCCCCTCCTCCCCACCCACAGCTTCCATCTCCTGCTGGAGGAGGAGAATTTGGAGGTGAATTTTGGGTTTCTCAGGGCTCAGAGGAAAACGCCCCCAGGGAGCCCCAGCTGCAGCACTCAGGGCAGGCAGCACTCACCCATCTTCTCGGGCTCCTCGGGGCCCGTGCCAGCGATGCAGCTGCTCTCCAGGCCGTAGGTGGGATCCACCTTCCCAGAGGCTCGAGCTGCTTCCTGCACCTTCTTCACGTGGGCTTCCACCAGCTCCAGGGGCACCTCCTCTCTGACCCGGGAAAACTCCTCTGTGGGACACGACACACAAAGTGAGACATTCTGGGGCTTCTGCAGCAAATGAAGTCACATTTTCTCTGACTGGTGTGCAGGTAAACCCTGGGACAAAGGGAATTCTCAGATATCCGAGTTCCTTCCTGCCACACGAGGTGGTTGATTCTGCCTTTCAGGCGTGACAGAAAAGAGTCCCTTCCCAATTACATAAAATTATGCTTTATGTGGAAAAACGAGAAAAAATAGAAAGGAACTATTTTATCAAGTGGAAACATCCAATGTCCACTCAAGACTTGAACCTTCTAATGCAAGATGTCCCTGCCCGATGCAGGAGGGTGGAGCAGGAGGTTCCTTTAAGGCCCCTTCCAACTCAGTCCAGTCTGGGAATTCTAGGATCTCTGGCAAATAATTTCACACGGGTAAAACAGGAAAACACTGAATTTACCCAGAGCTGCACTGGTGACAATGGTCAGAGGAACAGCAACCACCAGTGCAAACACATCAGGAGCAGAGAGGGCAGAAGGCAACACCAGCCATTCCTGGGCACTCAGTGGCCTTCTGGAGCCACTCCAACTTCACACAGAGCTCCTGGGCTGGGGGCTGGAGACCACCCAGGCCAGCCCCCTGCCAGGCCAGGGTCACCTGGGATGTGTCCAGCTGGGTTTGGGATGATTCCAGCCCCCCTGGGCAGCTGTGCCAGGGCTCTGCCCCTCCATGGAGAGAGGCTCTTCCTCCTGCTGAGCTGGAGCTGGTGTGCTTGGCTTTGTGGCCACTGCTCCTTGTCCTGGCACTGGGCAGAGTCTGGCAGCCTTCTCCTGGCACCCAGTTTGGGAGATTTGTGTGCATTGATGGGATCCCCTCTGAGCCTTCCCTCCTCCAGGCTGAGCAGGCCCAGCTGCTGCAGCCTGTGCTCAGCAGAGATGCTCCAGAGCCCTGAACAGCTCTGTGGCCTCTGCTGGACCCTCTCCAGTAGCTCCTTGGTCTGAGGAGCCCAGAACTGGACACGATTTTAAAACCCAGCTGTGCCTCACAAGGACACCCTGGCTGCAAACGGGATTTCAGGAGAGCAGAACACAACCCTGGGGAGAGCAGAGCTTCTCCTACATAACCTGCACCCCCCAGTCCCGTGTTTTACTGGCCAAGGAGGAGTCTGGACCGCTGTGGCTGGAGGGGCAGGCACACACAGGGTGGGGAAGGTGGCGTGAGGGGGCATGTGAGGGATGCTGGCCGGGGCCGTGCCGTACCGAGGGCGGCCTTGGCGGCGGCCGAGGCCACGCGCGGATCCACCACGGAGGCCAGGAAGGCCACGGTGCTCATCACGGGGTTGCCCGACTGGCTGAAGGGCACGGGCTGGTAGGCCAGGGGCCCCAGCGAGGCGTCCGAGTTCTCCAGGTAGGGATCCTCGATGGGCAGGCGCAGGAAGTGCAGGATGCACTCGTCCTGCGTGCGGCTGCCCACGTGCTCCGACACCTTGTTCCAGTCGTCCTTGTACATCTCCAGGGCCTGCAAAAGGCAAAAGCGGCGGCTACTCGGGGAAAGCAACGCTGCTGTGGGCAGAAGGATTATCCCAGACTGGTTATTGTGTGATGGGGCAGTAAATGGGGATCGGACAACTACTAAAAATGGGGTTTTTCTGCCATCAAAATTATCTGCGTAAGAAATACGAGAATTTCCCCGGGGTATCGGTGACGTTGAAGCCACAGGGATCACCACAGGAGTGGATGCTGTTCCTGTATCAGAAAGAATTGTCAGAAGACTTAGGATTTACTAATATTTACACAGCAGGTGTTTCCCCATTTTGAACTAAATCTGCCTTTCCTACCAAGTCTCACAATCCTTAATTCCCAGCACTCCCCCCAAGGACTCCTGCTCCCTCTCTGAACACAGAAGCTCTTTGGGGCAGGAACAGGATCTATTTCTCTATTTCTATTTCCAAATGTTCACTGCCTGTGATGGTGAAATCCAGTCTTTAGATCCAACAGATGCTATGGAAGTGGAAAAGCATCAAATAGACCAGGAGGAAAGAGGGAAATCTATCCCAGATCCTGAATCCAGGAGAGATCAGTTCTGCAGGAGCTGTGCACAGTGCAATTTTTTTTAACATTGGGGATAACTGGCTAGATAAGGCACCTGATAAAGTAAGAACCTGCAGACCATATCAAAGACATAATTCTGAATTTCAGTCATTTTTAAACTTCCTCAAGAAATGTCTTAAAACAATTCAACAGCAAGGAGCTACTGAAGGCCCTGCACTAGTTCCTGAAAAACCAACACATTAATCCTGTAAAACCTTCCAAGTCACAGCCTAATAAATTATTACTCCTTAACAAGCCATTTTTTTCCCCTGAAAATTGTTTTAGTGCAGTATCTGGACAGTATAAAATAAATACTGACATACCCTGAACCATTAACTTCTACATTTCTGAGAGGACTCATGGTGCAGTCACCCAGAAAAGGCAAAAAACCGTTAAGAGTTTCTGGCAAAAGATGTTCAGTGTGAAAATGAGTTTTCCCAAGTAAATCCCTCCCACAAGGCTGAGAACTCCCAGAAATCTCAACCTTCCAGGCTGACTTAACTCTCAGAGCAGGGAGGCAGAACTTGGAGCTGGGCTGGATCTGCCAGAGGTCCCAGGAGAACACGCCCAGGGTGGGAGAGCAGAGCACACAGGGACACAAGGCTCCTGTGCTGGGGCTTTCAGCACCTCCCAGGGACAGGTGGGAGATCCAAACTGAGCCACCAGCCTGGTGCTCACAGTTCCCCCATCTGGGAAGGAACACCAAGACCAGGCTGGATGGGGCTTGGAGCTACCTGGGAGAGTGGAAAGTGTCCCTGCTTTGGGATGAGCTCTGAGGTGCCTTCCAAACACACTGCTGTCTTCAGAGCAGCTCTGAAGTGTTTTAGTATTTGCTCAGTTAAAACAGAAGCTCTGAGAACTCCTCAAGGACAAAATCTCGACCTGCACGGGGCCCTCGGGCACACGGTGGCTGCAGAGGGTCAGCTGAGGGCACGAAAATGCCTGCAAAAAATGCTCCTGTTTGCAAAGCCGTGGAAGCAAAGTGGCTACGAGGACAGATGATTCAATCCAAAAGCATCAGAGATCCAACATGGATCAAACTGGCCAAGCTGCCTCAGTGGGCAGCACTTCCCAGAGTGATTTAAGCTTAAGCCTGGCTCAAGCATCTCTCTCCCAGCCAGGTCTCACTGCTTAACTGGGGTGGGAGGGAAAACTCCCAGCGTGTCTCCAGAAAGCCTCTGGCTCCCTGCTCCTTCCCAGCTGGGTGGGGAGGACGCCCAGGAGCTGCTGGAGACCCCGAGCAGCACCACGAGGGGTTGGGAGAGCTCCATGGAGAGCCCTGGGCTGGGAATGGCCTGGGACAGGCTGCACTGGCCAGCCTGCTCCCCACCACGGGAATCTACATCCCCAAGCCCTGCTGAGCCCTTCTCCTGCCCCCGGGACCTTCCAAGGGTTTGAGCAGAGGAGAGACTGCTCAGCTCAGCAGGTCACGCTCAAGGGAGGTATTTATTCTCTGCTCAGCCTTTATTTCCCTTTGCCTAATTTCAGGCTCTCAGTCTCCATTTTTAACCCCACTGGCACATGAGACCGGCTCTGCTTCCCAGCTCCCAAATTTCTGCTTTCTGCTCCTCCTCCTTCCCCGTCTGTTGTTTTCCTGCCAGACAAACCCTCGCTCGCAATAAATGTCCTTCCTAAAAATAGCTGAAAATGCATTTAACTCTGCCTGAGCCGTGGAGACACGGACAGGGCTGTGCAGGGAGGGTGGTTTGGGGAGGAAAACTCTATTTCCTCCCCCAAATTATTCAGTCAACAGGCAGAAGGCCAGTAATTATATTTCAGATACGATTTATTATTCGGAACTTCGCTGCCTATCTATTTGCCCAAAGCTACCCTGAGGATTTAATTGGACTGAGCTGGCTTGTTACAGCTGAATTACTTATGCTTGAACTGATATACTCTTTCCTGATTTATTCATAGAGCAAGTCCATGAAAAAGGAGGAACAAAACCATAATTAATTTAAACTCATTAAACAGAATTGCAGTCTCAAGATTTTGGGGGGTTTTGGTTTGTTTTAAACACACAATATGCCATTAGATTATTTCATTGGGCTACAACGTGCACTGTATGACCATAAGCTAAAAACATACAAACCAATGAATTTTAAATAATATTAATATTAAATATTTAAATAACATATTTAAATAAATAAAAAATGAAAGAAGTCAGTATATCAAGGCATTAGCCTTGTTTCTCCTTACAAGAATGCCATGGAAAACAGCTGTTTATACCCTAGAAGCAAAATTTTTCTGTGTGCCAATAGAAAAGTATTGGCTAAACAGCAAATATCAACCTAAAATAAATAGGAAAAAAAGGGAGATTTTGGCTGTTTGATGACCACACTCCATATGTGTGAAGACTGAACCACAGCTGCTGATTTGGCACTGACACAGGTCCATCCTCCAGGCTTTTCCCCAGGAAATTAACTTTTCAATGGGTTTATTGACACATGGGAAGACAAAAAAGCTGAAACAACCAGGCAATTGCAGTCTGCTCTGAGCTCTGCAAATAAAACCCAACAAAAACAGAGCCCCAAACTGGAATTCTCAGAGCTCTGAATTCCTTTAAAAGAAAAAAATCAGCCATGCAGCCTCTATATCAGGAAAATGTTCCTGTGAAAGCAAAGCTGGGGAGAAGATCTTTTCTTTGCAGAAGTGGCAGCAGTTTAAATTATTTCAGGCCACTGAGATTCTTCTTCTGCCGAAGCAGAGAGAAACAACTGCCCTGATGTGAGAGCCCAGAACCCTCTGCAGCTCCTCTGGAGGGTTCCATCCCACTGCAATTCCAGGGATCCAACCATCCCCATGTGCTCTGGAGCTTCACTCGAAGCCACCTGGGGACACCAGCCTGCATTATGAGATACCTCATGGAGTCATCTCAGGATTTGGTTTTTTTTTTGTAGACTTCCAGAAAAAGCTCAAAGAACACCCCAAGTGCAGCTACAGGGAAAACAAGGAGACAGATGGGATGAAGGAGCTACCAAAGAACTTCCTTCTCCGTGGCCTCAACTGTTTCTCAACCACTTCAGCCTCCAAAATGAGCTGTTTCCCTAAGCTATGGCATGGCTTGGAAATCAAAGTTTCCAAATATTCATCTGAGTGCCAGGTAAACCTTTACCTGAATTATTTACCACTATTTGAGTTAGTGACATTATTTCACACTGTCAGTGAGTCCTGCTGAATGAGAACACCTCTCTGCGCTGCAAAACCTGTTCTTGACGTACACAAAATTCTTACATGCTTCAGTTCTGGCTTGCAGGTCCAAGTTAGAAGCAAACCTCAGACACAGGCAGCCCCTCTCTCACAGAGATGCTCCTGCCATCTCTTTTTGGTAGCAACACTCTTGTAGCCATGACAGCAGTTGTCATCTAACTCCAAAAGAGGCACACGTGGATTTTTAAAGCCTGACCCACCCCTCCTGGCTTGGCTTCCTGCCCTTTGGCTTGGCCTCATGAACTCACCTCTAACAGCAGCAGTGTCTCCTGCTCTGTCCATTCTCTGCCAGCACTTGCACCTTTACTCTACAAAAGACAGGAGGGAAAAAAAAAAAAAAAAACAAAAGAAAAGGTGAAACACAGGACTTCTTGCACAAAACCCCGTAGGAGAAAACACTGAGGAGGAAAGGGGAAGAAGCTGTGATTTCATCCACTCCAAGCTCCCCTCTCCAGCTGAGCAGCCCCTGGTCACCCCATGCAGGGGTCCATGAGATTTACCCCTCAGTGAAGGGACAGCAGGGTTTACACACCCCAGCTTCCCACCACACCTTCCCGAGCTAAAGCAAAGGGATCTGCACCCTCCTCTCCCAGTGACCCATGCCTGCACACACAGCAGAGAGGGTTTTCCTGAATAACAAACCCCCTCTGAGTGCTGCAGGCAGAGTGGGCTGGTCCAAAGTAAGTTAATTTATGTCCAAGTTCATCGGTAACTCAGCAGAGAAATAACAACTCTTTACAGGGGGATGAGCTGTGTGAGAAGACAGGGTAATTCCAGCAGGATCATCTGCTCCCAAATCCAGACCTCATGGCAAACTGCTCAGATTGCATAAATGTTCCAAATTCATGGTGGAACTTCCCCTCCCGTGACACCCTGACAGCTGGGGACCTGCTCCCAAGGAACATCAGCACCACTGGATGGCTCCGTGCTAGACTGAGAGGAAGAGGCTATTTAGGATAATAAATGTTATCTCCAGATGCATTTCAAACAGCTCATTAACCCACACAGAACATTAATCAACATGAGTCACCCAAAGCTGCTCTCCACAGCCAAAAGCCCCAGCACACAGAAACCAAACAGGGCAATCTGCCAACAAACCTGCTCCAGTTCACAGCTCCTGTAAACAGAGCCAGAGCCCAGAACCAGCAACAGATTTATCAATTTGGAGAGTATTTATACCTTCCCTAATAAGTGAATAAGTCAATCCATGAAATGTGACATGGAACCAGCCTTATGAAAAATACCTCTGGAACTGGTTTGGGTTTGTGAGGTTTTTAAAGGATGGTCTGAAGTGGTAAATAGTGTTTAAATAGTTATTTTTTCGGTTTAAACAATGACCTCTGAGGACAATGAACCAATAACATGGAATTAGCCTGATGCCAGCCAGGAAGGGAACTACCCAGCTCTGGAGAGTCCCAGTTCCCTGGGGGCTGTGCTGAGGTACCATGGCATTCCCAGAGCACTTCCAGGGACACACAGGAAGCAGGGAAAAGCAGGAGGTTGTGGAATCAACACAACCATAACCACTGCAATGATGCCTCCCGAGTTTCACCACCCTGTGTAACACTCTGCCATGACAGTGCCCAAAGGTCCCCTGCAGTGGCCCCAGGACACCCAAACCAGTGGGAACTGGGGTCCCTGTTTGTCAGCCTGGAAACCAGGAGAGGCAGAGACCCTGCTGGAAGCTCTCTGTGTCCTAAATCCTTGGATCATTTGCTGATGCTGAACCATTCAAGCAGGACGTGCAGGAACAGTGAGGCTGGCATCTGAGGGCTGACAGTGTGGACTGCTCTGGGAAGCTGTCCATGTCTTTATTCCCATAAAATCAGAATTCCAGCACAACCTCCCACTGTAGTGTCCTGCACAGGGATGGAAGACATCTAAACCAGGAGTGGAGGAGCAACACGAGTCACCTCAGTGACACCAAGTGGGGACACCTGAGGAATAACAAAGCTCACTGGGAGCTGGAGGGGACACTTGCCTTGGCCAAAGTCTTTTTGGAGTAGATGTCTGTGCGAAGGCCAAAGTTCTGCAGGTCAGTTGGCTTCTCCTTGTTCTTCTCAGGGAAGTTCAGCATTTGCTGGGCAGCTGGAACCTGGGAACAAACATTACAGTGGAGAGGGGCAGGAAATAAAAGTTATCCAAGGTTTTCTGACCAACACTCAACAGAACATGGACTGGACAGAGAAGCTGAACACAAGCCCAAGACACTAAAACAAATGTCTGAGCAATGTGTGAGTGGTTCTGCACAGAACTGCCCCAGCTGCTGGGCCCAGCCAATCAGCCAGGGGACACTTCCCCCAGTTCTCAGCCACGGGACATTTCCCCCAGTTCTCAGCCAGGGGACACTTCCCCCAGCCGCTCAGCCAGGGGACACCTGGCCCCAGCCGCTCAGCCAGGGGACACCTGGCCCCAGCCGCTCAGCCAGGGGACACTTCCCCCAGTTCTCAGCCAGGGGACACCTGGCCCCAGCTGCTCAGCCAGGGGACATTTCCCCCAGCTGCTCAGCCAGGGAACACTTCCCCCAGTTCTCAGCCAGGGGACACTTCCCCCAGCTGCTCAGCCAGGGGACACTTCCCCCAGCTGCTCAGCCAGGGAACACTTCCCCCAGCTGCTCAGCCAGGGGACACTTCCCCCAGTTCTCAGCCAAGGGACACTTCCCCCAGTTCTCAGCCAGGGGACACTTCCCCCAGCTGCTCAGCCAGGGGACACTTCCCCCAGCTGCTCAGCCAGGGGACACTTCCCCCAGCTGCTCAGCCAGGGGACACTTCCCCCAGTTCTCAGCCAAGGGACACTTCCCCCAGTTCTCAGCCAGGGGACACTTCCCCCAGCTGCTCAGCCAGGGGACACCTGGCCCCAGCTGCTCAGCCAGGGGACACTTCCCCCAGCTGCTCAGCCAGGGGACACCTGGCCCCAGCTGCTCAGCCAGGGGACACTTCCCCCAGCTGCTCAGCCAGGGGACACTTGCCCAGCTGGACACGAGTCCCAGCTGGCCACAGCCAGGCCCCTCGTGGCCCAGGCTCACCTGCGGGGTGCGGATGTGCAGGGGCATCAGCCCCGAGGGGGTGTCGGCCAGCACGTTGAAGTGGGGGGTCGGGGGGGGCCCCATGGCCATGGGGCGGCTCTCGGGATCCACCTGGTAGTTGATGAGCCCCCACTGCTCCAGGAAGGCGTGGACCCTGTGAAAAACAGGACAAATCCAGCCTTTGCCACCAGAGCTTTGCTTGTGCTTCATGTGGGAGGGGACAAAGGACAGAGCTGATGTTTCTGGATTAAATTCAGACCCAGGAGCTCCTCTAGTCCTTCATTAATCCCAAACAGCAAAGCAAATCCCAGAGCAGGAGCTCTGTGCACACCTGAGGGCACTGAAGTGTGATGGATAAACCAAAGCCTAACTGTGTCCAGTTCTGGGCCCCAAGGAAAGACCTGAGGGGCTGAAGCGTGTCCAGGGAAGGGAACAGAGCTGGGAAGGGGCTGGAGAATTCCTGAGGGAGCTGGGAAGGGGCTCAGCCTGGAGAAAAGGAGGCTCAGGGGGGACCCTGTGGCTCTGCACAGCTCCTGACAGGAGGGGACAGCCGAGGGGGTCGGGCTCTGCTCCAGGGAACAGGGACAGGAGGAGAGGGAACGGCCTCAGGCTGGGCCAGGGCAGGTCAGGGAGGACATCAGCAGGAATTTCCTCCTGGAAAAGGTGCTCAGGCCTCAGCAGGAGCTGCCCAGGGAGGTGACCTAGCCGTGTCCTAGGAAGGCCTGGATGTGGCACGCAGTGCTCTGCTGGGGACAGGGCAGGGGCTGGGCTCAGTCTCTGGAGGGCTCCTCCACCCTCAGCTATTCCACGACGCTGCTGATGCCTGGAAGTGCCCAAAGCTGCAGGCCCCGAGGCCCAGGCTGTCACCTCATGACGGCGCAGACGTCCCCGGTGAGGTTCCTCCTGCAGGCAGTGCTGGTCAGGTACTCCTGCGGGTTCAGCCGGTACGTGTCGATCATGAAGTTCCTGTAGGCCAGGTATCTGCAACACAACAGCCCCCAGTGCATCCCCTCAGCTCCTCCCCAGCTCAGAGCATCATTCCAACACTCACCCCCCAAACACTGAGCAGGACACGCCAACAGATCTCTTTTATCGGTGCAAGCTCAGAACCAGCACCAAAACCTATAGCTAAGTGGAATTCACGCTCTTTCAGACTGCTTCACTCTGGATTTTCTCCTGTGTTTGGATTAGCAGCACATGGAAACGTGTTTAAATTGTGCATCACACAATTATCTGTTGTAACTTGGTCACTGATCAGATATTCCCACAATAGAACAGAAGCTGCAGGCTGAAAATAACAGTGTCTGGTCTTTATGCAGGAACAGGATAAATAATCCTTGTGCATCCCTGTGTGAAGGAAAAAAGCTGCACAGAAAAGCAGAAGTGGATGGAACACTGCTGTGGCTGCATGTGGAGTCTTTAATGGATGAAGGGATGAGGCAGGAAAGGCTGGAGAACAGCAACATGGAGAAGAAAAGATCTTTGAAAAGCAGAGGACAAGAGCCCAGAGCCAGCACAGCTGGAGCAGGAACAATCCCTGAGAGATTCCCCCATTTCAGGAAGTTTCTGGAATCTACTGATGCTTCCTAATACAAATTATCCTGAAGAAAATAACCTGCCATAAAATTATTGATAGCCCTGCTCTTTAGAGGGAACAAACCCAATCTGCCACAGACAGGATGGCACCATCCCAGCTGCACGGGGCTTGGAGCCACCTGGACAATGGAAGGTGCCCCTGCCCACGGCAGGGAGGTGGAGTGAGATGGGCTTTATGGTCCTTTTGTACCCAAATTATTGCAGCATTCTGTCTAGTGAGCATCCACTGCAAAGCTGTGTGTAAAACAGTGCTTTTAGAGCAGATTTCTGCCTTTGGAAAATTCCAGGGGGGAATGTTTCGCATGCAGTGTGTGAAGCAGCTGGGAACCAAAAATATAAATCATCCAGGCAAAGCCTGAGCAGGCAGATGCTGCAAGCACATGTCCCTGCCAAAATCCCACATCTTCCTCCTGACCAGATCATGTGTGCAACTGGCTGGAAGAAAATTGCTGGAGTAGGTGTTTGGCTCCATGTGGGATGCTTGGGAGGCAAGAAACAAAAAGGAGCTTCTTCCACAGAGGAATACTGAGAACATCTCTGAATGCTCCAGGGGAGGAGGGGAAGAGCCTGCCCAGGAACAGGTCTTGGCTGCAGGAATTAGTATTTATTAGCAAAGGTCACATCACTAGGTGGAGAGAGAAGCCCAAGACAGAAACATCCCCAGGTTGATTCTGAAGGGAGATGGCTTTGAGCCATGACACGACCCATCAGCTAAGCCCTGTCAGCAGTGGGAAGTCAAGCAGGATTTAGCTGAATCCCTTTTCAGTCAGGGCCCACCCCAGGCACTGCTGTCACAAGGATGAACCTATGTGAGCTCCTCCAGCACGGTGTTTTGGCCTGAACATTCAGCTGGAGGCCACTCATCTCCATTCAGAGGGATGTTCCCCTTTTATCTCAAAAGAAAACACAGAGGCAGGACCACGTGCTGCTCCTACAACCCTGAAATGGCACCACAACGAGAGCTCCAGGATGACAGGGGGACTGGCAGGAGTCCCCAGCTGCTTCCGTGGCAGGCAGTGGCCAGAGGCAGCCCAGGGAGGAGCAGCAGGAGCACTGAGCTGTGATGCCAGCTGCAGAAGGGCACCTGGGCCTGCAGTGACAATCACAGGGACCAGAGATCCAGGAGAGAGACATTCCTCCTTTCCCACTGCAGCTGTCTGCTGCCTCTCACTCTGAGAAACCCCTGAATTACCATTTCCTGGGCAGCAGAACTGCTGGAACAGAGTCAGTGTTGGATGAGCTCTGGAGCAAACCCATTCTGGAATGGCAGGGAGTGGAACAAGAGGATCTTTGCAGTCCCTGGCCCCGAGCTGTGCTGGGGCTCTGGGATCCAGCTGTGCTCACTCTGCACTCACACGTGCAGAGAAGCTGTGAGGAAAGACCAAGGACTGGCAATCCTTGGGGTGCCAGGAGCCTCAGGGGTGCCTAAGCCAAGCTCCTGCTCAAGCCATGAATTGCCACCAGGTTTCTTAGGGCTTTGTCCAGGCAGGCCTCAAAGACTCCAAGGAGGAGCAATCCCAATTTCCCAACCCCCCATCCCAGTGCCTCATCTTGTTCAGAGCTCAGAACTCCCCTTTCCTCCAGCCAGAACCTGCTGCTCCATTCCAGCCTGAGCTGCTTCTGCCCTGTCACAGGCCCAGGGACAGCCTGGCTGCACCCCAGGGACCTCCAGGGGCAGGGGACAAACACCACAAGGGCCCCAGGAAAAAGGACAGTCCCCAGTTTCTGTTTCCTTATCAGACCCAAAGCATCACAGACCAACAGCCACACCTGAGGTGGGAGATTCCAGCACAAGGACAGCCTCTGCAGGAATTCTCCTCTCCAGGCTGGCAGAGCTGGGAATGTTCCCCTGGAGAGGAGAAGCTCCAGGGAGAGCTCAGAGCCCCTTGCAAGGCCTGAAGGGGCTCCAGGAGAGCTGGAGAGGGACTGGGGACAAGGGATGGAGGGACAGGACACAGGGAATGGCTCCCACTGCCAGAGGGCAGGGATGGGTGGGACATTGGGAATTAGGAATTCCTGGCTGGGATGGAATTCCCAGAGCAGCTGTGGCTGCCCCTGGATCCCTGGCAGTGCCCAAGGCCAGGCAGGACATTGGAGCTTGGAGCAGCCTGGGACAGTGGGAGGTGTCCCTGCCATGGCAGGGGTGGCACTGGGTGTTTTTTAAGGTCCCTTCCAGCCCAAATCATTCTGGGATTCCATGGAATGCTGTGTATGAGCAATAAAGGGCCCAGATGACATCAGGACAATGAGGAGACACCTCAAACACTTCCTGTAGTACTTGATAGAAAAAAACACCTAAAATCCCCAAAAGCTGCTTTGGAACCAAGCCAAGATTTGACACCAGGACAAAGTGACCCCAACCAGGCCAGTCCCACTGCCCACATTGACCAGCACACACTGGGGTCCAAAACCAGGACTTTCTGGTGTGAAATCTCAGGCTTTAGGATCATTTTAACAAAAACAAGCATATTGTTCAAAAGCCTTTGACCATCTTTGCTTTATCCACGGCCTTTCAAGATCACTCTGAATAACCCAACTCAAAACAGAAAATTCACTCCACAGCCTGAGGCAGGACCTACAACACAGAGCATGGCATGAGGAGAGAGGGAGGAATAAGGAGGACTGTTCCACTTCTACTCTTTCATGACATTTTAACATAAGAAGTTGATCACATCTTGTACCACGCAGAGTTGAAGAATTTGTTCCAATTCGGGGGAAAGTAGTTTTATTTTACCTGAATAACCACTGGCAAATACCACTTTGGTGTTTAAACTTTTACCTTTACCACAACAATGTACAAACCTCATCAGTGCCTCTCCCTCTTTCAGGCCCTGCAGGAAGTATCAGCCTCACACACACCCAGCTGTGTCCACAGGATTTATGGAATGGGAAGCTCTTTTATCCTGCCACACTGTCACTGCCCATATTCCCAGGTTTTACTCACATTTCTGGAGTCTTGGACTTGTTCTTCCCATTGAAGAATTCTGGGAGCGCACGGCGTTCAATCACGTGGATGCTGCAACAAAAGCAGTTCAGGTGTCAGAGCCTGAAACAGCCCTGACTCCAAGGAGGATTCCAAGCTGCAACAAGTGCCCTCCCTCTAGAATCAGTGACTTCTCCTCAAAGTCTAAATAAAAAGGCTTTCAGCAGTAGAGATAAACACAGAATGGTCAGACAATGACTAGAGAAGTAAAAGAGAGAAAGGAATTAAGGTGGGAATTACAGGGAAATCAATGTAAGCAAAACCAGCTGAGGAGGCAGAGTGAAGATCTCTGCTGCTTGAAATTCTCTTCCTCATTCCCAACCCCAGAAAGATTTCAGCACAAATCATGGGAACCAGACCTAAACAAGAGTCACTTCTTTCAGCTCCCAGGCTGATGGGTGAGAAAACAAAACCAAGTGAAGCCTGCCTGTGGAATCCTCCGAATCCTTCTCCCTCAGGGGAATCCCCAGGGCTGTTGTGGAATCCTCTGAATCCTTCCCCCTCAGGGAAATCCCCAGAGCCTTGCCCTGGAAGAATTTACCACAGAGTTCTCCCCACCTAGGCTGAAGGAGAAGACTTTCCCCATGGAGTCTTGCACAACACCACGAACCACTCCAGTTCCTTTCCTGACACGTCCCAAATTCTGGTGGTTTCTCCTTTGCCCGTTCCCTCCTTGGCTGGGGTATTTCTGGTGGCTGGCCCTGTCTTCCCCACAGCCCAATCCTCTGTGGCAGCCCCATGCCCTCCCATACTTAACCCACCACACGCTCTGGTCTTCTGTCCCTGGTTCCCTTTGGGCGTGCTGGAACTGAGCCTACAAAAGGCTCTCCTGCCCCTCCTGGCCGAGCTGGCAGGGTGAGTGCCATGCTGAGCCAGGCAGCCCTTCCACGGGAGGTGCTCCGAGGGGAAGGAGAGGCCCCCGGGCAGCCGCAGGGCCCCTCACCAGTTGTAGTCGAACCAGGAGGCGTAGCTGGGGATGATGATGTGGTTGGTCTGCTCGGTGACGTTGTCCTCCCCTGCATCCACGGAGCGGCTCTGGTCGCCCTTGTTGGGGTCCTCGTCCTCCTGGGGCACAGGGGGACACGGTGAGGGGCAGGACAGGGGACGCCCCCGCGGGCAGGGACAGCTTTGGGCCCTCTCCTCTGAAGCCTCCTGTGAACAGCTGCTGTTCTGTTCCAGCTCCTGACCCCAAATGATGGTGAGGAGGGCACAGAGGAGGCAGCAGAACAGGGTCAGGATACATCAAGAGCTGGCCAAAACACCTCAGGTGCTGTTTGAGCAACGTTAACAATAGCCAAGTCCCACAGGCAGACCCCGAGGAGCCACTGGTGGCAATAATGGATCTTTATCTGCGATCAGATCTTTATCTGAGCTCCCCCAAAGACATTTGGGGTATCACTGAGCACATTCAGTGATCTGACATCTGTTAAAAATAGTGCCTGGCATGCCACAAATGCAATTCAATACAGAAACTACCCCTGCAGCACTACTGAAATGATCAGGAAGCCAAAGCAGGGTTTAGATTTAGTCCTAAAACCTAAAAAACAAAGCAAAACCTCTGAAAAACCTCTAATGAAAAATGCTTCTTGGAAAACACTCGGCATCTGTCTCCTCACTCTCCTTTTTAATACACTAGATTTAAAAACCAAGTCATGCCACAGAATCTGGAGCTTTATAATAACAAACCCTCAATCCTGTCAGGAACTGATTTTATCTTATAGGTCCCTGGAAAATGAGTTCAGGTGAAGTTACTGAAGGTGAGATTAAGATATTGACAGGACACAGGGAATGACTTCAAACAGAAAGAGGGCAGGGTTGGATAGTGGGGAGGAATTCTTCCTGGTGAGGGGCCAGGATGGAATTCCCAGAGCAGCTGGGGCTGCCCCTGGATCCCTGGCAGTGCCCAAGGCCAGGCTGGACACTTGGAGCAGCCTGGGACAGTGGGAGGTGTCCCTGCCATGGCACTGGGTGTTTTTTAAGGTCCCTTCCAGCCCAAACCATGTGGGATTGTACAATCTCAGCTGTTACCAAATCTAGGAAGCAGCAGGTGCTGTTACCTTTCCTCCAGTCGCCACTGTCTCCTCATCCTGCTCATCTGAAAGGTAAAAACATTGAGAATTACACCAATATGCTCATGAGCCTTTCCAGCAACACAACTGTTTAACTGGAAAGGACATTTAACCTCTTTTGGAAGGGAAGGGAGGAGGGAAACAAAGTGGATCCCACATCACTAAAGCAATTACACCTTCACCTCTCCCAGACCAGGGAGCAGGTAAGAATACAGAGGAAGGATAATTAGAATTTCTCAACACTTCAGAATGCATAATTAATTATTTCCTTTCCCAGTGTCCTAGATGACTCTTGTATAATAAGATATGGGATACAAGTTTGTATCTCATGTCAAGGCTCAGCAAAGCTCAGGGAACCTGTGATTTACCCTGATTCCCAGTTAAAAAAAATCTGCTAGAAAAGAGCTTGTATGTCATGTTAAAAAAATAAAAATAACAGTAGCCCATGAGGGAAGAGCCTTGCAGTGAAGAGCTGGTACACTGGAACTTGAATATGCATGAAATATGAATTAACAAAATAGCAAAAGTAGAGATTGCTTTTTAAATGGAGGGATTTACAAATACTTAAAATATATTTTAAAAGACGGACTGCAAGCAGGATGTGGGGGTGAGGCTTGGGGCAGGGCTGCAGGGGCTTTACCCAGGTCTGCCACGGTTCCTCCTTTCACGGGCGTGTTCTCACTGTCCTTCTTCGGGTTCACTGCAAGAACAGGAGTGATGAGAGGGCAGCAGGCAGGGAGTTGTGAGCCTGGCCTGATCTCCCTGGGCTCCCTCTGCAGTTCAGGAGTTCACAGGCAGCACAAGGGCCCGTTTGTCCCATTGCCCTGCATCCCCAGCTCCACGCAGAGCGGGACAACCCTGCTCCTCCCCACCTGCCCAACACACAGCAAGGCTTCAGTGCAAAGCCCAACCAAGGAACACCCACATGGAGAGACTCCCAGGATTATCTGGTGCCAGGGATGCAGAAGGAATTCTTTTTCCCAGACTTATTATTGCCCACATCAACACTTCCCTGAAAAGGACTAAAAGCACTTGACACACAGCACATTTTCCACCCATTTAACATCCTTCTTCTGGGGGCTTGGCAGGGAAATACTTTGCTCCAGAAAATTCCATTTCCCCCAGCATGAGCCCGTGAAATGAAACATTTAAGCAGATCATTGCAAGTCTGCTTTTAGAAGTGTATTTTATAAATGTAGTTTTGTATTTTGAAAGGCCAAAAGGAGGTGACACTGCTGCCCTTTTCAGCTGTTACCTCCCTGACCAGATAAATTTCTGGGCAGAGACCACCTGCCCCATGGCCACGGAGTATTTCAAAGATTTGTCAAAATATATACACACAATTTTAATGCAGTTTAATTTCTAGCAGTCAAAGAGCCCAAAGCGTTCTCATATTTTACCATTTTTGGGAAGTACCACTTCTTCTATGTTGGGTACTGGGGTGGGATCCTCCATGTCCTTGGTGAGATCCTCCTGCTCATCCTCTTCCTTCTGCCCCCTCCTTTTGCCATAGAGAGCTGCTTGTCTGGAACAGAGCAGACACAGGGGCTGTGCCAGATGGTCCTGGACAGTGCTCAGGTGCCAGGGCAGGAGGCTCAAACCCTCCTGAAACCACTCTGGGAACAGAGGCAGAACCAGCCCCACATCTCCTCACAGACCCCAGCTCAGGCTTTACACTTGGAAGGAGGAATTCACATTATCAACTCATTCTTGATAGAACTCCAGTTTTGTCTTCTTAGAGTCCAACATGTCCACAAGCAAGACCTGAATTTTTAGCTTTGAAGTGCTCTCCTCCATACCCACACATAACACCCCATAGTAAGTAATTAAGTTTTTAATTACTATTAAAAACTTCCTTGTTACTATTTCATTAATAGCAATTAAGTTTTATTTGGGTAAAATACTGGTAAAGTAAGGAATTGCACAAACTGCTCAGGAATAACCCCTCAAGCCTATCCAGAAATAATTACAGAACCCCAGGTCACAGAGCTCTCCCCATAAGCATTTCTTGAATTTCTTCTTTTCCTCAGTTTTTTTTTGCCTCAAATTCCAGGCCTCTGGAAACTTCCAGACACTCACCCTTTTTTCCCTGTCTTTTTCCTGGACTCCACAGGCGTGGGGGGTGGAGAAGGGGAATGTTTCCTCTTCCTTGTGCTGGCTGCTGCTTTCCTGTCCCTCCTCTCGGGGCTCCGCACGGGCTGGGAGGGAGCAGAGCTCCGAGTTATTCCCAAATTCTCCCACTGCAGAGCTGGAGGCTGCATCCTTCCTTAACCCACCCCAAAACAGGATGCCACAGCTGCCCTGGGCACCCTGTGCCAGTTCCTCCTCACCCTCCCAGCCAGGAATTCCTAATTCCCAATCTCCCATCCATCTCTGCCCTCTGGCAGTGGGAGCCATTCCCTGTGTCCTGTCCCTCCCTGCCTTGTCCCCAGTCCCTCTCCAGCTCTTCTGGAGCCCCTTCAGGGGCTCTCCCTGGATCCCTCCCTTTCCCAGCTCTGTGCATGCAGACTTGAAGGCCATTCCTGTCCCTCCAGGCCCCCCTCAGCAGAACACCACTCACCTCCTCATTCTTCATGGAGATCCTCTGGCGAAAGCTCACGGATTTCCTGTTCTCATCCACCTCATAATCCTCTTCATTCATCCACTCATTGAACACATCAGTGTCCAGAATCCACTTGGCATGAACCTGCACAACAGGAGACATGCAGAGGCTGATGCTTGGGGAAGAAATAACTCCATGAGAGACCTCCCAGGAGTAAGGACATTCCTGGAGCTTTATCAGGTCTGAATGTCCCAATCCCTCTGGTTTCACACACGCTCGTGGCAGTGTCACAAGGCAGGACCACAAAGGATGAACAGGACTCAGAATTCAACCTCTGCTCCTCAAGCATTTTCAGGCCTCCTGAAGCGTGAGGTCAGTTCTGAGAGCTGGGACAGCAGCTCTGGTTACCAGTGTCCTCTGGATGCTGCAAATTGCCATCAAAACCTCCAAATACACACATCCCCTTGGCAGGTGTGCCACAAACACCAAAAAGTGAGGAAGAGTTGGCCGTTCCCTGGAGGGACAAAACCAGCTGTCAGGATTTTAACATCCACCTTCAGATAGTTTGGTTTACACAGCTGGAAAACCTTCTGCTGCTTTAGAGTCATTTATACAATTTATTACTATTTATTAATACTTCACACAATCCTCTCTGACTATTCCCTAGGAAGGTTTATATCCCCAAATCCTGTTTTCCACTGAGTTCCAGGTGTTTGAACAGACTCCAAGGTCCTTCCAGCCTGGGCTGCTGTGACTCCAGGAGCACACACAGGACATGGCCAGGGTAACACTGAGTGCAGAACAACCAGAGCAGGACCAACAGCCAACTGCCCCAGCACAGGAATGCTGGGAAGGACTGAGCCAGACTCACCTCCCCTCCCAGGGACTGAGCCAGACCCATTTCACCTCCCAAGGGACTGAGCCAGACCCATTTCACCTCCCAGGGACTGAGCCAGGCCCATTTCACCTCCCAGGGACTGAGCCAGGCCCATTTCACCTCCCAAGGGCTCAGCCAGGCCCGTTTCACCTCCAGGGACTGAGCCAGACCCATTTCACCTCCAGGGACTGAGCCAGGCCCGTTTCACCTCCAGGGACTGAGCCAGGCCCGTTTCACCTCCCAAGGGACTGAGCCAGGCCCATTTCACCTCCAGGGACTGAGCCAGACCCATTTCACCTCCCAGGGACTGAGCCAGGCCCATTTCACCTCCCAAGGGCTCAGCCAGGCCCGTTTCACCTCCAGGGACTGAGCCAGGCCCGTTTCACCTCCCAAGGGACTGAGCCAGGCCCATTTCACCTCCAGGGACTGAGCCAGACCCATTTCACCTCCCAAGGGACTGAGCCAGACTAATTTCACCTCCCAGGGACTGAGCCAGTCTCATTTCACCTCCAGGGACTGAGCCAGACCCATTTCACCTGCCAAGGGCTGAGCCAGGCCCATTTCACCTCCAGGGACTGAGCCAGGCCCATTTCACCTCCAGGGACTGAGCCAGGCCCATTTCACCTCCAGGGACTGAGCCAGGCCCATTTCACCTCCAGGGGCTGAGCCAGGCCCATTTCACCTCCAGGGGCTGAACCAGTCTCATTTCATCTCCAGGGACTGAGCCAGGCCCATTTCACCTCCCAAGGGACTGAGCCAGACCCATTTCACCTCCAGGGGCTGAGCCAGGCCCATTTCACCTCCAGGGGCTGAACCAGTCTCATTTCATCTCCAGGGACTGAGCCAGGCCCATTTCACCTCCCAAGGGACTGAGCCAGGCCCATTTCACCTCCAGGGACTGAGCCAGGCCCATTTCACCTCCAGGGGCTGAACCAGTCTCATTTCATCTCCAGGGACTGAGCCAGGCCCATTTCACCTCCCAAGGGACTGAGCCAGACCCATTTCACCTCCAGGGACTGAGCCAGGCCCATTTCACCTCCCAAGGGACTGAGCCAGGCCCATTTCACCTCCAGGGACTGAGCCAGGCCCGTTTCACCTCCAGGGACTGAGCCAGGCCCGTTTCACCTCCAGGGACTGAGCCAGGCCCATTTCACCTCCAGGGACTGAGCCAGGCCCATTTCACCTCCAGGGACTGAGCCAGGCCCATTTCACCTCCCAAGGGACTGAGCCAGGCCCGTTTCACCTCCCAAGGGACTGAGCCAGACTAATTTCACCTCCAGGGACTGAGCCAGACCCATTTCACCTCCAGGGACTGAGCCAGGCCCATTTCACCTCCAGGGACTGAGCCAGGCCCATTTCACCTCCCAAGGGACTGAGCCAGGCCCATTTCACCTCCAGGGACTGAGCCAGGCCCATTTCACCTCCCAAGGGACTGAGCCAGGCCCATTTCACCTCCAGGGACTGAGCCAGGCCCATTTCACCTCCCAAGGGACTGAGCCAGACTCACCTTCCACGGCTTCTCGGGGATCGGGGCGTCCTCAATCTCCGCATCGATTTCGTTGGCGTGCACCCAGGTGTCGTAGCTAGGGAGGGGTCAGGAGAGAGCAGCTCAGCCACCAGGAACACCAGGAATGGTTCTCCAGCAGCTCTGGCACGTGCAGATCTCACTGCTGGCACTGCAGGGCTTCCCACGGGGAACAATCCTGCTTTGTGCCACAGGAGCTGGGCACGGGGCACAGGGAGGGCCCCGGGGCATCTAATGCACATTAGGATGTAAAAATCCTCTGAGAACCAGCTCCAGCTTCAAGTGCAAGTCTGGAGAGATTCAGGGGGTAAAGGCAGCTCTGAGTCACCAACCAAACCCTGCCCTAATTCACTTCTTTCTTGTGACTTCAAAGCAAGAGCTACTGGATTCCTGGAAGGGAGGAAGTTGCACTCTGTCCTAGAAACCATTCATTATTTATATTCACTCTTCCACATGATTCCCTCAAAAGTCTATTTATTAACAAACTGCACTGAGCAGCAGCAAACCCAAAGTCCTTTGTAACCAGAGGACCAGGGAAGAGTCAGGTGCAAGGAAAGATGTGCTCACAGTATTCCTGGCTTTGTACTGCTTTGTGTGTACCTGGTTTAAAAACACCAATAAAAGCTTGACTAGTGATAGAAATATAAAAATATTTAAAGGCTCTTCATCTGTATGAATAAAAAACTTCAGTGTGATTACTGTTTGCTCTCCTCCACTGAAAGCCCCATGTGAGATAAGAGTGCCTAGGAATTGGGTGTGTGAACAGATTGTAGTGGCCTGAAAAAACTTAATTAAATAGAAGTCAATACTGGCTTATCAATGTTTTGATTGATGTTCCATAGCCTGGGCTCAGAACCAGTTACTGCAAATACAGTGGAGCTCCTATCAGCACATACATTGAATTTTAACGTGTTCCAAGAGCACAGGGCAGGTATCTCAAAGGGGTGCTTTAACAGTCACTTGCACCTGACTGAAGACAACCCTTGGAGTGAAATCTCTTTGGCAGAATTCAGCCAGGTGACTGGAAGTCTTCCCTTTAAAGTTTAAGGAAAGGCTCATTCCAGCATTAAAATCTGCTTCAATTTCCAAGCAGTTCCTTGTGGCTCTGCAGAACTCCTTTTCCAGCCTCACCCACCTGCCTGTGCCACAAATGGATGTGGATATTGCAGTTTTAAATCAATGGCTAATTCTTTTCAAGCTTTGCACACTGGGATCAAGACTTTTCCATCAACAAACAGTTAAGACTCAGGGTCTGCTTTCCCCCCACTTTTTTTTTACCTGTCTGGAAAAAAGCCCCAGTGTACCAGCACCTGCTTGTCCTTTTTCATCACAGGTCTCAACCACTCATCTGCAAAGGGAACGAGATCCAGGTGAGATGTGGAGGGAAAAGCACAACAATTCACTTTTCCAGAGCCAGAGGGAAGTTGCTGCAAACCCCTCTGCTACAGGTCTGCTGGGCCTGAGCTGGGAAGGGACCTTAAAACCCATCCCAATGCCCCTCTGCCATGGCAGGGACACCCCCACTGTCCCAGGCTGCTCCCAGCCCTGTCCAGCCTGGCCTGGGACACTGCCAGGGATCCAGGGGCAGCCCCAGCTGCTCTGGGCACCCTGTGCCAGGGCCTGCCCACCCTGGCAGCCAGGAATTCCTTCCCAAAATCCCATCCATCCCTGCAGCTCTCAAGTACCAAACCCTGCAACCCAAATCCTGAGAAGAGAGCCCAGAGAAGCCTTACAGGAGAAACCCCAAGGATGTGAACCTGTCTCTCTAATCCCTGCTGGAATTTTGGGCTGCTCCCCACACTGTGACCTGGGGCTCAGAGCCTGAGACACACACAGGGCTGAGCCTGGTGCTGCCAGAGGGACAGAGACAAACCATTCCTGATCCTGCAAACTGCAGGGAGCACTTCCATCTAGTGGCCAGCACAGGCCAGGGAACGTGGGAAAGGGATTTATTTATGTCTGTGCAACTTGGGCTTGAGGACAATGACCCACCAGGTAATTAAATTTATTTAAGATGAAAAAGGGAAGAAATATTTTTTGCTATTTGCTGAAAGAGGCAGCCGTGAAATTGCTTTTTTTGGACCTTGCACTTCATGCAGGCAGAGTGAACTTTAACACAGGCAAGCCTCATGGAGGAGCTCTCCTTGCCACCCACACACAAGGATTGTACCAGCATTCCCTGCAGGATTCCTGGAGAGCCAGGAACTCAGAATCAGGGAATTGCTGAGGCTGGAAAAGCCCTCCAGGATCACAGAGTGCAGCCATTCCTCAGCACTGTCCTGTGTCCCACATCCACACAGCCCTGAAATCCCTCCAGGGACTGGGACTCTACCCCTGCCCTGGGCAGGAGGAGCTTCCCCAATATCCAGCCTCGACCTCCCCGTGCACATTATCCACAGTGCAGCAAGAGTTCCTCAGAAGCAGGCTGGGAACACTCCTGGTGAACACTTCCACAACTTCTCATGGCATTAATTACAAGGCTATTCCCAGTTAAAAACTGCCACAGAACGTTACCATCATCCATTGAGGTAGGACTTGGATACACATGGTGGGTAGCCTTGGATTTCTCTTCAGTGACTGTTCCCTGTGGGAAACACAGGAGAAGAGGAGAAACTGCATGAGAAACCCTCAGCACATCACCCCAAAAGGCAGCTGGTGTTCAAAACTTACATCCCATAAAGACCTAAGAGATTGATTTAACAGCACAACGAGCTGCAGAGCCCATCCTTGGATGGCAACAGCAGGAATTAGAATGGTGTTGTGGCAGTGGGATACTCTGGGGTCAGGGGCTGAAGGGCAAGAGTTCCCACAACTGAAGAAAGGGACAGGAGCAGCTCTGAGCAGCAGCAAAGGAGGGAGCTGGAAAACAACAGAAATTGGAGCAGGGAGGACTTGGGATACCAGGGAGCCAAAGGCACTGGGCTGGGGTAGTGAGGAAATGACAGCAAGGGGTTAAAAAATGAACATAACCACAACAGTGAGGAAGCAAATTAGTGACAAGATGAGAATTCAGAGGCAGAGCAAAGAAAAGCCCAAAAAACAGAATTAGGGACAATTTCTGTTTTCATCTCCTCACATCCCTGTAGAGACAAAGCTGCTTTAAAAATCCCTTAAATCACTCATGGCTACAGCGTGGAGCTCACTACAGACTTCCTTTATGAAAGGAAAATTGACTCATTCACTCTAATTTAAGCAATAACACCCATCCTGAATCAGCCAAATAATTAAGAGCAACTTGTGAAAATCTGCCCAGCTGAGGCTGAGACAATGGTTCATAATCACAACACAGGAAATACATTAAATCTGGAAAAGAAACTCTCTGGCTACAGCTGTGAATTGTCCTGACACAAAAGCCATCAGACCATCCAGAGGTCACATTCCAGGGTATTTCTCTCCAGACAAGTGAGAAGACTGCTCATGTTTTTATGGATGAAGCCATTAATCTTGCTCAAGCCATCCTTTAGCACCTGGAATTACGAGGGCAAGGTTCCCTGAGGCTGCCTGGGCTCTGCTCAGCACCAGCAATCAAAGAGTGAAATAAAGCAGAAACCAACGACCACTCCAAGAGTGAAGCTTCCTTCTGCTGTCCCACACATCTGGAACAGCTGCCTCACTCCCTGCTTCAGACTCAGGTTTGGACAAACCTGTACTGAGCAAGAAATCAGCTGGAGCTGCCCCCAGCTCACCCAGAGCCATCTGGCAGCAGGTCCAGGTGTGATTTTAGAGCACAGCCAGGGTTCAGCCTCCAGGGGAGGATAAAAACCATTCCACAAGGGAGCTGCTGCTGCTGCCTGTGTCCTCAGAGCCTCCCAGGGCTAAGGCAGGGGTTCCCTCAGAGCTGAGCAGCCCTGGGCACAGCTGTGCCGTGTGACACTCACCTGGTGACGTTTGACAATGTCCTTCAGCTTGTTGGCCAGCTTCAGCTCCATGTCAGGGATGAGGTAGATGGTTGGTCTGCTCAGACAGTTGTTCTGTGAGAGAACAGCAAGTTGAACAAGGAATTAGGAGGTGATCTGTGGCAAAAATCAGAATATTCCTGTAAAAAATCCCCAGTGCTGGAAGCCCAGTGGAACCCAGACCAGGGGGTGACACAGGTCAGTGATGCCAGCTCCAGGAGCCCTGGGACAGGGACATTCCCTTCACACAGCTGCCCAGCAAAGCCCTGCCCAGGCTTTTATTAAGCACTGAAACCACTCTATGTGGGCATGGCTTTTTTATAATAAGAATATTGTTGCTATTTGCTGTTCTTCCTGTTTCCATTCCTAATGGACACCTGAAAGTTATGTTTTGGCTACATCATACACTGAACTTGGCTTCAGAGCTTGAAAAAATCATACATTAATCCCACACAGCAGTTAAAAAACTGAACTTCAGATGAGACTCCACAAAGCAGCTTAATGGGTACAGATAATAACTTGCTTGGTAAAGTGAGAGTAAAATGGATCCTAACCTGGAAAAGGCACTTTAGATCAAACTGGAAGTCAGCCCTGGACTGTTACTGAGCAGTTACTCAGCCCCAAGGGTGCCACCTCCCCAGGGACATGGGGACACCTGGGATGTTTTCTCTTTCCCTACAACAGGCTTTCTCACATAAATAAATAAAAGAAAAACCTCTGCATATCCACAGGGGGCCAATGGAAATATTCTGCATTTTTCAAGTGAAAAATGTGGAATTGTGACTAAGCTGGGTGGGAGAGGGAGGGGAGAGTCCCACATTGCTGCAGAGGGCCAGGGTGAAGCTGTTCCCTGAGTGCCCAGGCTCCCTGCCCTGCCCTGACTGCTTGTCCTTGCCTGCACCAGTGTTTTCTCAATGTTCATGAACATCTCCACGTTCCGATCCATCCGGGAGGGATTCTGCAGGTCAAACCTCCTCCTGTGGAGGGAAATGATTCACAGGTATTAACTGCACAGCCCCAGCTGCCAGCAGTCCAGAACCTTCCCTGCTGCACACAAACACTGGACGGTGCCAGCCGTGCCAGGACACTTCAGCACAGCCACAACTACTGCTGCTGGGCACCCTCACCAGCCAGAAAACCACATCAACACAGGCAGCTGCTCTGGGAGATGCTTAGGGAGAAAAAGGAAGGCTGACAGTGTCCACCAAGCCCTGCACAGGGTCGTGCATTCTGCCACAGTCACGGGGGTAACTGAACACACGACCACTGTGGATTCCAACATCAGATGAGAAAACTCATGGAGGAGCTCTCAAGGCTCTCTTACTTCTAGCTGCACCCATCCACCAGTCCTGGGAATCCAGAGAACCAGCAATTCCTCTGCCTGCTGTGAGAAGAAGCCACCCCCCAGGACACAGGCAGCTAATAATCCATGGCAGCATTTTATCACTGCCTTTACCGGACCCTGGTGCTTTAATTTTGTTATTTCACAGACAAACCATCACAATTACTGCAATGCCAATGGAGATCTGTCCATCAGAAATGGGGGGAGGACACAAAACCTGAGAACAACTCCTGGGAAGCAGCACGAGAGCCCCCAGATTCCCTCTGCTGTGCCCACCTGACCCCTGAACACGTCTGGAACTCAGGGATGGGCCAACCCAAATGAGGGATGGGAGAGGTGACCCCCAGAGCCTGAGAAGGGACAACCCCAGCCCCAAACCAGCCCCAGCAGGGAGTGCACCAGATGGGGCTGAGCCCTCAGGATCCAGGCTGTCCCAAAGCTCCAGCAGGTGCTGAACCCTCAGGCTGTGTGCCCCAGATGCAGAACACCACCTGGAGCATGCCTGCACCTCCAGGTTTGGGAACACGCTGCTGCTGGGCTCTGGAAAGGCTCCCTGGGGAGTGGGGTGGTGGCAGGGTGTGAAACCCAAAGCTCTGCACGCCCAGTGCAGTGGGAGGCTGGGCACGTCCTCCCCACCAGGCACCGACAGGCTGCAACCACCCCCCAGCTCTCAGCAGCCCTTCCACAGCCAAGGGCACCTCCCTATAGACATCCCTGCTCCCAGCAACAGATCCCTTTTCCAGTGCATAAATGTTCAGAGGTGAAGGAAAGCAAAGCTTAGCCCCAAGGCTTTTAGCCCCAGGCCCTGTGACCCCACTAAATCAAACGTGACGCCCCAGCTGGGACCACCACAATCTTCTCCAGGGGCTCCTGGGATTTTCAGGAGGGAGAAGCCCAGGCAGGTGGTTCTGTGGGACACCCCGAGGTGCTGGGCAGCTCTATCAACATCCTCTGTCAGGGAGGATGGTTTCTGTCCTAAAGCACATTACCCTTCACACTGAGCACACGGCAAACAAATCAAACCTAAGATCCTGGCACATTTATTGGAATCAGCCTTTTAAAGAGGAATTTATGACCTTGTGTGCTTTGGAAAGGTCGCCCTGACTTGCAGAAGCAGGGCCAGACATCAAGGCTGTCAGGTCACTGTTAATAAGGTATTTTACACCTGTAATACTGAGGATTTTTGAGTCAAGATCGAGCCCCTTCTCCAGTATTCAGTCATGGTTTGTACCCAAAACACCCAGAATGGCTCCATGGGACACAGATGCCAAACAAACACCTACAGACCTCTTGGCACCTGTGAGACAAAGACACTCAGGGCACGACCAGAATGCTGGCATTTCTTGCTCAACACCTGCACTGTGCATCCATGGAATGCTGCATGCCCCCAGATGCCTGCCTGCTCCAGAAACCCAGAGGAGGACATGGGTACATTAATAACAGCACTGCTCCAGCTGCCCATTTGGATAAAATGGCACTAATTCTTCCTGTGCTCAGCTTAAGAGGCTCCCTGGGCCAGGCTGGGCCAGGTATGTCCAGCTCTCAGACATACCTATTGTGGCGAGGAAAGGGACTTCTCCTATAAGACAGATCAGTCACAAACAGGTTAAGCAGGAGCGACAATGCAGACCAAAACAACAATCAAATCAATCACAGGGCAGGCAAACAGCACGGATTACTTGGCAGAGTCAGTGGGGAGCACATTCCAGGCTCTGGGGCTGATGCTGAGAGTTAAGGTGCAGGATGACTGCCCGCCACAGCCCGCATGCACAGACACCAGGCACTACCACGCTAATCCTGAGGCAGCAGCAAGGCAGGGACAGGGGAGGAGGCAGCTCCAGAGCCCAGCTGGGCTGGGCACCTGACTGCAAACCACATTTTCTTGGTAAAAACGTGGGGTGTTGAAATATTCAAATGTTCCTGAAGTTGGAACCATTTCATTCCTGTATCTTAAGGCAGAGAGGTAGCAAGCCACTGCTGATAAACCACACTGCAAAGAGGTGCCTGTCCCAGGTGCTGGAAAGCTCTTGGGAGTGGTTTATTCCTGATATATCCACCTCAGACAGAGCAGATATGAATATAAATAACTCCTAAAAACAACCGACCATTCTCAAACAACTTTGTTTTGCTTTTTAAATGGCTCTTGTGTGTAAAAACAACTCAGTCCATTCCAGGAATGCTGCTGCAGATTGGAAACATCACATCCAAACTATTTAAATTTGTGGACAGGAACAATCTCTGCTTAATTTTATTGCTTGTTTACATTTACTGACTTTTCATCCCCACTTTTTTGCCCAGTGCTCTCAAAAATAGCTATTTCAAGGCCAGGTTGGACACTGGGGCTTGGAGCAGCCTGGGATAGTGGAAAGTGCCCCTGGAATGGCAGGGGGTGGAACTGGATGGGCTTTAGGGGCCATTCCAGCCCAAATTATTCCAGGATTTTATGATCCTATGCTGCTGTTCCCTTGGGAAGAGGATTGTAACTTAAAAACACCCAGGTTAAACCACTCCTGAGATGTCACAGGGATATTTTTCATCCCAGTGGCAGAGGCAGCTCCAGGGGCAGAGTTTCTAAGTGCTTACACTCCCCATTTTTGGAGCAATGGTGATCTGAGTATTTACTAGGATCTCCAGTGCTTCATGCCTTCATAATTGTAACTAAACAAAATAATCAATACAGCAACAAAGATTTACATCTCACAGATGTGAGACTGATTCTGGTTCACTTCCTCAGTCAGTCAGCAAGGAAATAAAAAAGGAGCCTCAAACTTGTAATTAACTCCAACAACAGGCCCAAAACCTTAAACCTGGCCAACTCCTCTTTAAATTTAGAAGTGTGGGAGTGTGTCTTAAAAAAGCTACCATCAGCAAAACAGGAAAAAAGTTCCCTCTTCCCATCTCCACTGCCTTGCCTGCCCGATTCTCCAGGAAGGATTAAATTTAGGTAGTTTGCATAAGCAATTCATGTGCTTGGTTTCATGCAAAAGGTGTATAAACCACAAATAAAAACTTACCAGCCCTGTTCATTCTTATATTTGTAAGCAGCACCAAGAATGTGACATAATGTACCTCCAGCTTTGAAATCCATGAAGCACTTTGCCTGAAACCCAAAAAACAAGGAAAAACAGTGACATTGACTTTTATGCAATTATTTTAAACAAATACATATGGGTTAGCTGAGTTTTAGACATAGAACGTATCAAATGAAAAGTTAATTTTCAGATGAAACACTTCTGGAGTTTGAGTTGCACCTTTCAGAATTCTTCCTGAAGATTAAAGGTATTTGGATTAAGCAGAACTCTTTGTGTTTGAAATAATGTGATGTATCTGAAAGCTCCAAGTCCTTCCTTGTAGAGCTGTAAAAACCCAAAGTGCTCTTTGAACACCCATTTCATAGTAAATTAAACCTCCCATCGTAGCTGTCAGGGAAGCAGCTCTTCCTCTGCATGAGAGCATCAAACCAGATCATCAGGAACGAGCACCTGAAGCAGAGCTCAGATATTCCACACTCCCATCCCTCCCCCAGGGAAAGCTGCACAGCCACGGTGCACATCTGCCCTAAAACACCAAACCCAGCTCATTTCTTCCCTCTGAGCTTCACCAGAGCCCACCTGAGCCACCCATTCCCAAAGCAGGAATTCCACAACATTCAAACAGGAGCACGAGGAGGCTGGAAGCTTCAGAGTCCCACCAAGTCCTTTTTCTGAAAGGTTATTAAAAAAAAAACCTGTTTCCTGCACTGAAAGCTCAACTTTTCTGATACATTTTAGTCTGGAATTTGCATTTTTCCTGCCCTCTCTGGTCAGGATGGTTGTGCCTGGGAAAAGGCAACTGCTGTCAGAGTCACCCTGGAAAAGGAGAGACAGGTGGATGGGGCAGCTGAAGGCAGGATGAATGTCAGGACTGCTTTGGTCATGAATTATTCTGTGTTTCTCAGTGAATATAAAAAACTTGGACTATAAAAAGCAGAATTTGGGGAGCTGCTCAGAGGCCAGGCTCTGAGCCAGGGGCTTTCTGCTGGGAGCAGAAGAGACCCCACAAACAGCAGCACCCCTGAAGGTGCACTGAGGAGCTGTCTCCTGCTGGAAGTAACTGAGATCCAAGTGCTGTAAATTAACCTGAGCAAATTTGGCCAGATTAGAGCTTTGAAGCAGCGAGAACAAACACAGGAACAACATCTTTATGATGCCACTGCAACGTTTATTGCCCATTTTTAAGATAAGACAAATTGATTTAAGGCTTGGGAGCACTCCAGTGGTTTATGCACTTGAGGAATGTGGGCAGGTTTATGGTTTGTGCTGCCACATCCAAATAAAGCTCTGCAAAGCTCCCCCTGTCCCTAAAGCTTCCCACTATCACCGAGGTATCAGGAGAGGAGGTGACATCTTACTGGCACCTTGGGGTGCTTCTGGGTGCACTCCAGAGCACCAGGAGAGTCACAACATCCCAAAATGCTTTGGCTTGGAGGGACCTTAAGGCTCATCCAGTACTCCCCATGGTGTGGGCAGGGACACCTCCCACTGCCCCAGGCTGCTCCAAGTGCAGCCTGGCCTTGGGCACTGCCAGGGACCCAGGGGCAGCCACAGCTGCTCTGGGCACCCTGTGCCCTCTCAAAGGGAAGGATTCCTTCTAAAATTCATCTGGGAATTGTTCTGGGATTCACCCCATGAGTGAAAACCCTTCCAGTGAAGGAGTGTGCACATCCCACCCTCATGGAGAGGTTGCAGGGGCAAAACACCCAGGGACACCAGCACAGATCACAAAAAGGACTGCCCTGTCATGTGCACCCACCACAGGAGTTGTGCCAACAGTTTTCAGGCCAACTTCAGTTTCAATGGGCTTCAACACCTTAATTGGCTAGAAATGATTCCAGCTCTGTGCACCCACCCCAAAGAACCCCAGAGGCACAACCCCCAAGGCCAGCACACATCCTGTGGCAAAGATGAGCACACAGCTCCCTGCTGCAGCCACACTGACAGGTTTAGGACAATTGTCCTGGTCCACAGACCTCCCCTAAACCACCCAGCTGAGCCTTGGCATCAGGCTGGCATCCCTGCCCTCCTCCCAGATCCCTCTGTCCTCCCTGTGCTGCATCCCCTGCCCTCCCCAGGACCTGATCCCCTGGGTGGTGGGCAGGGTTGCAGGCTGCAGTGTGAAAGCAGCAGCCCTCACAATGCTGGCATTGTTCCTGGCTACCTGTCTCCCAAGGGACTGGAGAAGCATCCCAGAGCCAGCAGGTCACTGCTGCTGCAGAACATGGCAAAGTTGTTTCTCAGCCTTGGCAACTTCACCAGTCTGGAGTTTAATCAAGCAGAACACCTAATGGGAGCTTGTTTGCCCTGGAAAGTGCATTTTACTCACTCAGTTTAGGATGCACCAGTCCAGATTTGACTTAAAACTGATGAATTACACTGAGTTTTGGCAGAAATTAAAATCTCCTCACAACATTCCAGAAATCATTTCTAATATAGAGGGAATAAGCTGTATTACACTGAAAATCTGCACTGAGGAGAGGTGTGCTACTCCAGCCCTTCCAGAGGGTGCACCAGGAAGAGCCTGGGCTGGAGCAGGGATGTCCCAACGCCCCGGGCACGTCCCAAGAGCAGGACATGGAGCTGTGCCAGCAGAGTAGAGCCCCAGTACTCACAGGAAGCTTTGTGAAGGCAGGATTGGTGACGTGTTTTCCAAAGGCATCTTCCTGGAATTGCAGCAGCTGCACCACCAGCCCAGCCAACGTTTTATTGGTAGGAGCATCTGCCTGGACGTACTGCAAGACAAAAAGCACACGCTTGCTGGGGGCAGGGAAGCTGGCAGTGGAGGCTGCCTGGTGCACCCCAGCTCCCTCCTGCACTTGCAGAGCAGAGTTCCAGCATTTGGGGATCCCTGCGTGGCTGGGAAGGGCTGCAGGAGGGTTTGCACAGGAGAAGCACCGAGCACAAGCATTTTCCAAGCTCCAGGCTGAACATCCAGCGCTCACCTGTGATGCCCAGCTCCTCAGGCTGCCTCCAGACAAGGATTAACCACTCAGGCTGATCTCAGCTCCTAATAAAGGAACAGCCTCGTGCTGCCCACACACACACAGAGCTTTCTGCAGTAACTTCACAGCCTCCTGCTGTAATCAACTCCTAATTAATCCTCAGAGCAGCCCTTTGGTATAAATAGGATGTCCTGCACAGAGGGAAAAGCTGAGCCACACAAAGGCGCTTGCGATGTTTTGGGACAATCTGAGCAGCTCCCAAGGTTCAGTAAAATTACATTTACATGGTGAATGTAAAATCACAGCATGGAATATTAAACCCCTCCCACGGTGCTGAGTTTTTGTCACCCCTAATATTCAGTATTCACTCACTGGATGTCACCTCCTCGCTGTGCCAGGTGACTTCCAAGAGAACAAACATCCAGGAAGAACATGGAGCAATTTGAGCTACCCCAGTCTCTCAGCTGAGTAACTCTCAGCTTTTCCTCTTCCCTCAAATCAGATTCTTCTAAAACCCCTTAAAAAAAAAACCAAAAAACTTTTGAGACCCAGAGCCCTCAAAGTTTTAAAGCTGTGGTGCCAAACACCAGTCAAACCTAACTGAGCTTTGCAAAAGCATCAGCTGCAAAGCCAAAGACACCACAAAGACACTGAGTGAATGGAAACAATTATCATTTCAGTGTCTGACCACCCTGAGATGCGAGCTCCCCCAGCACTTTCTCAGGAGCAGGCACATATCTGAGAAATTGAATCTTCCCAACTCAAAGGACACGAATTCCCGTGGGGCTCCCCAGTGTCCTGCCCTGTGTATAAATCCTGAACTAGAAACACGAGCCTGGAAAGAACTGAAGGCTAACATTTCAAAGCTGCATCTCAATTTGCCCTCTTCCCTCCCCCAGGAATTAGTGCTTTAATTATATCAAAATCACAGAATATCCTGAGTTGGAAGGGATCCACAAAGATCACTGAGTCCAACTCCTGGCTCTGCACAGGACTTTGGACAAGGGCTGGAGTGACAGGACAAGGGGGAACAGCTTCCCACTGCCAGAGGGCAGGGATGGATGGGATATTGGGAAGGAATTCCTGGCTGGCAGGGTGGGAGGCACTGGCACAGGGTGCCCAGAGCAGCGCCCAAGGCCAGGCTGGACAGGGCTGGGAGCAGCCTGGGACAGTGGGAGGTGTCCCTGCCATGGCAGGGGTGGCACTGGAGGATCCTTAGGCTCCCTTCCAACCCAAACCAGTCTGGGATTTTAAGAATCTCCTTCAAAAAACAAATCCAGAAGAATTGACATCCTTGTACTGACTTACTCTACTTCTCTTTTTCAGATATTTTCCTTCAGAGAAAAAGGAAAATTACATGAGAATGCACCTTGCAAAGCCTATTCTTAGACACGTGAACTTTTTCAGACAGCCATTCCTTTTCTTGCAGCTCCCATTTTTACCTCTTGCAGGAGGCACTGACAGCTGGAAGCTATAAAGGAGTGCAACACCATCTCATCCTCCTTTGCACTGCCACTATCCTGCAGATCCTTTTAATGAGAAGCCCATTACCTTGCCTGAGGTTCCCTGAACAATAAGGGGAAAAATCCCTTCAAAAAGAAGCCCAAGACTCCCCTCCATCATTTCTGCATCCTAACGAGCAGCACAAATGGATCTTTAAGCAGTAAAACACAGCAGCCAATTTCCCAATCAATTCACAGTGGGTTTGAGGGATCACAGAGCCATCAAGTCCAACAGGTCTCCAGGTTCTCCCCTCATGCCCACAAAATGATCCTGCAGCAAATAAAGGTTTCTAAGCAGTGAATTCCAGAGGACAGAATGATGCCCTGTTCCATAAGAGGATTCTGCTCTCACGCTGAAATGCCAAAGCCCCGCTGACACAGGAGAGTGTTCCAGCCTTTCCACAATAATTAGAAACACAAAACCACCCCCTATCTTTAAGCAGAAAACGTGTGGTCAGAAAGCAGAGTGTGAGCAGCAGCAGAGGGAATGACTGCAGCCAGAGCTGCACTGCAGCTGCCCTGGAAGCGTTTGTCACCGATGGGGGACAGATCCACAGGCAGCTTTGATGTGGGCACTGACCTCAAACACCCACATCAGCTCTGCGGGTGGCCCTGTGCACACACCTTCTCCAAACAAAGGACATTTCAGCTCAGGGCACCACCTAAGA
Organism: Vidua chalybeata; assembly: GCF_026979565.1. Taxonomy (NCBI): domain Eukaryota; kingdom Metazoa; phylum Chordata; class Aves; order Passeriformes; family Viduidae; genus Vidua; species Vidua chalybeata. The sequence continues at coordinate 802,003 of NC_071530.1, forward strand.
GCCAAGGGAAAACCCACACTGAAATGCTTTGATTTGGGTTAAACCCTGGTTCCTTCTCCAAGGTGAGAACACAGAAGAGCTGCAGAGACAGAACCCTCCCTGCACCCAGGGGCAGGAGCCCTCCCTGGATCCGAGCCAGGCAGTCCCAGGGAAGGTCCTGCCAAGGACAGCAGAGCCACAGAGCTGCCAGGGCAGCCCTGGCTGCGGGGACAGCAGCTGGTGCCCAGCCCACACGCTGATGGCACAAGTGCCTGTCCCCAGCAGCTGCCAGGAACCAGCCCGTGCCCTGCTCCGGGATATCCGTGGCAGGGAGGAGCAGATCCCAGCTCTGCCTGGAGCTCCCGCCCTGCAGATCCTCCCTGGGCATCAGCCCAAGGCCTGGAGCAGCCCCAGCTCAGGGATGTGCTCAGACCCCTCTCTGTGGGGCAAGGGGGTCCCAGCTCTGCCCCCAGAGCCCCCTGTGCTGAGCTGTGCCCTGATCCCCTCTAACCCAATATCCTACTTGCTCCTTAAAAGCCACAACACCCTCCTCCTGCCTCCCAAAAATGAGCTGCTCTGGCCCTTTGTCTCAGAAGGGCAGAGCTGTCAGAGCTCCCAGGGTCAGCAGACTGCCTTGGATATGAACAGCACACCGGGATGGCTCCTGGGAGCACAGCTGCAAGGTCAGGGCTGCATCCTTCATCAGGCAGCTGCTAAAACCCCTCCCAAGCTACCTTAGAAAGAGGTTTCAGAGACAACAAATAACTGCTTTGGGACACCCCGTTTTCATATGAGGGATTACTGAGAAAGGAACTGCCTAAACAATGCCCAATGTTAGAAACAAATGAGCATTAATATAATAAAAAGAGAATTGCCCAGTTTACTTCTGAACTGTGAATTTCTAAGTAACTATGGTGACATCGAGGTGCCCATTACAGCCTACCCAAATTACTCTGAACAAGGGATGGAGGGACAGGACACAGGGAACGGCTTCCCACTGCCAGAGGGAAGGGATGGGTGGGATATTGGGAAGGAATTCCTGGCTGGGAGGGTGGGCAGGCCCTGGCACAGGGTGCCCAGGGAAGCTGTGGATCCACTGCCCCTGGGTTCCTGGCAGTGTCATGGACAGGGCTGGGAGCAGCCTGGGACACTGGAAGGTGTCCCTGCCCATGGCAGGGGTGGAATGGGATGGGCTTTAAGGCCCCTTCCCACCCAAACCATTCCAGGATCCTGTGACTTTGTTCTGTGTAAGTCTGTCAGATGCCCCAGGACTCCAAACCCACGGCAGGAACCCATTCCCAGCTCCCAGGGAAGCAAGGCTCCACCATCCCTCCTGCACCCATACTGCCTGGAGAGGAGCTGGGCACCTCCTGCATCCCCTGATGCACAGAACAACACAAACCCACTTCCAGACATCACACACACACAAACTGGGAGCGGGAGGGAGCCTGGGATAAATCAGCTCAGTACAATACCAATAATTTCATTTTCTGTCACTGTGTTTGGTGCCTGCCAATGAGTTTTTCAAGGTCCAGTGTGAGTCTTCCATGCTACTACTGAAACCTCTTTCGTTCTTAATTGTACTCTAGAGACACAGAGAACTCTTCAATATTAAAGTCCTGTCTAATCTAGAGGCAAAATGAGCAGCTCTGTAAATGCAGCTCTCCAACTCTCCCTGCCCCTCAGGACCTCTGGATCCCTGAGCAGGCTCGGTGCTGCTCTGGGATTCTCTCCAGCTGGTCCCCAGCGTCCCTGGAGCTCCTGGAGCTGGACACACCAACTGCTGCTGACAGCTTCAGCACTGAGATGTACAAACATCTATTTTTAAGAGTATAAACTGGACACAAGCCAGTTAAAATCACCACGTACTTCTCTGGAAGGAGCCACGCACCTGCAGCAGGATGAAAACAGAGCAAGATGAACCAGAGTCCATTTACAGCACATCCAAAAGGGAACCAGCCCTTCCCTCCTGGAGTGTTAAGGCTTCATCTTTGAGCACTGGTATCAATTTTCTTGTTTCCTCAAGCCAAAATGACTTTTCATTTTTTTAAAGGACTGTCACAGCAACATTCCAAAACTCACTCACGCCCTGTAAAGTCTCCTTAGCCCAACTCTAATTACCTTCCAGAGCCACGAGAAATAACTACCTGATTTTGATAACCGATGTGAAAGGAGGGGTTTTCCCTTGGCTCCCATTGCTGCACCTCACACACCCTGCCCAGGCAGTGCAGAGAGAGCCAGCCTGGCCGGGGATTTAGAGCCACGGCAAACACTTTCTGTGCTCAGCAGGGCACCTGGGCCCTTCCCCGAGCCGCGATTTCCTGGGATCCCGGGGGTGGGTGCTCGGCCAGGACAGGGAAAGGCAAAACCAGAGCTCCTCCAGGGCGTGCGACGGCACGGAACCGCAAGCGGAACAAGCCAAGCTGCGCGGATATTCTGTTCCATTCCCCCGTCAACACAAAGAGCTCGAGCTGCCGCTCCGAACCGCGCCGCACACCCCGAGCCGAGCTGGAAGGACTGGAAAAACACCCCCGAGCCCGAGCTGCTTTCACCCCGCGGCGCTCCAGCTCGGGTTCCCAGTTCAGATTCCCGTTCTCGGACTCTCCGGCACACAAAGAACCCGGCCAACAGCTGGGGCTCCTCCGGGAGCGGGCCGGCCCCAGGACCGGGGAAACGCGGAGGTGAAGGCACGCAGCATCCCCGGGCACCGCTGCGAGCCGGCCGCGGCGGAGCGCACACGCGGCGAAGTCACACCGGGCCATCCTCCGCGGCTCGGTACCGAAACGAACTGAGAAAATCAGCACACGGGGGGAAAAAAAAAAACACATCAAGAAAGCGGAGCAGCCGAGGCGTGCGAGGGGGAAAGGAGCCCGAGGGCGGCAGCGACGCCGCCGCAAGCGAACTCGGGGCACGGCGCGGGGTTCAACGCGGCTCCCAGCGGCACCCCAGCCGGCCCGGTGCATTTTAACTCCCTTTTTCCCGCACTCCCGACACCGCCGGGGCGCGGCTGAAGCGAAACCCGGCGGGGCCGGGACCTGCCCGCACAGGGAAGTCACTGCCTGGGGCGAGCGGGCACCGGCCGGGCCCCCGCGGGCAGCGCGAACGTCCCGGGGTCACCGGGGCTGCCCCAAGCACGGCCCCGGGCACCGGCCGGCGCTGAGGGAACGGAAATGTGCACGGGGCTGCCCCCGAGCCGGCCCCGCGCCGCCGAGGCCGCGGCTCACAAAGAGCGGAGAGAACCTCCGGCCCCCCCCGTCCCGTCCCGTCCCGTCCCCCGCCCGGTGCCCTCCGCCCCCGCCGGGCCGCACCTTCTTGTAGTGCTTCCCCAGCCACACGCGGACCGAGTCGAGCTGGGACACGGTGTCGGGGCTCTCCCAGAACTTGCCGGCAGGGCCGCCGTCCTTGCGGCGCGCCGCGGCCAGCGCGGGGCCGGGCCCGCCCGCCGGGGCCGCCGCGGGGCCGCTCCCGGGGCCTCCGCCCGCCGCCAGCGCCGCCGCCGCCATTGTCCCCGCGCGCCCCGCGCCGCGCATGCGCCGCGCCCCGGCCCGCGCCCCGCCCACCCCGGGAGCGCGCCCGGGACCGCAACGCGAACGCGCTCGGGAACGCGGAGAGGAGCACGAACGGGAACGCGCTCGGGAACGTGCTCGGGAACGCGCGTGCCGCTCCGGTGCGGCCCCGCCCGCTGAGGGACCCCGGGGGCTCCGGGCCCCGAACTCCAGTCCGTGCCCTCGGTACCGGCAAGGGAGCGCTCCGGGCCCCGAACGCACCGACCGTGCCCTCGGTACCGGGAAAAGAGCGCTCCGGGCCCCGAACACCAGTCCGTGCCCTCGGTACCGGGAAGAGAGTGCTCGCTCCGGACCCCGAACGCACCGTCCGTGCCCTCGGTACCGGCAAGGGAACACTCGCTCCGGGCCCCGAACACCAGTCCGTGCCCTCGGTACCTGGAAGGGAACGCTCGCTCCTGGCCCCGAACTCCAGTCCGTGCCCTCGGTACCGGGAAAAGAGCGCTCCTGTCCGTGCCCTCGGTACCGCCTGGTCTGCTCCGGGCCCCACCGCGCAGCCCCGTGTGCAGACCCTGAGGTCCAATTAGGGAGTAAATTGGGTGCTGACATAATTACCTGCAGGTGTGTGCACCAAGTCTTCACTGCTGGCTGCCTTTATCTTTCCATAACCACGTCTAGACCCATGGAATGGGTCATTGCGAAGCAATTTCCCCCAAATTTCCTTTATAGAAACCACTTAGTTTTGAGTCTCTACTAATGTTTTATTTGTGAATTGAACATAACGGAGATTTTTTTTTAAAAAAAGCAAAACCATGTATATAATTAAAAAATACATCATATTTGAATTCCGACATTATTAAATAGAGCAGCAAAAAGTCCTTCATTAAAATCACAATCCCCAGTATAAAACTGTCCCTTGCATTGCTGTAGTTTGTAAATGTTCCTTGTCCCTGAACACTCCAAAGCAGAAATAAACACCTGCAGGAAAGGAGACCTCTGGAGATACAGGGAATAATAAACCCAGCAAACATCCAGAAACCTGAACTTCAGCATTTCAGAACTGCCATTCTCAAAAGGCAGCACAGTGCCTCCAGCCAAGAACTCCACAAGGGTCTGGGTTGGGAGAGCTGTAAAATCTCATCCCATCCCACCCCTGCCGTGGCAGGGACACCCTCCCGTATCCCCGGCTGCTCCGGCCCCAACGGGACACCGGCCTGGGGCACTGCCGGGATCCCGGGGCAGCCACAGCTGCTCTGGGCAGCTCCCCGCTCGGGATCGGGATCAGGACCAGCCGGATCCTTCCCGGGATCGGGATCGGGGCCAGGATCGGGGCCGGGATCGGAATTGGCGCCGGCCAGGTCCTGATCGGGATCGGGATCGGGGCCGGGATCGGGACTGGGGCCGGGATTGGAATTGGGGCCGGGATCGGAATTGGGGCCGGCCAGGTCCTGATTGGGATCGGGGCCGGGATCGGGACTGGGGCCGGGATCGGGGCCTGGCTGGGTCTTTCCCGGGATCAGGATCGGGGCCAGGATCGGGACCGGACGGGTCCTTCCCGGGATCGGGGCCGGGATCGGGATTGGGACCAGCCGGGTCCTTCCCAGGATCGGGATCAGGGCCGGGATTGGGATTGGGACCGGCTGGGTCCTTCCCGGGATCGGGATTGGAGCCGGGATCGGGATCGGGACTGGGCTCGGCCGGGTCCTTCTCGGGATCGGGATTAGGCCTGGCCGGGTCCTGGGCCGGGATCGGGGCCTGGCCGGGTCCCACCCTGGGACTGGCACCGGGATCGGGATCGGGGCCTGTCCGGGTCCTGCCCCGGGATCGGGATCGGGATCAGGATTGGGGCTGGGATCGGGGCCTGTCCGGGTCCCACCCCGGGACCGGCACCGGGATCAGGATCTTGATCGGGATCGGGACCTGGCCGGGTCCTTCCCCGGGATCGGGATGCGGATCGGGGCCTGTCCGGGTCCCACCCTGGGACTGGCACCGGGATCGAGATCGGGGCCTGTCCGGGTCCCACCCTGGGACTGGCACCGGGATCGGGATCTTGATCGGGATCGGGACCTGGCCGGGTCCTTCCCCGGGATCGGGATCGGGATCGGGATGGGGATCGGGGCCTGTCCGGGTCCCGCCCCGGGACCGGCACCGGGATCGGGGCCGGGCCCCGAACGGGTCCCACGGCGGGTCCGAGGCTACAGCGCCCCCACAGGCCGCGCCGCCCATTGGCTCTGCCGTTGCCATGGGAACAGCCCTCGCCGCCTATTGGCTCATCTGTTGCCATGGGGACAGACCCCGCCCCGCGCCCCTCGAGAGGCTTCGCACTGTGGCGCCGCTGGCCCGAGGGAACGCGCGGGCCGTCTCAGTTCCGGGGAAGGGCCGGAAGTGAAGCGCGCGCCGCGCCGGAAGCGCGCGCGGGCGCTGCCGGGAGCTGTAGTCCCGAGGGGCGGCCCGGCGGCGGCAGTCGCGGTGCGGAGGTCGGTGCTGGGCGGGCGGGGGTCGGACCGCGACCCCTGGGGAGAACCGGGGGGGGGGCCCGCGGGGGCGGGACGGCGGCGGGAGGAAGGGGAGAAGCGGGGGATGGCGCCGAGCAGAGCGGGGTGAGGCGGGGAGGGCCGTGCGGGGCCGCGGCCTGTGCGGGCGGGGCGGCGCGGGCGGGGATGCTCGGCGGCACCGGGGATGCTCGGCGGGGCCGGGGATGCCCGGGAGGCCCCGGGGATGCTCGGGGAGGCTCCGGGGCACGGCTCCCCGCGGGCCCTGGGCGAGGGGCCGGCGGGGAGAGCGCCGGGAAGCGGCCCCGGGAGCGCGGCTGTCCCCGGAGTTCCGTCGGTGCCCGGGGCAGGCTCCGCTCCGCTCCGCTCGGAGCTGCTCTCCCGCAGCCCTTCCCGCTCCTGCCTCTCCGTGCCCGCCTGCGGCTCGCCCCCGGTGTCACGGCCGGCCCCGTTTTCCCCCGTGGCCGCGGGAATTGTCGCTGCGGGTCACCGCTTTGGCGCCGGCGCTCGGGGCAGTTCGGGCGGCCGTTCCCACCTGCAGCCCTTGGCCCCTTGCAGCGGCTCGCAGCGAGCATCCCGCAGGGCTGTCCCTAAGGAAAGGTTTCCTTTGCACCGATCCGCCGCTCCTTCGGCCCCACTAACCAAAAGTCAAAAACGAATCGCTGCTGCGAGTGGCGTGCTGGCTCTGCCCGGAGCCCGGGCAGGGCATCCTTGGGGCTGGATGTGGAGACAGCAGGATTTCTCCTTTGTTCTCCTCACAAAGCAGCCGGGGCTCTGCCCCTTCCAGCACTGCTGGAGTATCCCAGCAGCCAATAATCAGAATTGCTGGGATTTTCCCTGCGTCTCTCTCGGGGACGTGGTTTTCCCTCATGTAGTTGTTTTCCAGTGGCTCAAGGAACCCCAACAAAGGCCCAGTTCCTTCCCATCCTTTGGGATTTTATCTGACAGTATTCCGTACTGCTCTGCCTGGTTTCACTCTTTGCCTTTGCAGCACTGAGTCTGTTCCTAACAAACTTTTTAAAGTGTCTCTTGTGCCTCCCGGGACCCTGGAGTTTGCTGGGTGTGAGGCATGAGGCTCCACGCTCCTGTGGATTCTCATTCCAGCTGTGCCATTGCCCGTCCTGTGTCATCCTGGGCCATTTCTTCCCAAATCTAGTGTCCTTGGGGCTCCCACATCGCTCCTGTCATCAGACAAAATCCATTTTGAGTCTTCCAGTGCCCCTCTCCGTGCTGGTCCTGCATCCCTGTGTTTCCCTGGGGGCTGCCACAGCTGGACACTTCTCCTTATCTGGGATCAGGATCTGCAGGAGCAAACCCTGGGATTTCCCCCAGGCTGCTGGAGGTGCTAGAAGTGATTCCCAGGTCGGGATCCTGCTGGCCAGATTCAGCAGATCCTTCATTCTCCTCCCTGTCCTGCCCCACTCCCACCCAGTCTGACTCTAACTGGTTCCCAGTAAGGCTCCCAGCCCAGGTGGGATGGAATCTTGCTTATCCAAGGGGATCTCAGTTGTTCACCCTGGAACCTCATCCCCGGAGGGGTCTGGATTTTTTATTTCTTTGTTCTTGAGCAGGAGAGACCGCTTCCATCAACTTTGTGTTGCATTTACCCATTTGGGTTGGAGGAGAGTGTAAGGATCATCCAGTGAGGCCAGGACACCTCCCACTGTGCCAGGCTGCTCCAGCCTGGCCTTGGGCACTGCCAGGGATCCAGGGAACACCCACAGCTTCCCTGGGAATTCCAGCCCAGCCCCTCCCCACCCTCCCGGCCAGGAATTCCTCCCCAGTGTCCCATCCATCCCTGCCCTCTCTCAGCTCAAAGGCATTTTTGGAAGAGCCCTTTTCCCCACCCCAGCATGGGTGAGGCATTCCTCGTTCCTGCTCCCTGAACTCCCAGTAGGGAAGGTTGCAGTTTATCTGTCCCAGGACGCTGAGGGAGGGATTCCCTGGATTCCCTGGGGTAGCCCCACAAACAGCTGCCCCTCTTTGGTCAGGATTTGGAGGGGGATGTGGCCGGTGCCCTGGCAGCTGGATTCCCTGCAGCATTCCCTGTCCCACCGCTGGTTTCCTCTCTGCAGCGCCTTCGGAGCGTTCAGGGATTGGCTCTTTCCTGTCGGAGCAACGCTGGGCTCGCCCAACTCATCACAAATCCCCTTGGCTTTAGGGCAGCTCCAGCCAGGCTGGGATGATCCCCACGGAAGGGGGCACAGGCTGCCGTGTGCCAAGCTCCAGCCTTGGGAATCTGGCTCCAGGACCACAAAAGAGCTCCCTGACTTTGTTCCCTGCAGTGATTTATCCCACCAGGGACATTTCCCTCTGAGATTCACCACAGCACACGCGGGGGTTGAATTTTTGCCAAGTCCATTTACTCTGCTTTTGTTGATTTCATCCTTGGAAAAGCCCTGGCAGCCAGGGCAGGTTGGTGTCCATGGGGAGGGACCCATGGACAAGGTGTCACATCCAGAGATGTGGCCAGAAAATGGGGTGGGTTTCTTTGAAGCCTTTTTTTTTTTTTTTTTGCTACTGAAGTACTTTTGTCTTATTGAAAGCAAAAGTGAATAATTGGAACGATAACTGCAGGCCATTAATTGCACGCTCAGGAAGTCATTGATGGGGACAGTTAATGTCCATAGAATCCCAGAATATCCTGACTTGGAAGGGATCCACCAGGATCATGGAAGTCCAGCTCCAAACTAACTTTGTGTGTAAATGATGACCTTCAATCCTCATCCGTCTGATCTGAGTTTATAGAAAATCCTTGTTACTGTTTCCAAGAATCCCTGCAGTGTATTTAATACTTGGCATGACAGATAAAACACCCCAAAACAAAGTTGGTTTTCTTATTTGAGTGAAAGTTGTTTTAGTAAGAAAATAAATAGGAAGTTTAACACAGTTTCAGTAAAGAACATTATCAAAAATACAATTCTCTTTCTTCACCTGTTTTTTTTTTTTTTTTTTTTTTTGTCCTTTAAAGGGAATAATGATAATAATCTATCTCATCCTGGCTTAAAGGCTTTTAAAAACCCCCTCATTTTCACCACAGAGCCAAAGCAGAAGCACCTGAAACATTTTAAAGGCAATACCAATTCTAACTTGCAGTTTCTTTGTGCTCCCTCCTGCTGTCCCAGGAACCCACCCTTCCCGCTGGGATGGAGATGTTCTCGCTGAATTCCCTCAAAGGTAAGAGCTGGCACAGCCTCGGGCTGCACTGGGGGTTTTCCTGTGCTCGGAGGGGGAAGCTGGAGCAGGTGGCTGAGGAGGAGGAGTTCATGGTGTGAGGAAGGAGCTCAGTTGTGTCCTGGGCAGTGCAGCACGGAGGGAATGTGGCAGGAGAGCTGGGACAGGACAGGATTTCAGGGAAGCAGTGGGGTTGGGCAGGGGAGGAGCCCTGCAGTGTTATCCAGACACTTGGTTGCTGTTCAGCTTCAAGCACAGGTTTTTTCCCTTTTAATTTTGTCCTCCTAAATGTTCCTGTATCCCTCAGTACCAACTCCACGAGCTCTTTGTCCTTGGGATTTGATCCTGTCATACCTGTCACTGTCACCATGGCTCTTTTCCCTGCCATTGCTTTGCCAGCCTTCCTTTCAATCATATTTTGTCCTCAGAAATCCCTCCAGTCACTGTTTTCTGTTTTAACTTGTGGATCTTTCCTGAGCTCTGTTACTTGGTCTTAAAGAGAGTGGCTAGAATGGACTAAAATATTCCAGCTCTGGCTGAGGCAGGGGGAGCCTGCCTCCATGCCAGGGAATTCATCCTTTCCCCTGGCACTCAGGAAACCCAGCAGTGACCCCACCACTCCTGTCTCTGCCCTGCTCTGAGCCACCAGTGCTGGATTTAAACTAAAAAATCCCAGAATTCTTCCCAGCCCGGGGCAGGAATTGTGTACAAAGCCACCTCAGCTGGGAACGAAGCCCCTCTCCTCCACCAAATCCTGTCAGTGGGCTTGGAGTTGGGGTGGAGAGATGGAACTTTGCTGGTGAGGGCTGGTGGTTTGTCATGGCCAGGCTGGGTTTGGGACTCGGGATGCTCCAGCTCTGGGGATGAAGGAATTGCTGAATGAACCTTGGCTCCTTCAGGAGCTGCTGCCTCTGCCCAGGCTTGGCTGGAGGGGCAGGTCCAGCCCAGCTCCCCCCAGGAGCTGCCAAAGCTGGGAGGTGGCTCTGGAGATCCTGCCTGTGCTGGCTAACACTGCTCTCTGCAAAACACAGATACCTGGAATCGGCGACTTCTGGAATTTTTTAAATAAATGGAGTCTTCACTGCTCTTTCTGTGCCCACAAGATAATTTTTTATGTCATTTTTGGTGACAAACCACCAGCCCTCCTCACCCGTGACTGTCCCTGCACACTGGGACTGCCTGTCAGCCTCTTCCCCCAGCTTTTCCAGCTCCCTGTCTGTGTTTCCAAGGTTTTCCCAGCTTTTCCAGCCCCTGTCTGTGTGTTCCCAAGGTTTTCCCAACTTTTCCAGCCCCCTTCCTGTGTGTTTCCAAGATTTTTTCCAGCTTTTCCAGCCCCCTGTCTGTGTGTTTCCAAGATTTCCCCAACTTTTCCAGCCCCTGTCTGTGTGTTCCCAAGGTTTTCCCAACTTTTCCAGCCCCCTTCCTGTGTGTTTCCAAGATTTTTTCCAGCTTTTCCAGCCCCCTGTCTGTGTGTTTCTGAGGTTTTCCCAACTTTTCCAGCTCCCTGCCTGTGTGTTTCCAAGATTTCCCCAACTTTTCCAGCTCCCTGCCTGTGTGTTTCCAAGATTTCCCCAACTTTTCCAGCCCCCTGCCCCTGTGTTCCCAAGGTTTTTCCAACTTTTCCAGCCCCCTGCCTGTGTGTTTCTGAGGTTTTCCCAGCTTTTCCAGCTCCCTGCCTGTGTTCCCAAGGTTTTTCCAGCTTTTCCAGCCCCTGTCTGTGTGTTTCCAAGGTTTTCCCAACTTTTCCAGCCCCTGTCTGTGTGTTTCCAAGGTTTTTTCCAGCTTTTCCAGCCCCCTGCCCGCGTTTCCAAGGTTTTCCAGCCTCCCTTCCAGTCCTCCCTGAAGCTTTTGCTTCCAAACCACCTCAGTTTATTCCAGAATAAATAGGAAAAATTACGGTAAAACAGTAAAAACAATAGTTTGTGCAACGTGCTGTCACAAGATTAACACAGGATTAATTCCCTTAAATTGAATGAGTTGTTTTCCTTTTTAGTGGTCTGGGTGATCTGTGGATGATTTTTGAATGAACAATCCGTTTTGAATGATTTTTCCCATTTTAGTGGACCAATCTCTTAAAATTTGTAATCCAAGTGCCAGAATAACTTCATGTCTTACAAAAAAAAGTGGTTTTTTTTTTTTTGTCATCTGGTGCTGATTCAAGATCTGGGTTTGTGTCTCCATTTGTTTGTTTTGTTTTTTAGTAAAAGCACCTACAAAGACAAATCAGCAGCTAATTCAGAGGTTCTAAAAAGTGAATACAGGAGAAGGCAAACTTGGTGTAATAAGACTTTTTTGAGTGTTCATCTCTTCTAAAAAGTTGGGTTTTTTTCTTTTTTTTCCCCTTTTTCTTAGTTTGTTTTGTTTTTGATTTTTTCCTTTTTCCTAAGGCTTTTATTTGATAACTTTATTCATCTTGAACCTCTTCTCATGGAGCCCAGGCTTTGTAAAACTGAACTGTGCCATTATATTAGTCAGTATTTTTTGCCTTGTTGAAGATTTTTCTTTCTGATTTAAGGAAAAAACAGGAAAAACAAAAATAAACAAAACCCACTGAAAAACTTAAAAAAAACCCTTTTGCATCATGATGCTTAACCAGCCATTCATGTTAATTTTCACTTTACACACAAAATTCTCAGTAATAAAGTTTCTGACATAGAAATGAGACCCTGGTTTAAAGAAATGCAAAACTTAATGGTAGTCCCAGTACAGCCAGGGCTAATACAGATTAAATCCTTAGGGAAAAAAAAAATCAGGTTTAAATAAATAATCCTGTAGGGTCGGAATTTCACCCAGCCTTAAGAATTCTATACCTGGATATGAAATAATTAATGTAGAACTAATTATTAAATAATGAGTAACAGGAGGACTCGGAGTTGGGAGAAGTGGGGAAGAGCTGACTTATTTCATGAAGATTCTAAGATCTTTACCAAAGATTTTCATTTTAGATAGTACAGATTTAAGATTCGATAACAATTTAATACGTTATGTTCCTTAAAAGACTTACTGTAAAGCTTATAGGGATTTTAATTTTTTCAGTGTTTATCTCAAATATGAGCAAATAAGGGGCTGCAGGAGCAGCTGGAATTTAGGGATATGCACTTGACCGTGAGGGTGGGATGGTGGCTCTGTGCGCGATTCCCGGTGCTCCAAGGCCACGATTCCCAGTGTCCCCATGGCAGGAATTCCCGGTGTCCCCATGGCCGCGATTCCCGGTGTTCCCATGGCCGCGATTCCCGGTGTTCCCATGGCAGGAATTCCCGGTGTTCCCATGGCCGCGATTCCCGGTGTTCCCATGGCCGGAATTCACGGTGTCCCCATGGCCGCTATTCCCCGTGTTCCCATGGCTGCAATTCCCGGTGTTCCCATGGCTGCAATTCCCGGTGCTCCCCGTCCGCTATTCCTGGTGCTCCCATGGCCGTGATTCCCAGTGTTCCCATGCCCGCGATTCCCGATGCTCCACGGCCGCTATTCCCGGTGTTCCCCAGCTGCTATTCCCCGTGTTCCCATGGCTGCAATTCCCGGTGCTCCCCGTCCGCTATTCCTGGTGCTCCCATGGCTGTGATTCCCGGTGTCCCCACGGCCGCTATTCCCGCTGCTCCCATGGCCGCTATTCCCGTTGTTCCCCGGCCGCTATTCCCGGTGCTCCCATGGCCGCTATTCCCGGTGCTCCCCAGCCACTATTCCCGGTGTCCTGGCCGCGATTCCCGGTATCCCCCCGGCCACTATTCCCATTGTTCCCTGGCCGCTATTCCCGGTGTTCCCATGGCCGGAATTCCCGGTGTTCCCATGACCGCGATTCCCGGTGTCCTGGCCGCGATTTCCGGTGTTCCCCGGCCGCAATTCCCGGTCCTCCCTGGCCGCTATTCCCGGTGCTCTCCATGGCCATTATTCCCGGTGCTCCAATGGCTGGAATTCCCGGTCCTCCCCGGCCGCTATTCCCGGTGCTGCCCAGCCGCTATTCCCGGTGTTCCCATGGCCGGAATTCCCGGTGCTCCATGGCCGCTATTCCCGGTGTCCTGGCTGCGATTCCCGGTATCCCCCCGGCCGCTATTCCCGGTGTTCCCCATGGCCGCTATTCCCGGTGTTCCCATGGCCGGAATTCCCGGTGCTCCATGGCCGCTATTCCCGGTGTCCTGGCTGCGATTCCCGGTATCCCCCCGGCCGCTATTCCCGGTGTTCCCCAGCTGCTATTCCCGGTGTTCCCATGACCGTGATTCCCGGTGCTCCACGGCCGCTATTCCGGGTGTCCTGGCCGCAATTACCAGTGTTCCCCAGCCGCGATTCCCGGTCCTCCCCGGCTGCTATTCCCAGTGTTGCCATGGCCGGAATTCCCGGTGCTCCCCGGCCGCTATTCCCGGTGTCCCCATGACCGCTATTCCCGGTGTCCCCATGGCCGGAATTCCCGGTGCTCCACGGCCGCTATTCCCGGTGTCCCCATGGCCGGAATTCCCGGTGCTCCCCGGCCGCTATTCCCGGTGTCCCCATGACCGCTATTCCCGGTGTCCCCATGGCCGCTATTCCCGGTGTCCCCATGGCCGGAATTCCCGGTGCTCCCCGGCCGCTATTCCCGGTGCCGCACGGCTGCGGAGCCCCGGGAGTGCTGCGGGCTCCGGGCACGGCCAGGGCAGCAGCTCCTTCTCCTTTCCCGTGTCCCTCTCGTCCCTCCCGGTCCCTTCCCCGCTCCGGGCACGGCCAGGGCAGCAGCTCCTTCTCCTTTCCCGTGTCCCTCTCGTCCCTCCCGGTCCCTTTCCCGCTCCGGGCACGGCCAGGGCAGCAGCTCCTTCTCCTTTCCCGTGTCCCTCTCGTCCCTCCCGGTCCCTTCCCCGCTCCGTCCCCGCCGGGCTCTCCCGGGCCGCTCTGGGTCCTCCCGCCCGCCAGGGGGCGCTGTCGCCGCGCTCCCTGCGCTGCCCGCGGGCGGGGGGCGGCCCAAGATGGCGGCGCTGGGGCTGCTGCTGCAGGCGGCGGGGCCGCTGCGCCTCTGCCGCGGGCCCCGCGGGCCCTGCGCGGGGCCCCGCGGGCTCTGCTCGGCCCCACGCGGGCCCGCCGAGCCCCGCCGGGACGAGGAGGACGAGGAGGAGCCCGAGGCGGCGCAAGGTGAGCAGCGGGGCCGGCCGGCGCTCGGGGCCCCGCGCGGCGCTCGCGCAGCGGAAGGGAGGGGCGAGCCCGGGCCCGCGGCGGGGCGGGGGCGCCGCCACATCCCTCCCTCCCTCCCTTCTTCCCGCGGCTCCGCCGGGACCGGGATGCGCGGCCAGGGAGAGGAGCCGCCGAGCTGCGCAGGTACCGGGGGGCGCCGCGGGGAGCGCGGAGCTGCTGCGCGGCCGCCCCGGCCGCCCTTTGTTGGCCGGACTTGGGGTTTCCCCGGTGATTCCCCTCAAGGTCGCCGAGCCGGGCCTGGGCGAAACTCCGGCCGCCTCCCGAGGCTGAGGCGAGAGGAGAATCCCCGCGGAGCTGCGGCAGGAGAGGGGCCGGGCCGTTAGGGCCGTTCCCGCTCTCCGTGCCCGGGATCCCGCGGATCCAGCGGGGCAGCCCCGGACAGCTCCGCAGCGCCGGGCCCGGGCGCTGCAGCGGCCCCGGAGCCGGGCCGGGCTCACGGCTCTGGCCGCAGCCTGGAAGATTTCCCCGGCTGGATGTCAGGGGTGCGCGGTGGGAAGGGTGAATGCCTTCGGAGTTGCCGCTGCTGTAAAAGAACGTTTAAAACTCGGGTTCGGTGTCATGTTTTGAATCGCTTTTTGTGGGATTCGGGAGCGTGGAGAACCCTTGGAGCTTGGAGAGATGCGAGTGGTTTTGCGCCAGAGGTCGTGACTTGAACCGTTTTTCCTTACAAAGATCGCTGTTTTGGTTTCAGTTTTCTTTCGTCGGCTGCGTTTTGAAAATGTGGAGTGTTATTATATTTGAACTTTTTCTTTTTTTTCCTCGCAGCCCTTCTGTGTTCAGTGTTTTTTTCCCCATGCTTCAGCGTTATTAAAGTTATTCTTTTCTCAGTAATTTTTGGATTCTTTGGGTCTTGGTTCCATTTTATCTTGGGGTTCAGAGTGGGATGGTCTTTCAGTTGTTACATTCAGGCTGTTCAACAGAGCAAATTAACTCCCTGCTAAAGCAAGTGCTGAACCACCCCAAATTATTGTTTAATGAGCTTCTTCAGGTGTTGCCTGAGAAAATGAATAAACCAGGATTGGTTTTTTTCCTTTCTTCTTTTGTACTTCATCCCTCATCACTTTTTTTCTCGTGTGTTTTCAGGCAGTCCCTGATTTCTTTTATTTTTGGTCTTCAGCTCACTCATCCTCCCAATTTGTATGGTGGATTGGCCATGGAAGGCTGTTGATCTTGAGATGGGAGTGTGGTGATACTGGAATCGTTTCCAGTAATGGATTTGTTTTGGATGAACAAATAAAAGCCCTCAGGGTCTTGTGAACCTGCCCTACCTGTCCAGCTGCTCCTCGAACCCGTGGAGATCCTAAGTGTCATTTGAAAAACCTCTTTCTGAGGTTGGTTCCGAGCCCTCAGCTTGTGAGCTGATGTCTCATTAGCTGTCCTCATTTGGCTGCTTTGTTATTAGCCTCGGATGCAAATATGGCAAAATCCACTCAGAGCCAGGCCAGCTCAGAAAGTCGCTGTTAGATGTGTGCTGTTATCTGAGCCTTCAGGTTTTTGGCTCAGACACTGGGGTTTGGGAGCTCAGTCACTGCCCCCTCGTTCCCGAGGCTGCCGTGCCCCTGCCCTGGGGTTTGCTCCTGTGTCACTGCTTAAATTTGTCCTGCAGAACCAGAGCAGAGTTTGGGCTGGAGCTCTGGATCCCCTCCTGGAGCAGGGCAGGCTCCTGAGCAGCCCCAGTGGCTCCGAGGGGGAGCTTGGCCACTGCTCCCTCTCCTCAGCTGGTCCCACTTGCTTTTGGAGGAGCCTGCTCAGTGTTCCCTGAGCTCTCCTTCAGCCCAGAGCTGCACGTGGGCTTTATTCTCTGTGTGCTGAAAGGGGCCATGCTCAGGATTGCTGGGGGTGGTTTAAAACCCCCCAAATTCCCCCAAAGCCATGCTTTGCTGTACTCCAAGCTAAGCTGCCGGGTGGAACCTTCTGTGTCTCCCTCCATCTCTGCAGTGGAACATGTCTGGGCTAATTCCGTGTGAAATGGATATTGTGGAGCCACAGGGCTTCTTTTCTTCCTTGGGGATTTTTGATGTCTTGGAAACACTTTTGGATTTATTACTTGAATTTATCGTGTCTTGAGGACTTCTGTCTTTGACAGTTTGTCCTTGGTGCTCATTTGTTACTGTTCCAGGGAGTAGAACTGGAGAGAAGAGAGAAACTGATGGATGTCCTCTGTCCTCCTTGAACAAGACTTTGGGCTGTTTTGTTTGTGCTCTGGTAGCTGAGTGTTTCCACTCCTCACGTTTGTTGGGGTTTGGAGGAGGCTGGGACACTCCAGCTGGGTGGTTTGTTGGTTTTGGGGTCTGGTTTTTGTGGTTTTCAGTGTAGCTTGGAATTAACCTGGACTTTCACAATCAAATTAAGCTAAAGCACTCACTGGCTTTGAGGAACTTTAATTAGTTAATTGGCTTCTTTGATAGCCCCACCCTGACTTGTCCGCTCTCCAAGACAGGCTTTTAATATTCCTTCATGATGTCAGAGCTGTGGTTTGGGTGTCATGTGTGGCTGAGTTTGAGAAGTACTGGGTTGTACTCCTTGTGCTCCCACTGACACAATTCCCACCCAAACGTCCACCCTCAGCTGTGGCAGACCTGAGCCACTCCTTGGAGCAAGATGCTGAAAATCCCATTTGGCAGGGAAGGGAACATTCTGCACAGTTCTGCAGCTGGGAGTTGTTCCTGTAAAAGCTTCAAGGGAGGGATGGCTTCCTGCAGGATAAGATCCTTTCAGCTCTGGAATTGGGCAGGAATGGGCTGAAGGTGATCCAGCAGCCCTCGGCACAGTCAGAACGTGGTGCTGAGTGTGGCATTGTCAGCTGGGGAGAAAACACTGCACCTTGTCCGGAATTCCAAGCCTGAGCTGTCACCAGAACTGGGCTTTGTCAGTCAGAGATCCTATTTTCCCCTCTAGAGCAGATTAAATATTTAGTCTTCACCGAGGAGTCACGTCAGAATGTGAGAAACTGCCTCTGTCATAGGTAATTGCACTTGGGGGCATTAACAAATGATTCTTGCACCTCTTATCACAGAATTTCCCAGGTTATTGTTTGTGAAAGAGGAAACAACTGGAAGCCAAATCACCAGGCTGGTGCTGGAGATTTGCTTTTTGCTTTTCTTTTTAATTAGTGACTTGAATGGTGCATTTGGGAGTTGTGTTACTGCTCCTCCCTCCGTGAGTCCCACCAATGTGGAATGGAATAGAACTGCAGAGTGCCAAAATCTTGGACACTTTGCCAGTTTTCCGGAGCAGGCCAAAGTCTGAATATAGAGGAACTTGCTTCAGCAGATAGAAATAGCACATTTGCTGTATAATTACAGAAAATTGGCTCATAGTTTTTCGTAAGGCTGAGACCATTTTCCTTCTCCCTTGGCCAATATATAGAAGGTAATTCATGGACAAATTGTTTTCATAAATCAGAGTAATTCCTGCAATTCCCCTGGAGTTATCCAAGGCTACTTAAAGCATTTCTCAAGATCCAGGTGGTTCTTCTATGGTTTGCAAGAAGCAGTTCCAAAACTGAGTGTCACCAGTGCATCTTCTGTGCTGAGCTGTGGAGCAGGCTGCTGGGTTTTGCTGGAGAGGGTGATGGGATCAGCAGTGGCTTTTTGTTCTCCTTAGCCAAATGTCCGAGGCAGTGCCAGGCCTGCAGTGGCACAGCAGAGCTCTGCTCTCTCTGAATCTCCTGTGGTTTCCCAGTTGCTCTCTTCCACTGCCTCTGGGACAGAGCCTCTCTTAAATTCCTCTTGAACATCTTGGGAAGTGTCCAAGGCCAGGCTGGATGGGCTTGGAGCAACCTGGGATAGTGGAAGGTGCCCCTGCCCATCTGTTAAATAAATGAATGTAAGATCTTCATGGATCTTTCCAACCCAAACCATTCTGGGATTATCTACAGTTCCTGTGTTTCTGCATGGCAGTAACTCCAGAATCAGTCTCCAGCAGACCATAGTGGCACGAACTCTTGGCTCCTCCTTTCTCCTTGGATTTGGTGGCTCAGTTGGAAATTCTGGTTTCTGATGGTACCAGTGATCGCTGTGCTGGCTTCTGATTCATTGCTGAAGCTTACTCTGGATTCCTGCAGGGGATTTAGAAACTCTCTTAAGAGAGAATGCTCACCCCCAGGGTGGTGTGCAGGGAGGTTACCCAAGTCCTGACTGCCCGGGGAGCGTGTGTGGGATGAGGCTGAATGTGGGTTCAGCTGTGCTTGCTGCTGCAGAGAGGAGATCCCATCCCTCTCCCTGTTCCCCTGTGCTGCTTTTGGTGCCTGCAGGACTGTGCTGGCTGATTTACTTGTGAGCCCAGCAAAAACGTGTGGGTTTCCTTCTCCTGCCTTGGCTTTCTGTGGGATTAGGGCTGCAGATTGGCTGCCTGCACATCTGGCTTAGTGGGAGTGCTGGAGCCTGGGAGAAGGGGCAGCTGCCCCTCCCCACAGTTGGAGCTGTGAGACCTCCCTGTTTGTGAGGTGTAGGAACATCCAGAATTGTTAACACATTGATCTGATCTCGCTGGACCTGCTGCTGCAGGAAAAGGCCCTTCCCAGTGCTGGCCATAGCAGTGGGGCAGGTGAGAGGAGCTGGAGCAGCTCCCTCGCTGCCAAAACTGCTGGAGTTGGTCAGGGAGGAGGCTGGGACAGGAGGTGGGTGTGACATGGCTCTGTCTGAGGCAGTGGGATTATTATTATTATTATTATTATTATTATTATTATTATTTATTTTAAATGAGTCATTTGGTCTGACCATGAACATCCCCTCCCTGCTGTACCCTGAGCAGCATTTCCCTGTGGGGGGCAGGAGCCAGTCCCACTTGCCCTCTGTCCTGCTGCCTCTGTGGCTGCTGTGTCTCCAAACCCTGTTGGCAAACTTCTTTCCAGGGGGTTCTCTGTGCAATTCAGTACTAAACCACATTCCCAGGCTCTAATCCAGCCATCTCAGTCATTTCAGGAAGAGTCCTCAGGCATTTTTTCATGTTCCTACTGCTGGTTGGATCTGATGTGTGAGACCCTGGATTTAACCCATGGCTGGGGGGGACGTTGCAAACACCCAAATTGTGCAAAGTTGTTACTGCTCAGTTGGGTTTTGATATTGAGGAGTGACAGACAGAGCTGGTGGGGAAACAGCACCAGCTCCATGCTGGTGACAGTGGCTGGACACGAGCCCAGGGGTGCCCGGGTGGGCAAGAGGCCGACGGCCCCTGGGCTGTGCCAGCCCCGGTGTGGGCACAGCCCAGGGCAGGGACTGTCCCCTGTGCCAGCCCCGGTGTGGGCACAGCCCAGGGCAGGGATTGTCCCCTGTGCCAGCCCCGGTGTGGGCACAGCCCAGGGCAGGGACTGTCCCCTGTACTGGCCCCGGTGTGGGCACAGCCCAGGGCAGGGATTGTCCCCTGTACTGGCCCTGCTGAGGGACCCCCTGGAATCCTGGGGGCAGCTCTGGGCCCCTCCCCACAGGGGAGCCCTGGAGGGGCTGGAGCGTGTCCAGGGAATGGAGCTGGGAAGGGGCTGGAGCCCCAGGAGGGGCTGAGGGAGCTGGGAAGGGGCTCAGCCTGGAGAAAAGGGGGCTCAGGGGGGCCCTTGTGGCTCTGCACAGCTCCTGACAGGAGGGGACAGCCGGGGGGTCGGGCTCTGCTGCCAGGGAACAGGGACAGGAGGAGAGGGAACAGCCTCAGGCTGGGCCAGGGGAGCTCAGGGAGGACACCAGCAGGAATTTCCTCCTGGAAAAGGTGCTCAGACCTTGGCACTGCCCAGGGAGGTTTGGAGTGCCCACCCCTGGAGGTGTCCAAGGAACACCTGGATGTGGCACTCAGAGCTCTGGGCTGGGGACAAGGTGGGCATTGGGCACAGGGTTGATTTGATGATCCTGGAGGTCTTTCCCAACCTCAGGGATCCGGGAGTTTGCTGGTGCCTGGAGATGCTGCAGGTGAACCCTGGACCCTCTGCCTGCCCCCCATCCTCCCCTCCAAGCCCCAGGAGCTGGTGCTGGAACGGGACTGCACAGCGATTGGGAGACATTTAGTTCCTCTTTGGTTTTTTTTCCAGATTCCAGAGACTTACTAAAGGAATTTCCACAGCCTAAAAACTTGCTCAACAGCGTGATTGGCCGAGCCCTGGGCATTTCCCATGCTAGGGACAAGCTGGTGTACATCCACACGAACGGGCCAAGGAAAAAGGTAATCCTGTGCTGCTGGAAGGGTGGGACACACAGAGTGGGAAGGGAGCCACAGAACTGCTAATCCTGGAAGTAGCTGCCAAGAGAAAATCATAGGAGAGTTTTAATTCCACTTCAAAGTTGTGTGATAATCTTTCAAACAAGAAATATTCTCACTTCTTCCTAGTTTTCCTGATGTTCATGTGCTTTAAAGGTGTATAAATGCAGGTGCTGTTCCTCTTTTGGTGTGGATATTTTTCTTTTAAGTGACTTGCTGTATGTGGCCTTTCTCAGCAGAAAGAGACATAGTGTGTTGATTAAATGTGCTTGAAGGTGTCCTACTGCCTTAAAAAATTAAGATTTAAAAGCTGTATTTTAGCCCTTAGGACCCCTAGATTTGATTGTAAATTCCAATAGAACAAATTCCAAAGCCTAAAATGTCCAATTGTGACCAGAAAAGAGGAGTTTCTTTGCAATGGAGGGAGGTCTCTAATAGTACTTAAGAGCAGAATGAAATACAGCCTCTTTGTTTGTTAAATGAAGCGGAGGAGTTCCAAGCAAACAGTTTTCCAGGTACTTGGAGCTGGGATGCCCAAGGCCCAAATCTGCATCTGGGCTATGAACTGAGCAGGAATTACCTAATGGTGCTCCATGGCCAAGGCTGTGCCTCCTCCTGTCACACCAGCTCTCATTCCAGAGCTGAAAGCCCTTTCCAGCTGAAGTTTAACTGTAACCTACATTCCAGGAAAAGACTCAGTTCTGATGGCTTAACATTTTCCAATAGCATTCTGTCTAAAATTTCCCAGACAGTTTTTATTGCCACATCCTTTTTAAGCATCCCCGGATTTTAGGGGATACATTAGTAATGTTACTTCAGAGTTCTTCATTATTTGTGTTTGTTTTTCTTGCTCTTTCTCAAGCAGTTAGTGCAGTTTCCCAACTTAAATTTTGGAATACCATAGCCAGTGCCTCATCCCTAAAATTTGGAATACCCCAGGCAGTGCCTCATCGCTTTAGTTTGTGTAATTGGTTCCCATTCTTGCCAGCACTTAAATAGATTAATGTGGAGAGTAACTTCAGATTAAAACAAAAAACTAAACCAGGAAAATGATAAAGGAGATAAAGGAGCCTTGGGAAAAACATGAAGGTTGGCTCACAAAGGAAAAACAACCCAGCAAATGTGGACTGAAGGACAGGTGAGAGCCCGGAGAGCTCTTGTTGGATGTGAACAGGGGGTTTGTGAGCACTTGGCCTTCCTGAGATACCTTTTTTCCCAGCAGATCTGTGCTTTCCAGGCTGTGCCCGAGGCAAAACCCATAGCAATTCCCTCCCTGAGCCAGGTGCAGGGGCAGGAAGGCAGCCAGCCAGGTGCTGGGGAGCCAGGAGCCTGTGCTGCAGCCTTGGGGGATCCACTGCTGCCTTTCATCTGTGCTGCAGAAGCAGGAGAGAGTTCCCTGGGCATTTCCCTCTTGGAGCCTTGTGGCATCTGCAGGGCCAGGAGCTGAGCGAGCTCTTGATTTGAAGCACTTGTTTGAAGAGGACAAAGTTCAGCTCTCAGCATTCTTCGCCTCTGCGGGTTTTTCGTGCTTCCTGGCAGGATCTGTGGTTCTGCCAGTGTTTGTGATGGGTGCTCCTGTGCCTGGTGAATGCTGGAGTGCCTGGGAGCTGAGGCAGCCCTGTGCTGCTTCCATTTCAGTGAGGAAGCAGCTGGGAAGATTTCCTGGCTGTTGCAGCTGGAAGGTGTTGGAGAGGGGATCTGCTCCAGAGCATGCTCTGGCTGCTGCAGTGTGCAGAGGGACAGCCCTGGGATGGAATTGTTCCTGTAATGACCTGCTGGCATTTCTCCCTGGGAGCTGACATGCTGTGACACCACAGGCCGTGCTGGACCTCAGCCCTGCAGCTCCTGTGGGGCTGTGGCACCTCTGTGCCCTGCTCAGCCTTTTCCTGCAGTGCTCCTGCCACGGAGCTTCCCGTGAAGGGACCAAGACATTTGTTCAGTTTTCGTCAGTGTTTCTCTTCTTTGCCTGGAGTGCAGAGATGGTTGCAGTGGGTGTGCTCTGGTGGAGGGCAGAGCTTGCCCTGGCTCACCCTGTGGTTCTCCTTGCCTTTCAGAAAGTCACTCTCCATATAAAGTGGCCGAAGAATGTGGAAGTGGAGGGCTATGGGACCAAGAAGATCGATGCGGAGCGGCAGGCGGCGGCTGCGGCGTGTCAGCTCTTCAAGGTGAGCTCTGCTGCTGCCCAGCCTGGCCTGGTGATGGGAGCTCTTGCTCTTTGCCTGTGCACTCCCTTGGTTGGCCCCTCTGCCAGTCAGGGGTAGAGGGCCAAGACCTGAGTCTGAATCCATTTGAGCTTAAAATCCCACATGCCTCAGGTAGTCCTGGTCCTTGTTCCTTTTGTCCCGGACCTTAATCAGCTCCTTAGCCTCAGCATCTACAGCGAGTAGAGTTTCCCTCAGGTGGGTTTGCTGGTCACTAACTCCCACTTCTGCCAGTGCAGCTGGATGTGTTTGCAGTTGTAGGACCTTCAGAGCCTCCTGTTTCCTCTTCATCAAAGCCAGTGTGGCAATTACATGTAGTAATTTACTATTACTCCCCAGTTATGCTTTGTTTAGCACTTATTTATGGCTGGAAATGGATGTTTGCAGCCAGTATCAAACAGGCACAGTAAAACTATGAAGGTCACTCTTGAAAGTGTGAAAAAGATGCAGTTTTATCTCCAGCTCTGCCCCTGGCAGTTCTGTGTTACCTTGAGCAAGTGAGACTGATTTTGGAGTTTCCTGTTACTCTATTCAGTGGGAACAGGGATATCTCTGTGCTCAGGAGAGGATGCTGAGGATGCTCTGGCAGCGAGACAGCTTTTGATTTGCTTGTTGATCAGAATGCTCTTTGAGGAAATAGCCAGCCTTCAGAAATTCTGGAGGGCAGTGTGAAAACTCAGCTTCTTCAGCTGCTTAAGCTGATCCTCTAATTCTGTGATCAGCAAAACTTGCTTCACTCACTGACTTCATTCCACCTCACTCAGTCAGCATTCACTGGGAACACATCCTGGTTTTATCCTCTCTAGTCCAGTTCCCTGCTTTCTTTGAGACCCTGGAAGCTTTCAATGGAAAGAAAATGCCCTACTGATGCATTTTCCCCTCATTTTGGAAATGGCTGAAGTGTACTTTAGAACTTAAACCAAAACCCAACCACCTGAAACCACGGATTGAACATGCAAAGCTTTCTTTGCCAGCTAAACTGGAACCTGGCAGAAGACCCTTGTGATGGGAGGCCATGTGTGATCACAGCTATAGAAAGAGCTACAAATGCTGCCTTAAAAGTCATCAGTCCAAGAAAATTATTAGTGTCTAATTAGTGCAGAGAGTGAATACAGAGGCTTTGAGTAGAGCAGTGAGCCAGGTGAACTTTGGTGTCTTAGGCACTCCCACAGCACAAAATAATACAGCTTTTTCTAATACAAGGATATTAAAGCCATTAAATGGCCTAAAGTTGTAACATTTAATTTATTAAAATTAAAGCTAGAACTTATTGCAGCAGTCTGGTAGTTTCAAAATGGTGTGTGCAGCACTCTGGATATGTCTGGAGCCCCTGCAAGGTTCAGTCCTAAATGTTGATGAGAGGAAAGTTTTTAATTACTGCAGGCTTGCTTCAGAACCTGACAGGTTAGGGACATTTTCCTGCTGCTTGTACAAATAGCTGTTCCTGGGAAATGGAAGGAGATGAACCATTCCCTGAATTCTCACCCTGTATTATCCCAGATTATGCTAGCTCAGACTAGCCTTCCCAAAAAGATGCATTTCCTGCTCCAAGGGTGGTTTCAAAACTTGAGGGTGCTCAATATAGCCAAGAGTTTGTAAAACTTCAGTAAATCCTGGCCCACCCATTCTAAGGAGCTGCGTGGGGCTGAGAGCCATACCCAGGGAAGGGAGGGCAGGGACCAGATTCCCGCTGGGACAGAGCAGCGGTGGGGGAAAGCTCAGAGCTCCTGCAAGCGCCTTTCCTCGCGCTGTCTTTGCGTGGGGAAGGAGGAGCTCCTGCCTGGGCGTGGGTTCCCAGAGCTGCCCTGTCTCTCCCGCAGGGCTGGGGCTTGCTGGGCCCCCGGAACGAGCTCTTCGACGCGGCCAAGTACCGGCTGCTGGCCGACCAGCTGGGCTGTCCCGACGAGCGCTGGTGCTCCGAGGGCAAGTGGCGCTCCAAGTCCGGCCCCTCCCTCGCCGACCTGTCCACCTGCTGGCGCCGCATGGAGCCCGACGACGCCATCCAGCCCATGGAGCAGGGCAGGATGCCCAAAGCCATGAGGAGGGAGGAGCTGGAGGAAGGGGAGCTGGAGGAGGGCGAGCTGGAGGAGGGCGAGCTGGAGGAGGAGGCGATCGATGTCTCGGATTACCTGCCCATGGCACACCAGGACGCCCGGACCCCCGGCAGAGACGCCAGGTGGGGCTGGCTGGGAATGCTGAGCCGGGGCAGAGGGGAGGGAGGGTTTTCCTGTAGCTGGAGATGGGCCAAAGGAATAGTGGGGCAGCCTGGTCTTGTACCCGGCTGCCATCCAGGGAATGCACAGACTTCTTCCCTGCAGCTCTGCCCTCTGGAGAGACTGCTGCCAGTCTTGTTACCTGCCTGATTCTTCTGTGCCTAAAGACATTTCCATCCCCAGAAGTGGTGCATGTGCACTTACACCAGGTTTTGACCACCCTGGTTTTGAGGGCAGTGTTAAATCTGCTCCCTTCCATCCCCAAGCTGCCTGCTTGACTTTATGAGCACAAATCTTGGATTTTTAATAGGCAGCAGGAGCAAGATCTGTAAGAGATGTAGGTGATGGTGGTTATTTCTGTGATGTGGTTTTTAAATTCAGAATTATTTATTAATTAAATCTGTCTCGATCTGTTGATGCCATCTGGTTTGTAGCCTTGGTGTAAAGGTTTGATCCCTCTGTAGTAGGTGGCTTTGCTGGGCTGGGTGGTTGTGGCTGACAGATTTTAGTAGCAAGGGACAGCCGGACTCTGCCCATCACCAGAATTACCTGGGCTTCAACTGAGCAGTTTCAGAGCTCAGTAGCACTCCTGGAGTGAGGTGGGTCTGAGCACAAGTGGGCATTTGTACATCCAACTCTCCTCATGTCCCATGCAGCCGAGGAGGGGGTTCCATTGAAATGACAGACGACAACACTGCCATCCGTGCCCTGACGCAGTTCCCACTTCCCAAAAACCTCCTGGCCCAAGTGATTCAGATTGCAACCTCTTCCTCCACAGTCAAGGTAAGGTGCTGTCTGACCCCTGCCAGGGAGGAAGCTCAGGGGCTCCAACTGGAATCACTTTGGATGCTTTCTTTGGGCAGCAGAGCTGGGGAGAGGAGGGAAGTTAAAACTAGGCCTAGAGAAATCAGTGTGAACAGCAAAGACTTTGTGGTCAGAACTGAGGGAATGCCTTAACAGAACCCTGAGGAATGTTGCTCCTGAAGCCAGGGCAGTGGAGGAGCTGCTATCTGAATGAAGGAGGTATTTTCTAAGGTTTCCTTTCCCCATATACCTGCAAGAAGCACAAGTTTGTGTTGCTGGGAGCCATGTGTAACTTCTGTGCTGATAGAATCTTTCCACAACTCCATTCTTGCCCGTATCCGGTGATCCTCCTTCCCGGGATGTGTCACCCACCTCCCAGAGCTCGTGTGCTCAGCAGAAAGGAGCTGAGCTCCACCCTGAGGCTCTCAGGATGTTCCCCACAGTTGTCTGCTCTCACTTTGGCTTAAACAGCGCCTTGTGAGCTGGGGGGTAGAGTTCAGTGCAGTAACCTTCTTCTAGTGCTTCATTTCAAAAAATCCAACAAAATCCAACAAGTCCAGCAAAAAAAACCCATGGTGAAAGGTCAGAGGGGCCACACAAGGAGTGACAGGCCACTGGGTTGGTTCAGCTGGAGCAGAGCAGACTGAGGGCAGAGCTCAGCAGGGGCTGCAGCTCCTCCCAAGGGACAGCTCCAATCTCTGCTCCCTGTGACAGGGACAGGACCCAGGGAACAGCTGGAGCTGGGCCAGGGAGGGTCAGGCTGGATCTCAGGGAAGGGTTCTTCCCCAGAGGGTGCTGGCACTGCCCAGGCTCCCCAGGGAACTGGGGAGGCTGCCGGAGCTCCAGGAGCATTTGGACATGGCTCCCAGGCACGGGATGGGGTTGTTGGGGTGTCTGTGCAGGGCCGGGGCAGGGGCTGGGTGGTCCCTGCTGTCCCACAGAGCCCGGTGCTGTCGTTCCTGCAGGAGTACATGCAGTTCCGCACGGTGGGCACCAAGACCAAGATCTGCAAGCTCACGCTGCGCTGGCCCTGCCCCATGACCTTCGCTGCCAAGGGCCGGCGCAAGGTGGAGGCCGAGAACAAGGCAGCAGCTCTGGCCTGTCAGAAGCTGAAGGTGAGAGCCCCTGGCTGCTGCATCCCCTGGGGATGTGCCTGCGGATACAGGCTCCTCCTGCCTCACTCGCTGCGTTTGAGCCTGGCAGGGGATGCTGGAAACTTCCTGAACTTTGACTTGTGTAATGAGCTAATACTTGATGAGCTCATGCTTAAGAAACATCTACTTCCAAACCTTGGGATTCACAGCATGCCAGAACCACAGCAAGGGACTCAGCAAGAGGGTTTTGCAGTCATGGCTGCTGTTCCTCTGCTGGGTCTGTTTGACACCAAACAGGGCAGGTGGTTGGTTCTAGTGTGTGTGGTCCTCCAGAACTGGAGTGGGATCGTGTCTGGTTTCTTGCTGTGGCAAGAAAAGCAGGAATTGGTAGGTTTGGGGTGGTAGGGAGTTGGCCTACCCAAACATGGGATCCAAGTGCTCTGTATCCCAGCCCTTGGAGTGAGCAGCCTCAGACCTGATGGTGTTGTTTGCCTGTTCCCTGCAGAGCCTTGGCCTGGTGGACAAGAACAACAACCCCCTGAGCCATGCCATGTACAACATGACTTCCCTGCGGGAGCTGGGCGAGAACCAGAGGAAGCCCTGCCACATCAAAGTCCCTGAGGCCACCCTGCGCAAGATTGAGAACTACCTGAACCACGTAAGGCTCAGCCCCCTGAGGATCCCCTTTGCCTGATCCCCTTTCACTTCAGGAATCGGATGTGTTTGAAAGCTTCCTGTCAAAATGTTGAGGGAATTCATGGTTTGATTGTTGCCACAAAACCTGATGAGTCTCTGCTGCCCTTTGGGGAAGGGAGACCCTTTCTGGGCAGTGACCTTCCCTTTTGGAAAACTCAGGGGTTCTTAAAGTTGAATCTAAAAGATGTGATTGATTAAAAGTTCAGCAACTTTTAATCCCATGAACGTGTGGGCCAATGCTTTGATTTGTGTTCTAGACAATTCCTGACTTCTTGCTCCTTTTAGTTCTTCCTGTGGGATGTGGGACTTCAGCTTTTTCTTTTGCCAAGACAGAATATTTCTGGCTTAGCCAAAAGCTTGTGTTTTGCATAAGTTATGTGTCTAGGTGGTGGTGTAACTCGATAGTTTCCAAAAGTTGAATTTGAGGGGCTGTTGCATTGCAGAGCTGAACTTACTGGTCTCTGCCTGTTGGCTCAGGCAGCAGCACTAATACCCCTCCTAAAACAGTCAATGCAGCAGGGAACACACAGGGGGCAGCCCAAATTAGTTCTCACTTAAGTAACCTCAGTTCAGAACATCACTGAGCTACCCAAAATCTGAGGAGACCTTGGCAGAGCCTTGGCCAAGCCAGACTGGCTGAGTCTGTTCCAGGCACTTGTTCCTTTCTGCCCATCACAGGCCCAGTACTAACCTTGCTGTCCTTGCCTATCTCCTCCCCCTCTGCCAGTATCCCGTGGACATCAGGGAGTCCAGGCCCCGGATTGCCGATGACATGATGAACCTGACCAAGGAATCCGGTGCCATCAGCGACGCCATCACGGGGAAAACCTACATCCCCATGCTGGAAGCAGAGGAAGTG
This sequence comes from Vidua chalybeata, assembly GCF_026979565.1. Classification (NCBI taxonomy): domain Eukaryota; kingdom Metazoa; phylum Chordata; class Aves; order Passeriformes; family Viduidae; genus Vidua; species Vidua chalybeata. The sequence goes on from NC_071530.1 coordinate 830,355, forward strand.
CGCCTGAGCCAGAACCTGCTGGCCCTCTGGAAAAGGAGAGGAGCCTCCTGGCAGGAGAGCCACCCACTGCCAGTAGACCCTCACAAGGACACCATCCTGTCAGCCATCGAGCAGAACCCCGTGGTGGTGATAGCGGGAGACACGGGCTGCGGGAAGACCACGCGGATCCCGCAGCTGCTGCTGGAACACTACATCCTGGAGGGCCGCGGCGCGCGCTGCAACGTGGTCATCACCCAGCCCCGGCGCATCAGCGCCATCTCGGTCGCCCAGCGCGTGGCGCAGGAGCTGGGGCCCAACATGAGGAAGAACGTGGGCTACCAGGTGCGGCTGGAGAGCAAACCCCCTGCCCGGGGAGGGGCCCTGCTCTTCTGCACCGTGGGCATCCTGCTCAGGAAGCTGCAGGGCAACCCCAGCCTGGAGGGCGTCAGCCACGTCGTGGTGGACGAGGTGCACGAGCGGGACGTGAACACCGATTTCCTGCTCATCCTGCTCAAAGGCATCCAGAAGCTGAACCCTGACCTGCGCCTGGTGCTCATGAGCGCCACGGGGGACAACCAGCGCTTCTCCCACTACTTTGGGGATTGCCCCGTGGTCAAGGTGCCGGGCTTCATGTACCCGGTGAAGGAATACTACCTGGAGGAGATCCTGGCCAAGCTGGGCCGGCACCGGCACCGGCACTACGAGATCAAGGTGGGTGTGCAGCGAGGGGGGAAGCTGTCCCCCTTGGATGGGGCACTGGCTTCTGGCCTATCAGCAGGGGGACAGTTGGGGCCTGGGACTGCTCCTGCTTCCCTGCGGTTGTTGGACACTGCTTGCTTAGCTTTAACTCCATGCCAGTGCTCGTGAGGTGAAGTCAGCTTAGCAGAACCTCAGAGTATTTTGATTAAATTATGCATAAAGATGACTTCACCTTGGGGTCAAGTTGCTTTTGTCTCTCTTTAATTGGAAGTTTGATGTTTGAGTAGGCTGAGAGCTCATTGCTGTGTGTACACAGACACAGAGTTGAATGTTTGCACACCCTAGGCAAGCCTGGCTCAGGACTGGGATGGTTGTGGCTTCCAGCACTGTTACCTCAGTGCTCACCGTCCTGCATGACTGAATTCCCTGATTGCTGCTTTCTGCAGCTGGTCTGACCCCCTGGAAAATGCCCTCCAGACGTGTGCAGTGCTCTGGGTAATCCTACACCAGTGGTGGGTCATGGAGTCACACACTCACAGAGGTTAGCCAGCATCTCCAGACGTTTTCTGGTCCAACCAGCTGGTCTGGAGTCTGTCAGCCCATTTTTCCAGCCTGGAGAGATCCCTCCCTGTGGCTGAGCAAGTGTCTGGAGTATCAGCCACTTCTCCCAGTCCTGGATCATCAGCAAACTCACTTGAGCTATCCCATTGCCTCCAGGGCATTCTTCCTGTTTCTGTTGTGGCAGGGATTTTATGTGAGCTTTAGTAGTCTGTTCCAAATTCCTGAGAGCTACAGAAGGTTCTGCTCAGAGCCTGATGGATTTGGACTCCCAGGTGCATGTGGCAGTTTTGTCCACAAAAGTCTCGTGGGAATTCTGTTACTTGTGAGGTGCTGTTCAGCAGAGGTGCACAGATCTGGACAGTGGGAAGGGACTGTGCATTCTCTGTGCACAGCAGGGAAACTGGCAGCACTTGTGACCAGAGCAGGCTCCAGATGGAGCCCAGACCAGGCTCCTGGCTCCAAGTCCTGGGCAGGCTGTCCACGTGAGGCATTTGCTGCCTGCAGAAGGTGCTTTGGAGTGCCCCTGTGCTGTGCTGACACCCCCTGACCCCCCTGTCCTCTCCTACCCAGCAATCCGACGACGAGTGCGTCCTTGACCTTGACCTGATCACCGACCTCGTGCTGCAGATCGATGCCCACGGAGAGCCAGGTGGGTCCTGCCTCACCCTGAGCTCTTCCTTCTGCTGGGGGGAGAGGAAGGGAGCCCCTCCAGAGCCTTTGCAGAGACACCACGATGCTGAGCCTCCCATGCAAGAGCTCCTCGATTTCCTGCTGATCCAAGTGGTTGTGAGCCACGTGGCACGGGCAAATTCTGAGTCTTTAGCTAAGATGGGGTTGGACTCCTCAGTGTCCTGGCAGCTGTTCCAAGACTTGTCTGTGCTCCACCACTGGGAGCCTTGTGCTGCCTAATTACCTTTTCCATTGGAGCCTCATCCCTGTCAAATACCCTTGCCTGGAAGGTGATGTGTTTGGGAAGAAGGCAGGACTCTCAGGTGACTTCAAGAGATTTAAGTGTTTCAAAGCTCGTGGGTATTCACTGTCAAACTCCAGATAGCCTGGTAGCTTTCTGCCCTGTGTTCCCACCTGGGGAAAAGCACTTGGATTTAGAGGCTGTGTGTTCTTAACTGCTGGTGTGTTCCAGGTGGGATCCTGTGCTTCCTCCCTGGCTGGCAGGAGATCAAAGGGGTGCAGCAGCGGCTGCTGGAGATGCTGGGCTCGCAGAACAGCCGCTACCTCGTCTTGCCAGGTGAGAGGGCAGGGCCAGCCCTTCTTCCCAGGATTCGGGAGAATCTGGGACAGTTGGCTTGATGTGCCCCTTCAGCTTTGTTCTGCTACAGAGCTGGTGAGCTTTGATGTCCCAGCTGTGTAATGGTGTGTGGTAAGTGTGAGTAACTCCTCCTAGCAGAGGCTGAGTAACTCCTGTGTGTGATCAAAGAGAGTGGCTTCCCATTTGCCTCCAGCAAATTGGAATTAGGCAAGGGGAAAGCAGCTCAGTTCTGCACTGCTGTGGCTGCACGCTGAGCCTGCCCAGAAAAGATCTCAGCACCTGTTCCTTGGGATGCAGGTGGACTCCGGAGCTCAGCTTTGATCAGTGAATTTAACATTCCTTGCCCTAGGAGGAAATTTACAACAAAAGCCAGCTTTGCTCTGCAAAGCTCTTAAGGGTTTTGGCATTTTTCGTTTGTTTTTTAGCAGCTCTGCCTATTCAGTGTCAAACCAGGCCAGGCAGGAGCAGAGCTTTGAGCAGCTGGGCTGTTAATGAGTGCAGGTGTAGTTTGGTGGAAAGTGCTTGCTCTCCTCTGCTTCACTGTGCTCTGCCAGGAATTCCTGCATGGTGCTGAGCTGTGGCAGGGAAAGCTGGGATACAGGACAGCCATGGGCCCTCACTGAGAGCCACTTGTGACAGAGTGGGCCCATGTGGCAGTGAGAATCCCTGCTCCAAGGGACTTTGGAGGAGGGGCAGCTGCAGAACTGGACTGGGAGGGTGTGGGATTTCTGCCAGGGATATTCCTGGGGTGCCACCAGGCTCTGGGGCAGGAGGTGAGCAGAGCTCATGCTGCTGCTGAGCCACAGGTTGAAGCAACTGAAATGAGGCCTTCCCTTGAGACTTGTGGGACATTTTCCCTGGGGTCTGGCTGGCAGGGCGCCGCTGGCTGTGCCCACTGGCAGCTGGCATCCCCATTTCTGCGAGAGGTGACGGTACAAGGAGAAGCTCAGCTGGGCAGGTCTGACTCTGGTTTGGTTTCCCAGTGCACTCCAACATCCCCATGATGGACCAGCAGAACATCTTTCAGAGGCCTCCACCAGGCGTCAGGAAGATCGTGCTGGCCACCAACATCGCGGAGACCTCCATCACCATCAACGACATCGTGCACGTGGTGGACAGCGGCACGCACAAGGAGGAGCGCTACGACCTCAAGACCAAGGTACTGCTCCTTGCTGCCTCTGACTCATTTGGGACACTCTGGAGCACAGGGCTGTGGTCAGAGGAATATTTGAGGTGCCATTAATGGGATGACTGAGCTGCTTCCCATTTGGCCCCTGGGGCACAGGCGTTGTGTTGTCTGGGGAGAGTGCTTGATGCCTCATCAGTGTTTGCTGTGTCCAAGCTCTGGGCCAGGCTTCCCATCAGATTCTGAGTTTTTTCAAACAAATTTAAGGCAAATCCTACTCCCTTCCCCACTCTGTTTCACCATAGAACACCAGTAGCTTTCCTCTTTGCTTTCAGCCTTTTTCTATGATTTCATCAAAAGCCTCTTGCTGTCCCTCGCAGGGCAGCCCTGACCTGTTGGATCCTGCTCTTGTTTCCAGCTCTTCTGGCCCAATCCCTGTTCCTCAGCTTTCCAAGGGGGATCTGCTGCCCCCAGGCCCGTTCCTGGCAGTGCTGGGCCCTGAGCCTGGAAAGGCTCTTGTTTGTACACTTTGCAACAAAGTGAAGGCAACTGTGCTGCTGCTGCTGTTGGGAAAAGGAATTGTGGCAACATCCCTCTGCCCCTGTTCTAGAAAATCATCTCCCAGGGCCATTCACACCTTGGAACAGTTCTGGTTTAAACCCAGCCCTTTGGTATTTGCCCAGTTTTTCCCAGTTCAGAATGCAGACCCCGAGGCAGGGCTGGGATGGGGAGCCCCGGGATGGGACAGGGACAGGTGTCCAGCAGGTGGCATCTGGGTCCCATCCACGCAGCCCGGAGCTGCTGCTGGACAGAGACCGGCACTGCACGAGGCAGGAGAGTGGGAAAGGCTTCCCTGGCCCTTGGGACCATTCATGACTTGTGAGAGTCTGAGCTCTCTTGGCTGGGAGGAAAGATGGCAAAGGGAGGGACTTTGGATATGGACCTGGAGTGACAGGAGAAGAGGGAATGGCTTCCACTGCCAGAGGGCAGGGTTAGATGGGATACTGGGAAGGAATTCTTGGCTGTGAGGGTGGGGAGGGGCTGGAATGGATCTGCCAGAGGAGCTGTGGCTGCCCCTGGGTCCCTGGCAGTGCCCAAGGCCAGGTTGGACAGGGCTTGGAGCACCCTGGAACGCCATGGTGGGGGTGGCACCGGGTGGGCTTTAGGGTCCCTTCCAGCCCAGAGCAGGCCAGAGCTGCGGGAGCGCTCACCCTGCTGCTGTCCCCGCAGGTGTCCTGCCTGGAGACCGTGTGGGTGTCCAAGTCCAACGTGGTGCAGCGGCGCGGGCGCGCCGGGCGCTGCCAGTCGGGCTTTGCCTACCACCTGTTCCCGCGCAGCCGCCTGGACAAGATGCCCACGTACCAGGTGCCCGAGATCCTGCGCACGCCCCTGGAGAACCTGGTGGTGCAGGCCAAGATCCACATGCCAGAGAAAACGGTGAGCACGGCACTGGCCGCGGGGACTCAGAGGGTTTGTGGAGCCCCAGGCACAGGAGTGGGGAGAACCCAGAGCGCTGATTGCTTGAGTTGGTGCTTGGCTAAGCACGGTGCTGTCCAGGGAAGTTCAGAGCAGGAACTGTGTAGGTCCCTGAGATCACAGAGTGTGTCTGGAAGCTTGAAGGAATGGAGAGGGCTGAGCTCATATCCCTGGAGGCGAACAAAGAGGGAATTGTGCTGCAGTCTGGGATCCTGAGGGCTCTCACACACCGGTATGGGAAACAGGCTCACTTTTTCCCTTTTCCCTTCCCCTGCTGTGTTGCAGGCAGTTGAATTTCTCTCCAAGGCTCTGGACAGCCCTGACATCAAAGCTGTGGATGAAGCCGTGATCTTGCTGCAGGAGATTGGTGAGTTAATTCTGTGTCCTGCAAACAAGTGTGCTGTTCTCAGCATGGGAATGGGACTTGGCACAGGCTGCTGTGGGGCAGACTGGGCAGGATTGTCCCTGGATGGGATAGCAGTTGACAGTGACTTTCCCAAACCACGTGCCCTGTGCTGTTTTATTTCCCACATTGCTTTGCTTAAAAATTGGGGACAGCTTTCCAAGGTTAAAAAAATAAAGGGGAGGCAACAGAAAGAAGGGAAGTGGTGATCTGGAGTTCAAAGGTGACTGACAGAAAGAAGGAGGTGATGATCTGGAGTTCAGAGATGGGTGACAGAAGGAAGGGAAGTGGTGATCTGGAGTTCAGGCCTGGGCCTTGTGGATGGTCCTGTGGCTGTGACAGCTGTTTCTTTGTCCTGAGCTCAGTTAGACCTGGGGGTTCTGGGTGCTTACTGCAGGCCCCTGTCCGTGTGCCTCTTCTGGAGGTCACCCCAAATCCTCCCAGCCCTGGCAGTTCCCCAGTCCCCTGTTTCGGCTGCGCTGGGAGCTGATGGATGTACCACGTGGGTGGCTCTCCTGCAGGAGTGCTGGACCAGCGGGAAGCCCTGACCACTCTGGGCAAACGCCTGGCCCAGATCTCCACGGACCCTCGGCTGGCCAAGGCCATTGTCCTGGCCTCCATCTACCGCTGCCTCCACCCGCTGCTGGTCATCGTGTCGTGCCTGACGCGGGACCCCTTCAGCAGCAGCCTGCAGAATCGCGCCGAGGTGGACAAGGTGAGGAGCCCCCCGGCACGGGGGGGAGCGGGGGCGGGGGGCTGCCCGTGGCTCAGCTGTGTCCCTGTCCCAGGCCAAGGCCGTGCTGAGCCGGGAGAGCGGCAGTGACCACCTGGCCTTCGTGCGGGCCGTGGCGGGCTGGGAGGAGGTGCTGCGGCGCAGGGACAGCCGTGCCAGGGACAACTACCTGCAGGACTACTACCTGTACGGGCCCAGCCTGCGCTTCATCAACGGTGAGTTCAGAGCCCTCCTGCCCCTCCCCTGGCCCCCGGCGGGTGCTGCACAGTGAGGGATGTGGGGCACAAATGGGCTGTGCTGGGCTGGCGACCGCGGGACCGGGCAGGGTCTGGCTTTGGCCCAGGACAGGTCTCCTGTCCCAGCCCGGACTGGTGCTGCCCTGCTGAGGTGACTCATTCCATGGGGGGAAGGAGAGGGTGAATCTCATCCCTGGGGCTGTCTCCTCCCTCCAGGCCTTGTCAAGCAGTTCTCTGAGAACCTCTACGAAGCCTTCCTGGTGTCATCCCCTTCGGACTGTACCATGCCCTCGTCCGTGTGTAACCAGTACAGTGAGGAGGAGGAACTGGTCAAGGGCGTCCTCATGGCTGGGCTCTACCCCAACCTCATCCAGGTACTGGCACTGCCATTGCTCTGCGGGGATGGCTGTCACAGCCGGTGGCACTGGGAAGTGCTGAGGTGCCAGAGAAGCTTCTGCTCTCTTGGGAGTGAGTGTCCAAGCCAGACGTCCTGCCCTGGGCTCCGGCCTGCACTCCAGTGCTGTCCTTGATCCCCACTCACGAGGAGTGGCCACCCCAGCTTGTGTGGGTCCATGTTTAGGTTCTCATCACTGGGTTTGGGAGCCACTGAAGTGGCATTTTTCTCTTGTTTGCTGCCTGAGGTGGCATCTTCCTCCTGTTGTCTGTGGTGGCACTGGGTGACTGCCAGGTGTGGTGACCCCAGGAACGTGCTCCACTAGCCCATGGAGCTCCTGGGAGTGGAGGGATGTCATCGCCCTCCCCCTGTCAGAGGGGTGGCTGTGGCTGTCAGGGCTGCTGCTGGTGCAGGTGTGTGACAGTCCCCTCCCATGGCAGGTGAGGCAAGGCAAGGTGACGCGCCAGGGGAAGTTCAAGCCCAACAGTTACGCGTACCGGACCAAGGCCGGCACCGTGCTGCTGCACAAGTCCACCATCAACAGGTGGGTGATCGGGGAGGGGGTCCCACGGGGCAGGGGCAGTGGCTGTGCCCGGGCCTGGCCGGGCTGACAGAGCTGCTCCTGCAGGGAGGCATCCAAGCTCTACAGCCGCTGGCTCACCTACTTCATGGCCGTCAAGTCCAACGGCGGCGTCTTCGTGCGCGACTCGTCCCAGGTGCACCCGCTGGCCGTGCTGCTCATGACTGACACCGACATCCACGTGCGAGGTGAGTGCTCCGGGGCGCCCCTCCTGCTCCAGCTGCTCCCCGGCCCTGGTTCCTGCTTCCCGAGGCTCTCGGGCTGGGCACGCGTTGCCGTGGCGGGGCCCTGGAGGTGATGGTTTGTGAGCTGTTCCCAGCTGCTGCTCTGCAGGGAGACAAAGCCAGCCCCGGCAGGCTGAGCCTTAGGGCTGTGCCTGATCATCCTGGGGGAAGGAGCTGAGCTGGCAGGATCCCACTTGTCCCTGGGGATGTGTCTGTTCAGCCTGCGGGGTTTTGGCACTGCTGCAGTCGGTCTCTAGCTGACGAGCTCAGTGGGGCTATGCCATCGGTCACCTCCTGTGGGAAACTGGGAGGATCCCAGTGCGTGCTCAGAGCTGCCTGGCTTTTGTGGAGCTGTTGGCCCAGTTGAGTCCCCAGACAGGGCTAAAACCAGTGTGGGGAGGAGCTGCCTCGGGGGCAGCAGAGGAGCCCCAGCAGCCCCGTTCCCCGCTCACGCGCTCTCCCTCCCCCCAAGATGACGGCTGGCGAGCGACGGTGTCCCTGACGGACAGCGACCTGCTGGTGCTGGAGGGGGACTCCTACACCATCCGCCTGCTGCGCGACTTCCGCGTGTCCCTCTCCAAGATGGTGGAGACGTGCCTGTGCTACGAGATGGCCGCGATCCCCGGGGACCTGCACCACCAGCACAGCCAACTGCTCGACATCCTGGTGGATCTGCTCAAGGGCCCTCCCGGCAGCTTCGGCTCGTAGGCGGAGCTGCAGCCTCGTGTGGGGACTTGTAATTTGTATAAAGATGTTCACAAATGTTTATTTAAATAAAGTTCTATTTATCCCTTGTGAAGTCATCTCTCTCCATCCTAGAAGATTAATGTTGTCTGAATCTCCTGCTGTCGGCTCCGTGCATGGTCACCGCGTGGGAAGAGCAGCGCAGTCCCGCCGGGAAAGGACTGGGAGTGCCGACGGACCCCGGCGCGAGCTCCGTGGACACCCACCCGCCTCCTCCGCTCATCCAGCGCCAGTCCCTGACCGGGAGCAAGGCCACGGCTGCTGCGGGCCCTCCTCTGCCCCCTCCCCACGGGGCCAGAGCTGCTCTGGGCTCAAGAGGAGGACGGATGTCCCGGCTGTGCCAGGATCGTGGATGCAGCAGCTCCGGCAGGGAGGGGATCGCTGATCGATGTCTCTCCACTCTCCACATGGAGGAAGCCCCGAAAGCACTGGATGGAGAGGAATTCCACGGATGGAGAGGAATTCCACGTGGGATCCAAGGGGCCCTGCCAGCCCCAGCACAGTCGTGGCGTCCGAGTGTGAGATGTGACTCGTCCTTTCCAACCTGCCTGTACTTCTCGTCCTCTTGCGTTGTTCCTATGATTTTTTTTAAATTCCTCTTCTCCCCACGTGGAGGAGGTTGGATCCCTGTCCCTTGTGCAACACAGGACGTGATTGTAGCTGCCAGGCTGCCTGTGAGCGCCACTCCTGCGGGAAGCCAGGAGCAGAGGCACAAAATCCTTTGTTTTCTATGAACAGGGACCATATTTCTGTGGAAGGAGGATTGCGACAGGCACAGCACTCACTGAGGAATCTGGAGTTTAATCCCAGCTTTGCCTTGGATTCTCTGTCCGAAGAAGACAGTGACCTACCTCACAGGGCTGTTGTGAGGGTCGGGGTTTGTAACGGGAGCCCTCGGGCCCAGGGCTGTGCCCCCCGGGGCCTGGGCTCCTTTCTTTTTATTCCCATTTCTTACGCTCTTTGTACCTGCAGCCGGGAATGGGAGCGAGGCCGTTTCCATGGCACGGGGGCTCCTGCCCCGCGCCCCCCGGGGCCACCCTTTGGTTCTCCCAGTTCTACCATTTAAGTTACTGCTCATGGGCTTTAAGGCGCCGTGGCTGTGCCAGCACAAGGCCCGGGGGGCCCTTGGAGTCCTGCAGCCTGGGGTCACTCCAAACTGCTCATCTTCATTTCACTTGCTTGAGGTTGTCACTATTATTTGACCAGTGTTTGTTTCTTTTGGCCTGTATAATGGGCAGTATGGTTTTCCCTTCCAGCAGGTTTAAAAAAAAAAAAAAAAAAAAAAAAAGACAAAAAAAAAAAAAGACTAAGCTATTGTCTAAATGGTTCCGAACTAGTGTGATATTGGGATACTTCCGTGGCTGTTATGTGATACTGGATCTTTTTACAACATAGATTAAAGACAATAAAAAGGGATAGAGTAGGAACTGCCTCTGTCCTCTTCATTCTTATTTTTCTGCAAAGGTTGGAATTTTGTGCCTTTCCCTGGGCAGGGAAGAGCAGCAACAACTGCTTCTCTGCTGGGAGAGGTGCAGAGCTGCCCTGGGGCAGTGAGGGGCTGCAGGGCCATGCTGTGCCCCCGCACCGACCCCAGCCACCCCGAGGGGACAGTGGCTGTGGGCACAGGGGGCTGGCACTGGCTCCTGGGGGGACAGTTCCTGGTGCTGCTGCTGCCTGGAGAAACCAGCCCCGCGTGTCCAGAGCTGCCCGTGCCTGAGGAAGCCAGCCGGGGTGTCCCCGTGCTCCCGTGTCTGGGGGAGCTGAGGGTGTCTGGAGCTGGGGCTGTGACCACAGCAGCGCTCAAGGAGGGGCAGAGGAGCGGCTGCTCCAGGCACAGGCACCTGGAACTTGGCTCCCAGTCCTGCCTGGGGTGTCGGGTCAGGTCCAGGCCAGGGTGGGAAACCTTTCCTTTGTCTGTGTGAGTGCCCAGGGGCACCTCCTGGGAGGGGCTGGTACCCTCTGACTGTGCCAGCTGTTCCAGCTGTTCCAGCTGTGCCATGGGCACCGAGGCTCCCACAGGGTCCTTGTCAGCGCAAAGCCCCTTCCCCTGCGAGCCCAGGCTTGAGGAGCAAAGCCAGGGATGGGAATTCTGTGGCTGAAATCAGAGAGACCAAAAGTCCTCCAGCCCCTCCTTAGCGCTCTGCCAGCACCACATCAGGCGCCCCGGGCCGTGCCACCGCCCCCCGCCCGGCCCCTCCCGCGCCACAGAGTCACACCAGCCCGAGCAGGAACATCTAGAAGCTTTATTTCAACCCTTTACAATAGTAAGAATCACAACATCAAGTCAGGAAATGTTGCTAAGGAGACGACGCTCTTACAGCCCCCGGGCAGGGGAGACACAAAGGCAGAAGCAACCGCTGGGCTCCCCCCGGGCCGGGGGCTCTGCCCCGGCCCCCCAGAGCTGTTGTCTCACACCAAGCACTGACCTCCCCTCCCCAGCCCTCGCCTCCCCACCACGGCGCAGGGACAGCGGAGTCCCCCCCTCCTCGGGCACGCCCTGCAGAATAATCCTATGACACAAAATAATAACAACACGTCACATTTAGAGAACACGTCACGCGCTGCTCACGCCTCCCAACAGCCCGGTGAGGTAAAATTGAATCCCCCCCACCTTTGCAGATGGGGAAACTGAGGCAGAGAGGTTGAGTGGCTTCCCGAGAGGGAGCCAAGGGCCGGGATCGCCCTCCGGGCCGAGCCCTCGTCCCCGGCCGCGCCGCCCGCGGTCACTGCGCTCGCTCCCGACTCGGTGCCACCGAGGGACGGCGGGGGCGGCCGGGCGGGGGCACGGCACGAGGGGCGGGCGGCCTCGTGTGTGACCTCGGGACCGTGCCGGGAGGGCGGAAAGCGGGCGCTGCCCGGGCTGGGGCGCAGGCGGGAGGGAGGAGGGAGAGCCGGAGCCCCTCAGAGCCCCCTCAGAGCCCTTTCCATGCTGCTGCTGCCGCCCGGAGCCGCTCCCGCCCCACCCGCCGGCTCCACGGGCCACGAGGGACATTTCCCCTGAGCCTGGAGGTGCTGGGCCCCAGCCCGGCCTCAGCGGGGCCGCGGCTCCGCAGGGACTCGGCGCTGCCCTCAGGGGAGCCCCGTCACCCCCGAGGACGCCACCGACACCGAGCTCCAAAAAAAACCTAGGAATTCAGCCTAAACACGAACACGCGAGGGTCCCGGGGCCCTCTCGCACACCGACACTACGCGGGGACAGCGCGAGGGGCAGCGTAGAAAACTACATTCACTTCGCGGCCGGGAGCCGAGCGGGAGCCCTCGAATGCTGCCGTTTAACGGTGTGAAAAGCCCAAAGGAACCGCGCCTGCCGCTGATATGCCGGGCTCCGGCTGCTGCCGCCGGGGGAGGCGCAGCCCCGCCGGGCCGGAGCTCGCACCCAGCCCTGCCCCGGCCCCGCCGCCTCCCCACCGGCCTTGGGCGGTTCAGCCCCTCCGGAGCGCCGCTCCTCGCCCTGAGCTCTGCAAAGGTCTGCCCGGAGCCAGCCAGCAGCGCCCGCCTGGCCCCGCTCAGCCCCTGCCCAGCCCAGAGTCCCCCCAGTGCGGCCAAAGCCAGGACCCGCGGCGCCAGCCCGGGACAGGAACGTGTACATTCAACTTGCAGCTCATTCAGAGCTCAGCTCCTGTTTCCCCCCCGGATTTGCTGCCTCCAGCCCTCGATGGAGCCACGGGCGCCCGCAGCCCCTTCCCCAGCAGCGTTAAGGTCTCAGCAGTACCCAGCTCATCCCACCTCTCCAGACAGGAAACTCAAGTCATTCCCACCACACACGGCTCCTTCCCAGCCTAGCAATATGTACAGCCGCTTCCTCAAAATAAAATTAAAAAAGAAATCCGTATTAAAACTGAAGCTGTCCTAGAAACACCACGGCAAACTAGTGTATCCGGATTTAGTTCATCAGCTAAACACAGGCACAACAAGTGTTAGAGAAGTGGCACAGAAGCACGGGCCGGGGCTCAGCTGGGCCGGGGTTTGGGCAGGGACAGCCTGGGCACCGCACGCAGCCACCACCGCCCGGCCAGGGCCGCCCGGCGCTCGGGAAACCATCGGAAATGGGAGAAAAGCGGTGCAGGGAGAAGGTGACGTCACTGTCCCTTTGCAGCGGGGCAGGGCTCGTTTGCTTTTTGCAATCTCAGAAGATAAAGTGCAATGTTGCCACTTGCCTTCCTCCTGCAGTCCCTGAACCGGGACCGGCCGCCGCCCTTCGCCCGGGGCCTCACCTGGGCACCCCGGGAATCTCATCCCGGGACATCCCAGGGAAACTCATCCTGGGACATCCCAGGGAATCTCATCCTGGGGCATTCCAGGGAAACTCATCCTGGGACATCCCAGGGAACCGCATCCCAAGGAAACTCATCCCGGGACATCTCAGGCCACCACAGGCCTGGGGTGCCCCAGGAAGAGCAAGAGGAACGCGACATCTCAGCCTCCACCTCCTCTTTGGTTGCCCACGAACGTCTCCGGCTGCTGCCCAGCACACAAACTCTGCTCCCAGCGCCCCTGCCCGGCCGGTGAGCCTGGAGCTCGGCTCCAGCCCTGCCAAGGCCACCCTGGCTGGTCTCAGGCTGGGACCCAGGAGGCTCCAGCCTGGGAACCAGGCTCCAGGCTCAGCGTGCTGCCGAGGGGCTCACCCTGCTCCTCTCCTCTCCTTCTAATTTTCCCTCAGTTCAAGTGTTGGAAAAAAAAATCGACCAAAGCAAAGGCAAGGCTGCCGAGCTGAAGCTGGTGTGCAGAATTTAGCAGTAAAGAAAGAAGGAAGCGTCACGGGAGGGCAGTGATATATACCGGCACACGGGGAACGAACAGGGCTCCGGGGAGCGGGGCCCGGCTCCAGCTCCTCCCTCCGAGCGAGGGCCGGTGGCGGTGGCTGCTCCGGGAACGCCGGGGACACACGGGGACACACAGGGAGGACAGGGAGCGACGGCACGGCCGCCTTCCCCGGCTGGGATCACAGGGATGCGGAGGGGAGAGGTGGGGAGGAGGAGGAGGAGGAGGAAGGGAAGCACTGGGAGGTCTCTGGGTATATATAACCGCCCCTTTCAGGTGCAAATCTGCATCGTTTAAATTTGTATTCAGATGAAAAAGCACTTATGAAACTACCAGACGACTTTGATGCAAACTAGTACATTTTAATGCCATTTTATTAGAAACCATGCAAACTTTAATATAAAAAATACAAGTGCAATAAGAATCTTTGTGTGTAAATACAGATTCTGGGTTATCGTGTTGGCTTCCCAAAGAAATACTCCCACAAGCACGAGAAGCTGCAGGCTTCCCTCTGTCCCCTCCTGGAGCAGCCCCCCTTAGCACACGCCTGGTTCAGTTCTCTTTGATCCCAGTGTTTTGTTATTCTGCTTGCCTTTTTTTATTTTTTTTTTTCCTTTAAATTAGTTTGACCACCTAAGAACACTTTCGTTTTGTTTTGTTTTAATTTTATTTACATTTCGTTTCTTTAGTGTCATTTGAAACGAGGAGCTCCAAGAGTGGTTACATCTCCTTCCTAGTCAGAGCTGCAACTCCCTGGCACCAAGCCTGCCCTGCTGCCCCCGGGATGAGCGCTGCCCGTCCCCGTTCCTGCTGCCCCTGCTCATCCCGGCGCTCGCTCGGGTCCCCCATCCATCACCCCAAAAACCACACACCCCCCCCAGACACCCCCAGACACTCCCCACACCCCCACGGACCTGCTGCAGCCTCGGAACTCCCGGCCCGCGCCCTCCTGCCCCCGCCACGGCCGCCTCCTGCCTCGGCCCTGGAAAAACGGGACAAATCCCAGGGCTCGGCCGCGCCGTTTATAAATAACCACCTCGGCAGAAGGCACCCCGGGGAGGGCTCGCCAGCATCAATTAACACATCTCCAGCGTCAATTAACGCATCTCCAGGTCAACACAGGCTCCACCTGAGCTCTCACAGCAAGTTTGCCCTTTACACATTCCTGTGCCTTTCCTTCCGGACATGGCTTAATCCCATGAACTCGCTCCATCGTTTTAAAATATTAAAAAGAAAAAACCCCAAACAACAACAAAGAAGTTACAAGGGCTGGATATGTCAGTAAGAAGCCAGCACGGCAGCAGCGGTTAAATGTCCCTACTCTCCTACGGGTCGGAAAAGAAGGAAAGAGAAAAGGAAACTTAGCACGGGTTCGAACACGATAAATCATCAACACTTCGTCACAAAGAATAAAAGGTTCAAGTCAACAGTTAAAACAGCCTAACGAGTGTGGAGGGGATTTATCAGCATCCCACAGGCGGCAGAAACGGAAGCGGCGAGGAGGGAAGGGGTTAAAAAAAAGAGACAGAAAGAAAGAAAGAAAGATCACAGCTTATCCCTGTTAACTCGGCCTGGCCTCGGCCCGCAGCCAGGGCTCCGCTCTGCCCCGCTCGGCACGGCCGCAGCTCGGGCCGGCCCCGACGCGCACCAACAACACTCGAGAGTCCCCGGGCCGGCGGGACGGGCACGGAGAGGGAGGGGAGCCCTGCCCGGCCGCCGAGGGACCCCAGCCCGGGCGGGGCCGAGCGCTCCGGAGGGGCCCGGCCCGCGGAACATCGTCCCCTTCCCACCTAAAGCCAGAGCCGGGTTAAGAGAGCCAAGCTGGGGGCCCCGGGGCGTGGAGCGGGGCCGGGGGTCACAAGCCTTGCTGGGAGGGCGCGGCCGGCGGCGGTGACGGGGAGGCGACGGAGCCCAGGCTGTCGCTGGCGGAGGTGCTACGCCGGGGGCAGGTGCTGCTGGAAAGGGTGGGGGGTTTGGAGACGACGATTTCCGCTCCGTGGTCCGTTCGAGCCTTGGCCTTCGCACGGAACGTCAGCTTGTGAGACTCAATCTGCAGCGACACAAGGGCACGGGGACAAGGGGACACGGGGAGAGGAGGAGACAAGGGACAGGAGGGGAATGGAAGACGATACCATAATGTCATCATTAGATGCCTGGAAGATAAAAGGCAATTTTCTGAATTAAAAGAAAGGCACGACAACCCTGCAGACGTCGCTAGCAGCGGTCGGGGGGCTGCCGGGCTCCCTCCCCCCGGCCCCGGGCGGGGCCCGCCGGCACTTACTTGTTTCTTGGATGTGAGTGCCGAGGCTCTGCATGTCCCTTTGGTCGGCGGTGCCGAGGGCGGCCAGGGCCGGCCCCACGCCGTTCTCCCGCGGCGCGGGGGCCGCGGGCAGCGCGCCCGGCCCCGGCCCCGCTCCGTTCGCCGGCGGGAGCTGCGCCGGCTCCGCGCCGCCCTCCGCCTGCAATGACAATCGTGGGCACGGGTCAGGAGCGACGGCGAGGCGGGGGAAGGCTGCAGGGCCGGGAGGTGATGGCAGCGGCAATCTCCGCTCCTGGGAAGGCAAGTCCTGGCCGGCCCTGCGGGGTCTGACGGAACCCCGAGCCCTGGAGCTCCTCCGAGTGCCCTCGGGTCCCGGAGCTCAGCTGCCAGACTCACAGCCGGGCGGCCTGGACAGCCGGCACGGGGAATGCCAAGGACAAACCCCGCTGTTCTGGGGCCGAGGGCTGGCGTGGGGTCACTGCTGTGACACCGGATCATGACCTGGGGACACCCAGAGCGGCTGGGGCTGCCCCTGGATCCCTGAAGTGCCCCAGGCCAGGCTGGACAGGGCTGGGAGCAGCCTGGGACACTGGGAGGTGTCCCTGCCGTGGCAGGGCTGGCACTGGATGTTCCTCAGGGTCCCTTCCAGCCCAAACCACTCCAGCATTCCGTGTTCCCAGCACCTGGTGGGTCCCAAAGAAAGGCCAAGCTCACACAGGGAGCCCCTTTTCCCTCCAGGCTGAGCCATGAGCCAGGACTGAGAGCTCAGAGAGAATCCCATCCTGCTCTGGCCTCACCCCAGAGCTGCTGATCCCACCTGGAGTCAGCACCTGTCACTGGCCCTGCAGGAGAGCTGAGCCCCTGCCCTTGGAGGGGAGTCTGCTGCCCTGGGGGATCCCACGGGTGACAGATGTCCTTGGAAAGGCACTGGGACAGCAGCAGCACTGCCAGGCACTGCCAGCACAGCCAGCCAGGCCAGGGGGAACCCTCCACAGTCACAATAAATCTGAACAGGTGAGGTTCTGGAGCTTGGGTGGAAGCACCCCTCACCAGCAAACAGCACCAGTGTACACACCAGCCTCTCAATCCACTGGAATTCTGTTACAGAAAGTTCCACATCCCTCCCAACACAGGAGCAGCTTCTGCAGCTCCTTCCAGCTTTCCCTGAGCCATGATTTGCCAGGATGGAGTTTCCAGACAGGGCTGGAGACAGGAGAATCCTGAGCAGTGGCCATGCCCTCTGCCCTTGCTTTGCCAGGAATGACTGAGCAAATCCTGCTGCCCCTCAGGACTGGCACTGCTGCTTTCCAGTGCACCCAGGCTTTAGCACAACAGCTCAGCCCAGCTCTGAGCCCCTCCTGCACACACACAGCCTCAAACAAACCAAGGCTGGGACACGCAGGGGATGTCAGTGCCTGGAGAGGTTTCTCCTGGGTCTCCCTGTCCTGCTGGCAGCTCTGAGGCTGCCCCCAGAGGGGTTTTCTCTGCTTCCAGAGCCACCAGCCCGTTTGAAGCAGCATCCTCTCAGACCTCACATTTGGAGAGGGACTTTCCTGAGGGCCTGGAGTGACAGGACAGGGGGGAATGGCCTCAGGCTGAAGGAGAGCAGGGGGAGATGGATATTGGGAAGGAATTGTTCACTGGGAGGCTGAGCAGGCCCTGGCACAGGGTGCCCAGATCCAGCTGGATCCCTGGCAGTGCCCAAGGCCAGGCTGGACACTGGGGCTTGCAGCAGCCTGGGGTAGTGGAGTGTCCTTGCCCATGGCAGGGGTGTCACAGGTCCCTTCCAGTGACTCCCTGAGCACAATTCCCAGCTCCCTGGGGTTGTTCCAGTGACTCCCTGAGCACAATTCCCAGCTCCCTGGGGTTGTTCCAGTGACTCCCTGAGCACAATTCCCAGCTCCCTGGGGTTGTTCCAGTGACTCCCCGAGCACAATTCCCAGCTCCCTGGGGCTGTGCCAGGCCCACACATCCCTCAGGGACAGAATGTCCCCTCCCTGAGCACAGATGTCCCATTGGTGCAGCCAGACCTGGAGCGTGCAGAGCCGAGGCTGGGGACAGTTTGTGCTCTCGTGGGAGGGGATGAATCAGCCCTGAGAGCTGTGCTCTGCTCTCACCCCCACACAAACAGGGCTGAAGGACTGGGCTGGACAGATCCCTTCCAGCTCGGGGCATTCTGTGGATCTGTAAATGCTCCCAAGACTGCCAGGTGCTCTCTGCCAGCACAGAGCACGTGGATCTCAGCAGCTTTCACTGGGGGTGAAGGCCCCTGCCAGCCCCTCTGCTGGGCCCACAGCCTGCAGTGATCCCTGCTCTCAGGTTCCAAGAGGAAGGATGGAGATGGGCAGTGCCAGCCCTTGGGAATGCCCAGCAGGGTCAGGCCCCCCCGAGGGAGTCCAGCTCTCCTTTCCAGCCAGCCTTATCCAGGGCTCCATCCTCACACCCAGGGCTCCATCCTCACCCAGGCTCCATCCTCACCCAGGCTCCATCCTCACCCAGGATTCCATCCTCACACCCAGGCTCCATCCTCACACCCAGGGCTCCATCCTCACTCAGGATTCCATCCTCACTCAGGATTCCATCCTCACCCAGGCTCCATCCTCACCCAGGGCTCCATCCTCACTCAGGATTCCATCCTCACCCAGGCTCCATCCTCACCCAGGCTTCATCCTCACCCAGGCTCCATCCTCACTCAGGCTCCAGCCTCACCCTGGGGTGCACAGCAGAGGCCCCAGAAGCAAGGAGGCTGTACCAGGCTGTGGTGGAGGAGCTGCACAGCAGGAGCAGAAGGACAAGAAGTGGATCAAAGCCATTCCCTGGCTGTGCAGATCCCTGCCCTCACCTTGACGGCTCCTCCGGCCGGCGAGTGTCCCACGTTGTCCAGAGATCCCACTTTGGCCTGGGCCTTCTCCTTGAAGTTCAGCTTCTGGTTCTCGATTTTGACGTCTCCTCCCCCTGCAGGGACATGGAGCAGGGCTGAGTTTGGGGTCCCACCCAGGAGCCCCAGCAGTCCCACCCAGGAGCCCCTGGGGACCCTTTGGAGGAGGGACAGGACAAGTTCCACAGTCACTGGCTCAGCCTGTCCCCAGGAGAAGTCCTGGAAGACCAAAGCTGGTGATTTCCAGCCGTGCCAGCAAACAGGGCCCTGGGCAATGCTGCACATCCAGACAGGCTGGAGAGATCCTCCCTGGATCTGCTCCTGAGGCTGCCTCCTCCACCAGAGGTGTGAAATGCCACCCCCACTGTCCCTCACCGGTGCCATTCCAAGGCTGACTCCCACTGCTCCCGTCCCTGTCCCTGCCAGGCCCCTCCAGCTCAGCCACCCGTGCTCTCAGCAGTGCCAGGGCACCTCCTGCTCCTCTGGCACACACCCCACCTGCAGGAACACTGCAGGGGGACGTGGAGCTCACCAACACACCTGCACAATTTCAGCAAGATTTCTCCAGAATGGAACAGATTGCAGAATTAGATATAGATAGATTCCCACAGATAGATATAGATGATATAGATATAGATAGAATAGATAGAATTAGATATAGATAGATTCCCATAGATAGAATTAGATACAGATGATATAGATAGATATAGCTACAGATGATATAGATGATATAGATATAGATGATATAGATATAGATGATATAGATATAGATATAGATATAGATATAGATATAGATATAGATATAGATATAATAGATAGAATTAGATATAGATTCCCATTAATCACAGAAGCCAGAATGGGCTGTGTGGGAAGGCATCATCCAGTGCCACCCCTGCCATGGGCAAGGACATCTCTGACTAGCCCAGGCTGCTCCAGCCCCAGTGTCCAGCCTGGCCTTGGGCACTGCCAGGGATCCAGGGGCAGCCCCAGCTGCTCTGGGCACCCTGTGCCAGGGCCTGCCCACCCTCCCAGGGAACAATTCCTTCCCAAGATCCTATCTGTGGCAGTGGGAAGCCATTCCCCTTGTCCTGGCACTCCAGGCCTTTGGAAGTCATCTTTCCCCATCTTTCTTGGCTCCCTTCAGGTCCTGGAAGGCCACAGTGAGGTCACCCCAAAATCTTCTCTTCTCCAGGCTGACCAATCCCAGCTCTTTCCTCCCAGGGGAGATGCTCCATCCCTCTGGTCACAGTGCTGCCTCCTTTACTGACAAATGAGACAGTGCCCAAACCCAGAGATTGGAATCCTGGATTTTAAGGATGCTTCCAACCCCCCTGCATGGACAGGGCCACCTTTCCCTGGCTGCAGTCCACATCCCAGCAGCTTCTCCAAAGCCCAGCTCAAGTCTTGCTAAGCACAGCTTTGCCTCCCAGCGACATCATGAAACCCTCAGGCTCTGGAAGGCCGGTGTGGCCAACGGTGGAAAAACCAAGGGGTTTGGTGCCACAGCAGCAGCTGAAGCCTCTGGCAGGGTGGCTGTGCTTCGTCAGGCCTGCACAAGGCACTGATTGTCACTGCCAGCTCGTTATTCCCCAGCACTGAGCTTGCAGAGGTCGCGCCCGTGGCACCTCGTTCCCAAGGCTCGCAGCCGCTGGAGCGAGGGGCTCCTGCAGGAGGGGAGCTGCTCTGCTCTGACCTGGCAGGCTGGGCAGGCTGCAGGGGACTCCCAGAGGGGACAAAGAGCAGCCTGTGGGGCTTGTTCCCAGCCCTGGGCACTGAACTCTGTCCCTCGTGCCGCCGGCAGCGTTCCCGGGTGGGAAGTGTCCCCAGGCACGAGGGGCCAGCCAAGGGCACTGAAGTGACCATCCCTCAGCCAGGCCAGGGGCCTCCAGCCCCAGCACCTTGGGCTGGGCACAGCCTGGGGACACACCTGAGATTCCCAGGAATTCAGGCAGAGTACCTGCTGTGTTCTCAGCGGGGAGCAGATGATTCCCACACTCATCCCAGAGAATTCACCGGAGGGCCACAGGGGTTTCGTGTGAGGCAGGAGCTGCCCTGGAATCAAGGCTTAAAGGACCCTGCTATGTGCTCTGAGGAACTGAAGGGAATTTCCTTTACCCTTCCATGTTCCATGGGGTGTTCCAAGTGCCCCAAAGCCTCTGTGAGCATGGATGAAGCTTCCTGGATGACTGTGGAAGCATCCATGTTTTCCTTCCCAAATGAGCAGGAAAGCAGAAATGAGTCAAAGCTGTAGATTATCTTCACAGGCAAGAGGACATCCCACATCTCCTAATCCCCCTCTCTGCTCATGAAACCATCAGGAATTGTGGAAGAATAATTTTTAGGAATTTCCAGAAGTGCTGGGGACATCCCCTGAAAGCAACAAGCCCCTTAAACTATTCCAGTCCCAATCCAGGGCTGTGTTTAAGGGACAGAACTTACAGACAAATGAGGAAATGGTAAAATTCCTACCTGGCTTATGCTTGATATTTGCTTTAGATCCACACTTGGAGGACACTTTGGAAAGGTCGACTTTCTTGTTCTGGATCTGCACCTGGGGAGACAAAAAGCAGCAGCTGAGCCCAGAGAAAGCCCTGCAGACTCTGGAGGCACGTCAGGCAGCAGGCTGTGCTCTGTGAGCCTGTGTCCCTGCTCTTATTCCTCCTGCAGATCCCCAGGAATCCTGCCTGGCGTTCCCGGCCGCGGCAGCCCTGGGCTCACCCAGAGCCAGGGGGCAAAGTGAGGACAGAGCTGAGGCAGACAGCAGGACAGAGGGACAGAGCCATCACAGGGCTGAGCTCACACAGGCCATGGGACAGGAGCCCTGAACAGGGACAAGAAAAGCCAACCCTGCTGCCAGGGTCCCCACATGGCTCCTGGCCAGCCTGGGGACACGGCCACGGCCTGGGCAGTGCCACCAGGCCTGGGGCCACCTCACAGAGCCCTGCTGGGGTCAGGGCTGTGCCACCAGCTCCAGCCTCTGCTCTCCACCTTCACATCCAGGAGAGGAGAAGCTCCAGGGAGAGCTCAGAGCCCCTTGCAGGGCCTGAAGGGGCTCCAGGAGAGCTGGAGAGGGACTGGGGACAAGGCAGGGAGGGACAGGATACAGGGAATGGCTCCCACTGCCAGAGGGCAGGGATGGGTGGGATAATGGGAATTAGAAATTGTTCCCTGGCAGGGTGGGCAGCCCTGGCACAGGTACCCAGAGCAGCTGTGGCTGCCCCTGGATCCCTGGCAGTGCCCATGGCCAGGCTGGACACTTGGAGCAGCCTGGGACAGTAGGAGGTGTCCCTGCCATGGCAGGAGTGGCACTGGATGATCCTTAAGGTCCCTCCACTCAAATCAGACTGGAATTCTCTGAGGGACCATGGTGCCCAGATGGAATGCACTGCTCCAGGGATCCATCCCTCTCAAGACCAAGGTGAGAGCAGCCAGCAGCTGGAACCTGCAGGCTCAGTTCTGCTCCGGGTTAGTTCCCAGAGGAACCCAAGGATTTTCTTTCCAATGACAGGAATTCCTTGCCCACCAGCTGCTCTGGGAGTTCACTGGGAGCTCTCAGGAGAATCTGCCAGAACTCCTCCTAGGGCAGCAGGGATCCTCCTGCTCCGTGTGCCCAGGGAGGAGTCCCAGGAGGCTGCCAGGGGGAGCAGGACAGCCCAGCTCAGCCTCCTGCCAGGTCCCATGTCCCCAGCTCAGGGACACCCTCCAAAGGTCAGTCACAGACCCTGATCCCATTTTTTCAGGAGTAAAGTTACTGCAGCTTTAATCAGTAGTCCTTGCTTGCTCAGAACTGAGATTAATTTTATTTCACAGAATGCACTTGGAAATCCTTCTGTCTGTTACCAGCTGTGACTCCTGACCCGAGATCCAAACTGTCCCTCATGGAAGGGTCTGTTTGTGGGACTTCCAGCAGGAGCTGGGTTTGCACCTTGGGATTGCACTTAGAGAGCCAAACACAAACTCTGGTGCCAGAAATAAACTGTGGAAGTTTGGCTCAGGTGGGGAAGTTTGGCCTCAGCTCTTGTGTCTCTGACCACGTGCCAGTGCAGCCAAGCCAAAGGACAGGGGAACACAGGGACACTGCAAATTCCCTTCCCAAACTTCCTTCACCCACAGACATTGCCTGCCCTTTGTAAAATCCACCTCTGTTCTGCTTTCGTGGAACAAAAAGCTTGCTCAGAGGTTGCACTCGATGGTCTTGGAGCTCTTTTCCAACCTCAGTGGTTCTGAGAGTGGGAAATACTCAACAAAAAGCCATCCAAACCTCTTCCCCAGGAACTGAACTGTGTTTGTGTCGAGGTATTTCTGGTGAGCAGCAACAGCAGCTGCTGCTTTTGGGGAATCTTGGCATGGAGAGGAAATGATCTCCTTGGGTAGAGGGCAAAATGGGCACCTGAGCAGAGACCAGCCTGGAGCCACTGGGGTGGGGTGGCAGGACACTGTCCATCCCTGCAGTGTCCCAGGCCAGGCTGGGCAGGGCTGGGAGCAGCCTGGGACAGGGGAAGGTGTCCCTGCCACGGCAGGGGTGGGACTCAATCATCTCTAAGGTCCTTTCCAACCCAAACCATTCCATGTCCATCATTTCCACCAGAGCAACTCTAAAGTTCAATCAGGAATTGTTTCTAAACCACAACACTCTTGTCCACAGGATTCCTAAAAGCTCTAACTGAAGGCACAGACCAGAAGAGACCTTCCAGACAGACCCACCTGGGAATTAAACACTGGGAATTCTATCAGAAGTGATCATCACAACTACCTGAGCAAGAAAACATCTTGGAAGAGGCCACTAAAATCACGGTGCTCCAAAGGGTGTGGGAAGATACAAACATGAACAAAATAAAAATAAAAAATGAATTTTGGGAAGACAGACTGAGCACTCACATCCTATGCTGGAGGGCTGGGAATGCTTGCCTGGAGCTGCTCTGGGAGCATTTGGAGCCTGGAAATGAGCTCTTGGCTCAGAAGATGCAGAATGAAGAGCTGCTTAAGCAGCTGAGCAAGGAGCAAAAGTGCAGTGGGGAAAGGAGAGTGTGGGAGAGGAGAAGAGGAGAAGAAAGCAGGGACACAGCTGTCCCCAGGGCTGGGAATGCCTGGCACTGCAGAGGGAAGGACAGGAGGCTGATTCATGAGCAGAAGGACACTTCACTGACACAGCTAATCAGGCAAGGAAAGATCCCCCACGTTCCAGCCCCATTTCTGGCAGCCTGAAAGAACAGGAAAGGCACTTGTGAGGCTCCTGAAAGGCTGAACAGGGTAAAGGTGGCAAAACTGAAGTGCTTTATAAAACACAGCTCCTTGGAGTGCATGGACAGGGAAATGCCACCAGCTGCTCCAGAACTGTCACCAGCGTGGCCAAAGGCACTTCTGCCACCAAGTCTGGGACAGGCTGGGGGACAGCACAGGTGGAACAGGCAGCAGGAATAGAAGCAGAGCTGAAAACCCCCTGAGGGCTCCTCATGGGCACCAGGGCTCGAGGCCAGCACCTGCAGGTATGCTGTGGGAGCATTTCCAGGGGAAACACTCCCATGAACACGGTGTAAATCATGGAAACAGCAGAGAGAACCACAAATCCCAAATGCCCAGACAGGAGGGCAGCAGGGACGTGGGAAGGCAGCCTGGGTTCCGTGGCACAGGTGTGACTTCAGCATCTGCCTCTGGCCACCCTGGCAAGCAGCCTGGAGGGAACCAGTTGTTAGGAACCCACATTTGGCTGTCACTTGCAAAGATTTGTGGGAAAATCAGTCATGCAGAGGTTCAGCCAGCTGGACATGCATTTCCCAGGAGAAGTGGCCCCCAGCTGGCTCCACAGGCAGGTCCTGAGCAGGGTTTGTGTCACTGCACCAGGCTCTGACCAGACACCCTGGGCATCTCACCAGATGTGACAGCTCCTTGGGAACCCAGGATATTTAAACACCTCTGGAACAAATTTCCTTGGGCTCAGGTCCTTCGGTGTCTTTGAAGCCACCCAAACTTTGCATTCCTGAACCTGTCCTGTGCCAGGAGCCCAGGTTTGTCAGGGCAGCACAGATCTGCCCCAGTGAATGAGCCTCCAGACCATGCTGGTGCTCTCCCAGCCTCTAGGGTCTGGACAGTGAACCTGGCTTGCCTGGCAGGCACTTGGAGCACCCAGCACCCCAAACCAAGCTGCAGATACCACCTGATGAACTTTCTATTTTAATAAGCTCAGCCCTGCTGCCAAAGATACCAGCAGCCTTTAAATTTAGAAATTAATCTCAGCTCAAAGGTTAAGTCCCAGAGTCTTTGCTTGCTCCAAAGTCCCCTTTATGAAACAAGGAGTGAATGAGTGTGGCTCCAGCTGGCCCTGTGAGCCAGGGCAGAGTAACAGGCACTGCCAGGCCATAAAGGATCTGCTCTGGGAAATGCAGGCAGCTCAGGGGGTGAGGAGGGGCTGAGGGAACCCCCAGTGAGCTCGGTCCCAGGCTCAGCCACGTCCCCACCCCGAGGTTGGTCACAGCCAGCCCAGGAAGCAGGAGCAGCCCAGGTGCAGCTGTAGACTGAAACAAAACCCACAGGTCCAGCCTGAACCCCAGAGAAATGCAGCAATCCTGCAGGCTGAGGTGTCTCCAGGAGCCCTGGGGCTCTGCCACAGCTCCTGCCTCCAGCAGAGCGCTGCTGAGGCTGGCACACCCACCAGAGCAGAGAGAAGGAGTTAGCAGACAGACAGCTTGCCCAGACCCATACTTACATTCCCACCTCCAGGGACATGCTTAATATTGTCCTTGGAACCACACTTGGACTGAACATGGCTGTAGTTCGCTTTTTTGGAGACTATCTGGACCTGGAACGTCACAGAACGGAAAACAACACAAGGGAAGAGGACTGGTTAGAGTTGTCATTCTGCAGAGCCCCAGGGGCTCCTGGGGCACCAGGGACCCCGTGGAGCTCGACCCAGTGCTGGGGAAAGCCACCGAGGAGGAGAGTGAGAGAGAGTGAAGGACAGGAGCTGCACAGACAGTGTTAGTGCCAGGCTGGGAGCACCGCGGGGACAGCTCCTGGGGACCCTGCAGAGCCCTGGGCTGGGCTGGGCTGGGACTGCCAGGGCCTGGAAACCTCCCTGCAGCAGGGAGAGCCAGCCCAGAGGGTGGGATGGGACTGTCCATGGCCCTGGGAACCTCCCTGGAACAGGAGAGGGTGGGATGGGACTGTCCAGGGTCTGGAAACCTCCCTGGAGAAGGGAGAGCCAGCCCAGAGGGTGGGATGGGACTGTCCAGGGCCCTGGAAACCTCCCTGGAACAGGAGAGGGTGGGATGGGACTGTCCAGGGTCTGGAAACCTCCCTGGAGAAGGGAGAGCCAGCCCAGAGGGTGGGATGGGACTGTCCAGGGTCTGAAAACCTCTCTGGAACAGGGAGAGCCAGGTGGGATGGGACTCTCCATGCCCCAGGAGCCTCCTGGGAGGTCTCCAGGGACAGCTGGCCAGAGCAGGGAGAGCCAGGCCTAGGAGCCACCATTCCAGCATGCTGTGAGCTGCTCCATGGCCACACCTGGACTGGCTCCAGCCCTGGACAATGTCCCTCCAAAGCCCTGGGCAGTACAGCTGGGTCTGAGAAACATTTTTCTATTGAAGGTGGTCACTCCTTCAGTTGAATGATCTCAGATGAGTCAGGTTAATGAAATGGTTTCTTCTTCACACTGACTCAGATTTAAGGGTGTGAGAATGTGGTTGGTGGTGGCTTGGCAGTGCTGGGGGATGGTTGGACTCCATGATCTGAGAGGCTTCTCCAGCCTCAGTGATTCAGTGATTTTTAAATGCAAGAGGAGTGGTTTAGGTGAGCTCTACTCACAGCAGAAACTGGGTTAGACACCAGTGTTTACAAAGGTTAGTTACAGCACAGGTTTAGTCTGGAGCTGAGTTATTTACCACAGCACAAGCAGGCCCCAGCTGGATCCTGGTTCCTACAAGAGGTGACAAGCTTGGAGCACAGCAGGGATCACCCAACACTCTCACCTGGGCAGGTTCCCAGAGCTCCTCAGCCAGGTCTGAAAGGCTGGATTCGGGAACAGCAGCTCTGGGAACATACCTGTGCCATGGAGTGTGGGGAGCTCCACTGACTCCCTAGAGGTACAAATCCTGTTCATTCCCGACCATTCCTGCCTGATAATACTGGAATTAAACTGTGGCACTCCCACCTCACGCCATCCACTTGTACTCTGGAGTAACCCATCCAGTGGTGATGGCCTAAGGCATGGAGTTACAGAGTTTTGGTACAACTGGGTTGGGAACATTGCAGCAAAGATGTGAATTCCTACAAATTCTGCAGTCCTAAAAGAAGCAGCTGTGAACTCAGCCTCTCTGCCTCGTTACAAACTGGTTCTGTGTGTGAGGAACTGGGTTTACTCTGACTCCAAGTTAAGCCTGTATTAGCCTGGCAGTGAAACAAGAGGACTCTGCTCTGGAAACATTTCCAGCAGGAGTGGAGAAGGTCCCTCCCTGGAGGAGTTTCCCTGGGAACATCTCGGGGTGCACAGGAGAGAAGGGGAAGTGTCTGTGCAAGGAACAGTGCCACTGACAGGAGAGAGCAGGACAGCTGGAGAGGAGGGACAGTGACTCAAAATGGAAACGTTTTCCTTCATCTCCCCCAGAGAAAAGTGTGAAAGCAACTCACTTTCCCATTGGGCTGTTTGGGGACCCCCTCTTTTGCTGCCACTTTAGGAGCCACTTTAGTGCCCGCGCTGGGCTCAGAGCTGGGCGCGGCGGCGGCTGACTCTGGCCTTTTCTCTACTTTCCCCTGGATGGAGACAAAGGGATGATTTCAACCAGCAAAAGCAGAAGTGTGGGCAGGAGCACGGGAACACGGATAAACCTGGTGCAGCAGGTGACCCAGGAGAACTCCCTGCATGCCCTCATTCCCAGGCCAAGGATAATCCCATGCCCAGGAACGGTGACACCGAGGGCACAGCAGTGCCCAGCCCGGGTGCAGCGGGCACCCTGGGGGCACAGAGCAAGGATTCACTTCTCAAAAAGCTCCTGGTGCCCTTCCTCAGGATCCAAGAACCCCCAGGACAATGATCCTGCCAAAAAAATCCAACCAAACCGCTGGGGAGCCCAACAGCAGTGCAGGACCAGCTCCTTCACGTGGAGGACGTGGTGCAGGTCTGGGAGGTGCAGACACCCAGGGCTGCTCTGGGGCTCTGAGAGCTCTGCTGGACACACACCCCGAGCTCCCAGCTCAGATTCCCACCCAGAGCCACACTGCACTCAGCCTTGGAGTTCAACGGCTCCTTTAGTTTTTATCTACCAAAAGGCAGGTGCACCCAGAGAGTCCAGCTGAGCAGAACATTGAAGGAAAATTTACAGGTTTCATAAAAATTCAGCAACTACCTGAGGATATCCATTGTTTTGCTAGTTTAGATGCAGGGAAGTGCAGCAGGACCTGCATTTTTGGGGGTGGCTCAGCATAAATCTTGTATTTCACTAACCTACAGACCAGTGAACAAAAAAACTCCAACACTACAACATTCTCAGCCTCTAAAAACAGCTCAGTGTAAACAGGACTACAAAAAGGACAATTTGCTTAACAAGGCAATTGTTAGGATTTAATAACTCTGTGAAAATATTTAGAAAATCAAGGACAGTGCAATTAAATGCAAATGAAAGTCCCCTGAGCTGGCACAACGAGGGCTGTGCTGTGCTGCTGCACAGCCAGGACACTGCTGACTCTGAGGATAAATCCATGCTGTATCGATGCTGTCTGGGACACACAACACCCAGCCAGGAGTGCCCTTGACTTTAATGTGCCTGAGAGCAGATTAAAGCTCTCCCAGCACGGAACGTGCTCCCTTGGCAGCAGATTAAAGTTCTGGGCCGGGTTATTCAGCACCACAGAGCTGCAGCAAAGAGAATGGAAAGATCTGTGTCCCACTGGGGGGGAATCACAGCCCTCTGGCTGCTGCTAACGCACGTGGCCAGGCCAAGGCTTGGCTTACACAACAGCTAATCAGGGCTCTGTGGTTCTGCACAGGGTGGATCCCACCTTTGTCCTTCCCGTGGGAGATACTGATGGTGGAAGTGCCACCTAAGGGCATTAAGAGGCAGTGAGAGCCCCAGGTTTTATCTCTGGTAATGGTTTTCCAGCACTGCCCTCTCCTCGTGCCCACCACTTCTGGTGGTCCCAGAAGACTCATTTCAGGTCAGCTTCGGGCCTGACGAGCTGGGCACGGGAAAGGTGCTGTGGAATCCGGATTTGCCTCACCCTGGTGCACTATTCCACCTTCTGCAGCATTCAGCAGACTCAGCTCCTCGACTCAAGGGCAAAGGGCTGGAATATGGACAAGACTAAGCGGTGCACAGGGTGCTCTGTGCCAGGCCCTAGGGCGGGAGAGCAGCAGCGGGGCTCTGGGCTCCTGCGGCTGCTCCCGAGCAGGGCTGGCTCTGCTCTGATCCCCGTGCCCAAGCAGGACCCCAGCGAGGAGCTCGAGAGAGCAGCGAGGACACAGCCACCAGCCCGGCAGAGCGGCAGGGCAGAGCAGGCAGAGCAGGGCTCACCTTGCCTCCGCCGGGCTGGTGCTTGATGTTGTCGGTGGAGCCGATCTTGGAGCGCACGTTGCGCAGGTCGGGCCCGGCGGCGCTGGCCGGGCGCGGCGCTCGGGGGGCGACGGCGCCGCTGCCTTTGCTGCCCGCGGCCTTGCCCGGGGCTCTCTTGGCGTCTGCCGACACCGTGGAGGCCGTGGCGGCTTTGGGGGCCGTGGCTTTGGCCTTGGGCCGGCTGGTGGCCGCCCCGGGCACGCCGGAGGCCGTGGTGGAAGGAGTGGTGGCGCTGCTCTTGGTGGTGCTGCCGGCGGCGCTCTTGGGGCGGCTGGGATCCGCTGTGGGATGGCAGGAGTGTGGAGGGAAGGGGAGAACAGGGGTCAGTTACACGAACTGCCTCAGTCACACAGCCCCAGCAGGGGCTGGCACCTCGAAGATCAGCTCATCCCACCCCTCCACCTTCCAGGGACACCTTCCACTGTCCCAGGGTGCTCCAAGCCCCATCCAACCCGGCCTGGGACACCCCCCTTCCCAGAGATGTACAGGGACCCCTTAATGACCCCAGCCCCAGACAAAGGGGATTTGA
The DNA here is from genome assembly GCF_026979565.1 of Vidua chalybeata. Taxonomy (NCBI): domain Eukaryota; kingdom Metazoa; phylum Chordata; class Aves; order Passeriformes; family Viduidae; genus Vidua; species Vidua chalybeata. The sequence continues at coordinate 859,746 of NC_071530.1, forward strand.
TTCAGACTGAGGAAACAGCCTGAGGCTGTGCAAGGGGAGGTTCAGGTGGGATATTGGGAATATTCCTTCCTGGAAAGGGCTGTCCAGCCCTGGCACAGCTGCCCAGGGCAGCGGTGGAGCTCCCATCACTGGAGGGATGTGACATCCATGTGGATGTGGCACCTGGGGACATGGTCAGGGGTGGCCTTGGCAGTGCTGGGGATGGGTGGGCTCGATGGCCTGGCAGGGTTTCCCAGGAAGGATTTCTGTGAGTCCAGGTGAGGTGGGAAGTGAGCAGTTACCTGTGGGAGACTTTGCAGGGGTTTTCTTGGCATCTGCCGGCTTCGCGTCCGTCTTGATGGCTGCCAACACAAACACAGGGGTCAGGGGAGCATCCCTGCAGCATTCCAGCCTGGAATCAGCCCAGGCATTCACTCCTCTGCATGAGCACCTGCCTGGGGAGCTCCTGCTGGCACCAGAACCCCTTCGTGTTTGGCAGCCAAAGCACCAATCCACGTCAAAGGATCCTCGCTCGCTGACACCACACACCTGGGCAAGGGCTGCATTTTAACTCACACTAACTTCCTGAATCCAGCACTCACTGGGAGTATTTTAATCCTGCCCCACCTTCATTTCTTAAAAAAACCCCAACCCAGCAAGAAAACCCACCCCAAAACACTTCCTTTCTTTAAAAAGGAACAAAAGCAGCCCCACATTTGTCCTTGCCCAACCTTGCTCTCATTGCCAGACCAGTCCTACCCTGTGCCAATTTTCTTGCACAGGAGTTACTGCCCATATTTTGGCTCCTATTTTAATTGTATACACCCAAAAATCAATCCCTAAACTGAGCTGCCTTTGGGCAAAGCCCAACGACCATGACCTGATTACACTGCACAGAGGACACTCTAAACCAGGGATGCAGCCACACTTCTCCAAGCAGGAGAAAACCAAACACCAAATTGATCAAGTCAAAAACCACAGACTGAAAAATAGAAATGAGACTGTATTTTAAGGAACTCTTTGATAAGGAAATTCTAGGGCTTTTACTATCACTGATGAGCAGGTTTGGGCAAAATCTGCTTCATTTCAACAGCCAAAGGAAAGCAACATTGAAAAGAAATAATAAATGGAAAAGACCCAAGTTAGAAATTACGAAAACCCTAATTTTTAAATATTTAATTTTCATTAAGTCTCAGATTTTTAGATACACTCCAGCAGCTGTCAGGGTCCTTTATGGAATATCAATACCAAAAAGACCAAGGGTAAGAGGCAGATAACTACAGGCCAAGTTAGTCTGGATCATTCCACCCTGACTTTGCTAAAAGCATTCAATTAAACACCCCAGATAAGATTCCAGCTAATGAGGTGAAACCCATTTGGATAATTTAATAAGGCCTAAAGGATGGATACATAATTAATAGCAAACACTTCAAACAAGGGGCTGGCAAACCAACCTAATTTCATTCCTCGAGACCACAACTTTAATTGGGGAAACTGCATGGACAGAACAGACTTGGGTTTATGTAAAAGGCAGAGGAATATTATGTTACATTAATATACAGAGATGTTTTGTCTGCTGGTGTCAGTGGGGAGCCAAATGCTGAACACTTCTGTCTGTATGAATTTGAGGTGCTGAAAACCCAGACAAAGCCCCTGGGACAATGGCCTGTGTGACAGACTTTGATCTGTGCCTGATCTGAAGGGCTGAGCGTGGTCTTGTGCAAACATTAAAGTCATTTCCACAGGGAGGGGGACAAAAACTAATGAAGAAATAAAATTAAAAATCAAAATATCAATCCCCATATAACCCACGGCTCTCCTTTAGCAGAGAGAATGACTGACCTGAAAATACCTGAAAAAGTGAAACTATGTAATGTCAAACCTGGCCTTTACAGACCCATTTCATGTGAGACAACGACTGAAACTTGATGGCAGCTCAAGGCACCGAGTGCCTGGCACGAGAAAAGCACCAGCAGCTGTCCTGAAAGGGCATCTTCAGCCACAAACACCATCTCCTCCCCAAACTTATTCTCTGGCTCAACACTGTGCCGTGAGAAACTAAATCCATGGAATAACTATGGTTGGAAAAGCCCTGCCAGACCATCCAGTACAACTGTTCCCCACCACTGACCACGTCCCCAAGTGCCACATCCACGTGACTCTGAAATCTCTCTGGGGAGGGGGACTCCACCACTGCCCTGGGCAGCCCATTCCAAGGCCTGACCACCTTTTCCATGAGGAACATTCCCAATATTCACCCTGAGGCTCCCCTGGCCCAGCCTGAGGCCGGTTCCCTCTCCTCCTGTCCCGGCTCCCTGGAGCAGAGCCCGACCCCCCTGGCTGTCCCCTCCTCTAAGGGAGCTGATCAGAGCTGTGACCCCAAGAGCTCCAGGTGTCCCCACCCACATCTCACCCAAACCAAACCAAACCACAGCAAACCAAACTAAACCCAAACCAAACCCAACCCAACCCAACCCCAACCAAACCAAACCCAACCAAACCCAAACCAAACCAAACCCAACCAAACCCAACCCAACCAAACCCAACCCAACCCAACCCAACCAAACCAAACCAAACCCAATCAAACCAAACCCAACCAAACCAAACCCAACCAAACCCAACCCAACCCAACCCAAGCCTGAGTGCTGGGCTCATTGTGGTTCCCTTGAGGCCCCAGGGCACCTTCCACCCTCTGTCCCACCCCTGCTTCCACCTCACCCAGCACAGGACCCCGTGCTCTTCCCATTCCTGCCTTCCCTGTGCAATTCCAGACCCAGATCCAGATTTCTCAGCCTCCCCATGGAGTCCCTCAGCTGACCTCATCCTCCCTCACCCCAGGGCCCTGCCTGTGCTCTGGCAGGGTCCCACCACGTTCCTGGTGCCACAGCTCTTCCCCTGCACATCCTGCCTCTTGGAACAGCTCCCTGCAGCTCTGCATCGCTGCCTCCATCTCCTTTCAGATGTCAGCAGCAAGCACTCCTTTGTTTGTGGCTGCGTTTGGGCAGCAGGAATGAGCCCAACTCATTAGAACAGATCCTGCATTCCCGGGCTCCCGTTTGCCTCCAAGACCACACAAAATGAGTTTTACCAGGCTGTCCACGGGATCAGACAGGACATGTGGTTCTTGGAATGTGCAACACCTTCTCTACACTTGATTAATTAGATTTTCCCCCAGAGCATGAAGTCTGGGATGTCCATCAGGCTGAATCCATCCCATAGATAACATGACAATTCTTTTGGGAAAGCTGGGATAGGAATCCATGCTTTGGATTCAAACCAGTCTGTGTCACTTCACACTTTTACTGACAAATTTGATAAAAACACTGAGGCCCAGTAATTTGAAAAGACTTGAGAAGATTTAATATAATCTTATCTGATGTTAAATCTCTCAAGCTCCATTAAAAGGAGTGAGAACAGTGTTAGTTTATCTAAAACACTGCTCGAGTTTCCTGTTGAACTCATGGGAAGTTCCCTCTTTAGCAGCAGTCTGAATGGGACACAGTTTTTGGATGAAGCTGATGTGATTTCAGCTCCAAATTCTTCCTACTCTACTAAAAAACCTCCACTTCTGCTCAACCCTTTTGGATTTCACACACCAGTTCAGGTATTTCAAGTCCTCTTCCTAAGATTTGCTTTCCTGAGCATTTATTTAGTGTTTATTCTGTTCCTATGGCAAAACAGGCAGGGAAGAGAATGCCCCCTCTTAAATCAAGTGTGTCCAGTAATTGCATTAACCCTGGATCACACAGAGCTGACCCAGGCTGGCCCTGAATGGAATTTGGAAGAGGAAGCCCTGGAGAGAACACTTGAGCTACTGTCAGAATCCAGGCAACGGTGGAGTGGCTTTTGAACACTTCCAGAGGTGGGGACTCCACCAGCTGTGCCAGGGCTGGAGAGCCCTTCCCATGAAGGAACATTCCCAATATCCTGAGCCTCCCCTGGCCCAGCCTGAGGCCGCTCCCCTCCTCCTGTCCCTGCTCCCTGGCTGTCCCCTCCTGTCAGGGAGCTGTGCAGAGCCCCTGGTGCTGCTCAGCCAGGAGCCTGCAGCTGCTGAAGGACAGATTCTTCCCAGGGAAAGGAGGGAGCACTCACACGTCGGCCTCTTGGGAGGAGCGGCCGCCGTGGTTTTGGCAGCGGCCGCTGCCGTCACCGGCGACGGCGCCGTGGTCCGGGGAGCAGCAGAGGAGCTCCTGGAAGGAGTTTTGGGAGTGGTGGAGGATGGAGGCTTGGAGAGGGAGGTTCTCTTCTCCGCGGGCTTCGCATCCGCGACCTGCAAGGGAACGGGTGGCGTCAGAGCGGCCGGAACGGCGGCGGCAAACACCGCGCTCAGCGTGAGGGGAAGTGCCAGGAGAGGCTGAATGAACAGGAATCCCTGAAATTCTTCAACACTTAATTAAGCCTGGCGCTGCTGAAAGGTCATAATGCAATTAAAATATAATTAAGACGTGCAGAAGCGAGTGATGGTGTGGAGGGCAGGACACGGAGCACGGACCCTGCGGAGGAGCAGCTCCCACCCAGGGCTGGCTCAGCTCTGATGTGTGGAGGCCTCTCCAGCTGGGAAGGAGGTTTTGATTTCTGGATAAAATGGAACCATCAGAACACCAGCAATGCTCCTGGGAGAGATTCCCATCCTCCAGGAGCAGCAATGCTCCCTAAGCTGCAATTTGTTTAAACAGTCTGGACATGAGAATCAGGGGTCCACGGCTCATCCCTCACTTGGAAAACTCTTTCCTGCTGTCCCTGGTCAGGCACTTGTTTGTCAACTGCCTGATCTCTGAGGTATGAAAATACTGAATTAATGCATGGGAATAAATATTATTTTATCAAAAAGGGATTCAGAATGATACAAAAACTTGAACCAAGCCAAAGTCACCAGCTCAGGGAAAAGCACAGATTTACACCTGGGCTTTCATTTGCCTTCTGTTATTTTTAGTTAGTTCTAAAAGACACTCAAATGTAGTAACTTGAGCTAAATACAGCAGGAGTGGTGGTGTTCAGCCATCAATGAAAGCTTCTGAAATAGATTTTGATGTTCCCTTTTAAACCTGAATTCCTCTACTCTCTTAGATCACAAGTTAACACAGGGGACATTCAAGGGACACCTCCCATTCCTAACACATGGGGATTCCCTGCTTATCTGGAAGATGCAACATTTCCATGAATCCTCTCTTTTGGGGAGTTACAAATCTCCAGAGTTTTCTAAGTGTTATCAGTCCTCTCTGTGCAGTTCTGCAGTGACCAGACATCATAAAATGACCATTGGTGGGAAATACGGAGCGTTCACGTGGGTTTGTTTTTCTTCAATATTCATATCAAAGGTCTCCAGTCAGGCTTCCCATGCTCTTGTCTGGATTTAGGAGTTGAACACAGAAGGGATTCCTGGCTGGGAGGGTGGGGAGGGACTGGGATGGATTTCCCAGGCTGTGGCTGCCTTGGATCCCTGGCAGTGCCCAAGGCCAGGCTGGACATTGGGGCTGGAGCAGCCTGGGACAGTGGGAAGTCTCCCTGCCATGGCAGGGGTGGCACTGGATGGGCTCTGAGGTCCCTCCCAACCCAACCCAGCCTGGGATCCCTGATTCATGGCAGCTCATCAGGACGATCTCAGCACTACACTCAGGTTTAATTCTCCTCCGTGGTGACACAATTCAGTGCCAGGGACAGGATGCCATCCCTGGGAAGCTGCTCCAAGCACCCTGCAGCTCCCAACACACCAAGTCCCACTCCTGATCTCAGCCTAGCACAGGAATTCTGCCCTGCCCCGTGGTGAGGGCTGGGGATCTGCCCTGCCAGGCAGTTCTTACCTTTGGTTTAGTCTCTTTTGGAGTTAGGGTGGAGGGACGGGTGCTGCTGGTGCCAGGGCGTTTGGAGGTGCTGCCTGGAGTAGGAGCTGCAGTTGGGCTCGTGGGCTTTTTGTTTGTGCCCGGGGTGGCCGAGCTCGGCCGCTTGGGGCTGGTGGTGGCCGAGGGCTTGGCTTTCGCTGCCGCCGGCTTTGCGGTGGAGGTGGATGCAGCAGGCTTTAGGGTTGGGCCAAAAAGCAAAATCCAGGATAAAACCAAAGAAATACAACAAAAAATAGCGCATTGTAAACGAAAACACTGAGCTGCAACAACAGAAAAGTGATATTTTAAAGGAAAATAATAATAATAATAATAATAATAATAATAATAATAATAATAATAATCTTTCTGTTTTCTGAGTGCAACAAAGACCGAAATGAAGCAGCCTTTGGGGCTGAGGGGGTTCTGCCATTCAATTCCAACAGGAATTATTTCAGCCAGAAATTTCAGAATTATTATCAAACCAACAGGATTTATTTATTTCAGCAGCATGGAAAGCAACAGAAGGAATGGCTGGTAAAGCTGGATTAGTAATTGGGTGCTCCTGGCATCCAGGGCTACGTGCAATCCACAGGCCGTGGCTTTCCAATTACGGGCACGCAGGGATTGCGAGCTCCAAATCCCCATGGGATCAGCTCCCGTGGTCACACGGGCAGGGCCTCGAGGGGACAGAGCCCCCGGCCCCCCCAGCCCTCCTGGGGACACTCGGGGGGACTCTGCTGGTGCTGGGAGCTCCTGAGAGCACAGCTCCAAAGCCAGAGGGGCCCGAGCAGGGCTCTGCGTGCACAGGAACGTGCTGGGAACAACTCGCAGAGTATCGCTGAGCACAGGGGTTACTACACGTTTACTACGTGTTTGCTACTCGTACAGTCACTGCATCAGCCAGGGAATTCACTGAAATGAAGTTTCCACACTTTTATCAAAGTCTGCCACGGGCTGGGCCGTTGGCAGCTCTGAACTGGATGGGTTTGCTGCAGGGAAAGGGCTCCCAAGATGCAGCTCAGAAAACAGAACAGGGGCTGGCACAGCTGAGGAAGCAGAAAAGCTGGCAAATGAAACCCGTGGGAGCAGAGATGGGAGCAGGGAACAGCTCCTACCTTGGTCTTCTTCTCGGGGCTGGGGGGCAGCTCCTTGTTGGGAGGAGCTGTGATGTCGTTCCCGCTCACGGCCTCGGCTGCTTTGGCCTCCTCTGCCTTGGCTGGGGGAAGGAAGGGACATTTGTAAGTTTTTTTTCTTTTTTAAAGATATGTTTTTTAGTTTACTGTTATTCAACACAGCAGCAGCAGCAGGAAACAGAACTGACACAGCACGGGTTGGTGTTAGTGGAAAAGTTCCTAAACCCCAGAATACCTGCAGGATGAAAGATTTTCCCTGCAACAGGACAGGTTCATCCAGACGCTGTTAGATTCCAATTTCTCATATTATCCCAGTGGGAAAAGCCAGACAGCAGATGAAGGAAACCTCTGGTTCACTTTAAATAGCAAATCTTCTCATCTTTTAAGTTGTTACAAGAAATTGTTGGAATGTTCATGGTGAAGTTCTGACCTCTTCCAGGTTTTACACTTCTCCTGGAGTGGGGTTCTGTTCCCAGCTATCCCTATGGTTCCAGCTGTTCCTGCTCAACCTTTCTTCTGCCCACATCCACAGCTGGAGCCCTCAGTGAGCAGGGAAGGCTCCCAGGAGCCGAAGGGAGCAACAGGAAAGGTCACACAGGTCACAGGTCCCAGCCCCAGAGCCAGCAGCACAAGGACCTGGAGCTGCTGCAGGGCTGGAGCCAGGCTGGGAGAGCTGGGAATGTTCCCCTGGAGAGGAGAAGCTCCAGGCAGAGCTCAGAGCCCCTTGCAGGGCCTGAAGGGGCTCCAGGAGAGCTGGAGAGGGACTGGGGACAAGGGATGGAAGACACAGGGAATGGCTTTAGCTGAAGGAAGGTACATTTAGATTGTTTATTAAGAGGAAATTCTTTGCTGAGAGGGGGCTGAGGCCCTGGTACAGGTGCTCAGAGCAGCTGGGGCTGCCCCTGCACCCCTGGCAGTGCCCAAGGCCAGGCTGGATAGAGCTTGGAGCAGCCTGGGACAGTGGGAGGTGTCCTTGCCATGGCAGGGGTGGGATGGGATGGTCCTTAATGCCTCTTTCCATCCAAACCACTCCAAGACTCCCACCAGAGCAGGAAGATGGAGATCCCATTCTGGCAGACAGGATCACTCTGACCTCGTTGGAGCTGTGCTACTGCACAGAGCTCAGAGCCAGCTCCAGGAAGTGCCAGTTTTCCCTGTGATTGTTCATTTTGGCCATTGTCACCCGAGCTGTGAACACACCCAGGCCAGTGAACACACCCTGAGGGGCAGGAGAGCAGCACCCCCTCCTCGTGTCCTCTGGAAAGCCAGAGCCCAAAGCAGTGTCCAGCCCCAGCAGCACCAGCACTGCCCTCCAACCCAACAAATCATCCATTTAGGAGCAGTTTCCCCAGGTTTTCTCCCCAAACCCCTGAAATCCCACAGCAGCCCTTGGTGCTGCCCAGCACCAGGGGACAAGCAAGCAGCAGCTTCCCTAAAAATCACTTCCAAGCCCTCCTTCGCCAGGGTGCAGCTGCACAACCACACTGGCCTGGGCTGGATCCTGTGCCAAGAGCCCAGCACAAATTCCTGCATCTCCCCTGTCATCTGGGGATTCAAATCCAGCCTTATCCGTGTTGGACACTGCTTTTGATAACCCTGCAACAGATTGTGACAAGCCCAGGGTGAGGATTCCAGCAGTAAACAGCCTGTTCTCCACATCTTTTGGAAATTACAGTTTCCACTCCCTGTTTTCCTGCTTGTCAGACTTGACAGGAGTGTCCCAGAGGATGGCTCAGTCCTGGTACAAGCCAGGAAAATAAAATCACCCCGTGCCTCCCTCCCACCAGAGTATGGGTTGTTGTTTTTATGTTCTGACTCCAGGGTAAGCTCAGGATAAGCCTTTTTCCCCCCTGAATTGGTTTAACCCCTTCCTACCCATCTGGCCTTCCAGTTCTGCAGCACTGGGCTGAGCATCCTGGGCACATAAAAGAGGCTTGTGAAGGAAAACCAGCAAAATGTAGAGTCTGAACGCCTGCTTTAATGCAAAATCCTTAGGAATTGTGTCTGCTCACCTGGAAAACCCGTTTTTATTGCAGCTGATCTGTATTGGCTCCTCTCTACCTGATTCCTCCCCTGCATTTCTATATTCCTTTCTCTTCTCCCCGTTTCACAGCAATGCCAGCAGCTCCCTCTCCTGAAAAACAACCTCCTGCCCATTCCCTTCTCTCTGCTTCCCGGCTTCGTTTGGAATCCTACCAGTCTCAAATATCCCCCACATCAAGGTGACTTCCCAGCTGCTGGAAGCTGCTGTCATTAATTATTTCAGCTAATTCAGCACCAACATTAAACCTCTGGCTGATGAGGGGTTGCAGCACCCTTGACAAGAATTCCCAGGATCTGGGAGTGCTCCTCAAATCCTGCAACACCCAAAGGTTCAGGATCTGAACTCCAGCAGCTTCCACGTTTCTGAACCAATGACAACATGAATTTCATGTTATTTCATGTTGCTTAATAGAAGGTGAGTAAAAAACATGGCAGGACAAGGGGAATGGCTTCCCACTGCCAGAGGGCAGGGAGGGATGGGATATTGGGAAGGAATTGTTCCTTGTGAGGGTGGGGAGGCCCTAGAACAGAATTCCCAGAGAAGTGTGGCTGCCCCTGGATCCCTGGAAGTGCCCAAGGCCAGGCTGGACAGGGTTTGGAGCACCCTGGGACAGTGGGAGGTGTCCCTGCCATGGCAGGGGTGGCACTGGATGGGCTTGGAGGTCCCTCCAAATGAAACCATTCCATGATTCCATTATTATTATTATTATTATTATTATTATTATTATTTTTTTTTTTTTTTTAAAAATTCAGGGCAACTGGGTAGAGACCTTCCCTGCTTGAGGGGCTGTAACTCAGGCTCCCTCTCTCACAGACTCTGACATTCCAGGATACACAACCCTGCACCATCCCCCAGGGATCACAGAAGGAGACGTTTGGGGTTTAATATTCATTTGTCCTGTGCTCATCAGGACATTTGCTCTTACTCATGGTTTAATTACGAGGGTGTTCTCAGAGCAGAGAACTGGGACCATTTCCTAGTTACAGGGAATATTAGGAAAAGCTGCCAAACCTTAATCAAATTTGTTCATTAGGCTGCAAGAATTATTTAGGAGACTTTTCAGTTTGCTTGCTCCCCCAAGCACAGCCAGAACCCCCTGGAAGATATTTGAAAGGCATTTTGTTGGAGCTGCTGTGCCCCGAGCTGGCTCTGCCGGCTCCTCGTGCTGCTCATCCCGCTGAGTCAGCACCACCATGGAGCATCCCCAGGGAAAGGGGCTTCAAGGAGACAGGGAAGGACATTCCCATCTGGCATCTTCAGTGGATCCCTCCCAGGCACAGCCCTGCCATCAGCACTTTTCTCTCCACACTGATGGCAGTGTGCTGTCAGTGCCTCCACCCTCATCCCCTGTCCTCAGCACTCCTGTTCCTACTGGTGAAAATCATACATCCCAAAATCACACGTCCCAAAATCACACTGTTGGGATGTCCCAACAGTTTCCAAGAGCAGCACTGCAAGAAATGATTCCTATCTTGATTCCTATCAAGAAATCATTCCTATCACTGCTGAGGCACTGGCACAGGGTGCCCAGAGCAGCTGGGGCTGCCCCTGGATCCCTGGCAGTGTCCCAGGCCAGGCTGGACAGGGCTGGGAGCAGCCTGGGACAGTGGGGGTGTCCCTGCCATGGCAGGGGGTGACAGGATGAGCTATAAGGTCCTTCCCAACCCAAACCAGCCTGGAATTCTGTATTTAAGTGCCCCAGTGAGAACAAATAACTCCACAATAACCCATGAACCCACAAACTCCAGGATTTGGTTTGGGGTTTCACAGGCACCAGTGAGGAAGGAGCAAACTCCCAAGTGGCCTTGTGTCTTCTGCAACAGCAACACCAAGAGTCCTCCAGAGACATCCACAGGCTCAAACTCTGCAGCATTCCCTGGAACAGCTCCCCACCAGTGTCTGAGCCTCTTGCTGGTGGAGGCCCGTGCTGTGGCCAGCTCCATGGCCAGCTCCAAGCCATCCCAGACCCATTCCCAGCCCACAGCCAGCTCTCCAGGCTCCTGGAGCTGAGCACACCAAGGCCCCCACCAGCTGGAGGGGGCACACTCTGGCTTTATCCCACGTGGATCCATCCACCCCGGAGTGCTTGGTGCAGTGTGAGGTTGGCCAACCCAACCCTGAGCTGTGGCACACTCAGCCAAGACCAACCACAGAGCCCAGAGCACCAAAACCACATCTGGCAAAGCCCCACTACAGCCAACAAGTTTAAAAGCCTGATTTTAAAATAAATTTGTCTCCAGAAACTGGGTACTTGCCATGGCTGGATGAAGGACCCGGTGAACAACACCACATGGGGTTTGGACAGAACTGGAGTCAGAGGGAACAAGACTCAGAATAAATCAGCAGCAGTGACTTTTCAGAATAAATAGTAATAACGAGATGATCTGTGCCAAAACTACACCCAGGAAAGCAAGATCTAACTTCTTGTGCTAAAAGCAAACAACAGCCTTCCTACAGATCTGAAAAATGGAGACTGTAACTCTCAGGCTCGCCCTGCTCCAGCAGAGTGAGCCACCAAACCCCAGCAGTGAGGGATCTGTGCCTCCCAGAGCCAAGGCTGGGCTGGTGACACACACGGAGTGGGGACAGCCCTGCAGGGACACTCAGCCCCACCTGGGGTGGTGGCAGCCACCTGGAACGGGAACTCTGGGGCCTGAGGAGACTCTGAACGTGTTTTGTCCTCCAGCTCCCCCTTCTCTACTCGCTGCCCCTCTCCTGGTAGTTCCTCCCCGCAGCTGAGGAACCTTTGGAAGAGATAAAGCCTGGCAGAACACAGCCCAGTGGGCGAGGCAATGGCTTTGAGAGCCTTTTCCCCAGAAGAACAGAGTAGATCAGCTCCTTCATCAGCTGTGGGAAGGCCAGAGGTGCCCCCAAGGCTCAGCATGGAGCACTCTGTCCCTCATTTCCCCAAAACTTGCCAGTTTGGACACTGGGTGTCTCTCCAAGGGTTCCTGCCCAGCAGCTCAGCAGAACACCCCAGGAGCCTCCGAGCACATCCTGCCAGTCAGCCAAGGGACTGCTGAGGCTGGAAAAGCCTCTCAGAGCATGGGGTCCCACTGCCCCCAGCACTGCCCCGTGTCCCCAGGGGCCACACCCACACTGCTTTTGAATCCCTCCGAGGAAGGGACTGCAGCCCTGCCCTGGGCCAGGGCTGGAGAACCTTTCTGGGGAGGAAGTGGGAATGGCTCCCACTGCCAGAGGGCAGGGATGGATGGGAGATTGGGAATTAGGAATTGCTCCCTCTGAGGGTGGGCAGGCCCTGGCACAGGGTGCCCAGAGCAGCTGGGGCTGCCCTTGAATCTCTGGAAGTTTCCAAGACCAGGCTGGACAGGGCTTGGAGCAGCCTGGGACAGTGGGAGGTGTCCCTGCCATGGCAGGGGGTGGAATGGAATGGGCTTTAAGGCCCCTCCCAACCCAACCATTCTGGATCCCCGTGGCCTCAGCAGTGCAGCTGCAGGGACACCCCTCAGGTGACACGGGGACACAGAGCAGTCACAGGCTGGAGGAGCCCAAAGAGGCTCCAAAGTCTCCATCCATGGGAGGGACACACCTGGATGGGCCTGGAACAGCCCCCTCTGTTTGCACAAGGCTTTGGGCCGGGGTTAAACCAGTCCAGCCTAAGTGACTCCTGTCCCAGCTGCACAGAGGGGGTGCTCACGGTGCCCACAACTCCTCCAGGGGTTTCCTGAGACCAAATCCTGATTATGGGTAACTATAAATAGAATTCCTAACCAGAAGGAGGAGAAAAACTCATCCCACCCACTCCTGGAAAAAACATCTCTGCCCATCCTGTGAACTCCAGTCTGGAAAGCACCTGCCTGTCCAACAGCTCCTCAGCACAGGCAGCATGGCCCACTGGAGTAACAGGACAAGGCAGGTTGGAGGGGATGAGGGGAGGTCATTTACCCCAGTCCCCCACTCCAGCTACTCCTGGCTGCTCAGGGTGTGTTCAGTCTTATTCTGAGCATCTCCAGCAATGGAGATTCCACAGCTGGGGGCTTCTCCTCCTACACCTGATCACCCTTCTGGTAAAAAACAACAACAAAAAGCTAAAATCTCACAGTTCCCAAATTCCTGGCAGAAGCTGTTTTACAGCTTTGCTGAAATCTCTCACAAGTCACCCAGCATGGTTTGCTTTCAGCTGCTGCTGTTATTTTCGTTTGCTGACCCATATTCTCATCCTGGAAAACCAGAACTGTCTCCTCTGTTTCACAACTTCCCTGTCATTGATGACTTTTCAGACAGCAACCAGAGCCTCCTCCCTCCCCTCTTGCAGGCTCAGGAGTCTCGTTTGGCCACTGCCTGTGTGAGCTCCTCCTTGCTGATTTATCTATCACAGCTCTCTCCAGAGAGGCCCTGGAGGACCAGGTGTGCACTGAGACATTGTACTCAAAGGCAAGCACATGGAATCATGGAATCCCTGAATGGCTTGGGATGGACAGACCCTAAAGATCATCCCACCCCTGCCATGGCAGGGACACCTCCCACTGTCCCAGGCTGCTCCCAGCCCTGTCCAGCCTGGCCTGGGACACTGCCAGGGGTGCAGGGGCAGCCACAGCTGCTCTGGGCACCTCCCCATCCTCACAACCAGGATTTTTTTCCATTTATCTTCGCCTGACCTTTCCCTCTTTCAAACACTAGGATTTATGAATTGACAGAGTTTTTTTCTTTTGCTCTCTCTCTCTTTCTGGATTCCAGCAACTCCCCGTGCTGGAGGAAAGCCACACAGAAGCATCCTTATGCCACCTCCACCCTGCAAATCCAGTGCACAGAGCCCCAGCTCGTGTGAGGTGATGCTGAGCTGGAGACAGGAGGGAGCAAACACAAACCTTCAGTCTTGGGTAACAGCTCTCACAAAAGCTGCAGCTCTGTGTGAAAAAACCCAAACAGGCACAAAACCTGAAAAGCTTTGCTGTTTGTACCCCCTGAAGAAGTAAAATGAGGTAACAGCACTTACAGGAATGTACCCAGGATCTCTTTGAAGTTAAACCCTGTTACTGCACTGTTTTAAAAATCACAGAGCCCAGGAGCAACGCCTGTGTGCAGCTCAACACCAACCAGCAGCTTAGGAAAGAGCAAGAATTCCCAAAAATCCGTCCTCCATGCCAAAAGGAAGACCCTGGTAGAACCTATCTTGGGCTCCTCTCAAAAGGCCAGAAGTGTTCTCTGCTCTCTGGCCCCATGGTGGGCAAAGGCTGGATCTGTAACCCCATTCTGCTTTTTGGGACTGCTGCACCTCCTGTCCCATCCAGAGGGTGCTGGGCACTGCCCAGGCTCCCCAGGGAATGGGCACAGAGCCCCAGGAGAGCCCCAGGAGAGTTTGGACAGCACTCCCAGGGATGCACAGGCTGGGATTTTGGGGTGTCTGTGCAGGGCCAGGGGTTGGATCAATGATCCCTGTGGGTCCCTCCTGCCTCAGGACATTCCACATTTATCTGTGATTCCTTTCTCCCTCTAATAAATGAGGTTTCCATGGATGTTTGAGGCTGTATCCCCCAAATGCTGTCCCTCTGGCTCTGTGTGGCAGGTCCCTGTGTCACCTGCCCTGCCCACAGCCCAACGTGAACCAGGCCAGGCATCATCCCCAGATCCCCAGCCAGGGATATTTAGCAGGCTAAGCTCAACTAAAACATCATTCAATGAAACAGCTCCATAATTCTCATCGGGATTAGAGTCATCAGCTGAAAATCCATTAAGAGAAATAGATTAAGCAATAAGGCAATGCCCATCCTTGTCTTTACTCTCCCTCTTGAACATAAACAAGCCCTGGAACAAAACCTGCTCATGTGGAACCACAGAGAGGCACCAGCTTCTTCCTCCTCCATCAGCACCCCAAAGGAGCAGCTGCATCCCAAAAACCACCCTCAAAGGAAGCCTTTTTGTCTAAGGCTCTTATAGAAAAGTATCTACAAATACAACAAATCTTCGTTTGGGCAGAAATACAACCCTGAGCTGCTTCCTCCTCCCCAGAAAAGGCAGAATCAACATCTCCTGCTTGACCCAAATGCAGAGGGCTCAGCATTTTATTTGGCAACAAATGCAACTCAGTCAACGTGTACATTTTCCCTGTTATCAAGAACTGAGAATAAATCAGATTCCTCTTTGCCTGCATTTGTAAACCGAAGGCTCCAGGATTTTTAAGACTCTATTTTTACCCCAGCAAGGGAAATCCTAAATCACAACAACCTGAAGTTCATCCAACAGGGCATGAACTGGAATTATGAAGCTGTTCTGAGTAACAGCTCCCATCACAGTGACCCACCAGCAAAACCACTCCTGAACTGGAGCTGCCTGAGGCAGGACATCCAGTGAGGAGCAGGCAAGAAACAGGGCCCAAATTCCAGTTTCAGGCTGGCCCTAAAGCTGCTCTGAATGTTGGTGAAACCTCAGAGAATCTCCAGGTGGACAACTGAGCTTGGGCAGTGCTTGGGCCAGGGGACAAGGGGATTTACAGGGTATTTACATGGAATTCAGAGATTCCCAGACTTGTCTGGGTTGGGAGGGACCTTAAAGCTTGAGTGCCATCCCTGCCATGGCAGGGACACCTCCCACTGTCCCAGGCTGCTCCAAGCCCTGTCCAGCCTGGTCATGGGCACTGCCAGGGATCCAGGGGCAGCCACAGGTGCTCTGGGAATTCCATCCCAGCCCCTCCCCACCCTCCCAGCCAGGAATCCCTTCCCAGTATCCCACCCATCCCTGCCCTCTGGCAGTGGGAGCCATTCCCTGTGTTCTGTCTCTCCAGGCCTTTGCCAAAGCCCCTCTTCAGCTTATCAGTGAAAAGAAAGCATAAAACTGTTCCAAGCTGTTCAAAATGCAAAATAAAGGCAATCCTGTCTTGGAACACTCGAGCACAAAGGTGTCACTAATGATCCAATGAATTCCAGGGAGGTTCCTCAGTATCCCCCAGTCCCAACCAGGCACAGAGCAGCTGCAGTCACTTCTGTCTTTTCTCCCCTATTACAAACACCATTTCCTGTGCCAAGGAACCTGCTAGACCCCACCACTGCAGTGCTGGTTCCTTACAGGCAGCTGGGCTGACATTCCCAATCCCTGCACTAACTTAAACCAGTGCAAACCCGAGGCCAGGGCTCTCACCCTCACTTTGCTGGGAGTCTTGGATTCTGTATTCATCTAAACCACAGTGTTCTGCTGGAAAAAAATCCTTTAGGAGACTGGAAGTTAGGCTGGACTTTATGGAGCATAAAGAAACCTGAGCTGGAAACCCAGGATGGTTTCCTGATGCAAACACTGAGCTGGTGCTGGGTGTGACAGAGCCAACCTGCAGTTCCTGGTGTTTCAGAGCAGAAAACATTTCAGGGAGATGCCAAGGGAGTGAGAGAAGGCAGCAGGTGAAGGCAGTGCTGAAGGACATCACTTCTGGCAGGGACAGCACTGGAGGTGACACTGGGTACAAATAAATGCCAATAAATCACACAACACTCAAGTGTCAAACCTGTCCTTAGTGCTGGGAACAACTCAGCCACTTGTCCAGGGAGATTTGATTCCTGAGGGAGCTGGGCAGGTGCTGGGGCTCAGCTCTGATCAGGACTAATCTGCAGGCAGGATCTCCTGGCTGAAAATACCCACAGTGGGCACGCGAGGGGTTGGAGCGGGAGCGCCTTCGGGGCAGTATTTAAAAGGAAATTGAACTAAAATCAAACGAAATGTGCCATCACCAGATGGGCTTCAAGGTCCCTTCCAATCAAACCACCCTGGGATTCTGTGATCACACCAACACCCACCTGTCTGCAAGGAAGAAAAGTTTTATGTACAATTCTACTAATTCTTTCTATGGAAAGAACACAAGAGGAGCAGATATTTAGCAAAAAATCCCACAACCCTGGGGGGGCAGAAGCAAGGAAGTCTGCTTTAAGTGGAGATACCATACAAATGATTTGGATCAGGCTGCACAATTCTTTAAAGTATTTTTAGGACGATAAAAGGTGCAAGTGATAGAATTTGTTACCCCAGATGTGAGCACTGAGGTCAGGGTGAACAGACAGAACAGGCAGAAAAAGAGAGGGGTTAACAAAAAGCAGGAAAAACCTCTTTCTGCCAGATAAAATGGATCCATTGAGCACCTTGCCTGGTGAGTGGATGGAGACCTGCAAGGTGAGTGCTGAGATGAGGCAGGGAGGCTGATCAGGATCTCAGGGTAGGGAACTGAGTGTGAATGAAATGCACAGGAGGGATTTAGCAGCAGCTCCACCTCCCAGCCAGCACTGCCTGCTGGGGAGTTATTTTTACTATAACCACCTCTCTGCTGATTAACAGGGGAGAGGGAAAAATCCTCAGCACAGAAAGTTGGAAAGCTTTTCAGGAACATCTGAGGAATTTCTGTCTGGTTTCTCTTGTGTTCTGAAAATCCTCTAAACTGCACATACAGAAAACATTTAGTTGCATTTACTGCTTTGTTTGCTTCCAGGAGAGGATAAACCCAGAGATTAAAAGAGTAAAAACTACAAAGAGTAGAAAATAAGTTTTCAAATTCTATGATATTGATGCCTGTGAGAGCTCTGCCAGCTCAGTTATCTCTGTATCAGCTCACCCAGACCTGTGATTGTAAGGACAACAAACAAGCTTTCATAATAAAGATTGCAAGAGCAAAATTTTAAACCAAATGCTAATAAACCCTTGGCAATCTGAATAAACCATCTGCAAAACACAACCCAGCCAGAACACTCGGAGCACTCCCATCTCAGTGACCTTTCCATCACTGATGCTCAGCCCCTCTGGGGAAAACATGTCAATCCACTTCAGATGAGGTTTTAAATGTTTTGTCTCATTTAAAGATCCCACAGAGCTGTGCTTTCAAACAGCTGCCTCTTGAGCTGCACAGAATTCACAAGCCAAGCCAAACTGGGGTTCCCAGTTGCCCAAAATATGAATCTTGTTGCTGATTTGTCTTGTAGTTAAACCTTGGTGTCAGGGCAGGTGTTGGCAAATCCCACCACCCCAAAAAACTGGGACATGGAAAGTGTCACCAAACACCATCACCCCCAAAAAACTGGGACGTGAAAAGGACCAGCAAATCCCAAAAACTGTGACATGAAAGGAGTCATCAAACCCCAAAAAACCTGAGACATGAAAGATGTCAGCAAACCCCCAAAAATCTGTGACATGACAGGTGACGGCAAGCCCCTTCACCCCAAGAACTCTGTGACAGGAAAGGTGTGTACAAATACATCATTTTTGGGTTTTTTTCTGCTCCACATTTGCTGCCAACATCTCTTTACTCCTGCCATGTTTCAGTTCCCAAGACAACTGATGACCCTCTCATGTTTAGGTACAAAATCAAGCCCAGGTGACCACAGAACATCAGGGTCTGACCTGAGCCCAAGGGAACATCCCCAAGTGTCCCATCCAACCTTGGCTCGAGCCAGGACCTCCCTGGGACCACCACAGGGCAGCCAGGGGCTCCCACCTGCCTGCCAGGAGCTGACAGCGCTGCTCAGGCTCCAAGGAGCCAGGGCTGCACTCCTGAGGCGCTGCCACCACCACGGCCACCACTTCAGTCAGGGCTACCTGAGCTCGTTAAAACCTGTCCCTCGAGCCAACTGTGAGGAACCAGGGAACACCGAGAGGATGGAAAGGGAAGAATCCCATCCTCAGCACTCCATCCCTGGAAGTGTCCAAGGCCAGGCTGGATGGGGCTTGGAGCAAGCTGGGACAGGGAAAGGTGTTCCTGCCCATGGCAGGGGTGGCACTGGATGGGCTTTGAGGTCCCTCCAACCCAGCCCATCCTGGGGTCCTGTGGTTCAGTGAAAAGGTGAGACACATTGGCACATCACAGAGGGGAATTTGTACTACCCAAATATGAGATTGGGAACTGAAGCCTCAAGAGAAATAATTAGAGAAGGCAGAACTGTAATTAGGCACAGTGGTGAGTGGCCGCTGGCTGCAGGGCGATGACCAGAGCCTGGCATGGGCAGCGAGAGCTGCCTGAGTGACCATGGGGTGTCACTCACACACCACAAACCCAGAGAACAAACCCATGGCTGTGTGAGCACAGCCCCTCGGGGACTGCCCTGCCCCGCTCAGAGAGCTCAGCTCAGCCCAGGAGTTTTGGGGCTCCACCTGAGGAGCTCATTCCCCTGCACACCTGGGTTTTACCCTCCCCTCCCTCGACAACGTGACAGTTTCCATTTTACATCAGCCCTCCGAGGGGCTGACAAACCAGCTGGCTACAAAAGGATGCAAAAATTCTCTTGCAAATCTTTTGTCTTTATCCCCTGACACATTTTCTCTCCTCTCGTTAATGCGGGCGACAGACAAAGCACAAACACCGTCCTCGCATCCAAAATCTGGGGGGAAAGCAGGTTTATTGCTGGCTGGGGCTGGCAAGGGGGACACAGAGATGTTGTTCCAGGCGGGAGAACAAAGATTAACTACTCTTCTCACAGATTTTAAATCCGGGAAGAGTGACCTCATACACCACAACACCATTGAAACAACAAACCCCACAGAATACAACAAGCTGCTATTGACCCTTGGAATGGGAACGGCTCCATTCAAACGGGGGGTTTGGGAAAGAGCTTCCAGAAAGTGACAGGGAAATTCCACTTTGAATTTCAGCACCGGCAAGAGCTTAACTCCATAAATCATTGCACCCATCGCTCTTGTGCTCCCCTCAAACAGAGTGCCAGAAGCTTACGGGAAAAGCACAATGCGCAGATTTTTTTGGCAGGGGCTGAAAGGTTTTAACTTTGCTATCACCCTGCTCTCACAATACAGCTCGTGATCTGGGGTTCCTCTGCTCGGGGGAGGTGTGGCAGGAGGGTACCCAGGGGAGACCGGTGGGGACCCCTGTGGATGCCACGATCTGAAAATCCATCGCTCAAGTTTAGGATCCCGACAAGCCATTAACAGCTGCTGCTGCACCAGACGCTGTGCAACCAGCCAGGCAGTTAATTTCCCCCTTTCCCCCTCCATTTCTATCTGTACAGACCCATCCTTTGTTCTGCCTGCCGAGCGCGGACGGTGCCGGGCTCCCAGGTGCACCCTCCGCGCTCTAAAGTCACTCGGCACTTCCCAGCTCCTGTCCGCTCCCTGCCCGGAGAGGTAAAAATTAGTAACATACCATCACGTGGTAAATCTCCTTGCTTGGGAGACGGAGAGCTCTGCACATTGCTGACCTCGATTTCTTTCCTCTCCAGAGGAGCCGTTTTGCCGGGCTCCAGCTCGGCACCTTTGCTTTTGGGAGCATCGAGCCCCGGCGCTCCATCGCCGCCGTTCCTCTTGTCCCTCTTGCCCGCCGCCTCCTGCCGCTCCTTGTCCTGGCTGCCGAGCTCGGGGATCTGCTCCAGCTTGCTGTGGAACACGCTCGGGCTGCCCAGCTCTTTCTTGAGCGAGTTGCTGCCGTTCCACTCCTCTCGCTTCTTGGCGGCCGGCTCCTCCCGCGCCGGGGCCGGGGGCTGCGCGCCGGGGCCAGGGCTCGGCGGGGCCGCGGGGCCGGCCACGGCCGCCTGCTCCTCCGCCACCGTCAGCGACCTCTTCATCGGGGAGCTCGGCTTGCCGGCCGTGGGGCTGCGGCTCTGGGTCAGGCTGCTATTAGGAGAGAGCAGCCCAGTGGCGACGTCTTCTCTAAGCACCGGCTCAGGGTATTTATCGGCCAGGTTAAGGGTTAGGGGCACCGACAAGTGAGAGCACTCTGACATCGCACGCCTCATCGCCTTCCTCTGGTGGGCAGCCCTGGCCAGCAAACTGCCCTCAGAGCCCAGCTGCTCCTCCATCTCCTCCTCCACCTCGGGGCTCTCGCTCAGGTCACTGCTTTTGGACTCATCCTGGGCCAGCTCCACGGTGGTGGTCGGAGGGACCCCTTTGGCTGCGGGAGTGGGGGAAGAGAGCCCGCTCTGCCCGTAGCTGTCGTTAACCACCCCCAGGACACAATAGCCGGGGGCTCCATCTTTTCTCACGGCCGCTTCTTTAGACCCCGAGTCGTTCGGCAGGACAGGCTGGAAATTGGGGTTCCAGACGCTGATTTCCTGCTCCTTCATGTATTTGCCGGGATCGCTCTCTGCCACGCATAGATGGGGCAGCTTTGGCTCCGGCTGGCACTTAGTCTCCATCCCAGCCTTACCCACAGCTTTCTCTTGGTCGGTGATGGCTTCATTTCTACCCAGCCCAGGACCGGCTTTTTCGGCTCCTGCCTGTCCCACGCGGAAATCGGTGGCTTTGGGGTTCCCGAAGTTGCCTTCTGCAGGAGGAAAGGTTTCCGAAATCAAGGACCAGCTCTCAAGGTGACCTGCAGCCGCCTGGTATTTCTTGCCCGGCACCTCAATTTCTCTTTTGTCCTTCTGGGCTATTTTTAGCTCTTTGTCTAGTTTTCCCTCGAAGAAGCAGAGCTTGTCCTCATCCGTGAAACCGGCGTTCTTAACGAGCCCGTCCTTAATCGGTCCCCCGGAGTTCACGTTCAAGCCAATCTCGTTAAGCTTCCCCTCGGTCCTCTGCCACTCGAATTCGGTTTTGCCGAAGTCCTTCGGGGACTCCATGCGGTGGAAGGCGGCCGGGAAGCTCTCGGGGCTCTTGCCCTTGCCCAGCGGGCTGTACTCGGGCTGCTGGTTGGAGAGGGACATCGCGGCGGCTCCGCGGCTCCGCTGCAGCGCTCGGCGCGCCGGGCTCGCTGCCGTGACGACACGGCGTGCCCCCGGTATTCGTGACAAACCCCGTCCTCCCCACCCCCTGCGCCGTCGCCTTCACTTACTGCAGGCAGCCACTAGTTCAAAAGAAACCGGCAGGTTGCATCCTTTTGTGGAGAGACCTCAGGAATTCACTCGGGGAAGGCGAGCGCCCGGCCCTGGGCTGAGGCTGCCGTGGGTTTATCGGCTCAGGGGAAGGGTTTTTCTGTCAGCAGCCTTCGGGGGGTCCCGACACGTCTGGGGGAATTTCGGCTCCTCCTTTTGCTCTGCCAAGCTCTGCCGTGATCGATGCTTTTATCGGTATCAATTCCTGCTGATGAGCCATTCCAAGAACACGCAGGACCCAAGGTCAGCGCTTCCCCCGCCAACAAAACCAAAGCACGGCCCCCCCCAGCCCAGCCCCAACAGCACAGTGCAGAATGAGCTCTTTCAGCACAAGGGCTTTGTTTTCTGTGAATTTTAATATATTCTTCTGGAGTCAACAGTGATCACAAGTCCTGCTGTAATGAGGATTTCACAATGCACAAACCGGATCGCTCCCGTAAGCAAGAGGACAAAGCTGAAAAGGATGGGATGGGATGTGTTTGGAAAGGTCCTGGAGTCTCAAATACAGCAAGATTCATTTTAATGATATATTTTTTAACATGAACACATCTTACAGTATTTTTAGCTGGTTTAAAGATGCCACATATCTGTGTTTTGAAACACCTGCCTCTTTGGGTCCACAGAATTTGCCAGACAAGCCAGACATGTGCCCCAGTTATCAAAAATACAAACTTCATTGCTTGTTGTCCTGGTTGCAGGTGGATTTTTTTCTGTCACCCTTCATCCACACCAGCACTGCACACTTTGTGCTGATCCATCCCAGCCCAGCCTCAACACCTCTGATGTGCCCTCCTCAGCCACCTCTTCAGCTCCTTCAGCTGGGAGTCATTTGGACACCATTCCCCTGGTTAAACTGGGCTGCAGGTTGCTCAGAGGTTGCACTGGCACCAAACTGCAAATTCAGCTTTTATTCTTAAGTGTCTGGTGCAGCTTAATCCTTGACTGAGGCAGATTTTGCTCTCTGAACCAGGGTCACAGCACATGAACCGTCTCAGATACTGCCACACTCCACTCTGGAGAAAATGTCCTTAGAGCTCATGGAAAAGGCCTCCCCTGTTCGAGTTGAACTGAAAGAAATGTATTTTTATACCCAGAGCCTGCAAGTTCCACTACGCCCCCTGAATTGAACCTGCTGTGAGAAATGCTACAATCCACACATTTATCTGCTTGTATTTAAGCTTGGGATTTAAGGCACTGCTATATTTAAAAACAATGACTAAGGAACTGTAAGTTATATGAATCTTTCCTGACAGCCTCTAATTAACCAGAATAGTTCCACCCACAACCTTCACTTCTCAAAGAGCCTCAACAATTTTTCTCTGCTTTAAAATATTCCGAGGTGTCTTGCTGTGGGAAACGGGCTCTCAGCTCACGGCTCGTGCTCTCCCTCCTCCCTGATGTAGGACTAATGTTTGCAAGCACTTGCTCACTCTGAAAGTACTGACTGTGCTCCCCAATCTGGCAGGCCCTGAGTTCCTCTAATCCTGTGTAATTACTGTTATTCCTCCATTGCTCATTCAATCCAAACCAAGATTTTTTTACAGAAAATCTCAATCCACCAGAGATCCCTTAAAGCACTTCACCAGGAGTGAGGGCAGCCCTGTAAAGCTCTCTGAAACCACCTAGGAGCTTTTTATTTGATTTTTTTTTTTGTTTTAAAAAAACAAGTATCTACCATTTCTAACAGAGGAGAAAACCCTCTCTCATTTCAGGGCTGGTACTTCAGAGCCTGGGATTGTGGAAGGGATTTGCATCACAGGGAAGAAAAGCCTGACCCCATGTCAGTGCACAGCCTGTAACAGCCCCCACTGCTGCGTTATTAAATAATATTTTCTAATGCAGGAAATGAACCACAGTCAATACCTGGGATGCTCAGAAGCAGGAGAATGCTAAGCTATGAAAAATCTCCAAAGTCAGCCAGTATTTAATCTCTCAGGACATTAATGGAGGTAATGCAGAGTTCATATGCTGAGAGCTTCCCAACAGCTTCCTCCTGCCCACAGCATGCTGCTCCCAGAGCCCTGCCCAGCTCCAGTGCCCTGGCCTCTATCTTCTACCCAGTCCATTTCTTCTCATTTCCATTTATCAATATTCTGCCTCTGAAGCTGTGCCACAGTGGTTGTGCAAGGCCAGGAATGGCCACTCGCTGTGACCAGCAGCTCTCCCACCAGAGCTTTGCTCCCTTTTGTTCCTTTAGATTCCCATAAACCTTAAATTCTCTGAAGAATTAAAAGGCAAACTGGTCAGTGAAGACGAGCCAGAAAGGGTGGAAGGATGTTCAGAATACAGAATTGGGAAGGTTTTGAAGGTGACTCAAGTAAGGGTCTCACTGGAGCAGAGCTGGGTTGGAAGGAAGAGTCAGATACCCTCAAAGGAGCCCCCACCACTGCTTTTACCCTCAGCTCAACAAGGAGGAACATTTCCTACTCTTCAAGTACCAAATCTGAGGTTTCCCTCTCCTCTGGGCTCCCCACCACCTTTCATGCCAGGCAGGAGCAGTGACACCATTACAAGATCCTGTAGATCAGCCTCGGTCCAGCTCTGCACGTGGAGCTTCCCCCACTGCCTGAGGGTCCCCACTCCCTCCCAGAGGTGAGAGAGCCTGGTCTCGAGGAGGAAGGCTCTATTTTGCCTGTTCACGAGGAGGAAGGCTCTATTTTGCCTGTTCACATCCTTTTATCCTCATTTAACCCTGTCCTACCTTGCAGGTGGAGCTGACAGGACCAGCCTGCCCGGGATGCTGAGCACACCCAGCACAGTCTCAGTCCCAGCACCAACCTCTGCAGCCACCCAGATCTACTGGGATGCTTTCCCTGATCCCTTTCCCAGGGCAGCCATCCCAAAGGATGCCTGAGCCCTCCCTGGGCTGCTCCAGGTGGAGCTGGGCTGTGCCAGGCCCCGGAGCGGGCGGAGATCACTACATCCCACGTCAGCTCTGGTACCCAATCTGCAGCCTCCCAGCCTCAGCAGATGAATCAGCCTAGTGCTTCTATTTTTGCTTCACTCCCGAAGCTATTACTTATCCCTGCTAATGCTCTGGGATTTTTTTTTTTTTTGCTTTAATCTAACACAATCATTTCTGTGCAGCCTCTTGCACTGGTTTCTAAGGCAACATCACTTTCCAGGATGATGAGCTCCTCCGTGCCAGCATGGTTGGTGTGGTCTCTAATTAAGAGTTATTACCAAGAACAGCAATCAGAGTGAGCAGAGCCACGAGCTCTGTGTGCCCAGGAACCTGGGGTTTACACACCCCTGCCCCATGTGCTCACACACACGGACTGCAGAACCAGCCTGACACCCCTGCTCAACTCACGCTTCACTTCTTCCACAGGCTGCAAGAACCCAGGCTGAAGGATAAAACTGGAATATTTAGGATTCTGACCACCAGAACCTTGCACTATAAGCTTAACATTGCAAAGGTGTGCAGTTGTACAAACCTTAAACACAGCCTCATGTTTTATAGGAAGGGTCATTTACAGATCAAATCCTGCTTTAGAATTTACATCAGAAATCAGAGATCAGCCAAAACCAGAAATCAAACACACTCAGAGTGTTTCCAACTCAATATTTGCTTTTTGTGGGGGTATTTCATAGTGGAACCGAGTAGAGGCAACACAAAGTTCACCAAAGGATGCACAAGCCACAGGCTGGCAACATCAGCCAGGGAAAGAGGTTTGGAATTCAGATTTCCCAGAAAGTTACACAGCATCACTAAGGAAATGTGGTCAGCAGCCTCAGCCTGGCAGACTCTGCAGCCAGAAGTGGATTTGTTTCGCTCCCAGCTTTTCTTGAAAATCTGAGAGTCAAGGATGAGCAGGAATGTAAAATAAAGGAAGGAGATCAACCTCAGGAAGGCTGGCCAAGGCCCAGCTCCAAGGGAGAGCTGGGCACGGCTGCATCCAGCTGGAGAGGAACCAGAACTGGTGCAGCAGGGTGGGAAACCAGCTGGGGAAAACCAGGGGCACCTGCATGGGATCAGCTGCTTTGGGCAACCCCAAAAGAACACAGAGCTGTGGGGTGGGGCAGGACAGGGAGGGGGGATTTAGATGGGATATTGGGCAGGAATTCCTGGCTGGGAGCGTGGGGAGGTGCCCAGAGCAGCTGTGGCTGCCCCTGGATCCCTGGCAGTGCCCAAGGCCAGGCTGGACAGGGCTGGGAGCAGCCTGGGACAGTGGAAGGTGTCCCTGCCATGGCAGGGGTGGCACTGGATGAGGTCTGAGGTTCCTTCCAACCCAAACCATTCAGGGATTCTGTTTGTGATCCATCCTGTGATTCTGTGATCCTGTGATTCTGTGATTCTCGGGATCAGAGGCCCCGAGCACCCTGCACTGCAGAGCTGCACCTCTGGAAAAACATCCTGTAAGCTCAGCTCAGCTCAGCTCAGCTCAGCTCAGTTTTTAGCCAGGGACAGAAGCAACACCTCCACAGAACCTTCTGTTCAAGCTGAACCAAACGCACAGCAGGGCCAAGGGCAGGGGAGCAGCCCAGGGCCGAGGTCCCCTCTCAAACCCGTGTGCCACTGCCAGAGAACTGCCTGGTGACACTGTGTGGGGCTCAGCTCCCTCCCACACCCCCCCGGGATAGCTAACAGCTCTTCAATTCATCAGCAGCCTGCAATAAGATGACATTGAGCATTTCAAAAGCATTATTAGAGCAGCTCTGTTATTACCAGCTCCTGCACCACAACTGCATTAGTGCTGATGATCTCAGGATGACTGGCTGCACTTACACATCCTTCAGCCCCTGCCCTGATTAACACAACGTTCATCAGCTGAAGAATTCCTGTCAGACAAACCTAATTACAGTTTGGGGTCCCACAGGAGAACTACAAACATGACATGACTGAGAGGTTACTGGGCAAATGCTAGACCCACTTAAAATAATGGAAACCAGGCAGGAAAAGAAAATATTTACAGCAAGATCTTCACTGTGGCTGCAAAAGCAAAGCAAATCCTGTCATTAGACAGGGATGGGCATTTCTTGCTTTTAAATGGATTTGATTTGCACACAAACTGTTGAGAAATCTGCCCAGCATTCCACAGGGTGACTGTGGCAATGGGCAGCACGACAGCCTGGCACGGGCTGGGGACGGGAGGCAGCCACAGGGATGAGGATGGATGGGAGGGCGAGAGGGATCCAGGCATGAGATGAGCACTCCAGCCCCCATTTGGGGCAGGAATTCAGGAGCAGACTGTCTGCACCACAGGGTGGTTGTGCAATGAGCACTCAGCTGTGGAGCTGGCCCTGGGCTGAACAGCTTATGCAAATCAAAATCCATAAGAGGATACAGCCCCCAAACACTGAAACAAATTAATTTCTTTTTTTTTAAATCGACTATTCTTCAAGGACACATTGAAAAAAAAAATCTTCTGCAAGTCTCCCTTTGAAATAGAGCTTGAGGAGCAGAGGGAAGAGGGATGTCAGCAGCAGATGAGAATCCAATAGCCCAACCCTGGCCCAGTGAAAACTTTCCATCATTCTCCCCTTAACCATTCCCCAGCACTTCCTTGGAAGTACAGAATTTAGGACCCTGACTGTCATCTCTAATTCCCAAATTGAGTTTTAATTCACACAAGAGGCAAGACAAAGGTTCAGTCATATTGTAAAGGCTGATAATGCCTGTTGTGCTTCTGTTGTCAGCTCAGCTGCCTCCTGACATTAAAAGGTATAAAATAATTTTCCAGGAGGCTCTGGGGCAGTTTTTCCAATGGCAATGACAACAATGAGAAGCTGAAATAAACCTAAAAGAGGGCTAAGGGATTAAATTTAAGAATTGCACAATCAGCCTTATAGCCAATGCTCCTTAAGCTGCAGAGTCAAAAATAGAAAAAATAAAATTACAGAAGTGTGCAAGGCCTAATTTCCAGGAGATGGATCCAGCTTCCGTCAGAGAGAGAGATCTGCAGCATCACAGTTGCCATGGCTCCCGAGGGAGCTGTACCACAACGCTGGCACCTATTTTAGCAGCACAGACAGGAGCTGATGTTTTCAGGGAAGCATCTTGTTATCCTGGAACACACAGTGTAGGACATAGGGAGCCTGGCTAAGGAGATTTCATCACTGAACTTCAGCAGGAGGTCCTCCCAAATGCCTTAATCTGGGAGTTAATCACTGCCTGCCCACCAGGGGAAAGAAACACGAAAGATGGAAAGGGACTTGGGCAAGGGATGGAGGGACAGGACACAGGGAATGGCTTCCCACTGCCACAGAGGGGATGGATGGGATATTGGGAAGGAATTCCTGACTGGGATTGTGGGGAGGGGCTGGGATGGAATTCCCAGAGCAGCTGGGGCTGCCCCTGGATCCCTGGCAGTGCCCAAGGCCAGGCTGGAGAGGGCTTGGAGCAGCCTGGGACAGTGGGAGGTGTCCCTGCCATGGCAGGGCTGGCACTGGGTGTTCCTTAAGGTCCCTCCCAACCCAGCCCATTCCAGGATGCTGTGAGGATATCAGGTGTGGAGTAGGAGCCTCCCAGTCCTGCCTGACAGTCACAGGTGAGGTGTTGGCCAAGGTGTGGCTGAAGATACAATCCCCCTGAGCATCCCACTGTTACAGAACAGGAGCACAAACAGGCACGTGGAGGGGACACACAGTCCATGGGATGTCTGGACTTCCACAGAGATCCCCTGGATCCCTGCAGCCCTGCCCAGGGAAGTGCTGCCACCACCAGCCCTGGAAATGGTCAAAAACGTGTGGATGTGGCATGGGGAAATGTGGGTCAGTGGTGGCCCTGGCAGTGCTGGGGTTAAAGGCTGGGCTTCTCCAACCTGAACGATTCCCTGATCTCTGCCAGTGAACAAGCACACTCACCTGGCCAGGGATCTCAGCACCTTTCCCTCCCCTGACTGCTGGGCTCAGCTCGGTGCCACTGAGGTGTGAATTCCCTCTCCAGGCACTTCCACACCACTTGTGCCAGCTGAGGGACCCAGCCAGGCCCTGGGGGCGTCTGCAGCTCGTGGAACAGCTGCTCCATGAAGGGCCAGCACGGATGGAAATGGAGACAAAGAGCCTCAGCCATGTGTCTGGGTTTGTGGGCAGGGGCTGCCCAGGGAGGTTTGGAGTGCCCATCCCTGGAGGTGTCCCAGGAACACCTGGAGGTGGCACTCAGGGCTCTGGGCTGGGGACAAGGTGGGCACTGGGCACAGGACTCTAACCTTAATGATCCTGGGATTCTGGGATGGCAAAGCACCTTTAGCTGCTGTGGGAACACGGCACCAAGAGTTCCAAAACAAGCTCAGCCATGGAGCCATGGAAGCTCCTGAGCTGGGAAGGACCCACAAGGATCACTGATCCAACTCCTGCTCTGCACAGACACCCCAAAATCCCAGCCTGGGCATCCCTGAGAGTGCTGTCCAAACGCTCCTGGAGCTCTGGCAGCCTTGGGAATGTGCCCATTCCCTGGGGAGCTTGGGCAGGGCCCAGCACCCTCTGGGGGAATTCAGAGCTGGGCATTCTGAGCTCCTCCTAAAAACCCCAACCAACCAACAGTTGACTCTACAAAGTGTTGAAGGGAGGAAAGCAATGGAAGGTTATCAAAGCCCTGAGTAAACTGACATCAGGACAACTTCCAGGTGCAAAGTTTGTGCCAACTTACTCACAGGCTGCAGTGCTACTCTGAGCCAGGACTCCTGCAATCCGTGCATGGTTACCTGTGCAAGACATTCAGGAGGAGCTTTTCCTTCAAAAACTCCTGGCACATAATGGAAAGTCTTGGAAGAAATGTTGGTTTTGTAAAAGATGCTGCCTTCAGCTTTCCCTTTGTTTTGTTGCATCATGCACCAAAGAGCATCACTTCTGCAGGCACAAGTTCATGCAGAAAACACCACTTCCACTAAAATAGAACTACTTCAGGTTATGCAACACTCATTAAAATTACAAAACCTCTCAAAAACCTGAGCAGCATGTTAAGGCACTCTGGGGCTCGGGGTCTGGTGAGTTAGTGGCTGCATCATGCAAACTGGCAGCAAGAAACTCCACAGGAGCAGCAACAAACTTCCATGCCTGATGACAAGGCAAAAATGGAGAGCACCTGAGGGCAGGGACAAACTTCCCGGCCCATCTCAGCAGAGCAGGGTTCACAGAGATGCCAACTCTTTCTGAGGAAGCTTTAGAACGAGCACAAGTACAAGAATATTTGTAATTTCATCTCTAGCCGTATTTCAAAATTTCTAAGAACTGGATTCAGTTCTGTGGGATGAATTCCAGCTCATTTCCTATGAGCTCAGGGTCCTGTTCCCTGGAGAACAGCCAGGGTGCCCAGCCCTGGATGCTGACCAGCCCATCCAAAGTCTCCTAAGAGGGATAAAGTCCCAAAATTTCCATCAGTCCCACCACTGTTTTGTTAGAGCTGCTTTGGAAAAGGTTTTGATTCTAGAAGGAAACACATTTTGTGGATGAAGAGGCTCAAGGAGGCTTAAGCCAAACCAGCTGCAGGAGGAGAAGGGGATGCAGTTGAGGTGGGATAAAGCCAAACCCTGCAAACAGCAGGGACCCAGAACATTCCCTGCCCTGGCATCCTCCATCCCTGAGCAGGCTCAGGGACCACTGTCACACCCCAGCTCACGGCCACTGGCACCCAAACACTCCCCAGCATCCGTAAACCTCGGGCCCAACGGGGAGCCCAGGGCAGAGCTCTGGCACTCGCAGCGAGCTGCCAGCACCCCGCTTTGGGAATGAGCACCATGAGCCAGGCAAGCAGCCCCAGCAGCCCCTGAGAGCAGGCAGCACCCCTCATGCCACGCCGGGATGCCCACTGGGGCTCATGCCAGGGCAGGACACGCAGCAGGCCCTGGGCACACACACACACCTCTGTCCGGCCGCCGCGGCGCGGCTCTGGCCACCAGGGCTGGCACCAGGGCTGGCACCCCTCGGGCCTTGGTGGGTCTCATGTAGCCCTTGAGCTGCTCTGCTGCCTTCGCTCTCTCTTTCTTTGCCTCTTTCACTGCTTTCTGTTCATGTTCTTCTTCTGTCTCTTTAGCTGAGGCTTGAGATTCCTTTTCTCTGGCTGTGTCTTGAGATTCTTTTTCTTTAGTTATTTCTTGAGATTCCTTTTGTTTAGTTGTGTCCTGAGGTTCCTTTTCTTTAGTTACTTCTTGAGATTTCTTTTCTTTAGTTGTGTCCTGAGATTCCTTTTGTTTAGTTGTGTCCTGAGATTCCTTTTGTTTAGTTACTTCTTGAGATTCCTTTTGTTTAGTTGTGTCCTGAGACTCCTTTTCTTTAGTTATTTCTTGAGATTGCTTTTCTTTAGCTGTGTCCTGAGACTCCTTTTCTTTAGTTACTTCTTGAGATTCATTCTCTTTGGATATGTCTTGAGATCCCTTTTCTCTAGTTGTATCTTGACTTTCTCTTTCTTTATTTGTGTCCTGAGACTCCTTTTCTTTGGTTTTGGCTTGAGGTTTATCCACCTCAGACTTCGACACTGGAGCGTCCTTCAGGAGAACCTCCCCAGCACAAGGAGGATCATCCTTCAGGAGAGCAGGGCCCTCCTCTGCCCAGGGGAGACCTTTTTTGTTCTCTTTGGGCTGTTTTTGGGTAGTTTGGGCAGCTGTCCCAGCAGCCTCAGGCTCAGTGCCCTGGTGCTGAGGTGAGCTCTGCTCACTCCTCGTGTCCCTGCCCTGCTCAGCCCCTCCATCCTTCCTGTCCTTCCCAGCTCCTGGCACAGCCTGGGACACGGTTGCAGGGGCTGGGGAACAGCTCCCTGTGCTGTCAGGTGTCCCTGCAGGGGCTGGGGACCTCCCTGTGCCCTTCTCTGGACAGGACACGGTGGCCTCTGGTCCCCCTGTCCCCTCAGCAGCTCCAGAGGCTGCTCTGTGTTTTGGATCTGCTGCCTCGTGAGGAAGCTCTGAGGGAGCCTTGGCAGTGTTGTGCTTTTTATCAGTGGGTTTTATTTCTTTATCATCCACCTTTGCCACAGGACAGAGGTGACTTTTGTCCTCGGTCTGGCCACCCTGGGAACCAGCCTCTCTGCTCTTCCCATCTTTCTGGGAAACCTCTTTTCCAGGTTCTTTGGGCTGCTCATGAGATTTCTGGGTCTGCATCTCCTTCTTAGCACCAGGTCCAAGCTCTCTGCTGCTTTTCTCTGCCACTACTTCCAGAGGAGGAGGAGGAGGAAGGCCCCCAGTACCTGCACCCCCCTCTCCCTGCTTTGGGAGGCCACAGGGAGCATCACCCCCATCACCAGGGCCACTTGCTGGGGTCTGAGACACGGATTTGAAGTCACTTCCTTTATTATTCCAAAGTGTTTGAGGGCCAGTGGGAAAGTTTTTAATGTTTCTGTTTTCATCGACAAGATCTGTGTCTTCCAGCCCACATTCCAGCCCAGATCCTACAGCAGGCTGTGCTTCACTCCTGGCTGGTTCTGCCTCTAGAGGAACAGGCTGCCTGGAGGCATTTTTAGCCTTTTTACTGCTTCCATCATAGCCCCTCTTTTTAGATCTCTCAGTGACTGGGGCCAGGCTGGGATCTGACACTGCTGGATGCTCTGGAATAGGATTTTTGTTCCTGCTGCAAGGACTGACACCTCCTGCCTCAGGTTTGTCCCTGATCTCCAGGCCAGCAGGAGGGAACATCCCTGCTCCTGCTTTATGCTCCAGCAGAAAAGGCTGCTGTGGGTCAGGCTCCCCCTTTTTGTGTTTCTCCTCACCACCTGTGTGTGACTTCCCTGGCTCCAGAGGGAAAGCAGGAGCCTGTACCTTGGCAGGATCAGGCAGGTGACCCAGCAGCACCTCTGGAGTCCTGGAGTTCTCTTGGCCCTTCTCAGATGGAGTTTGTTGAACATGTCCCACTGCAGGGATGTCACCTGGCTGCAGCTCAGGACTGTGCTCAGCCTTCTTGCCTTTCCCATCTCTGCTTTGACCCCTGGGCTTGTCCATGCCCAGTTCCCTGGTGGGACTGTGCATCTCTGCCCCGTGCTCTGGGAGAGGCTGGGATTTATCTGCTTCCTTCTCTTTATTCATAGGCCAAGTTTCCTTAGTTTCTAAGTTTCCTTTCCTTATTTCTGGCTCTGAAGTCTCTGTTTTATGGCCTGAAAGATTTGGCTGCTCAGAGAAGCTCCCAGTGCCACCCTGGATTTTGGGCTTCCCCAGCTCCTCCTCCAGCCTGTCTCTTTGCAAACCAGACCCCTTCTCCTTAGCCAAGCTCATTTCCTTCCTGCCTTCAGCCACCTGCTCCTGCCTGCCTTCCCCCCCAGCCCCCAGGACAGCTGCCTGCCCAGAGGGGCTTTTCTCAGGCTGTTTCCTTCTCCCATCACTGCTCCTCTTCCTGGGTTTCTCTGCCAGCACCGGCACATCCGAGCTGAGCCCAGCACCTCCGGCCTCCCTGCCTTTCCCAGCCAAACCCACCTGTTCTGAGGGGCTGATGGTGGCAGCCAGAGCAGGATTTTTGGCTCCCTCTCTGCTCTTCTCCAGCAGCAAAGCTTGGTCTACAGCTCCCAAATCAGCTGTTTCAACTTTCCCAACATTTTCTTTTGTTTTCTCTGGTCCCAGCTCAATTGGCCTTTGCATTTTAGCTGCATTTTCCTGCAAGGCCCCAGCAGGGAGACAGCCCTGCTCTCTGCCCTTATCACTGCCCTCCTTCACCTTATCAGCTCCCTCAGGAAAACTCCCTGAGTCCATCTTATTCTCAAGGAAAGGCTGCTGGTAAAAGCTCCTTTCCCCTTTTTTGCTCCTTCCATCGCTGCCTCTTTTTTTGGGCTTGTCTGCAGGACAGGCCTGTGCAGCACTGCCTGATGGGTGTCCCCTGGCAGGAACAGCCTGGCCATTTTCAGGATAAACTGTTTCCTTTCCAGCCTCATCTGTCCTCCCTCCTTCAGTGAATTTGCCTCCATCCTCCGAGAGCATCATCTGCTCCCAGCAGCTTTTCATTCTTTTGCCTTTCCCTTCGCCGCGCTTTTTTTTGGGCCTGTCCATCCCGTGTGTCAGACTGGGATCTTTCCCAGCCTGCTGCTCAGAAGCTGTGACTCCTTTCCCTTGGTTTGGATCTGGGGGATCTGCTGCCACCCCGCTGCCCCCTGCCTGGCCAGGGCTGGGATGTTTGGGAGCACCCTGGGCCCCTCTGCCGTGCCCAGCTGGAACTTCCCCAGCTTTTGGTGAAACTGGAAGAGGAGCTCCAGGAGCTGTTGGGCTCCTCAGTCCTCCCTCTGACCCTCTTTGACTTTCTCCAGCTGCCTTTGGCTCTGTAGGGAGCTTGTCCTCCAAGGCTGCAGCCTCCAGGTGAGGCTGTTTGAGGGATTCCCTTTCAAGCCCTTTGCTTTTTTCCCAGTTTTTCTTGGCTGCTGTTTCCAGAGAAGGCTGATGGATGGAGTCAGCGGGTGCTTCCTGCCCTGGAGATGGGGTTTGGGGCTCCTTGTGTTTAGGGGAAAGGGGCAATTCCGAAGGGCTGGTCTGTAAGGGAGTTTCTGCTTTGCTCAGATTGACCCTCAGCTCGGCACCTTTTGACTCCTTGTCCTCCCTCTTCTCATTTTTATTGGGGAAATCTCTCTCGGTGGCCTTGGTGGGTCCCTTGGCTGCAGCAGATTCCTCCACCTCAGTCTTGCCCACCTGCTCTGAGGGAACCTCTTTGCTTTTGCCCTTAGATCCCAGCATGCAGCTGTCACCTCTCCTTCCCTGTGTCTCCATCTCCTCCCTGGGTCTGGCATCCAACACACCGGGTTTGGGGCCCTGCTGTCCTGGGGCTGGCACTGGGAAGGTGTTTTGCTCCTCCAGGATATGACCCCCAGTTGTTATTTTAGCATCCTGTGGCACATCCAGAGCTCTGCTTCCTGGGGGTGTTCCGGGACACACGGCTGGGTTCTGCCACTCCACCCCAAAGGCAGCACTCCTGGCACCTCTGGAGGTTCCATTCTCATCCCAGAACTCCATCCCTCTTGGCAGCTGGTTTCTCCTTTGTTTTGGTTTCTTTTTCTTTTTCTTCGCCACGGCACCTTCCAAATCCCAGTTTTCCGGGGGGGGATCTCTGCAGCTCTCCACAGGCTCCGTGGGGACACTGGTGGCCTTTTTGTGAGGAACCCTAAAGCGAGGGGATGCTCCAGCACCACAGCCAAGCTCCACTGTGGAACAGGGGTCTGCTCTGGGCTCAGGACTCTTCTGCTGTGGGAGACCTACAGGATGCTCCTCTGGCACATCTGTGAGAGGCACTGGGGCAGGTTTTGCTCTGCCAAACCCATGGTCCCTGGATTTGGGAGCTTGCCTGACTTGTGCAGTGGGAAGACCTGGAATACAGGAAGCCTGCTCAAACATCAAGGCCACTATTTGCTTGATAAAAGAAATAATAAATATATTCTCTGTGTGGCTGCAGCCCTCTCAAAGAGGCCCTACAGGCAGATGTGCAGGATTTCCCAGCACTGCAACCACACCAGAGCCACCTCAGGAGGGCTGGGGTAGGTATTTACCCCAACACCTGTGTGATCTACCCCAAATCCATCCACCAGTGCTATTTAAACACAAGTCTAACACAGGCTCTTACCCCACCAAAAAGCACCAGTTCTTGCAAGGAGATGCCATTGCTTTTTAAAAATGCATTAAGGATCCATTTTGTCTCAGCAAGACAAGATCAGAGAGAGCCTTTTTATATCTCTAGCTGGCATCCTTCCAGAGTGGGAAAACAGAAGTTTAGTGGGAAGATGGGAAGAGAGATGGGGGCAAGAGAGCCAAGTTTCCCCAGCACCCAGGGAGGAAGCAGGGGGAGGCAGAGCCTCTGTCCCAGGGTCACCTGCTGTGTCCCTGGGGATCCCTCAGGGCATGAGGAGAGCAGCAGTTGTTTGTCACTCAGCCCTGGCCCACAAATCCTCCTCCACAGCAAGTGTGAGCAGCACCAACCCCTCTGGAGGCTGGGTCAGTGGAGCAGGAGAAAATCACATCTTCCTTTGGCAATTGCACAGCTCGGCTGGGAAGGAGATCCTCCCTGGGAATATCCTCATGAGAATTAACAGTCCTTTGCAACACCAAAATAAAAGCCAGTGCTGATGGCAGAGAGATGAGAGCTCTGCAATCCTCCAGCACAGCTGTGAGCCAGTCCCAGTGATAAAGCACTCAGAGCACTTGGATTTGGGCTTTTAGTTTGAATGTGGAGGGAAAAGAGCCTTGGAGAGGGCAGGGATCCGAGGGGAAGGGTGAGCCCAGCACCAGGAGCACTGAGAGCCACACAAAGACATTTCTGCTTGCCCAGGTGGCCCCACAGCCAGGAGCAGAAGGTGAAGAATTCCCACAGGAGGTTTCCATGAGGAAATGGAAGTATACTTTATATTATGATTTCTATCCTACCTGTGGGCTCCTGCAGGGTTTTCCCCTCCTGAGGTTCTGCATGTTGGACGTGGTTGTGCTCAGCCTCCTCCTTCTGTGTCTCACCATCCTCAGCAGGTGCAGATTTTTCTGGAAGGTCTCTATTTTCTAGTGCTCCATTTGCTTCAGCTGGAACATGAAAGACAGGAACAGAAAGCTTCAGGTCTCAGGAGTACAGGCAGCCTGCAGCTAAACCCCAGC
This sequence comes from Vidua chalybeata, assembly GCF_026979565.1. Taxonomy (NCBI): domain Eukaryota; kingdom Metazoa; phylum Chordata; class Aves; order Passeriformes; family Viduidae; genus Vidua; species Vidua chalybeata. The sequence continues at coordinate 895,938 of NC_071530.1, forward strand.
CCTTGCAAAGGGGTTCATTTTGTGTTCAACAGGAATGAGGTTTATGAGACATGGTTGGTTCATCCCTTCACAATCCCATTTCAGCAGCACTTTTATATCTGGCACATGCCAAGGTGGGGGTAGAACACGAAGCAGGGGCTGTTTCAGGGCTTTTAAGCACAAGGTGAAGGTTTGTTTGGGGTTTTTCCTCTTTGTAATCAGCCAAATTCAGACTATCCCAGCTTCCCACTGGGAATTCAAATCCAGAATGAACTCCATTATCAGCCTGGAGTCCCTGGCTAATGCTGATCATCTTGTATTCATCTATACTTACAATACATCCACACAGCCACCACAACATTCCTCACTCTGCATAATTACAGCCAGTTTTAATTTGTAAGGCATAATTACAAGGGAGAGCAGTTCTCTCTGTAATTAATTTTATTTAAATTTTAAACAGAAAGGAAAACGACGACAGGCATTGGTACAACCACTGTGCACGAGGAAGGAAAGGACAAGTCCTGTGAATGTGGCCTGTGTCAGCAGCCACTGAAATCCTGCTTGGGGTTCCAGTCTGGAGCCTGGCCCTGGCTGGGGGCAGCAGGCAGGGCCTGTGTGGGGCAGAGCTGTGCCCTGGCTGCGTTTCCCACCTGCTGCCTCCAGGTGCTGGTTGGTTTTCCCAGGAATTTCCTCCTCCCGGGGGCTCGGGGGAGGTTTCCTGTCCTTCATCTTCTCTGAGTGATCCACACAAACTTCTGGGACTTTGGATTCCGCCTCCACCTTTGCTGTTGCTTCTGCAAATGGAATGTAAAGAGTAAAAATTCTTATTTTTAAATATAGATCAGATTAAATTAGATAAAATTCACTCCCTCGCCTAATTTTTTATCTTCTGCAAGGAACTGAAGGGTTTCCTCACTTTCAAAACCTGATTTTTAGGATCTTTCTACCTTCCTGCATTGTTTTGCACTTCCTCTTTTATTCACTCACCTGGGTCTCTCAGTCTCTACATTCCAGTGGGGTTTTTTTTGTTAAAACTTCTCTCTTGAAATTTATCCTCATCATTAAACTGAAGAGTATTAGAAGATAAGAAAAAATATCTCACACCAATCCCATCCACAACCAATCCACATATGCTGCCTCTGCCCAGGACTATTTGTTGCATTTTAGTAATATAAATATAAAATAAATACAGTTTTAGAGAGCAGTTTTCTCTCCAGAGGGATGTGTCCCTGGAGAAATCCACACAGCACAGCAAACCTGCACATGGAAAACCCAACACGCCCTTCCCAGCATTCAACTCCTACAGTCATCCCAAGGAAAGGTCCCAAAATTATCAACTAAGCCTTTTAGTCTCTTCAGAAATTGTTTTCAAGAACCTCTTTTTGCCAGCTCTGTGTCCTACAGGGATTGGGAGATTTCAGGGAGAGCTGAGGGTGGTGGTGACACAGAGCAGGGATGAGCCAGCACCTCTCTGTGGCTGTCCTTAGACCACTCAGCACTGCTAAGAACACCCATTGAGAAGTTAAAAATCATTAAAACCCTCTAGTTTTATGTTTTGTCAGTGAAGAATCCCCATGATGCATTTTCTGTGTATCCTGAGAGCAGAGCTGAGCTCTCCTCAAGGTGCTTCACCCAAAGCAAATCAACGCTGGGCTCCGTGACCTCAGAGGCCTTTTCCAACCTGAATTACCTGTGACTGGGATTCTGGGATTCGGGCACACTCACCTGCAGGACACTTGTCCTGCTGAAGGGCAGCCTCAGATGTCAGCAGCTCCCCAGACACAGCAATCCTGGGGGCAGCTGCAGGGCCAGGCTGAGCTTCCACTGCCACGTTCCCATCATCCACAGCAGGGACAGGCTTGGCTGGAGCTGCAGGAGCAAACCCAGAATCCAGGCCATGGTGATGGTTGACTTCTGCTGCTGGGGCAAACTCTGCATCTGCTGCTGGGCCAAACTCAGATCCCATAACATCATGAGCTTTGTTATCTGCTGCTGGAGCAAATCCCAAATCCAAGGTATGGTGAGGTTCCACATCTGCTGCCGGGGCAAACCCCAAATCCATGGCTTGGTGGGACTCCACATCTGCTGCTGGAGCAAACCCCAAATCCATGGCTTGGTGGGATTCCACACCTGCTGCTGGGGAAAATCCAAAATCCATGGCTTGGTGGGATTCCACACCTGCTGCTGGAGCAAACCCCAAATCCATGGCTTGGTGGGACTCCACACCTGCTGCTGGGGAAAATCCAAAATCCATGGCTTGGTGGGACTCCACACCTGCTGCTGGGGCGAATCCCAAATCCATGGCCTGGTGGGACTCCACACCTGCTGCTGGAGCAAGCCCCAAATCCACCCCATGGTGGGATCCAGCATCTGCTGCCGGGGAGAAGCCGAGCTCTGTCCCCGGGGTGGACACGTCATTGACACCTTTGGCAGGGTTGGCTTCGGGTGCAGGAGAAAAGCCCCCATCCGTGGCCTGGAAAGGGTTGGCTGCTGCTGCAGGACTCTGGGGGGGTTTGGTGTCTCCGGCAGGGACAGCCCCAGCCTCCTCTGCGGGCAGGGACGCGGCGTCGGCGGCGGGAACGGAGGCTGCACCTGGCACAACACAGGCACCACAGGTCAGGGAAAACCCCATGGAAACTCCTGACCTGCTGGTTTATGGCTGGGGAACACCCAGGGCTCACTCCCTGTGTCTCCTCCTGGCTTTCAGCACCACCTCCTCCCCCTGCCAGCAGCTCACCCCAGCTGTTCCAGTCCTTATCCACTCCTGGATGCATGCAGAGCCTCTCCTGCTGCAGCCCCACGTGCCCTGTGTGCACCCCTGGCTGCAGTGGGGCTCCCATCTGCTCCCGGCCCTGGGAGCAGCAGCTGGGAAGGATTGCTTCTGTTCCAAAGCTCCCTGATGCCACACAGCTGGCAGGGGGCCAGAGCTGCTGGATCCTCTGCCAGGAGCACATTCCAGCAGAGCCCAGCCAGGAACCACAGCCAGCGGCTCCTGCAGAGCCCCAGCATGGCTGGAGCTGGAAGGCACCTTAAAGATGTCCCAGTTCCAGTCCCACTCCCTTCTCCTGGCAGGGACACCTCCCACCATGCCAGGTTGCTCCATCCTGGCCTGGGACACTTCCAGCAGCCACAGCTCCCTGGGAAAGCTGTTTTTCCCCTCTACTGCAGGACACAGAAAATGTGGAATCACCTGTGTGAGCCCAGCAGGTTTTCCAAGAGCAGGAAAAACCCTGACACACTCCAAAGCCACACCCTTCATTCCAAACATGGTTTGTGCTGGTGGTGGGGTTTGGGTGGTGCTGGCACTTCTGACACAAAATCCTCCCATGAATCCCGAATTCCCTCTATTCCTTCAAGTTGGCCTCGTTCATTTTTCACACAGTATCTCCTAACACTGAGCTGGTAGCTCCAAACCAACATTTGTCACTTCACAGCACAATCAAACTTCTGCATTTAAGCTCCTATTTGCCTAAAATCCCCTTGGAGGAGGTTTTTCAGTCAGATTTTGTTTAATGTTGCAGCTGTCCAGAGGCAAGTTTTTCCAAATGATCAGTGCCAGAAGCACTGGATCTCTCTTCTGCAGCTCCTCATCTCGACAGCCCCAAGCTCTGCCCACCCTCTGTGTCCTGCAGCTCAGTGCCCTGAACATCTCCCATCTATTGCTGATGACCAAAAAACCAACATTTCTACTGATTTTTTGAGTCACATCTAAAAATATCCTCCCCAACCAGTGGAAAATGTATGAAATCTAAATCAGATACTTAAACTGAAGTCAGAAAGAAATAGAAAAATCAAAAAAGTCCCTTGTAAAATGGTACTTAAGGATCCATTTAGATAAAATAAATATTTTAGTGAACCAAACCAAAAGGATCCATCATGCACCAGCCCTCATTTGGGTTTGACTTTGTTGTGGGTTTTTTAAGTGGTATCATGATCTTCTCTAAAAGAAAATGTAAAGATTGTGATTTTGCACATGAATAAGACTGTAAATAAATAGATATGAAAAGCAGTATGGATGATTCCTGGAGAATTATGGAAATGAGTGGGATAAAGTATTAGGAAACTGGACAACAACTGGCACTATGAGTCTGTGTATAGATATGTTAAAATGGGATTTTTTAAAAGAGAATAATGTACAAGGACAGGTTAAAGGTCCTTGTGAATAGATCTGGCACCTGGGGCCATGGGTCAGTGGTGGCCTTGGCAGTGCTGGGGAAGGGCTGGACCTGGTGACCTCAGAGGGCTTTCCCCCCCTAAACCATTCCCTCACTCTGTGCTGCAACCACAGCCTTGGGATCTTCCTGGAGCTAAAATGTGGAGACAGCAAAGAACCACGGAATCAGCTCCTGGACTGGGACACAACTGAGCAGGTTTGCTGCTTCTCCCTCAGGTGTGCCCACAGCTGCAGGCACAGCAGATCTGTTCACACCTTGTGTGTTTCCCTCAGGAGAGGCAATTCCATGTTCTCCCACCCCCACCCCCTGCCCCACCCTCCAGGCTGCAGGAATTCACCTGGAGCTGCAGCCTTTGGTCCATCCGTGGCTGCAGCCTCTCCTGGGAGTGCTGAGGCTGCAGCAGGAACGTTTCCAGGGGCTGCTGCTGCCGTGGGGCTCTCGGGCAGGCTCGTCCTGATGGCTTCTGTGGCTGCGGGGGGCACTGGGAACAGAAGCAGCTGGAATCAGCACCTGGAAAGGCCTCGGATCATGGAGCTGCTGGGATGTGGGGGACACCCCCAGGTTCTGCCTCAGCCGCCCTGGGCAGAGAATTCCCCTCAGCTCTGAGAAAATCGGCTTTGATTGCCCACTCTCAGGAAAATAATTTGTGCAGCACCCAGGAAAACTCTTGAATCCCAGGAGAAGTGGCACAGCTGGGGAGGGTTGTGCTCCCAGTCCCACCCCCAGCTCCAGAAACACTTCCTACCCATCACCAGGGTGAAACTGTTCTCAGCTTCTTCACTGAAATAAAGATCCCATTATGGGTCAAGTTTTGTAATACACACAAATTCCCAGTGGGATAATGTTCCGGTGGAGCTCCAAAGATTTATCTGTGACCAGAATTTAAAGGTAATTGTAAAATCCCAGGAAGGTTTGGGTGGGAAGGGACCTTAATGATCACCCAATCCCACCCCTGCCATGGCAGGGACACCTCCCACTGTCCCAGGGTGCTGCAAGCCCCAATGTCCAGCCTGGCCTTGGGCACTGTCAGGGATCCAGGGTGCTCTGGGCACCCTGTGCCAGGGCTTTAAACTTCTTTCAGTTTAAAGCCATTCCCACTCCTCAGATGCATTTCCATTCTAAAGTGATGTGAGCAGCAGAAGCAGTGCTGTCCTTGGCCAGCTCCCATGTGGCTCTGTCACAGCCTGGTGTCCCTTGAGGAGGCAGACAAGGAGAGGAGCTGGTTCTGCTGCTTGGGAGCTCTCTGCCAACACTTCCCGCAGAGCAGCTCAGAACTGGTTTTTACCTGGTGGCTCAACAAAGAAAGAGGTATCTGGTCCCTTCATGTCCTGCTGAGCTCCCATCCAGTATTCTTCAGGGCCTGTGGGAAACAAACACACTGAGTCCAGCCCTGACCCCACAGGGCCTTCACTTTCCCAGGGGAAGGTCTTGACTCTGCTGGGTTGGGAGTTCATCCTCTGGGAATTTCAATTCCCTCTACGAGAGGCACCAGAACCTCCTGTTCTTCCAGGATTATTGGGAGTGAGAGCTCCCACCAGACAAGAGTTACACCCAGCACTGACCCCAGGAGCCAAAAGAGGAGCTTCTTTCCTCAGTTCTCCTGGGCAAGTGGCTCTGGGTAGCCCAGCCTAAGCAGGGGGGTTGGAAAAGTTCCAATCTCAACCACCCTGTGACCTCCTAATGTAGAATCCCAGAATGGTTTGGGTTGGAAAGGGCCTTAAACTCATCTCATGGGCAGGGGCACCTTCCACTGTCCCACGCTGCTCCAAGCCCTGTCCAACCTGGCCTTGGACACTGCCAGGGATCCAGGGGCAGCCACAGCTGCTCTGGGAATTCCATCCCAGGGCCTCACACCAGAACACTGCCCTGAACCAACAGCTGTCCATGCCAAGAGGAAACTTTCCAATCTTGACTCAATCTTTGTATCAACTCCCCACCAAGATTCTTTAGGACTCATAAACTGGGATTTCCCAGCTGCAAACCCTCCAAACCCAGCCAGTCAGAGAAAACATTTGCTTCTCACCTGCTTTTCCTGGCAGGAATTCTGTGCCTGACTCGAGGCCAATGAAGGCTGACGGGTCCAGAGCCTCTGCAGGGGAATACAGGGATCCCAGGAAAGGTTGTTCAGGTCCCATCATGGATCCATGTGGAGCTAAGGAAATAATAAAACTTTTGTTAATCATCAGCCATAATGACTCCTCTCCTAAATTTCAAGTCCTACCACACTTGGACTGCCCTGCTCAGCAGCAGTCCAGATAAATCTGCATCAAATGTTAGTTCTGCTTCACAAACCATAAATTCTGTATTTAACAGAACTTTCTGACAAGGTGTAAGAGAGTAAACACAGGCAAATGATTTCCTTTGGCTTTCTGCTTCTGCTCCCATGAATTTCAGCTGGTAATCCCTTAATAATCCAATATTGATATAATAATCCAAGAGTTGAAATACTGAAGGGCACTTTGCAGAAACATCTGCTGAGTAGCTGGGTTTTACCCATTAAAACAAGAACAGGAAAAAAAAAAAGGCTTGTGAATTTACAACTATGGAAACCTCCCTCATGGATCCCCCTGATGGGGAGACCCCTAAAAAGTTCTGTGATGGGACTTTTGGTTTTTTCAGTCTTCAGGTTGTTGTTTATTTTCCTCTTATCAGAAGTTCTGCATGCTGTCTACATGCCAGACTTAAGAGTACAAAGAGAAGGCACCAAAATTCACAAGACACACAGATTCAAGGTCTTTTAAAACCATTTTGTCCAATTAACTCTTAGAATGTATTTTATTTCCACCTTTCTATATATTTTATTTCCACCTTTCTACTAAGAAAGGTAGAAATGGGTTCCAGCATCAACCTTCACTTTCAGTACATGAAAATGAACCTCCAAGCAACATCCCTGGGTTCCAACATCAACCCTTATTTTCAGTACATGAAAGACAAGAGAGAAAAGTGCCCAGCTGGCAGCTGGGGAGGGATGCCCAGGGGCAGCTCACCAAGGATGTCCCTGGCAGCATCGGCGTGGCCCGGGAACAGCGGCACGTTCTTCATGTCCGTGGGAAAGGACAGCTCCGGCAGGCTCTCCCCTCTGTGCACGCTGAAGGGGTCTGGCAGAGACACAACCAGGCAGGGTCACCACACAGGGTGACAGGGCCACCACACAGGGCACAAGCAGCACCATTGCAACAAGAGGATGGAGGTGCAGCAGGTCCCAACGCTGCACTTCCAAGGAAAAGTTGCTTTTGGGATTATTCACCAGGAGCAAACCCCTTTGCAGTCAGAATTTACACCCAGTTGCTCGGGCTGATTTCTGGGGAAAGTGGATCATGACTGCTCCTGGAGAAACTGTGCCCTCCCCTCCAGGAGGAACCATCTGCCTCTGCCCTGACGGACACAGCCCATGAATCTGAGTCAGGAACATGGGCTCAGCTCAACTCAGCTCAGCTCAGCCCAGAGCAGGGAAAGGTGTGGGATCTCTGAGCTCTCCCAGCCAGGAACTGCATCCCAGTATGAACTGGGGTGATGGACTGGTATTTTAAGCAAGTTACTGGGAAATTGAAACATCCCCCTGAGCCTCAGGCAGACTGTCCTATCCCTGGCAGTGCCCAAGGCCAGGCTGGACAGGGCTTGGAGCAGCCTGGGACAGTGGGAGGTGTCCCTGCCATGGCAGGGGTGGAATGGGATGGGATTCAATGTCCCTGTCATCCCTGCCCTCTGGCAGTGGGAGCCATTCCCTGGCTCCTGTCCCTCCATGCCTTGTCCCCAGTCCCTCTCCAGCTCTCCTGGAGCCCCTTCAGGCCCTGCAAGGGGCTCTGAGCTCTCCCTGGAGCTTCTCCTCTCCAGGTGAACACCCTATTTCCAGACACTCTGATTTCCTCCAGTTAAACCCAGCTCAGAGGGATTTGGCTGAGGGCTGTGGCTCGTTTTCATGCCAGATGTGCTCCCTGCAGGGCTGACACCGAGCTGTTCCCATGCCCACACGGGATGTCAAGATCAGGTGAGCTGAGTGAATTCCTTTATAAACCTGTCAGATTATTTGAGATGCCAAGACAACATCTTGCCTTGGAGCAACGTGCAGAATATTTTGATTTCGAGCTGTTTACAACAGTAAACAGCCAGGTCTGAACAACTGTCCTCTTTCCAATTAAAAAACCAACCCCAAAAAACAAGGAAAAAAAAAAAAGAGCATGATTGAAACCAATTTAAAGCTAAAAGAGATCCTGCTGATGTTCCCTCTTTGCCCAGCAGCTGGATGATGTGGAAAAAATGAGCAGCTCAGATCTCTGGGCCAACCCACCTCTGCTCCAGAGGGAAAAGGGAGAGCTGAAATTTCCCCTCTTTCTCCCCAAGGAACAAGGAATTACAGGGATGGTGGTCAGGAGATCCTTTACACCACTGGCCAGAGAATTCCCTCCTTGGGGGGGAAATCATCCTCCCATATTCCAAAGAGTGGGCAAACAAATATTGAATAAACCAAATTATTTCTGTGAGTCTGATGTCCCCATTTTTCTCCTGTTGACAAATCCTTAAAGCTGCTCTGTGTCCTCTGATCCCTCTGCTCCATTATGGGAACTCTAAGCAGAATCTCATTTATATCCAATTGGAAGAGCAACACAACACAACCCTAACTTTGATCCTGAACTTTACGTGGTGCCTGCACAGGTGTGCAAGACACTTCAAGGACATGAAACCTAAAAAACATGGTTTCATGCAACAAATAAACTAAAATATTCATATTATTCATGTCAAAAGAACACTGGGTGATGGGCCAGGTATGTAAATTGTTCCTAATTAACAAATTTGACATCTGGCTCTTGAGCAGAATGACACCAGTGTCCCATTCGTGCACCCACACAGCAACAGGAGGGAAACCTCAACAAACCTGTAGCTTTTCCAGTTCTTCCATGAATCATTTTTTAGCCTTGTAAAAATACATCAGGTCTTCACTGCATCTCTCACAGAGATTCAGTCAGTAAGAAAATCATGCACTAAGCAGGACTACAGTACTCAAAAATATATTAAAAAAAGAAGTTCCAGCCTTTATCTTTCCAGGTTGATTGCCTGGGATAATCTGGGCAGGACCCACATTTCTTAGGTGCTCCTGGAGCCAGCAAGCAATTTAATTTTAAAAAATGAGGGGAAAAAAGGAGAATATTGAGGGGAATCTGCTGGGTGAAAGTGTATCTGTGTGCAGGGCTGGGCTGCACAAGGTGCAGCTCGTGCTCAGCAGTGTCAGCAGCTGCAGAGGCCAGGGGACAGCCCCAGCTGCAGGGCAGGCTGTGACAGAGGGACAGGCACTGCCTGGGGACACTGCAGGTCAGAGGGACAGATCTGGGGAGGTCTGCACTGAAACCCACACTGCTCACAGCAGCTCAGCTGTGGGAGGCCCCCAAAACCTGCCCTGGGCAGAGAACCCCAGAACTATAAAGGGTTGGAAAAGACCTCAGAGACCACCAACTCCAACCTTTGACCAAATACCCCCCAAAACACATCACAAAATGCTGTGTCTGCTTGGGTTTTGAACACTTGCAGGGATGGGGACTCACCACTGCCCTGGGGGTTCCATGGGGTGACGGTGCCCTGAGGGCAGGACGTGGCCCTTGGCCCGTGGATCCAGCCTGTCCTGATCCCCCTGGAGCCTCCCTGCCCTGCAGCACAGCCACATCTAGCCGTGCTGGCCATGACCACGGAGGGGTCACCCCTCCCTCACCCCCATCCCCAGGGGTGATCCCCTGAGCTGGGCCCCAGCCCGAGGAGCCCGGGGGCTGCCGAAGGCCGGGGAGCAGGAATCCCCTCAGGGATGGAGGCAGCAGTCCATGAGGGGAGCAGAAATCCCCTCAGGGATGGAGCCCACAGGCCATGAGGGGAGCAGGAGCCCCCTCAGGGATGGAGCCCACAGGCCATGAGGGGAGCAGAAATCCCCTCAGGGATGAAGTCCACAGGCCATGAGGGGAGCAGGAGCCCACAGGCCATGAGGGGAGCAGAAATCCCCTCAGGGATGAAGTCCACAGGCCATGAGGGGAGCAGGAGCCCACAGTCCATGAGGGGAGCAGGAACCCCCTCAGGGATGAAGCCCACAGGCCATGAGGGGAGCAGGAGCCCACAGGCCATGAGGGGAGCAGAAATCCCCTCAGGGATGAAGTCCACAGGCCATGAGGGGAGCAGGAGCCCACAGGCCATGAGGGGAGCAGAAATCCCCTCAGGGATGAAGTCCACAGGCCATGAGGGGAGCAGGAGCCCACAGGCCATGAGGGGAGCAGGAGATCCCTCAGGGATGGAGCCCACAGCCCATGAGGGGAGCAGGAACCCCCTCAGGAATCAAGCCCACAGGCCATGAGAGGAGAAGAAATCCCCTCAGGGATGGAGCCTGCAGTCTGTGAGGGGAGCAGAAATCCCCTCAGGGATGGAGCCTGCAGTCCATGAGGGGAGCAGGAGCCCCGTCAGGGATGGAGGCATCAGCCCATGAGATCCCACAGCTGGTCAATCAGGGTGCTCCAGCTCCTGAGCCATCCTACCAGCCATGTCCATGGGTTTGAAGCACAGGTCCCTCTCCTCTGCTGACCAGGAGTCGTTGCGATCCAGGAACTCCTTGTAGGACATCTTCTCATCCATTATTTCTCCTGGGAATACTGACATGGGAGAAGAAAATGGCCCAGTCAAAAGCCATATATTGAAATATTTAAAATGGATCGTTGCACCATGTGACATTTGGATGGGAATCCCCAGGTAACAGGGATTGGCAGCCAAACCAGAGACCATAACATTCATTTTTGACTGGTTTGATCCAGCTCTTCAAATACCAGACACAGAGTAATGGGGATTTCTGTGTCCTGAGGCACATGTAAGATCAAGAACTCACATGGAAGTGCTGTCCTGGTCCAAGGCCTCCAGCTGTACAAAAGGAACAAAACCATAAGTCCTGAGGCTTTAAACAGGACAAACTCAGTGGAAAGGTTCAAAATTAATACCCAGACTAATGACTTTTAGCTTTATTTCCATTTTAAGGAGGCCTAAATTTGTCAGTTCTTCTGAGGATAACATTAGAGTTTTAAAGTGGTTCCACTTTCTTCTGGAAAGAAACACAGAAATATTTACAGGGACTCCTCTCATCCCTCATACAACATTCTCTACATCTCCTTATGCTTTTAAAATGTTTACCTTCACTTAGGCTGACAATACCTGCAAACCTGGAGCTCAGGAGATGAAATTCATCACAAAATATCCCTGGATATAACCCTTAATTCAGTGCAAAACTGCAGTTACTAAAAACAACCCCAATGTTAAGGCACAGAAGGACCAGAAGGGAAGAATTCATTAAAAACACGACCCTGGTCTGTAGAACAACAACCTGGAGGTGTCAGGTGGGCTGAGAGCTCACAGCAAGGTGGGCAGAGATAATAATAATAATAATAATAATAATAATAATAACAATAAACAACATCAACAACAACAATGTGATTGAGAAAAAATAAGATGAAGAATGGCTTTTGTGGGGCTTGGAGTTTGTTTTACATCATAAAACAAGGAAAGGTCACTGGTACAAATCATCAGTGGGCTCAACAGTTTGCTCAGAGTTTAGGTTTAGAGGAGCAGGAGGGGATTCCTTGGAGTTTGAAACATGTCCAAACCTCTGATCAGAGGTAAATATTAAATATGACTTCTCATTAATCACAGAAATATTTAATAATAATTGAAACAAGAGTTTAAATTATAACACATTCTATAATAATATAAAACATAGGATAATTTATGTTATATATGTTATAATTAAATGTAACATAAATATATAGCATATATTATATAGCATATACACTATATCTATAATATATACATTATATATATTCTATAATATATTTTCTATGTTTTCATGCACATTATACTTTATATTATAAAACACATTTTATCATGCATAGCTTATGTATTTTCATGTGTTTTATATTATATGCCTATACATGATATAATTTTATCTACCTGTAAATACATGTAAATTATGTATGATACATTATTCTATACATATTTTTATTTATATATACACACAGACAGACAGACAGACACACACATATATATATATAAATGCATATATGTAATGACTAATACAAATAATGTAAATATTACTTCCAGTCAGGCTCTGGAGCTCCAAGTGCCGCTGTGTCCCCAGGGTGTGGCCTTGTGAGCTGAGGGCTGTGTGACACTCCCTGAGTGTGTGACACTGTGTTTGTGTGTGTGACACTGTGTGTGTGTGTGTGTGTGACACTGTGTGTATGACACTCCCTATGTGTGTGTGACATTGTGTGTGTGTGACACTCGCTGTGTGTGACACTGTGACACTCCCTGTGTGTGTGTGACACTCCCTGTGTGTGTGTGACATTGTGTGTGTGTGTGTGACACTGTGTGTGTGACACTCCCTGTGTGTGTGTGACATTGTGTGTGTGTGTGTGACACTGTGTGTGTGTGTGACACTGTGTGTGTGACACTCCCTGTGTGTGTGTGACACTGTGTGTGTGTGACACTGTGTGTGTGACACTCCCTGTGTGTGTGTGACATTGTGTGTGTGTGTGTGACACTGTGTGTGTGTGTGACACTGTGTGTGTGACACTCCCTGTGTGTGACACTCCCTGTGTGTGTGTGACATTGTGTGTGTGTGTGTGTGTGACATTGTGTGTGTGTGACATTGTGTGTGTGTGACACTCCCTGTGTGTGTGTGACACTGTGTGTGTGTGACACTGTGTGTGTGACACTCCCTGTGTGTGTGTGACACTCCCTGTGTGTGTGTGACATTGTGTGTGTGTGTGTGACACTGTGCGTGTGACACTCCCTGGTGTGTCCCCTTTGTTTCCCCATTCCCAGCTGATCCCAGGCCAGGCAGGAGCTTCCCAGGGTTTAGGTCCCTCTGAGGGTGACATGGAGGGATGGCACGTGCTCAGGGACACGGTGGTGCTGGCACCTTGTCCCCAGTGTCACCCTGGGCGGGAGCAGGACACGAGCTCTGCCTGCCCCTGTCCCAAAATTCCCACCTGGGTGTCCCAGAGCAGCACCCACCCAGCCCAGCAGGAGCTCCCAGGTGCAGAACAGATCCTAGAGAGATGCTGGTCCAAGGAAACACAAATAAAATGGAATTTTTACACTTACACACGCTGGGAAAGCCAGACTGGGAATGAAAGGGGAATTGCAGGGAGCACAACACTCCCACCCCTTGTCTCCCAGGAGAACAGGACCCTGAGCAGCCCTGCCCTGATCCCATCCACCCCGAGCAGCCCTGCAGCCCTGTCCTGATCCCATCCCTGTCCCGATCCCATCTATGTGAGCAGATACTGCAGCCCTGTCCTGATCCCATCTCTGCCCCGATCCCGTCCCTGCCCTGAGCAGCCCTGCAGCCTTGTCCTGATCCCATCCCTGCCCTGATCCCATCTATGTGAGCAGATACTGCAGCCCTGTCCTGATCCCATCTCTGCCCCGATCCCGTCCCTGCCCTGAGCAGCCCTGCAGCCCTGTCCTGATCCCATCTATCCTGAGCAGCCCTGCCCCGATCCCGTCCCTGCCACGATCCCATCCACCCCGAGCAGCCCTGCAGCCCTGCCCCGATCCCGTCCCTGCCACGATCCCGTCTCTGCCCTGATCCCATCCATCCTGAGCAGCCCTGTCCTGATCCCATCCTGCCCTGATCCCATCCCTGCCCTGATCCCATCCATCCTGAGCAGTCCTGTCCTGATCCCATCCATCCTGAGCAGTCCTGTCCTGATCCCATCCATCCTGAGCAGTCCTGTCCTGATCCCATCCCTGCCCCGATCCCATCCCTGCCCCGATCCCATCCCTGCCCTGATCCCATCCATCCTGAGCAGTCCTGTCCTGATCCCATCCCTGCCCCGATCCCATCCCTGCCCCGATCCCATCCCTGCCCCGATCCCATCCCTGCCCTGATCCCATCCATCCTGAGCAGTCCTGTCCTGATCCCATCCTGTCCTGATCCCATCCCTGCCCTGATCCCATCCCTGCCCTGATCCCGTCCCTGCAGCCCCAGCAGCAGGGCTTGGCACGGGCTCGCTGCTTTCCTGCCAGAGCTCTGAGCTTTTATTCTGCTCCGTGACTCCGTGTGCCGTGGCTGACTCCAGCAGGGGCACACAGCAGTTCCCAGGCAGGGTGACACCACCTCTGCCTGCCCCTGATGAAGGACAGGGGACCTGGGGGAAAACCCAGCCTGGGCAACACTGTCCGAGCTTGGAGCAGCTAAAAGCCTGATCATTTCAGGAGAAAAATTTGATTAATATTTTTATTTGATAATATAAGGTAATTTTGGTACTATTTTATTTAGCTTTGCAAAGTGCTTTGCAGATAAAGTGCCACTGCAATGTGTCAAGAGACATTATTATTATTTACCATTATTTGTAGTACAGAACACCAAGGGATTTAATTAGATTCCATTGTAAATTCCTCTAGACAGGAGCCTGTCATTCGTGTGTCTATAAAACTATTTAAAGCAAAAAAAAAAAAGAAGACACTAAAAGTCCTTGACAGTGTGAGGAAGAGCCTGGGAGCAGTTAAAACATTCAAGAACTTCTTCAAAGATGATATTATGGTATTATGACATTAACAGAGTGCTGGGTTGGACCCACACTGAGGCTGATGGAGAGCACCCACTGCTTGAACTCTGAATATTTGAAACAAATATATCGTTAACACTAAAAATATATTGGCATATTGCCACGATTAAAGGTTTCACAGGGAAGAACATAAAATTAGGGTCAGAAAGGTAAACCTGAAGAAACCCCTCCACTTGGGGGGGGTTTAGTAGCCAGGTAGTGTTCATACCTTTCAATACAGAGGGGAACCACACCCAGGGCTGGAGAAGGAGGGAGCAGCAGGAGACAAAAGGAATTGTGATGGGAAATATTTCCATTCGACATCAGATGAAACCAAGTTGAGCAAAACTCAGTCAGTGTTTGCAAGCCCTGAGCTGCAGCAAAGCCCCAGAGCTGGCTGGAAGCTGGATCAGGAGCAGCTGGGAGCTGCCTCTGCCAAATCCTTCCCAATGCAAACCCAAGACTGGAATATTCTTCACACAATATTTTCATAACAGATGCAAATAAAAAACCCAAACCAGGCGGTGCTTCCCAGCAGGAATCCTGGTGCAAGGAGGGATGCAGGCAGCTCTGGAGCAGGGAGAGGAGAGCAGGGCCAGCCACAGGGACAAGCCTGGAGCAGCCACCCCTTCCCTGGGCCAGCCAGGACCCAGCTACTCCTGCCAGAGCCAGGACAACAAAGATTTCTGGATCACAGTCACCATCAGCAAACCCCCTCAGCTATTCCCAAAATGCTTCCCAAGTTATGTGCCATGAAGTGGACACTTCCAGCTTATTTGTTGTCCCCACCCCATCCCAATATTCAGTTTCCCCTTATCAAACCTGGAACACAAAACGTGATCTCAGATTTCCCAAGGACTGGGAAAAGAGGATTTTTCAGTTCCAAACCCAAGCTCCCCAAACACACATTCTGCCTCTGACCTACCAACAAAAGATACAAAACAACAAAAAGGAGAAGCCAAGCTCTTCCAAGACACAGTGCTGCCAGTGCCTGTGAATGTGCAGCAGCAGCAGATAATGCACTCCACGCAAAATGCAAATCTGACAGATCCCACAGACCTGTAAAGCAATTTTAGCAAGTATTAAAGCTGGCTGATAGCTGAAAATCCGGTTACGAGCCCTGATAATATAAACCAATGTAGGATTAGAGCTTACAAAGTCTTGCTTAAAGGAAAAAAGACCGTTAACAACGTACTTACAAAGCAAACTTGCTTCTGAAAGGAAAAACAAGGATCCCATGCAAGCAGCACCTTCCGTGCCCTGCTCCCAGGGCAGGATGAGGGTGGAACGTTCAGCAGGGCTGCTGACAGCGTGGAATTGTTTGTTTGATCATCTCTCTGCTCAGGTCAGTGCGGTCACATCACCCAATTCACAGCTAATCCAGCCAAGAGTGCCTTTGTGGCCACCTACCCCCGTGCCCAGGCTGGGAGCTGGGAGCTGGGGCAGGACACGCTCCCGGAGCTGCTGGCACACAGGACACCCCAGGGAATGTCCAGCCAGGGGCTCTCTGAGCACAGGATTACCCTCTAAAGCCTTTGCCCTGCAGGAGATGCTAATCTTGGCAGGTCACAGGCCAGACCTCCAGCTCGGGGTTAAGGAGCTTCAAAATTACTGAGTGAGCAGCCAGGAGAGGGCCCTGCCAGCAGGGAAAATGGGGAAAGGGAGGCTTGGGAGCTCCAGTCCTGCAGTGGATCCCAAAGGGAATCTGCCCAGATCACCCTGGGATGGGGAGGCACAGTTGGTCTTGCTGGAATCACCAAAGAGCGGCAGTTTTATCAGCCACACCAATCAATTCCCATCAGCCTCACAGGGAATGAAAGTCCCCCCCAGACACATCCCCCTCTGCAGGGTGTGGGATCTGCAGCCTTAAAAAGGAGCTTCAGAATCAGAGCCATGGAATGGTTTGGGCTGGAAGGGACCTCAAAGCCATCCAGTGCCAGCCCTGTCATGGCAGGGACACCTCCCACTGTCCCAGGCTGCTCCAAGTGTCCAACCTGGCCTTGGGCACTGCCAGGGGTGCAGGGGCAGCCCCAGCTGCTCTGGGCACCCTGTGCCAGGGCCTCAGCCCCCTCTCAGCAAAGAATTTCCTCTTAATAAACAATCTAAATGTACCTTCCTTCAGCTAAAGCCATTCCCTGTGTCCTGTCCCTCCATGCCTTGTCCCCAGTCCCTCTCCAGCTCTCCTGGAGCCCCTTCAGGGTCCAAGGTCTCCCTGGAGCCTTTCCTTCTCCAGACTGGATGTTGTAAGGATTCCACACGAGGTTTAGGTTGTTTTGGGAGTGCTTGGTGCCCGTGTGAGGAACTGTCTGTGCTCAGGACATTTATTACCAGAAGCAGCTTCTAATTCCCATCTGAGGGATTCACAAGAACTTTGCCTGCATGTCCTGTCTGATTTTCAGGCACACACCCCTTCAATCTGCTGCCCAGTGGTGTTGTACAGGATGGAATCTACCTGCAACATCAGGTAAAAACCCCAACAGGCAGCCAAGGCATTCCAGGGTCTCCTTCCCTTGCTCAGGACATTATTTCCAGACATTCTTCACGGTAAGGGAAGCAAAGGTTTCCCCTGAAAGGTCACAGGGCACCTCCCCCAAGATGCTCAGGCTCTCCTTGTGCCTGCTGGCTTTAGAGTAAACATGGAGTATCCTGCAAGAATATCTCTTCAATGCTTTATTATCAGCCTCATCATTTTGTAAAATAAAATACTGTCTAGCTCAGTTCAGAGAGAAGGGTCTGAAAATCCCCACGAGCGAGTTTTGCAGACAAGCTTCACTAATCCCCAAAATCTAAGGGATAAGCACAGACAGGAACTACATGGAAAAAGATGTCACCCAACCACCCAAAGGGAGGCTGCACATTTTTATCCAAGGGGATAAGAGCTCAAGATTCCAAGAAGTTTTTGCATTTAATGAATATCTAAGGCACTAAGCTGGCAGCCCTGATGGAGGACAGCTCACCCAGAGCAGAGCTGTCAGAGCTGGTTACTCCCTCCTTTTCCTCCTGGCAAAGTGAAATGCAGCAGTTCCATCCTGCTGAGAACTGCAATCTGAGGGGACAGGACACTGGGCAGGGTGGCCACAGAGGCTGTGCAGTGTCCAGCCCTGGGCAAACTCCAAACCCAGCTGGGCAGAGCACGAGCAGAGTCCGCTTGCCCTGCTCTGGGCAAAGGTGCTGGCCTTAGGATGGCAGAGGTTCCTCCAGCCTGCTGAGCCCTCACAGGCTCCTCAGACCCAGCTTTCTGCAGAAAAGACATTTCTGTCCTTGCAGGAGAGGAAAGTTTAACTCCCAGGAGCCAGTGCTGGCTGAGATTACACAAAATACTTTAATTTCATAGAATATCAGAATGGTCTGGGCTGGAAGGGACCTTAAAGATCATCTCATTCCAACCTTCCACTATCCCAGGCTGCTCCAAGCCCCATCAAACCTGGCCTTGGACACTTCCAGGGATCCAGGGGCAGCCACAGCTGCTCTGGGAATTTTATCCCAGCCCCTTCCCACCCTCCCAGGCAGGAATTCCTCCCCAGTATCCCATCCACCCCCGCCCTCTGGCACTGGGAACCCAGTCCCCCTTTCCCTGGCACTCTCAAATTCCTGCAATGAGAAGCAAATTAAATTCCACCACTGACCTGGATGGGAAGAAGATTATCAGGAATCTATGAAATGCCCTCAAGAAACTGCAGGGCATTTCAGAGGGTGCTGACAGTTCCAGAAGGGTTTTACTGCTTTCCCTCTGAGATTCCATGAGGTTACATAACCCTGAATGCTAAAAGGGCCCCGTGCCTACGACTGTCAGAACCACTGTCTCCAAACTTCAGAGATGCAAAGTCAGGAACTTAAAAGTTCAACACAAGGTTCATGTTCTGCCTTGTAAAAAAATCTACAAGGAAAAAAAAATGCAGTTGCTACAGTTTCTTGTTCAGCTTTTTTCCCTTCTTCTCCTTCCCAGAGGGAATTTTCAGCAGCAATTGCTTTGTCATGGATTGGGAGGTGGAACCATAGAGGTGCAGAGAGCTCCCAACTCCCAGCTCTGCTCTAAGTGCTCCCTGTTTGTCCTGCTGCCCCTGCTCCCCACTGGGAACATCAGCTGCTCAGGGAGTGAGGAATCCTGAGCACTGCCCAGATTTATTCCTCCCAGCCTCCTCACCTGGAGCCACCCTGCACAGACTCATCTGTTAATAACAAAGGCACCTGAAGCTCTGTTTTTAAACAAAAAGCTCACTAAAGACTTATTTCCACTGCATTGCAAATACACCAGGTGTTGGGAGCTGGAGAGGGACTGGGGACAAGGGATGGATGGACAGGACACAGGGAATGGTTCCCACTGCCAGAGGGCAGGGATGGATGGGAGATTGGGAAGAATTCCTGCTGGGAGGGTGGGGAGAGGCTGGGACAAAATTCCCAGAGCACCTGTGGCTGCCCCTGGGTCCCTGAAGTGTCCAGGGCCAGGCTGGAAGGGACTTGGAGCTCCTGGGATAGTGGAAGTGTCCCAGCTTGGACTTTTTGTTTGGTTTTTCTCAGCCAAGTTCAACTGAGACACTGCACAACTGAGACACTTCTCCTGTTTCACTTGGGGTTCCTTCCTAAAGCCAGGAGCCTTGTGCACATCCTTGGCAGGGAATATTTCAACCCACAGCCAGGCAAAACCCCCCAGACCTGCTCAGCAGGCCCAGTGTGAGGTGCAGGTGATGCAGAGAACATCTCCTGTGGCAAGCCCAGGGCAGCAATGCCAGGGCTGAGGCAGCTGAATCCCTGCCCCACTGCCTGGCCCTGCATCCTGCCTCAGAACTGGGGAGAACCCATAGGAAGGTCTGGGGGCACCCTGCCAGGCTGCCTTGCCTGAAACACAGGAATAACATCAATTCTGAGGCAAAAGAACCATAGTGAGGAGTGGGCACAGGAGGCATGTCCAGACCCCACTGTGCTGGCACGGGAAGAGCCCCAGAGATCCCAGAATTCTGCAATCATCCAGGCTGGAAAAGCCCTCCAAGGCCACGGAGCCCAGCTGTGCCCCATCCCCACCTTGTCCCCAGCCCAGAGCTCTGAGTGCCACCTCCAGGTGCTCCTGGGACACCTCCAGGGATGGGCACTCCAAATCTCCTTGGGCAGTTCCAAGGTCTGAGCACCCTTTCCATGGAGAAATTCCTGCTGCTGTCCCCCTGAGCTCCCCTGGCCCAGCCTGAGGCCGTTCCCTCTGCTCCTGTCCCTGTTCCCTGGAGCAGAGCCTGACCCCCCCGGCTGTCCCCTCCTGTCAGGAGCTGTGCAGAGCCACAGGGTCCCCCCTGAGCCCCCTTTTCTCCAGGCTGAGCTGTGAGCACCAGCTGGACTCTCCTCCTCCCTGTGCCAGCCTGGCCACAGCTCCTGAGCAGGAGATCCCAGAGCCATGAGCACACGGGGCTGGGGGTGATGTGACAAAGATCCTGAGGGACAAAACCTCGGTGTAAAACAAGGATCACCTGAGCTTCCATGAACAATCCCACCGAGCTGTGCTGCTTGAATGCCCTACAGAAGGCTCCTGAGTCCCAGAGCAGCCTAGCAGGAGCCCCAAGGAGTTTTGGGGGAAGTGCAGCCCTCCCTGGCCGGTGCCAGCCCCGGCAGGGCAGCGTGTCCCCTGAGCTGGCACCACACAGCAGTGACAGTGCAGTCTGCAGAGCTGTCAGCCCTCCTTCTGAGCAGGGAAAGGCAATTTCCCCTGAAAGGGCTGTTACCAAATTTAAACTGCTCCCTCCTGATTCAGGGAATGCTCCAGTTCAAACTGCAGCTCCTCAGGGGGGGCAGAGGCTGGAGCAGAGCTCGGGCTGCTGAGGAGCCTGCCCGTGCTCCACGTTAAGGCAGGGTCAGGAGGAGGGCAGGACTGAGAGCAGCAGCCCAGCACAAGGGCACAGGCAGCAGGAGGGAGCCAGCACCAGGACTCCTTCAGCAAAGGTCACTGCTGAGCTCGATCCCTTTCACACAGGGACGCAGGGACACAGGAACTGTCACCCTGCAGGGCCTTTCAGGGCAGGCAGGTCTGGAAGTTCCTTTCCCCCAGGAAAATCGAAGCAGTTTCTAGGACAGGGACACAGATCACCTCTAAGGCTCTGGAGAAGGGGGATGGGATGAGCAAACATTACCAGAGACTCACCACACCCACACAGGGAACCCAAGGGTCTGAAGGTGAGCAGGAGCAGCTGTGAGCTGGAGAATGTGCTCTGGTCCCTCCAGGTGTGTGGTGACTCCCGGGGGCTCAGGAGCAGAAGACTGGCACAGGGTACCCAGAGAAGTTGTGGATTTCAGTCCCTGGACATGTCCCTGGCCAGGCTGGACAGGGCTTGGAGCAGCCTGGGACAGTGCAAGGTGTCCCTGCCCATGGGTGGAACCCTGGAAGGTCCCTTCCCACCCACACCATGCCATGATTCTGTGCTTCTACTCTTGCTCAGCAAGAGGCCCAGGAATACCCTCCAGTCCAGCTGAGATTTTGGGCTGGTACCAGACACAGTTCAGGGAATCCTGAGCTGCAGCCTGGGCTGATGCCAACACCTGCAGAGGGTTCAGGACACCACAAACACAGAGCAGCAGCCAAACCACCATCTGCTGCCAGTCTGCACACAGGACTGGGACTTGCAAAGTGCCTCCTGCTCCCAGGAAACCCAAGAGCCACAGAGTGAATTAAAAAAAAAAAAATACCTGAGGAATAAAAAGTCAGCAAAATTGCAAAAAGAAAATATCCCCTACTTCCCACTGATGATGATCTGGTACCACAAACCTTCCCTAAGCTTTATCCTTCTGAGACCCAAGCACATTAACCATAAAGAGTAAAGCTGCAGATTTCTCTTCAGCTGAACACAAAGCACTCCTTTATCTTTAGATCCTAAGGCAGCCCAGGGCTGCTCCTCCTGCTGTGCCCACAGCAGACAGACCAAGCCAGCTCTGTTCTCTTGGTGGGAATTTGTTACCTGAGCTGTCCTCCCAAGGGTCAGGCAGACAGCACACGTTCCCCATGTCCCCAGAGCTGCCCAGCCAGGCCCTGCTGGAGCAGTGCCCAGCTCCCATCACCCCAGCAGGACACGGCCACGCTCCCCGTGCTGGCTGCTGCAAACCCCAAATCCTCCCCTGGCACCATCCAAGAGCCAAAGTCTTCTCTTTTAAGTGCAATCAGGGCCAGAGGAGAAAACAAAAAGAGGTAAAAGCAGCACTTACAGTCTCTGCTGGGGATCACGAGCTCCAAGTGTGCTCCTTGGAGAGTCAATATTTACAGAACCACAAAGAAGAACAAGGTCCACACAGCAGCTCACTTGACCCACTAACAGCACTTTGCAGGAGCTATTCCTCGGGCTGAGGAGGGCACAAAATTCTGACTCTTCTCAAAACTTACAGCAGATAAAACACATGAAAAAACCATCTTCACTGCACCATGCTGTAGCTACGCCTTGCCTGCTGCCTCCTCACACTTTCATCACTCCAGCTGGCTCTTTCTGGCTATGTCATTACTTGTTCTGGTATCTTTTCATGAAATAGGTTACACATTAATAATGCTTCACACCCGTAGCCCAGGGTGGTGCCTGCCCTCTCCATTACCTGGGAACACCCAGCCCCATCCCTGAGCTTCCCTGGGTCCTGCTCCCCGGCCTGGATGGAGCCTGTGCTCCTTATCAAATGATAACAACCAGAACTAAAGCAGGCAAAGGGCTGAACCCTGCAGCCTCCTGTGCATCACTTTCCCCTCCAGCTCCGTTAACAGTTTTCTTCCAGCCTTCTCTTATCTCTAACAAAGTGGAAATCCTCTTCTTTTGACTTGTGCACTTCAGTGCTTGTAAATCACTGTGCACCATAATCTGGGCAGTTCTTAAATCTCTCCAGCTCTAAGTCCTCGCTTCCATTTTTATTAATTTCCTCCTTTTTTCCAGACTCTTAAAAGCATTTGACACAGCCTCCTTGGAAATGGCCTGTGAGTGTCTTTCCTATCCATACAAATCACTTCCCTCCATTAGTTTTTTAGCACTTCACCTTCCCAACAGGTTTAACTCTTGCCATCCCTGAATGCCAAGATGAGTTAAAATTTATTGCCCTTTTCTCCCTCCTGCTCATGTTTTTATTGCCTAAAAACAGCCAATCCTATCATATCCTTGTTTCCCACCTTTCCTCATCCTGCTGTCCTCAGGGAAGCCATGCAGCAGCTCCATGATTAACCCTTCTCCAGGTTCAAAACATCCCAACTCTTCAGCTCAGGTTGGGGGCCAACACTTCTCCCCAAGAGCTGTCAGTGAGGGAGCCCCTCTGAGGCCAAGGAATGAATTCTAAATATGTGAGGAGTGTGGGAACTCTGGAACACATCCCCATACTCCTGCCTCACCTTCCCCACACGGAACCAGGAATTCCAGCCTGGATTTCCAGCATTTGATTGCTGCTTGGATGCAAAATACTTCATTTCTTTTGACCTACATATTTTGGCACTTTCACTCTGCCTCACATGAGATGGAGAGGAGCCATTCAGAAGTGACAGTATTTACTGTCACCCTTGAAACACACAAATACACACACACATCTATCTCTATATACTCAATATGTATTTTTTCTCCTCCTTCCTGGATCCCATCTGTGGGTGCACGACCACAACACCCCCCCCCCCCACATGCTTGTTGTGCAGAATGAGATGGTGATAATGGAAATAAGGGCTTAAAATAGCAGCTTTCCCTTCAGCACTCGAGTGCTGTTTGTTTGTGGCTGTGATTCCAGCATCCCTGCTCACACACATCACCCTGACCTACTTTCAGCTTTCCCAATCCCGTGGCACAGGCAGCGAGCTCACAGGAGGAATCAGAAGCAGTCAGGAGAAATCTCTCTGCCACGTTTGTAATAGAGTTTTATGGCCATTAATTCCAGCTAGTGTCAAACTAATGACACGAGGGACATCAAAGCATGAAGGCATTTACATAATACCAGAAGAATCTACAATTCTATTACTGTTTATTCAGGCAGCTGCTGCTTGAGAACGAGGAAGATGACACGCTGTCTGTGCTCTTTTGAAATCATTCTAATTTACAGCCCTGCAGAAAGGCAGCCAGTTTTCTAGGAATTCTTTAATTCCTCACTAAGGAGTCTCTGATGTTTTGAAATAAACCCTGCCAATTTTATTTTCCTCTGAAAATCTAGGAAATAAAGTGCTGTCATTCCTGTGGACGAGCCCTGAGAGACTCAACCTGGCATCTGAGGGAGCAGCTCACCTCAAAGCAGGAATGTTCCACGGGACCTCCCACCTGGCCACCACAGACATGGGATGGAAGGGAAAAAAAAGTGAATTATTGCTCGGATCCGTGCTCTGGTACTGAACTGTCTCACCTAGATGGAGCTGACAGCGCAGGCGGCGCCGCGGTTTGACGGTGACACGAGAGGACATTTCCAGGGTTCTGGGAGCTGCTCCCAGCTCTGCTCACCCTGCAGGGCTCAGCCAGCCCAGACGTGTCCCCTGGCTCGGGCTGGGCTTGGGGACAGCACAGCAGAGCACACAGAGTGTCACCTTCAATGCCAGCCCCGTGCCCCAGGCGGGGACGAGACGGTGCCACCGACACCGCTGGGACAGGGAGGAGGCTGCAGGAAGGGTCTGGGTACAGGGCAGCTGTGGGTGACTCCAAAGGACACCAACAAGGGACAAAACCCTCAGTTCCTGCCCTCCAGGTCCCTTTGGGGTATGGCTTGAAACTGGAATTCACCACCAAACAGATGAGCAAGGAGAGCAGAACCCCTGAATGGTTTGGGTGTGCAGGGACCTTCAGGATCATCCAGTGCCACCTGGGCAGGGACACCTCCCACTGTCCCAGGGTGCCCCAAGCCCTGTCCAGCCTGGCCTTGGACACTTCAGGGATCCAGGGGCAGCCACAGCTGCTCTGAGAATTCCATCCCAGTCCCTCCCCATCCTCCCAGCCAGGAATTCCTTCCCAGTATCCCACCTGGCAGTGGAAGCCATTCCCTGTGTCCTGTCCCTCCATCCTTGTCCCAAGTCCCTTTTCAGCTTTTCCAAAGCCCCTTTAGGCCCTGCTGAACCTCTGGTTGTCTTCAATTCATGGAGGTTTAATGCTGAAACCTGATTTTAGCAGGACTGGAGACACCCCTGAGACAGAAAAGTAGCACAAGACTCAGAAGGTAAAAATCTGATGTGACCCCTGTGAGCAGCAATTCTAAAGTCACCACAAGAAACACAACTGTCAGTTGAAACCACTCATCAGCTCATTTAGATATATATATTTATGTGTTTTTAACTGAGAGTCTGGCCAGGTAAATCTCAATTTCCTCAACTCTCAGCTACAAAATGGGGCAACTCTACTTTGGATCTTTCCATGACTATCAGGTTCCCATTCCTGTTGAATCTGAGATTGTCTTTGGAAGAACACAGAGCTGCACAAAACTACCTGAAACTTTCAGTGATGCACACAAAATTGCAGACTTTTTTTTTTAAGCAGAATCAGTAATTTTGGTTGTGAGATTGAGACATGGAGCCCCTAAAATATTGCAAAACTGCCCATGAGTGACATTTTGAAAGAGCAGTTTGCATCACTGGCAAACAGGAGAGTGTTAATGTAGGAGATGGAACATCACAGATTTCCCAGGCAAAGCATGGAAGAAGGCTTGACGAAGCTGAAAGCAAAGTATTTTTATCTGTAGCCAGGGGAAATGTTAGGGAAAGTGGAGACACAAGGAAATGACACAAAGGTAAATAAAGAGTTGGCTAAGTGACAAGTGGCAAGGCAATGTCAAAAGGGGAATTCTCTTCCTGGAGGAACATAACCAGTTATGAGAGTGTGAAGATCAGGATCCAAAACAAGCCTTGCTCAATGTTTTCATTTTTAATCCTAGAAATCAAAAACTTCTGATGAAATGAAGTTAAAAGTATCTTTTCTCAGATAAAATATTCAGCCTGCACATCTCAGGACTCAGCTGAGCAGCCCAATTTCTGTTACCTGTGTGTGCTGGAGGAACAGATCAGATGCTGCTGCCCAGTGATCAGAACCTCCCTGGAGTTTGATGATCCCTGGGTTTCCCTCCCAATCCAGGATCTTCTGATTTTATGACTTCTCTTAGATTCTACTCCCCAGCCCAGCACTGGGATGGGAGATTTGGAAGCACAAAAAGCTGGGCCCCAATTAAGGCAGAATTGGTGGCATCCTAAGAGCCACCATCCCTTCTCCTGTGCCAATGCCATGAACAGGGAATGCCACAGGGCCACCAGTGTCCTGCTGGCAAACACTGCCACACCCCTGCTCCTGCTGCTCCCACTGCCAGGGCTGCCTTGGGAAGAAACCATTTTAATGGTTGGCTCAGGAAACCTGAGCTCTGCTCCCAGCCTTCCCACTAACTCACCACGACCACCAGCAAGTCCCAATTTTCCTCCTGGAGCTGGGAAATGGCCACATAACATGGTCAGCTTTAATCTGCATGGGTAAAAAAGGACTCCAGAAGAATGAAATGTTGCTTTTCAGTCCTTCAGTCATCTCTGAGGGAGCTCCCAGCCTTCTGAAATCCAAGTCACTGCTGAATCCCCAGGAGCTCAGGGAGAACAGGGAAAGACAGTGAGTTTGGCCAGGCTGGTTTTTCAGGGAGCCAGACCAAACTGAGGGCATGGAAAATCACACTTCACAGAATCACAGAATATCCTGAGCTGGAAGGGACCCACGAGGGTCCTCAAAGGCCAGCTCCTGGCCCTGCACAGGTTGAATTTGTTACAGAGAGTCACAGGAAATTCTCTTTGAGAAGAGACAGATCAAACCTCTGCAGCTTCACAGCTCCTGCCAGGAGGGGACAGCCAGGGGGGTCAGGCTCTGCTCCCAGGGAACAGCGACAGGAGGAGAGGGAACAGCCTCAGGCTGGGCCAGGGGAGGTCAGGGTGGACACCAGCAGGAATTTCCCCATGGAAAGGCTGCTCAGGCCTTGGCAGGGGCTGCCCAGGGAGATTTGCAGTGCCCATCCCTGGAGGTGTCACCTGGAGGTGGCACTCAGAGCTCTGGGCTGGGGACAATTTGGGCACAGCTGGGACTCCATGACCTTGGAGCTCTTTTCCAACCTCAACAATTCCATGATTCAGTCAGATGCAGTGTGCTCTCACTGCAAGGAAGGAGGTTAAACAGCATCCTCAGTTATGTGGCAGAACAAAATCAAACATCCCTCCCAGATATTTTTTGGGGGTGGTGAACTGTGTTTTGCTCATGTCCCACAGTCTCCTGTCACTTCTGTGCCTTGCCAAGTCACTTCTAATTCCAGAGGTGCCTCCAGCATCAATTGTCCACAGAAACAGCCACAGCCCTGAAGTTCCAGAACTGTTCCCAAGGGAGCTGTTAATCCTGCACTGTTTAGCAGCCATTGATAAATGCCAAGAGAAACAGGGATCCTGCCTGGTCACCTCCAGGAAGGGGCTGCTTCTGCCTTCCACTGCTGCCAAAATGAAGGGACAGGTTTATGGGAAAAGCCTCATTCTCCAACACACAGAAATCCCAATCCCACCTCGGGAAGGAGCAGCTCCAGGTGAGGAGGGAGCAGCTCAGCCATGCTGAGGTGAGCTTTTACCCACCAAATGGAAAATCAGGAGCACACACTTAGCAAAAGCATCCAACCCAGCATTTGCACCATTTCCAAGGGCAGGGTGAGCCTGGCTTGCAGAGTTATCCCACGGGAGAGGAGACTGCTCCAAAGGGACCAGGCACAGCTCCCTGGGCTGGGAGAGGATGGGGATGCTGAGCATTTCAGTTGTGTAACTCCAGAAAGCAGCGAAGCTTTCCTGATCTGATGCTCAGCAGGAACTCAGGAAGGTTTTATGCCACACTTGCCAAAAGCCAGAGTGTTTCAGACACACCAACTCCACACAAGGTGTACTCAGTATTTCATGGTTCAGAGCTGGAAACCAGCTGCAGAAATTGCACCAAAATAGCAGCAAAAAGGGGAGATTACTGCTGAGGATAAATGTAATTTCTATTTCAGGGACTTGCTCATGCAGGACTAAGAGAGCTGGAGTTGTCCAAAGCTCTCTCCAGGGAGAGGGAGCTCTCTGCAGTTCTGTGGAGTTTAAGGAGGAGGCACCACAGCCTTGCTCAGCATTTCTGAGCTTCCCTTTGCTCAGCCCCTCCAAAGCTGCCCCTGCTCCGAGGTGTAGATCTGCTCTCAGCCCAACCACCAAAGAGCTCCTGAGCAGCTTCACAGCATCCTTAACTATAAAATTTTCTTTTTCCAAAAAAAAAAAGGTCCCATTAATCCAAGATTACCCCGGTGCCAACCCACCCCGAAAGGAGAACGCTCGATAACAACAGCTGGGGTGCAGCTAGAAAAGATAAAATGCACAATATAATCAGCCTTACCCTATTTGCAGTGATGGGACTGAACTGGAAGAAGATTAAAGAGCTCAGGCCTCCGAGGGAGCCACGAGCAGAGGCAGGATTAGGGAAGTTTCCTATGCCCAGGTTGGATTTAGCCTGTGTCACACGACCTCTCAAAGCCACCCCAGCACACGACGCTTCCCAAAGGTTTTGTAAGCAGGATAAACCCCCATCAAATCCGTTCTTACAAGCAGAACCCCAGCTCTAGAGGAGGAATAAAAGGTGGGGAAGGAAAGCTGAAAAGGGAGAGCCTGGTGGGAGGGGAGCAGCACTCCAGGCCCAGCCCCACCTTGCCGGGGGTGCTGCTGCAGAGCGGCGCCGATGGAGCTCCTGCTGGGAATGGGATCCTGCACTGGGAATGGGATCCTGCACTGGGAATGGGATCCTGCAGCTCCCAGACCTCCTCCCAGCCCTGCAGGAGATGGCTGAAGCCCTGCCGAGTTCATCCCTGCTCTTCCTGCTGTCAGCCCACGAGCTGATCCCGACAGCTCCAAGGGAAATATTTACCCAAGTGATGGAAGGCAGAGATTATCTCCCATTGTGAAGCCAAACCATGAACCCCACCTAGCAAAAAGGTGATGATAAAGGGTTTAGACTAAGCTTTCTTTTTTGTCTTTTACAGTGCTGCTGTTTATTTTCCTTTGACAAGCCTCTCATTGAAATTCCCTACGTTTAATCTGAAGGATCACTGCAAAGACTCCCCACAAGCTACTGGAATAAGCAAGGGAATAAACATGATGTTGTTTTAAGCACTGAAGAAAGGAGGGAGGGAAAAGTATTTTTTTGAGCTGCAGTTAAGTTCCAGAGAGACAAATTAAAGGCAAATTGGGAAATGTAAGTGCAGGATAAGAGCAGGGCTCTGGATGAGGAGCAGTGAGGATGAGGAGCCCTTGTCTGCAGCACTGAGTCTCTGTCTCTCTCCTGCCCGCCTCAAACCCTCCTGAAAACACCAAGAGTTTAAAAAGGCTGCCTCATTACGTGCCCAGAAACATTCCAGCTCCACAGAAACACGGTTCAGAGAAATGACAAGTCAGTTTTGTGTGAAGGCTGACGAGCTCAAAAGGATGGGCAGAGAAAAGGGCTCACATTTTCCAGGAGGTCCCAGCCTGCACAGTTCTGCAGCACCTCCCCAACAAGGTGGTTTAAGTGCACTAACAACACATTAAATCCAAGCTACAAGCTCCAAAGTTCATGGCTTGAATATTTTAAGTCCCAGCTACTTGGTCAGGAAATTCAAGCCTTGGAGGACCCCATTAATTCACCCAGCTGTCAGATCCTTGCTGGAACAACTCCTGAGCACGCTGCAAAACAGAAAGGGTTTGTATTCCCAGTTTTTAAACCTCTCTAAGCCTCCCTGTTAAGCTTTTAATAGACTTCTCGACATATGTATGACTTCATTATAATCCTTTTAATTTCCTATTCAATGAGCCAAGTCAGGGACATCCCACCTCTGAAGCAAAGGCTGAAACAAAAAAAGAGAAAAGCCAAGCAGCAGGTTGGTGGGGAAGCACCATCTGAGAGAGAGCCAGCATGAAATCAGCATTTGGCAGACAGAAAAGGTCCCTGCTTTCCTTGTGGCCCCCAGAGGAGCTCCCAGGGCATTCCCAGGGCTGCAGCAGCTCCAACACTCACTGTCCTGTGGGGACACACAGTGACACAGGGACAGCACAGTGCTGCCTTCCTGGGAAACCTGCACCCCAACCCCAGCTTCTGCACCCCTCATCCCAGAGCTGTTTCTCATCCCAACACCACAGATCCCAGGATGGTTTGGGGTGGGAGGGATCTGAAGCTCATCCTGTTCCACCCCTGCCATGGCAGGGACACCTCCCACTGTCCCAGGTGCTCCAAGCCCTCTCCAGCCTGGCCTTGGGCACTTCCAGGGATGCAGGGGCAGCCCCAGCTGCTCTGTCTGTAATTCCCAGTGTTTATCAGCACTTCAACACCTGGGAAATTTCTTTATGCTCTTTGAACAGCTCAGGAGTAGCTCAGGAGCTCAGATTGTGCAGCTGCTCAGCTCCTGAGCAGCAGGAAGCCACAAATTCCTCATCTGAAAGAGCAGCAGGACCTGCAGAGAAAACCCTCATCCCCCACTGCCCCTGCAGGAGCTGGGGAAGCTCCACATTCCCTGGAAGAGCTTCTGTCCCCCCCCAGGGCCAGGGACAGAGAGCCCCAGCTGTCACATCACCTCCCCATCCACCTTCCCCCAAAACAAGCACCCCAAAGCTCAGGGAGGCTCACAGAAACCTCTGAGTCACAGAGGAACTCAGCAAAGCTGCTGAATTATTCACTTGGCTGCTGTTTTTAGACTGGAGCCACGGGAAACGTGAACTCCCCAGCAGTGAGCATGGCTGGATGCACCCCCTCTGAGGAGCCTGAAAAGCTCTGTCTTAAAACCAGGAAGGACAAAAGCCTCTGTAAATAAAAACTTGCACCAAGAGGGAAATACACAGGCAGGTAAAAGAGGAAAGCCAGTAGAAAAGTGCTAATTGGAAGAACACACCTGTAGCTGCCCTATTTACCAAATGCTACACAGAATAAACAGATTTGGGGATGGTTTTGTTGGGTTTTTTTGGGGGTTGGGGAGGTTTTTAAATTGTTTTCTCCCACAAATCTTTGTCCTCAGGGCTCTCCATCCCTTCATTCCCAGCCTGGATCTGTGGTTGGGATTGTCCCAACCCAGGTGCAGAACTTTGCCCTTGGCCAGGCTGAGCCTCCTGAGGTTGGCACAGTCCCACTTCTCCAGGCTGGCCTGACAGCTTAAGCTTTACCTTTCATATTTTCCAGATTCTGTATTTAGTTCTTTATTTATAAAAATTATTATTATCATCATTATCATCATTATTATTATTATACTCTGAACACCATATATTATTATTTGTATTGTTGTTATTATTATACTCTGAACACCATATAAACTGTTAGTAAGTTCAGTCAGACAAAACCATCCTTTTCCAGCCCCAGAACCAAGGACACCTTTACAGCTTCAGGCCCAAAAAATGCAAACAACAGTGAATTGAGGAGAGCAGTCTGGGAAGATAGGGCTTCATAACCTGAAGCTGTAATTGGCCAATTAACCCCAATATGGGAATGGACCAAAACTTATAAAAATATGAAAACTCACAACTTGGAGTCCATCTTGGGTGTAGCCTCAGCCAGGCTCTTGTACTGCCCAAGGTGCATCCTTTGAAGGCCTTTTTAATCAATCCCTGCTTTATTCCTTTAACACTGCCCAGCCTCTGTTCTGGGGAGCCTCTCCAGGTCCCTGTGGGTGCCCCATCCCCTCCCTGCAGCTGTGACAGCGCCCAGAGCTCGGTGTCACCAGCAGAGAGCCTGGGGTGCCCCAGCCCCACTGACAGGAGGCTGGACAGTGCTGGTGCCACCCCTGAGTGTCCCTCTTGTCACTGCTCTGCCCTGACACCGAGCCAGTGACCACAAGTGAGTGTGACCACCCAGCCCCTTCCTCACCCACCGAGTGCTCCACCCAGGAAATCCCTGTCCCTCCACTTTGGGGACGAGGACGTCGTGTGGGACAGAGTGGAATGCTCTGCACAACATCCTTGTCTTTGAGGGACAGGTTTTCCAGCCTCTGCCAGGCAGCAAAGGACTGCAGTTGCAGCCATTTCCCCTTCCAGCAGTGCCAGCAGAGCAGCTGAGCCAGAACATTCCCTGCAGGAATCAGCCCTGGCTGGCAGCAGGACCCCGGAGACTCCCAGCACACAACAACTCGGGAGGGGTTAGTTTGAGATGTTTATTAGGGAGATTTATTCCACAGCAGTTACAGCTTCACATCATACAGAGCATTGGAATTAATAATTCAGCATCAGGAGCGACAACAGACAGGCGTGGAAGCACAGGGATGTTAGAGCACAGGACAGGTACAGCATCAGCTCCAGGGCTGCAGGAGAGCAGGAGATCTGAGCAGAGGAACACTCCTGTGCCTCCCTGCTCGTGGGGCTGCACAGGGACACCCCACACCGAGCTCTCAGCGGGACACAGGGATGTTTTCCAGGAGGGACAGAAGATCCAGCACTCTGCACAGACCCCCCCCCCGTTCCCTGCATCCCCAGGATCCCACCCCAGCACACCCAGAGCTGCAGGAGCATCAGCCCAGCCCCACAGCACAGCTCCCCTGTGCCCACAGCTCCCTGCACATCAGTGACCCCGTGGCACTTCAGATACAAACAGGGGGTACAAACATGGGGTGGAGCATGGGATGGATGATCCATGTTTGCAGCGGGGACAGCCAGACCCTGGGCTGGAGGAGCTGCCCCTGCCCTGCCCCATCCATCACTGGGGCTCCCAGGATGGGCAGCTGCTCCCAAAACTCCTCTGCCTGCCTCA
Source organism: Vidua chalybeata (assembly GCF_026979565.1). Taxonomy (NCBI): domain Eukaryota; kingdom Metazoa; phylum Chordata; class Aves; order Passeriformes; family Viduidae; genus Vidua; species Vidua chalybeata. The sequence continues at coordinate 928,335 of NC_071530.1, forward strand.
CTCTGGCTACAAGGCCCTCTGGCCAAGACTTTAAAGCATTGCTGCCTTTCAGTGAAGTAAAGCATCTGTGGGAAGTGGGCAAAGTCTCACGTTCAGGTAACCTGAAACCTTCCATAATTCAATCCGAAAATATTTCATATTTCCATATTTCAATCTGAAGTTTCCTTCCCTACTTCTACGGTTTTTGGGAAGGAGTATGACAGCAAAGCCACTCCCTAAGGCAGGAATTTGGGCTGACTGTTTTCCTTCATCCTCCCAGTTATGGCAAGGGCTTGGACCCCAAAATGCACCCCTCAGACACCAGTCTTATATTATTTATTCTCTACTTCTAGGGCACAAGAGTTAAGCCCACTTAAGGCAAAAGGTGAGAAAGAACAATTGAGGAGCCAAGTTAAACTGATGCTGCCTTGCTTCAAAATCACATTTAGAAAAAAATAATAGCTACGAAAAGGTCTTTGAAAAGAAAGCCAAGAAGGCAAGAATCTCCTTTTATGGGCACAGACACCAAAATCCCAAAGGAAAGCACAATGTGAAGGACTCACAGGTTGGAACTGATCTCAGGTCTTTCCCAGCTCCCATGATGCTGTGAACCTGATGGGGTTGGGAGGGAAGAGCCCAGTTTGGGCACTGGGAGCCTCCAGGAGCTTTCCCAGAAACAACAACTGTGCACCCGGGAGGAGCAGCAGCCCCTGCTGGGAGCTGGCACCACAAGGACATCAGCTCCTAAGGAGGCCTCAGGGGGGGCAAGGAGGGGTAAACTGGCACCAAAATGGGGAGAAAAGCGCCGGGTCCTGGCACAGGGCAGTGCCCAGGCTGTGACTCAGCGCTGGCACCGCCGCCCGCCCGCGAGCATGTGAGGCCTCACTGGGGATCAACAGCAAAGCAAGGCTGCCTCTGCCTGGGGGAGATGCCCAAAGCTGCTCTGCTGGCACTGGCACAGCCCTGACAGTGCCCATTCCAGCTGGGACATCCCCTAAATCCTGGCTGCAGCGGGGACAGGGCTGCAGTGGGTACCAGGGGGCAGCTGCCAGCCACTCCCCCCCACAACAAGGAAATGCCATTTTTAGGCAAGTGAAGCTCTTAGCTCTTGTTTTGGGCAGTTCAGCCTCAGGCTGCATTTGGGTTCAACTAAATCCCTTCCATCAGGTGTTGCAGGCCAAGTTGCAGGCTGAGCTCCAGCACAGGATTCTCCTCACCCAAAACATTCCTCTCCCTCGCCTCCCAGAGCCAAGCTGAGCCTGTCTCAGGCAAAACCCTGCCTTCCCTCTCTAATTATCTCCTCCTTTCATGCTTTGTTTCATCTACCATGGAAAAATGAGCACTTCTGTCTTTGGAAAGCTTTGCAGCTCTGTGGAGCCAGTGGGAATCCCACTGGCCATGCCCCTGTAGCTCTGGTTTAGGTTAAACCAGGCCTGCTCCTTCTGCTGCTGCTGGGAATTGTCAGGATTATTTCAGCACAATTTCACAACTCAGTGCTTTTGTTTCCCTCAGTTTTAGCAGGGACAGATTATTTCTCATGGCAGGTAAAATCCCATCCAAGGCTGTCATTCCTCACAGGAAGCCAGAGGTGTGAAGTTAAAAAAAGGCAATTTCCTTCCTTACTTCTACGGTTTTTGGGAAGGAGCATGACACCAAAGCCACTCCCTAGGGCAGGAATTTGGGGCTGGCTGTTTTCCTTCATCCTCCCAGTAATGGCAAGGGCTTGGACCCCAAAATGCACCCCTCAGACACCAGAGCTGATCCACCTGTACCTCAGGACACTTGGTTTTCCCTGATCTGTTTCTCACATCTACAAAGTGCTGAGATGATCTGAACCCACCCGTTTGGAAGAGAACAACACTGTTAGAGACCAGACCCTCATGTGAGAGGGTCTCAAAGCAGCAAGGAGCAAGGCAGGTACTCTAAAAGGCTGTGGTGAGTGTGGGGAGAAGGGAAGGGAGCTGCAGTCATGGTGGACCCATCCACTATGGAAGCACAACTGGAAATTTCAAACCTTCTCTTATCGAGCACCATGAAAACGGAGAGAAATTAAATTTGAAGGTGATCAAACCAAAAATGGAGCTGTGGTCGTGATTTCAAACCAGAGGCACAGTGCAGTTCCAAAGCAGGGTGCACTTTTGTGCTTACACAGAGAGAGGAAGGTTTCAACAAGCACTGCAGAGCACAGGGAGGAGGAGCAGGATGGAGCCACCCTTTGGTTCTTCTACAGCCAAGTCCAAGGAGGTAAAGCAAGAGCTCTGTAAAATGCTGCAGATTTTAGAAGTGTAATGGCAGGTAGAAAAGGACACTGGTCTCGTGTCAGTGGCAGCCCCAGTGTTAGGAGACAGTCTAGGCTTCTAGGAGGAGAAAATAGAAGAGAGGAAAAGAAGTAGGAGAGGGAAAGGGGATGGGGAAGGGGGCAAGAAAGCGCAAGTCGTTAGTAAACATCACCATGGAGCAGCACTGCACAACACCCAACACCTCATCAGTGCAGCCAGGAGATTTGCCAGAAGCCAGGGGACAGACACACACACAGCTCTGCTCTCAGGGGTGGCTGCAGGGCTGTCACCTGTCACCACACGGAGCCACCGTGGGCAGGGCCAGCCACCGCCGGTGACAGGCACAGGGGAGCAGCGCCTCAGGAGCACAATTTGCACCGAAAGCAGGGAATTTCTGTGAGCCACTGGTGGCTGACAGAATTGCCAGCAGGAGGGGAAGCCCAGCCAGGGGAAGTGTGAGCATCCAGCAGGAACACTTCCCTAGGGAGCTTCTCACCTGCCAGCAAGAGCATGGACAGCACCTTGGGCAAGAGGCATATCCAGATCAACCATGTGATCACCCCAATGGATTTCCTTCCAGAAATTTGGCTGGGTTTTATTTTTAACTGCATATTTCCTTTGAACTCTAGGCAAATATCCTGCAATAAAGAGCTGCAAATTACACATGAAGTTTTGGTTCTAAACCTGCTGTTGGTTTGACTAAGGCCTCCCTGGCCTTTGCCTGGTGGAGGTGAGCAGTGAGCTGCCTCCCTGAGCTGCAGGGATTCCAGAGCAGCACTGAATTCCCTGCTCCCAGCCCTGCATCCCCAGGAACTCTGCTCCAGCCTCTCCATTTCTCCTTTTAAGGAAGAACAGGATCAGCAGCAGGATTCCAGGGGATGTGCCCAGCACCCAGAGCTCCCCTCTGCAGCTCTGCAGCTCCCAAAAACAAACCCCACAGGGCCAGGCAGCCATGGCCACGTCGGCCTCAGCCCTGCCAAGGACTGGGCCCTTGGCAGGAGCTGCCAGGTTGCCTAAAGCCTGGCCTAAGCTCAGCCCTGAGCAGGGCTTTGAACACAGCACTGCCAAGAGAAAAGAATCCAGCACTTGATGGAGGGTTTGGCCCCGAGCTGGAGAGGTTTGGGTCCCTGCCAAGTGCTGCACTGAGGGTGTCTGGGAGTGCCAAGGAGCGCCAGGAGCTCAGGCCTGGCTGATGCCAGCTCTGCTGACACACCCCACACGGCTGCAGAGGATGCTGCATGCAAGAAAACGAGGTCAATCCTCACCTTGTTTGATGTGATGAGTGAAGGAAACCATCCAGCAGTGCTTCCTGAGCTCCAGCCCAGAGAGAGCCACATTTGGATGTGCAAATAGCTGGGCTACCCCTTTTCCTTGGAGTCTGTCTCAGAATCAACTTAAACCCAGCTCTGCTTTTTAAAGCTCTCTCTGCAGCTTTTAACACTGGATTTTGAGCAGAAAGCTGGCTGGCCTGAGCATCACCTTCCTCAGTCCTCTCCTGGCTGCTGCATTCCTCTGCACACATCCCACATCCCTACGAATCATTTCAGCTTTCAGACACAGGGAATGGATCCTGCTGAAGACAAAACCTCCCAAGCCAGAGGTGGTTTGGAGCCAGGGACCCGGGCTTTAGGCAGCAGCACCTCTGAAATGTGGGAGCAGGCCCTGCTCAAGGCCATCCCCTGGTGCAGATGGTTCTGAAGGCCTCCAGTGCCTGGTGGAAATTCAGCATTTCTCCCATGGAATACTGCAAGCATTCCACAAGGAAGGGGGCAGGGAAAGGGGCCATGGAGGAATTGTGTCATGTAAATCTTCTGTTACTCTGGCAAACCTAATTAATTTGATGGCCACAGCTCCTCTTCCTGACACACTGCTCTGCCACTTTGATGGCATTTTTAGACACACTTGAACAAGAGAAGGAAAAAGAAAATCAACTCTACCCCACAAAGAGGGAACGTATTAATAAATTAAAAAGCTCCAGACACATGAAAGTATCTTTGATCAAAGTTGTTAACATTTAGTGTGAAGAGTTAAACCTCCACAAAGCAAGAGTGAGGCAAATAACAAAGAATTTTTTAAACACAAGCCAGAAGTTCAATACAAAAATCCTGATGCCTTTAATTATTCAGACCATAAATCTGATTGCATTCCTATCTCCTTTAGTTAGAAGTATTAAATAAGAGGGAGGAAATATCCTTAGCAAGGATCAGAAGTGTTCTTAATTTCAGTTTATACTGAATTGTAAAAGATGCACAATTTCCTTCTGACCAGATTTCCAATGGCAAATGAAGCACAAAGATCCATTTTTCTATTCCCATCCTCACTGAGGACATGAAACTCACTCACACTAAACCAAACTCCAAAATCCTAAAGAGAATTATAGCAGAGAGGTGTTTTGATTCACCCCCACCTCCCAGATGCTCATCATTATTTCCTGAACTGGTTTTTAACTCGGGGCTGCACCTCTGGATTAGGAGGGACAACACTGGGAGCACCCAGCCAATGTCAGCAATGATCTGGAGCTGAGATCATCACCAGGGAGATGCCAGGGTGACAACTGACTCTGGAATACTCCATCCCCAAGAAAAGTCCTTGTGACAGAGGGAACAGATGGGCTGGGCTTTGGTAGGAACCCCAATTCCCAGGCAGAAAGGCTCAAGGGGAAGGGAAGCAGTGCTCACTAAGAGAGGACCAACCTCAGCACTTCTGCCTGATTGGAAAGGTCCATTCTTTTCCAGGTTCTGCACAAGTCTGAAATATTCCCCCAGTTCCAGCACAAGCTTCTGGCAGTCAAAACCACCCTGATGCTATGGAAAAAAGGTCCCAAAGGCTCGGTGTCACCTGTGCCACTGCTGGAGCAGGTGAGGGGAGGTCGGGGTGAAGGACACGGCTGGCTCATGGCAGAGAATAAAAGCTGCTCCAAAGGATGGGGGACGTAGGAAAACACCACTGTGGGGCACAGGGGAACTCACAGGACAGGGGACAGTTCACCTGTGGGTGTTATGGGCTCTCTCCAAAGCCATTTTTATCAGCTGCCTTCCCAGCACTGCCCATGGATAGAGAACAGCACACCTCCAGAACAAGCTTTTACCCAAAGAAACCCCTTAAACTCCAAAGAAACTGAAGCTCTGTTTTGCTGCCAATTCCTTGAAAGCTCTTTAAAGCCAAGCCCAGCCCCCTGGGGACTCCAGAGCAGGTGATGTGGCCCTGGGGCAGCTCAGAGCTGCAGCACGTACCTGTGTGGTGGTCCTGCAGCCCGTGGTCACCGTTCTCCACCACCATCGGCCCCGAGGCTGAAGAGTCTGCAAGGAACCAACACAGGGGTTACCACTGGGTGGAATTCATCTCAATCCAGACCTTGAAAACAGCACTGTGGAGCTGTACAATCACTGAGGCTGGAAAAGAGCTCCAAGATTGAGCCCAAGCTTTGATGGATCCCTACCTTGTCACCTGGTGGTGATTCTAAAACCAGCAGAAGAAATCATCAGTTCCAGCCTTGAGCACACTCACAGAATCCCAGGATCACTGAGGCTGGAAAAGCCCTCTGGGATCACATCCAGGCTGTGCTGATCCCCACCTTGTCCCCAGCCCAGAGCTCTGAGTGCCACAGCCAGGAATTCCTGGGACACCTCCAGGGGTGGGCACTCCAACCCTCCCTGGGCAGTGCCAAGGCCTGAGCACCCTTCCCATGGGGAAATTCCTCCTGAAACACCACATATTGCTAAAGCAGGGATCAGGAGAGGTTCAGAGGAGGGTGGTCAGGGGGGAAGATCACCAATTCCAAAAACCAGCACAGAAAATCCATATCCCTGTGAGATTGAGTCCATCTCGTTCTGACACTGACAGCCAAAATTTTAACCAGCACCAGGATTTACACACTGAACTTGGGAAACTTGGCAGCAGTGGGCACGGGGGAACAGTTGGAAGCTGTAGGAGGGTCCATTTAGATTACATAAAAGAAGTTTTATACAATGAGGGTGGGAGGCCCTGGCACAGGATGCCCAGAGCAGCTGTGGGTGTTCCCTGGATCCCTGGCAGTGCCCAGTGCCAGGCTGGACACTTGGAGCAGCCTGGGACAGTGGGAGGTGTCCCTGCCATGGCAGGGGTGGCACTGGAGGATCCTTATGGTCCCTCCTCCCCAAACCAGTCTGGATTCTGTGACTTTATAACCCTGAGCAGTTTTAGGGAAGCAGAACAAGCAGCACCAGCTCCCCCCTGGGCCCTCAGCTCTGCTGACAGTGAGGAAATGCTCATTTTATAAATAATAAAGGTTTCTCCCAAAGAGACACACACTCAGGCACCTGGAGCTGCTGCTGGCCCCTCCTGAGCCCCAGTTTTGTAGCAGAGCCACGTTACCAGGGTGCTTCAGACACAGCAGGGCTGAATCCAGCCCTCAGCAAAGCAAAAGGAAAAGTATTTCCACCTCCATCAGTGGCTCATCCTGGTGTTCCACAAAAATTCCCCGTGAACTTGCCAGTTTATAGAGGAACACACAGCTCCATCCTCCAGGAGGAGCTGGGAGTAGCACAGGGATGCCTGGACCTGCTCCTCAGCCCTTCCACAGCCCAGCTGCCAGGCTGTGCAAGGGCTGCTGTGCACTGGGACGGGGGAATGAATGGTCTGGAGCAGACACTGGGGGAGGTCCTGGCAGCCCCTGGATCCCCTGAAATCGGGGTCAGTGTGGTTCAAACAACACTGAGTCACACGAGGAGTATGAGGGTCCTGCAGTGAGAATTCCCTGAGGAATTCCCTGCAGGAGCTGCTGAACCCCCCGGGAGCCCAGCAGGAGTTACACATTTTCTTCAGCCCTGCAGAATTGTGGAACCTCCTGAGTGGAAAGGAACCCACAAGGACCATCCAAGTCCAGCTCCTGGCCCTGCAGAGGGCAGCCCCAAGATTCCCTCTGTCATCACATCCTGCTTTCATTTCTCTCAGAGCTGCTCCTTACACTTTGCACAGGCAACTGAGCTGCTGGGATGTTTCATAGTCTGGAGGAATTTCTCCATGGAAAGGGTGCTCAGGCCTGAGAAGGGACTATCCAGGGAGGTTTGAAGTCCCTGGAGGTGTCCCAGGAAGGGCTGGAGGTGGCACTCAGTGCTCTGGGCTGGGGACAGGGTGGGGATGGGGCACAGCTGGGACTCAGTGACCTTGGAGGGCTTTTCCAACCTCGGGAATTCAGGGATTCTGGGATCTCCTGTGACTCTGATGCCACCACCATTCCTGATGCATTAAACCCCTCCACAGTGGGTTCCCACAGGAGCAGAAGGATCAGAAATGCCATGGCTCTCCTTGGGAAGGACAGAGAGCAGGTGAAATGGTTCCCTTTACACTTTTAGCTTTTTGGGAAGACAAGCTTCCAGAAAAATCAGGTCGAATCACACCAATCCAGGCAGCACGAGTGGTTGTTATTTTTAAGTCTCTGAAGGTCAGTGCCTTTGGAGCAAATCCATCTGAGTTTGGTTTGCTGAAGCCCCAGTGTGAAAGCACCCAGCAACCTGCCCAGGGCCAGGGCTCCTCCCCTCATATTGTAAATTGCATAAACCCAAAACCATGTCAAGATGTTGTAACTACCTAATCCTCATCAGAATCACAAGATAGCATTTGCATCTGGCTCGTGGATCAAAGGATTGTTTTTATATAAACAAATTTAAGGCAGCGCTGGCTAAACCGATAATCTGGAGCAAATGGGCAGTGCCACCAGCAGCCCCTAATCCCAGGGGACCACAGGGGACAGCAGCACGGCCAGCACGTCCCCAGGGGCTCTGGGGGGGCTCTGGGGGGCAGGAGCCCTGCTGCAGGTTTTAGGCCACGCTGTCAAACGCTGACATTGAGAGGAAAACGTGAGCAAAAGCACTGCTGGACAGAGGCTGACCCAGCTGCTGACTCTGGAACAAGGAGTGTAATCTCCTTCCATTCATGCCTTTAAATATTCTGCCTCAAAATCACCTGCAGAGCTGCCCCAGCCCAGAGCCAGCAGCACAAGGACCTGGAGCTGCTGCAGGGCTGGAGCCAGCCTGGGAGAGCTGGGAATGTTCCCCTGGAGAGGAGAAGCTCCAGGCAGAGCTCAGAGCCCCTTGCAGGGCCTGAAGGGGCTCCAGGAGAGCTGGGGAGGGACTGGGGACAAGGCCTGGAGGGACAGGACACAGGGAATGGCTCCCACTGCCAGAGGGCAGGGCTGGATGGGAGATTGGGAATTAGGAATTCCTGGCTGGGAGGGTGGGCAAGCCCTAGAACAGAATTTCCAGAGCAGCTGTGGCTACCCCTGGATCCCTGGCAGTGCCCAAGGCCAGGCTGGGCTTTGGGGCTGGGAGCAGTCTGGGACAGAGGGAGGTGTCCCTGCCATGGCAGGGGTGGAATGGGGTGGGATTTCAGGTCCCTTCCAGCCCAAACCATTCTGGGATTCTGTGATGTAACAACTGTGGGGCAGGAATGGGGCTGGACAGCCTTTGAGAGGGAAAAGGTTTAATGTCTCATCTGAGACAAAAATGCAAATATCATCATCTGCTGATTTATCTGTGATGCCTCTGGAACTCTGGGCTGTGTGGAACATTCTCCATCTCCACTTTCGTACGTGACCAAGTGTCTGAATTCCCTTTGGCTAAAGCAAACCCTGCTGCAAGGAAGGCACTCATTCCTCGGGTGGGAAGGGAGGGAAAAGCAAAAGGAACCGAGGTCTGGCCCGGGGATTCAGCTCTGCAGCTGTGGGACAGAGGGCAGCAGTGCCAGCAGAGCCACCTCGTGGTGGCACCTCTGCTCCCAGGCTGGGACTGATGGAATTAAACCAACCCCATCCCTCCGGGCCGGCAGGGCTGGAGCCCTGCAGGGTTTAACCCCCTGGAGCCCTGCAGGTTTTAACCCCTGGAGTCCTGCAGGGTTTAACCCCATGGGGATGGGCTGGAGCCCTGCAGGGTTTAACCCCCTGGAGCCCTGCAGGGTTTAACCCCATGGGGATGGGGCCCACAGAGCCACCCACTCCCCCTGGGGAGGGGGAGTGCAGGGAAATGAACCCCGGGGCTCAAGGACAGCTTAATACATGAAATAAAATAATAGAAGTATAATAATGAAAAGAGGGAGGGGGATTGCTCAGCCTGGAGAAAAAGGGGGATCAGGGGGGACCTTGTGGCTCTGCACAGCTCCTGACAGGAGGGGACAGCCGGGGGGGTCGGGCTGTGCTCCAGGGAACAGGGACAGGAGGAGAGGGAACGGCCCCAGGCTGGGCCAGGGGAGCTCAGGGTGGATTTTGGGAATGTTCCTCCTGGAAAGGGCTCTCCAGCCCTGGCACAGCTGCCCAGGGCAGTGGTGGAGTCCCCATTGCTGGAGGGATGTGACATCCCTGTGGATGTGGCACCTGGGGACATAGTCAGGGGTGGCCTTGGCAGGGCTGGGTACACCTGGACTCCGTGGTCCCTGAGGGCTTTTCTAACCTCAGCAATTCCATGATTCTGTGGATAAAACCCAAGAGGAACCAGTGGTGCCCAATCCCCTGGGTCACCAGGCACTGACCAACGCCCAGCCTGTCCCCAGCAGTGACTGGCAGCTCCTGGCCAGCTCTCCCAGTTCATACTGGGCAGGATGTTCTGTACTGTGGGATATCCCTCTGGCCAGGTGGGATCAGCTCTCCTGGCCATGCTCCCCACCTTCCTGGCACCAGGCTGTGCCTGGGAAATCAAAAAATCCTTGATCCAGAGTGGGCAGGGCTCAGGAACAACCAAACCACCCGTGTGTTATCAACACCATTGTCAGTCACACCCACCTCCAAACACAGCACTGCCCCAGCCCATGGAGAAAATCAACTCCATCCCAGCCCAGGTCAGGACAATGCCCTCCAAAACAATCTGTATTCAAGGATAAAACTCACCAAGGAGTTTGTGAGCAGTGCAAGGATGCAGAGCACAGGACTGAGCACGGGGCCACGTCCCGTCAGCACAGGGCTGCCCTTTGGTCTGTGCTCAGCTCCTCACCAGTAACACCATTCCTCACCAGTAACACCATTCCTCACCAGTAACCATCACTGCAGAGACAACCCTGCTCCTCACCTCAGCTGAAACATTCCCCAGCAGCTCTGCTGCAAATTATCAAAGCCCAGTGTTTTCCTTTCCCTTGGAACGTGCTGCCACCTGCAATCCCTTCCTTCACCCCATCACATGAGCACCTGAATCAAACTGCTGCTGCTGCCTCCAGGACCTTCCTGGAAGCTCCAGAGGATCCTGAAACCCTTGGGATTGTTATGTAAGGCCCACAAGGGCAGAGGGGGATTATCCCAGAATTTGCCAAACTACCATGTCCAGCCAGGTGTGAGGAAGAGCAAACCCATTCCTCCCTGGTACTTTATGAGTTAACGAGTATTGAAGCTTTATTCTAGGACAGATTTGTAGGTGACCAAACGCTGCTCATCACAGGTCCCTGCTCTTCTCCACCCGTCTGTACTCAGCCAGCCCCATGCTGGGGCCCAGCTCAAAGTTATCTGGCTCCTGGGTTTAGGAAAAAAAGTGAAAGAAAACCCTGGAGCAGAGCTGGAGCAGCTAAAGCCTGACAGGATGGAGGATTAAACCTCTTCTGACTGGGGAAAGACAATCTCAGGAGCACAGACCGTGATGTCAGAACACATTTGTGCCTTTTAACATAAATAAATGAACAAGTGGAGGCTGAAGAGCCTGAGCTCTGCAGGCTGCTCCTCTCCCTCAGGGAAGCCAGGCTGTTGGGAGCCAGGGATGTGGAACTCTCTCTGCTATTCCCCAAAAACTTGGTGTCACACTCAAACACGGAGCTACAACACCAAGACCCCCTTAGGACCCCATAAATCTCACCCAGAGCTCGTTTCTTCTGCACCTCAATAAATGAAGCTCATTCACTTTACTATCTTTTTAAACAGTTACAAATATTAAATACATTTCATGGAAGAAACAGCTATCTGCTTTTCCCTGAAGTGCTGATATCACACACTTCTATCCAAACTCCACCCCCACAATCCCAGTTCTGTCATTCCATTTTGGAAGCTTCTCCACGGCCTCAGGTCAATGCAGTGTTCTCCTGGGGGTCAGTGCTTGGCAGCACAGAAAGTCTGGAATTCTCAGCAGCCAGGGCTCCAACAGGTATCCTCAGCACTTCAGGGGAAAGCAGGTAAGAGAAATGAAGACATTCTAGGACCCAATCCTCAGCCAGGTCTGTGGTAACTGACCCTGTTTTAGGCTTCAGTCCTTCCCTGCTGGCCCAAGGTGGGAAAGCTGAGCAGCTCCACTCAGGGCAACTTCTGCATCTCCTCAAGCAGGGTCTCGTTTGCATCTTGCCAAAGATTTAGATCATGCTCCTGACTGCTCTCCAGCTCTCCCAAAAAAGGGAAAAAACAATCTCCAAAGCAAGAGTAAGAGACTGCATCCCCCCCTTGCCACAGAGGAGGAGACAAGTTCTGCTCAAGCAGCCCCATGATGGGGTGTGCAGAGAGGGGAGAGGAGGGGCTGGAAAAGCCAGGAGATCCCAGAATCCCTGAATTCCTGAGGCTGGAAAAGCCAGGAGATCCCAGAATCCCTGAATTCCTGAGGTTGGAAAAGCCAGGAGATCCCAGAATCCCTGAATTCCTGAGGCTGGAAAAGCCAGGAGATCCCAGAATCCCTGAATTCCTGAGGCTGGAAAAGCCAGGAGATCCCAGAATCCCTGAATTCCTGAGGCTGGAAAAGCCAGGAGATCCCAGAATCCCTGAATTCCTGAGGTTGGAAAAGCCAGGAGATCCCAGAATCCCTGAATTCCTGAGGCTGGAAAAGCCAGGAGATCCCAGAATTCCTGAGGCTGGAAGAGCCAGGAGATCCCAGAATCCCTGAATTCCTGAGGTTGGAAGAGCCAGGAGATCCCAGAATTCCTGAGGCTGGAAAAGCCAGAAGACCCCAGAATCCCTGAATTCCTGAGGCTGGAAAAGCCAGGAGATCCCAGAATCCCTGAATTCCTGAGGCTGGAAAAGCCAGGAGATCCCAGAATCCCTGAATTCCTGAGGTTGGAAAAGCCAGGAGATCCCAGGATTCTTGAATTCCTGAGGCTGGAAAAGCCAGGAGATCCCAGAATCCCAGAATTCCTGAAGTTGGAAAACCCATGAGATCCCAGAATCCCTAAATTCCTGATGTTGGAAGAGCCAGGAGATCCCAGAATCGCTGAAGTTGGAAAAGCCAGGAGATCCCAGAATCCCTGAATTCCTGAGGTTGGAAAAGCCAGGAAATCCCAGAATCTCTGAGGTTGGAAAAGCCAGGAAATCCCAGAATCTCTGAGGTTGGAAAAGCCAGGAGATCCCAGAATCCCTGAATTCCTGAGGTTGGAAAAGCCCTCCCAGCCCACTGAGTCCCAGCTGTGCCCAACCCCACCTTGTCCCCAGCCCAGAGCCCTGAGTGCCACCTCCAGGTGCTCCTGGGACACCTCCAGGGATGGGCACTCCAAACCTCCCTGGGCAGTCCCTGACAATATTTAATAACCCTTTCCATGAAGGAATTCCTCCTGAAATTCTGCTTCTTCCCCCCCAGTATTTGTGCCTGAGCTCTGCCCACAGGACCCACAAATTAAAACTCTCACAGAGTTTTAATTACTGAGCAAACCCAAAAGGCCTCGTTACCCCCACCCCAAGATCCTGGAGTTATGTGGAATAATGTCCAGGGATGCACAGCTGGCAGGACACACTTAGGGGACTTGTATTTTACACCAATATTGTGTAGTGATTTCAGCACTGAGAAATTTAGGATCTGCTTTAAAATATCCTCAAAGCATATACAAGGTGTTAACAAGTCCTCGTGTTTCTCTGCTTCTGCAATGCTAAAATACAAATGAAATAAATAATACACACGTTCCAAGTTTTATAATAATCCCTTTGCCCATTCCCATCCTTCCTGCTCCCCTGGTGCCATTTAATAACTGTGGCAGCATGGAAAATTCAAGGTTACATTTTCTCTATTACAAGGCACCCAATGCACTTCTAAACAAAGCAAATAAATGCCTTGAACACACCAGAATTCCCCATGCTCTGGTCCTGGAGGTTTTGTTTATTCTGAGGAATCACATCCCACCTTCCTCAAGACTGATGAGCAGCAGGATTAAAGCAAAAAAAAAAAGAAAACTTCTTCTGAAAGAAGTCATCAGGTTACCAAAGGTTTTCCTCTTCTACACAGCACAGATCAAGGCCACAAAGCAAATAAAATCATCAAGGCACTGCTGGTCCCAGTGACAATTCCCACTTGGGCAGGGAGGGAACAGCACACAAGCAAAGGGAGCAATAATTTAAATTGCTCACTGGGAAATAAACTCATTGCATGACCCCCAAATCTCACTCTTTTCCCTTTCACACAAGGAAACATCTGTTTAAAAATCTCCTTTTCCTGCAGAGTTTTTGATAAAGCTCTTAACATGAATAAATTGGTGATGCTCCACCTCAAACTCCTGGGGCAGTTCTGGGGTCCCCAGGTCCAGGACAGAGCCAGAGGGGCTGGAGTGTGTCCAGGGCAGGGAATGGAGCTGTGAAGGGGCTGGAGAATTCCTGAGGGAGCTGGGAAGGGGCTCAGCCTGGAGAAAAGGAGGCTCAGGGGGGACCCTGTGGCTCTGCACAGCTCCTGCCAGGAGGGGACAGCCGGGGGGGTCGGGCTGTGCTCCAGGGAACAGGGACAGGAGGAGAGGGAACGGCCTCAGGCTGGGCCAGGGGAGCTCAGGGTGGATTTTGGGAAAATTCCTCCTGGAAAGGGTTCTCCAGCCCTGGCACGGCTGCCCAGGGCAGTGGTGGAGTCCCTATCCCTGGTGGGATGTGACATCCATGTGGATGTGGCACTTGGGGACATGGTCAGGGGTGGCCTTGGCAGTGCTGGGGGAGCTGCTGTGTTTGATGATGTCCAAGATCTTTTCCAACCTTAATGATTCCATGATTCTAAATATCAGCTGGGCTGGAAAGTGTTCAGCAGCAGCAGAGGCAGCAGCAGGTTTTGGTACCATGCACACAACCAGCACAGCCAAACGAAATCCAATAAAGCCTTGGGTCAGAACCATGGGATTTAGCTGGTAAACATCTGGGAGATGATGATTCCCATCTGCTGGCCTCACCAGCAACAGCTCACCATCCACCTTTCTTGCTTGGATCTGCCATCCCCCAGACTGGTGGCACCTTGCTCTGCTATTTGGGGACACTGTTTGTGGAGCACGGCACCACAGAATTTGGTCAGTGCTTCCTCTGAGAGCCCCAAAAGCACCCAAGCCCAAATATGAATGGAAAGCACAGCCTCTCCTGTGGCCCAGCAGGGAGAGGTTGTTTCACAGGCTGAAGGGCAAAAAGCAACAAGCAGGGCTTGACCTCAGCCTTGGCTTTTGAGGTAAGTGTGTCAGACTGAGGCCAGCAGCACAAGTCCTGTCTCAGCAGTGTCACAGCGAGCACAGGTGTTCCCTGATGTCCCAGTGGCAGCTTTTGGGACACTTACGCTCCACGGGGATCCCGTCCACGTGGCCTTTGCCTTTGGGCTCCTGGCTGCCAGGCTTGGCATCGTCCTCATCATCCAGCAGGGGCACGTAGTCCGTCTTGTCCACGGTCTCGCCAACCACGTCATCGAACTTCTCGGCCTCCAGCGTGGCGATGAAGTCCCTCTGCACCTCCTCCTCCACGTCGTGGGGCGGCTCCGTCAGAGCATCGGCCAGGCTCAGGTTGTGGTCCAGGTCAGCCATGCCTGAGCACCTGGAACCCGGGCAGGGAGACAGAGAAATGCCATCAGAGATCTGCGCTTCCCCCACTGTGCTGCTGAGTGTCCCCTGGGCCTCTACACCCCGTGTTTGCTCAGTGCTCAGTCACTCCCAGATGTTTCCAAACCCCCGCAACGGAACAGAAATAAACCGGGATCGTCTAAAGCGGGTTTAGCTCGTGGATGTGACATGTCATGGGGTCTTTTATCAGAACCTTAAATAGAAAATGTCAAAAATAACGCCCAGCACCTGGCCAGGGCAGCCATGGTGTGACATTGACTCCTGCCCTGCCCCAGATCTGGAGTTAATTACACCCCTCAGCTGCACAAAGTGATGCAAGAGAATTTAGTGCTGGGCTTGACTCCACCCAGCCTCCCCTATGGAGATTAGGATTTTACATAATCCCTGATGTATACTTCAGTGCTGCTCCTGATCCCTCCCAGAGGGTCCTGCAGCACATCCATGTCCTCAGCAAACCTTGCTAATCCCAGCAAACCCCCTCCAGCCCTGGGATTTGGGAGGGAAAGTGACGTTTTAATAATGTTCACATGAAAAAAATACAGCAAAGTGCACACGTAGGCATTATATCCACAGCCATGAACTGGAAACAGAGGAGAGGTAATCACCAGTTATTCCTCCCTGATTTGCATCTCTGTGTTCAACTTAATTCCTGGCACCAAGCTGAAAAAATGCACCTGAACGGACTCAACTCCAGCCTTCAGGTTGGCACAACACATCCCCATCACCAATTCTTTACTTTTTCACTTTTCAGCCTTTTGAAGCCATCCTTGGCAGCAAGAGCCAACCAAAGCTGCTGGAACGTACAGAAAGGCTTTGTCCCCAGTCCCTCCCCAGCTCTCCTGGAGCCCCTTTAGATCCTGAAGGGGCTCTGAGCTCTCCCTGGATTTTCCCTTGTCCAGGTGAGCGTTCCCAGCTCTCCCAGCCCGGCTCCAGCCTCTCCTTAGGAAAAGCAGGAGCTGCTGACACAGAGCTGCAGCCACAGCAACACAAGGGACACTTGTTGTGCTGGGTCAGGAGGGGTGACCCAAGTGGCCACTGTGCAGCAGCCCCGGCCTGCTGCCTTCCATGGGGTGGCAGAACACAGATCCTCTTGTTCCCAAAAAACAAAGGCTCCTACTCCTTGAACTCCAGGAAATTCTGTGTCAGCACTGCAGGGCCACCACATACCTACAGGCTCCAGCCTCACATTCCTTGGGAACAATGGTGTCCCACTGATAGTGGTGTTTCTGTCCTTCCAGGCAAGTCTGTTATGGAAATTAATTCAGTTCAAGCTCTTCTTTTTTTCTTCTCTGAACAATGAAAGGTCAGGCTTGCAGGCAGACCACACTTCAGGCAGCAACTGCACTTCTTGGTGGATTAGATAAAGGCCCTGAATCACAGCTTGGAAATCCAGAGGTGAAAAGTTTGGAGCTCTTCACCCCCTGTGCAGGGTCACAGTTGAATGAGTTATGGTCAGTAAAAAAAAACATTTTATATGTAAATGAAAGAGGCTTATCAAAAAGGTTTCCTTCAGAGTTCCTGACTATTTTAAGACAAACCTTCAGCCAGATGTGCACACAACTGGCTGCACTGCCCTGTAGGGAGCACCAGCCAGGGAAGGCATTTCCAGAAGTTTCATCCCTGCACTGACCAGTCTCTTCAAGGAACAAAAATGGGGCTCAGACAGAGCCAATTTTTCAGGCACATCCTCCTTTGTTTTAACTCACAAGTGAACTGATGGCTTTAGGCCAGTGAGCCTCAGTGTGCAGCGATGAACATTTAATCATCTTCTTCTGAAAATGTCATTTAGCATCAGAAGGAGAAACAATATTTACATTTCCCAGCAAGCTGCATCATGAGCACAGAGTGACTGAGGCTGGAAAAGTCCTGAGTCCATCCAGTCCAGCCATTCCCCCAGCACTGCCAAGGCCACCACTAACCCATGTCCCCAAGTGCCACCTCCACAAGGATTTTAAATCCCTTCACCAACAGGGACTCCACCATGGCCCTGGGCAGCTGTGCCGGGCCTGGAGAGCCTTTTTGGGGAAGGAATTTTCCCAATATCCAGCCTGAACCTGCCCTGGCACAGCTGGAAGCTGCTTCCCCTTGTCCTGTCCCTGTTCCCTGGGGGCACAGCTGCACTCCGTGGAAGAGCTGCCATAAAACACGTGGCATTTGGGGGGCTTGTGGCACTGACAGTGCTGCTAATTCAGGTCTGCACAGGAACTGGGACACTGGAGTGATCTACTTCCTGGGGGAAAATAATAATAAGGTATGCAGCCTTATCAGCAGGACATTTCCTTGCCTATATTTAGCTAAATGGGGAATGTAGAAACGATGTATAAAAATAACCCAGTGTACCTAAGAAAAGGCATTTTAAATACAGCACTGGTGTCCCAGACACACAGGAGCACCTGGCACAGACTGCAGGGATCCCTCCTCAGCCCAGGTGGGCTCCAAGGGCAGCCACAACACCCCTGGGAATTCCTCCTTTTCCCTCTCTGGGGTTACAGCAGCCAAACACCACCAATTCCCAGATTCCCAGGGCCTGTCTGCTAACTAAGGCAAGAGGAAAATGAGGATATTGCAGGGGTTGTGCCCAAGGGTAGAGAGCAAATCCTGCAGCATATTCATGTGTTGAGCAGCTTAGAGAGACAGATGCTTCCTACCCCATTTCCATTCATACAGAACAGAGCTGCCTGGGAAACATTAAAGAATCCTCAGCAATCCCCTGCCTCCACAGCTCTGGAAGTCAGACATTAACAGAGCACAGGGAAGAGGAATTCTGGCATTAACCTTGGGATGAAAAACTGAGGAGTGACAGAGATTTCTGAAGGCAGAGGTTTAAGAATGCACTGAAATTCCTTCCTGCAAAGGGGGGTCAGGCACTGACCTGCCCAGGGAGGTTTGGAGTGCCCATCCCTGGAGGTGTCCCAGGAACACCTGGAGGTGGCACTCAGAGCTCTGGGCTGGGGACAAGGTGGGCATTGGGCACAGCTGGGACTCAGTGGGCTGGGAGGGCTTTTCCAGCCTCAGGGATTGTGAGTAATTCTTCAGCTGCCCGGGGGCTCGTGGCTGTGAAATCAGCAGAGGGAGTGGAGCAGCCGTGGGTGACACCAACCTGACTCCAGGTTTGTATCCACAACAGCCTCCAAGGGCAGCCCAGCCCTCCCTGCCACAGCAAAGGGAGGGGTTTGCTCCAAGGAAAGGTGGGGAAGGAGCAGGAACAGCCCTGCCAGTGCCACAGTGACAGCTGCACCAGGGCCAAGGAGAAGGGGTTTCCTGCAGCCACACATTCCAGGCAACCTTCAAATCTCCCCAAAGCAAACCCATCATGTTCCTTGAACTCACACGTGGTTTTTACACAGGATCTCTCCTGTTCCAGGCACAGCTGATCTGTTACACTCAGGGTTTGCTCCATCTGCTCTTCCCCACGCTCAGAATCTCTGTGTACTCACTGAGTAACCTGTTTGTTGGGATAAATAAAATCCACCTCTCCTCAGCTAATCTCAAAGATTCAGCAGGGTTATTTTAACCCCTTACCCACATCACAGACCCTCCAGCCTGGTGTCTTGTTCCAAAGAGCTCCAACTCTTAACTGGATTTTAGTCCCAGCTGCCCCATCCCTGGAAGTGTCCCAGACTGGTTTGGGTTGGGAAGGACCTCAAATCCCACCCAGTGCCACCCCTGCCATGGGCAGGGACACCTTCCACTGTCCCAGGGTGCTGCCAGCCCTGTCCAGCCTGGCCTTGGGCACTGCCAGGCATCAGGGGCATCAACAACTTCTCAGGGTGTGAGAACTTCTCTTCAGCAACTTCCTCACCCAGGTTTTACTTCAAGTGACCTCCTGGAACAACTTCCCAGAGCCACCACCCCACTCAGCACCCTCTGGAAAAGGAGGCAAACCAAAGCCTGCATGAGCCACAGCCTCCAGCCTCCCATCCAGGGAAGAGGAGAATTTATTTCCTCAACTTTGTGCTTCCATTTTGCAGCTTCCCTGACTGCTCTGTTGTGTTCCTGCCTCCAGGCACACACAGGCTTGGAATTTCAAGTTATGATCAGTCTGACCCAGATTCTGTGCTCTTGTCTGAAGACAGAGGAAGAGGAGAGCAGGCACGGGGATGCTGCCCAAAAAGCCAAACCTGTAACCTGTAACCCAACACAATCACACTCAGTGTGGGACCTGCCTGACCTCCCTGGCATTCCTGGCACAGGCAGTGCTGCTTTTCCCACAGGAGCACACCCAGGTACCTGATGATGCCTTGTGCAGGCTGCCCTAGAGCAGAGGCTGGACAGAGCTAAAGAATAAACTTTATAAAATAAAGTGATCTCCTCCATGGATCCACCTTGGGCAGCACCAGAGCCCAGCCAGGGCTGCACCCAAGAGGAACCAAAATGGTCCCAAAATGCACGAGCGCTCCCGGGGGCTCTCACTGGGATCAGCTCTGCTCCATTTGCACCTTGCAGTTCATTGTCCCATTCCAGCTCTAGCCCAGGCACTCCCATCCTGCTTGTTTTTCTCTCTCCAGCCCACGGTGTTTGTGTTCCTGGGCCTGAGATTTGGATCATTTGTCCTTGGTGCCCAGCTGGAGCAGGAATTGTTTTGTCTCCCTGCTCTGTGCACAGAGCTCACCATCCCCTGAGATGAAGCTCAGACCCACACACTAAAGCAGCTCAGAATGTGAAAATATAAAAGCTAAAACCTGAGGCATCACTGATAGCCCTGCAGGGACAGTGACACAGCATTCCAGCCTGCCCCAGAGCCCTGCCAGGCTCCATCCATGGCTCCATCCTGCTCCAAATGGGCTGGACCCAGCACCTTCCTGCCAGAGAGGGAAGAGAAATCTGCTCCCATCCAGGAGGAACAGGGAAGGAACACTTCCTCACTTTTGCTGGTTTCAAGGAGACCCTGATGCCCAGATTTATGAGAAGCACATCCATTACTCCATCAGATCCACTTGCTCCTTTAAAATTAGCTCCTAACTCCATCCCAAATTAAATGCCTGGCTGGGAGAAACAGGGACAGCTCGGTCATAATTCCCATTTCTCCTGGGTAAGTCAGGTTGCTTTTCTTAGCTGGAGCTGCTGGGAGCACTCAGCCGTGGCTGCTGAGGCGTGAGGAAACAGGAGAGCAGAGATCTGCTAAGTCATCCTCCTTCCAGAGTCCTGGAATCCATGGAAAGATTTCTGCATCCATCCTCCCAGAGGAGAGGACACAGCGACCGCCTGAGCCGCCGACGTTCCTCACATTCCCTGGCTGGGCACAAAAATCTGTGACCCAATCTGTGAATTTTTTCTATTTTGGCACAGTCTAAACCACTGGGATTCACTTATTTATTGTTTTAAAGTTAAACACATCAAGAGCTCTGCGTTTTGGCTGTTTCTGGAGTCACAGGAAATCCCACAGACCGCCAGAAGCTTCTTAGGGGCAAAGAGATGGAGGCCGAGAGATCTTTAATAAAACCTTAAAATCACACTCTGCTCGACTGCTGGAAAAACCAGCCTCAGAAAGGGTGACCTGATTCCAGAATTATAATCAGGCATCAGTTCCCCAAGGACTCCCTGATGTGCAGGTACCACCCCCTGGCAGAGGGAAGGTCTCCAGGTCTTTGGGATGTTCCAGACCTGCTGGACCAGCCCAAGCACCCGATGGCATCATCAAACCAGGATTAATTAGGAGATTCCAGATATTTCCACAGCAAAATCAACCCAAACTTCAGCTTGGAGGTGGTGTTGAGACCAGAGTGAACTGGCAGCTTCCTCAGAGCTCCTGGGAGAGCAGACAGGGAGGCAGCACATTAAATATTTCTGATTTCCAGTGCACGTTTGGACTTCCAGCAAATGAGGATTTCAGGGAGAGCCACGTTCTCCTTCAGACAACCCAGAAACACAGCAAGAGATCTTCCAGCTATTATTTATAGGGCTTAAATGACTGCTGCCCTCCTGTGTGAGGGACAAGAGATGGGGCAGGACCAGAGGAGGCAGATTTGGGGACAAAGAGAGCAGCTTTGGGTTTAGAGGGGGCAGATTTGGAGCATTTGATGATTTTAAGCTTGGACTCCTTAAACAGTCAAAGCACTTGTAAAGTTGTTTCCCTTCTCAGCACAAACTCCCTGAGCCTCCTGGCTCACTTGAATTTTCTCAGAATAAATTCAGTCAGTCCCAGAGCTTCCAAGCTGCTACAGAAAAAACAGAAATGCACAAGTAAAGGGAAAACAATTCCTACTATTGCCTCCACAAGGGAACACAAGGACAACACAAGGACAACACAGGTATTTCCACTCGGGAATCTCAGATTCCCCCTTCCAAGGCCTGAAGGGGCTCCAGGAGAGCTGGAGAGGGACTGGGACAAGGCATGGAGGAACAGGACACAGGGAATGGCTCCCACTGCCAGAGGGCAGGGATGGATGGGAGATTGGGAATTAGGAATTCCTGGCTGGGAGGGACTGGGATGGAATTTCCCAGAGCAGCTGGGGCTGCCCCTGGATCCCTGGCAGTGCCCAAGGCCAGGCTGGATGGGGCTTGGAGCAGCCTGGGACAGTGGGAGGTGTCCCTGCCATGGCAGGGGTGACACTGGATGATCCTTGAGGTTCTTTCCAACCCAACCCAGTCTGGGATTCCAGGACTGTAACCACGAAATAGCTCTGAAGGGTTTGTGCAGATCTCAGTCACTTCCACAATCCCTTTATGGCCACACACCAGACAATAAACAGGAAGTTTTGAGTTCTCACTTCAGATGGGTTTAATGAAGTTTCAACCCGATCCCAAAGCTGAGGCCCTCATTGCTTCCTCCTCTCACTGTCTGCTCCAGCCACTTCCTCTTATCTGGCACCTCCCTCCTTCCACTTCTCAGGTCAGGAACAACCTCTCCCTCAGCCTCTGACTGCTGCTCCCACCTGGGCCTTCCACCACGGGCAAATCTGAGGCTCCTCAAGGCTGTCCATCAACTGCAGGCTTTCATTCCTTAGGGATTTTGAGCCATTTCTCTGTTTCAAGCATTGTTTCTGCTGTTATTGGTACTGCAAATAAACCCAAGTTGCTGCATCTCAGTCCTTAATGATGATTTCTGCTCCATGATCAGAAACATTCTCATCAGCTCCATTTCCCTTAAGAAAGCATTAATAAAGCCACCAAGCCATGCCTTCCCCATCATCAATTATTCAGCTGCCACATGGATTAGCAGAGCCTGGCAGCAGACAACTCCAGCATTCCTGACTCCTTGGGAATGTTAAAAAGATTTGAGGAAACTTCTATTTTCTCCCTGCCTCGCAGCCACTCGTGGCTTGGAGAGCTTAAATTTCATGGAATGATGAAGTCTCCAGGATAACCAGGCAGAAATCCCACTCTAGCCAAAGGCAAGTTGTAAAACAAGCTCCTCTCTCCACGTGTGGAGCTCCTACTCACTGTCAACTCAAAAGCCATTACTGAAGGTGGCCTGAAGGCTGCCAGAGCAGCATTTCCCAGCTTTACTAAAGCAGTTCCCACCAGCTCTTTTTAAATGTGGGCATTCATTCCTACTAAAATTATCTGTAGTTGATTCAACAAAAAAAAAGGAACATTTTTTTCTTTAAAGTAAAAGAAGGGAAAAGGGCAGGACCAGAAGGGCACCCAGGGGAGGCAACAACCACCAGGATGACTCAAAGCTACTTGAGTCAAAGTGTGGATTAGTTGGTTTGGGGGTGTCAGTTGAAGGCTGGGAGTCTGTGATTCTGTGAAAGATCCTGTGAAACTGCAGGGTGCATCCCAGGAACGTCACACAATCCATGAACTGCACGAAGGAGAAGCTCCCAACACCCATAAAAACTGCACTGGAGCTGCAAGACTGTTGTAGGAACGATGGCAACAGCAAAGCCCCAAAGGCCAGTGCACATTTAGAGCTGGAAGAACCCCAGGAGGACAGGGCTGCTCCAGGAGGGTGCTGCCCAGGAATCCAGCCTTATCCAGTGAGGATGGATCACTGGATGCCCCACGAGCCTCTTCCAGAGGAGCTCAAGGCTCTGCACTGCTCAAACACAACCTGTGCCCCAGCCAGAACACGTTTTACAGAGTGTGGTCCTTGAGGGACCCGGGGCACTCCAACCTTCACCTTGGCTGTAATTCCACACAGGAATGGATCTCACACACACCTCACTGGTGATCCTGGCACAGGCCAAACCCTGCCAGCAGCCAAAGCTTCTGCCACTGCCTCTTCCCACCTTGCTGCCAGTGCATCCCACAAAGCATTCCCTTCCAAAGAGCTGCAGCACAGCCCCACACAGGCAGGATTCCAGTGAGGAGTGCCCTGCACAGGCAGAACTCCCCTGCACCCCCCAGCACGTTCCCCTGAACGTTTCCTGTGGAAGAGGTTTTGCAGCGACTCCTGTGAGCCAGAGAGGATCCATGTTCACCCCTGAAAGAATTTCCTAACAAGGTTGTTGACACAGAAACCAAGAAAGAAAGAAGGATAAATAAGGGAAACCTGCAACTGCCTATTCCAATAAGCACTTTGTCTTTCCTGATCAATGAGTAAAGTGTAAATTCACTTTTGTAAGTTTTGTAGGAACATGCATGCTTTAATAAAACCAGTTTGAAGCCTTCTGAAAATGGAGTGTGCTGCTTTGGATTGTCTCTGTCTCAATTATGAGAGTTTCCCTCTCTCACAGCACAGTTGCCTGGAGAGCACTGATGCCATCACTGCCAGGTACTGTGGAAGGTTCCAGGTCTCCACACAAAGGGATCACTGTGGCCAGGGCTGTTGTTAGCAGAGGAAAGGGAACAGAGAAATAAATACCAGTACTTCAGGACTTCGAGGAATTCCAGTGGCAGGTAACATGAATATTACATGTCCCTGATTAACATTATTTTCCACTCAGTAAAAGCAGTTTAAAAATAAAGTCTACATTCTGCACTTATGCAAAATAAAAGTAATTAGCTGGAGCCAGAGCTCTGTCAAAGATTAAGGCAGAAGGAATATCCAAATGCAAGAGAACCGGGGAGAATCCCTGTTTGAGCGTGTCTGAACACACACACACACACACACACACACACACACACACGTGTGTGCAGGCACCTGGTGTCATGGAATGCTATCAGAGGATGGTTTGGCTTGGAGGGATCTTAAGGATCCTCCAGTGCCACCCCTGCCACGGCAGGGACACCTCCCACTGTCCCAGGCTGCTCCCAGCCCCAGGGTCCAACCTGGCCCTGGACACTTCCAGGGATCCAGGGGCAGCCCCAGCTGCTCTGGGCAGCTGTGCCAGGGCCTCCCACCCTCCCAGCCAGGCCTCTGGAGCTCAGCATTTCCATGGCACAGATGCTCTGTCTGATCTCAGTTCAGCTGCACTGAGAACTCTGCAAACTCTCCTTTCAGACTCTCACCTGCAGCTTTTCCATCAGTTCCCTTCTGGCCTTGCTTCAGCTCCCCTCTGCTCAGGGTGAGGAGGCTGAAGCACGAGCCTGTCTTATCAGGGCACTCCACAGCAACTCTGGGGCTCTCAGGCTTTGGAGAGCCACACTCTGCCCAAGAACTCAGACAGAAAACTCCAGACACCCAAGAGAGCAGCCCTGCCACATTCCTGGGAATTGCACTGCAATTGCTCTGCACTCCTCCAAAAGCCTGAGGGGGGTTTTGCAACTTCCCTGTGGAAGGCAGCACTGGAGAGGCAGCACCAGAGAGGCAGCTCAGCTCCTCAGCCCCACCACAGGGCCCTGAGCCACCTCCCAAACCCTTCCCTGTCACCACACTGACCATCAGAGCTGCCCAAAGCCACCACGCTGACAAGAGTGAACTGAAGGCAAAATTGTTCCAGCTGCCCTCCTGTCCGAAGCCCTGGGAGCCCTGGAGCCCACCTGGAGAATTTCTGGAGTGTTCCTGGAGCCAGAGCAGCCCTTGAGGAGGAGGGATGGTGGGAAGGGGGAGCCTCACACAGGGAGAGGGCCGGACGCCAGCGCAGCACGACCGGATGAAAACCAGAGCTGGGAGGCTTTGGGAATGTCAGGCTGAGCACAGGAAGAGTGATACAACCACAAAGAGTCACCCCAGCAGCCCATCTGCAGCCCTGACTCCCCTTTGGCTGCACCCATTCCCAAAAAAGATCTGTGGCACGTCCTGTGCCTGCAAAGAGGGATTTACTCTGGGTAAATGTGCCTGAGGTAAGAGCACACCACCCTCGTGCAGATTCCCTCCCTTTGGGCAATCCCAGTGCCATCAAGCACCCAGCAGGATGGGGTGAGACTGTCCAAGTTGGATTGCTCCATCCTGAGCTGCACCCTTTCCAAGCTGATAAAAAGTCACATTGATAAACTTGCCTTAAGTTACACAGAGAGATGCTCTGCCAGAGCAGCTTCACTGGGAGGACAAGAATAACTTTCCTCTAAGCCCCAGCAGGGATTAGGGACTCTAGAAGGTGGGGATTAATGCTCTTGGCTGGCCTTCAAAAAAGCCACATGGAAGATGAGTTCATAGATAATAACTGAGAGAGGGACTTTCAAGTGTCGAGCTCTGCACAGGCCTACCAGCACTGAAGTAAGAGACCTAAAAAGGACTCCAAAAATCAAATATTTATCTAAGGAAACAAAAGAGTCTGCCCACCTTCTGCCCAGACCTGGAAGTTTTAGCTCCCAAGTGAGCAGCTGTAGAAAGCCAGCCCCCAGGGCACTGAGGGTTTTAGGGCCTCGCAGCAGAGGGGATTTCGTGTGCAGCACCAAAAAAGGAGAGTTCCATCAATCATGGGGGAAGAGCCTCCTGGTTTCTCCTGGCACAGGGAAGGAGAAGTGGGGGCAGGGGAGGAAAGGGCTGTTTGCAAAGCACTTTCTCTGGAGGATGCTGGGCTGAGCCCCAGCCCCAGCAGCTGCTCCCGTCAGCTGCTTTCCTTTAATAGCACCGGGCCAGGGAGGAGCTGGATCCCACCTCCCCCAGAGCAGAGCCACAACACAAGGGCAGCCTGGCTGTGCCCACAGAGATCCTTCTCCTGGGAGGGAGGCAAGGATGGCACACCCCTGAGGGAGTGCATCACCCAACAGTTCCCACCTTCACCTCCTCGTTCCTCGCTGCCGCAGCCTGGACACCACAGCCAGGTGTGAAATTCCACTACAAAACTTCCACTGGACACCACAGCCAGGTGTGAAATTCCACTACAAAACTTCCACTGGACACCACAGCCAAGAAGTTCCACTACAAAACTTCCACTGGACACCACAGCCAAGAAGTTCCACTACAAAACTTCCACTGGACACCACAGCCAGGTGTGAAATTCCACTACAAAACTTCCACTGGACACCACAGCCAGGTGTGAAATTCCACTACAAAACTTCCACTGGACACCACAGCCAGGTGTGAAATTCCACTACAAAACTTCCACTGGACACCACAGCCAAGAAGTTCCACTACAAAACTTCCACTGGACACCACAGCCAGGTGTGAAGTTCCACTACAAAACTTCCACTGGACACCACAGCCAAGAAGTTCCACTACAAAAGTTCACCTCAGCCCTCGTGCCAGCCCCTCTGAATTCCTCCTATTCCACACTTGTCTCACGTACATGTCTCCCAGAAGAGTGGATTTTGTTCTCACGTGAGAATCTGG